>NC_092747.1:94298755-94959013 GCF_047496795.1 Chiloscyllium punctatum
ATGAATACATGAGGGACTCATTCAAATGTAAACATGTCCCCAAAAAGAAAATGGTGGTACTGCCATATCGGGAGACCCATAGTTATTCAGAAGCGTAGACAGTAATTATAAAACAGATAAAGGAAGCTTAGCACAGTCACTTACAACTTAATACTGTAAAGAAAATGGGAAGTATAAAAGGAAATTTGGCAAATGAAGAGAGAATATCAAAAGTGTCAACAGATTAAATCAATGAAAATCCAAAGATGTTTATCGGCACAGTAAAAAAGATGAAGATGGCTAAGGAAAGGGTAGAGACAACAGGGATGTACAAAGTAACTAATGGATTCAAATGATTTGGCCAGGTTCTCCGTGAGTTCATTTGATTTCTTCAGAAAGGAGTGAGATGATGAACACATTGTAATTAAAGTGGATGAATGTGAAATAAGATGAAATAAGCATAATGAGAAAGGCAGCATTGAAAGAACTGTCCTCCCTGAAGGTGGTAAATCAACAGGACCAGATGAATCATATCTCAGGTTGTTAAAAGAAGCCAGGGAAGAAATTCAAATTCACATTAGATTCAGACAAGTTAGCAGAGGATTGAAAGTCTGTATATGTTGTAAATATTTTCACGCTCCTCTGGAACTGGTGTGACTTGAACCTGTGCTTCCTAGGTCAGAGATATGGACACTATCACTATGTCCTTGTTTAAAAAAGGCCAATCAGTCTCACTTCAGTGGTGGGCAAATTATTAGAAGCAATTCTGACAGACAAGAGGAACTGTAACTGAGAGAGGCATGGATTAAGGGAAGATAGTCAGTATAGTTCTGTTAAAGGAAGGTCGTGCCTCACCAGTCACTTTAAATTTTTGAGGAGGTAATAAGGAGAATTGATATGTAAGTTTAATAAATGTCCTCCATATGAATCTTAGTAAAGCATTTAACAAGATCCCACATGGCAGACTGGACAGAAATGTGAAAGCTTACTGGATAAAGGGGAAAGTGATGAGTCATATCCGAAATTAGTTCAGTGACAGAGAGGAAGCGTAATGATCAATTGATGGATGTTTTTGTTACTAGAAAGCAGTTTACAGTGGCTTTCTAAAGCGCTCATTATTGGATCCCTCAGTGAGAGAGTCAAGGACCAGAGGGTATAATCTCAGAATAAGAAGTCGCCCATTTAAGAGAGAGATGACAAGGTTTTTATTCTTCCCAAGTGGTAGTAAATCTGTGGAACTCTTTACCGTAAAAAGCTTTTGAGGATTTGTTGTGAAGTATACTCAAGACTGAGATAGACAATCTTTCAATCAGTAAGGGAACCAAGGGTTATGGGGAAAAGCAAGAAAGGGAGTTGATGTTTATCAGATTAGCCATGACCTCATTGAATGACGGAAAAGACTGAATAGGCTGAGTGGCTGATATCTGTTCCTACACCTTATGGTCTTATTGTTTTATGGTCTTTAAGGTACATGTAAATGATTTGGACATAGGTGTGGGGAGACATGATTGTTACATTTGCAGATGACATATAAACTGGCCAGGTAATTGACAGTGAAAGGAATAGCTGTCCACTGCAGACTGATATCAATGATTTAGTTGAATGGGCAGAAGTGCAGAAAATGGAAGTCAATCCAAAGAAGCATGGAGTAACCTATTTTAGGAAGGCAAACAAAACTAAGGAAGAAATGAAAAGATATTGAGAATGTTAGAGGAAGTGAGAGAACTTGGTTTATGTCCACACTTTACTGATGGTAGCAAGATAGGTGTATAAAGAAAGGATATGGAATGGTTTCTTTTATTGACCAGGTATAAAATACTAAAGCAAAAATGTAACGCTGAAAAAGAATAAACTGGTGGTTAGGCTGCAGCTAGAGACATGAAAAAAAACCTGTAGACCCAGAGATGGTGGGTCTCTGAAATTCAGTGCCTGGTTTGATGGTGGAGTTGGAAACTTAATCCATTTAAAAGGAACTTGGATCTGCATCTGAAGTTCTGAAACTTTTAAGACTATGGATCCCATTATGGATGATAGAATAATGGGTGGCTGGCTTTATTTTGGATAGTGTAGATGTGATGGGCTGAATGGTTTATCTGTGCAAAACTCTTTGTATGGTTCTGTGATCAATGTTGGGTTCAGAGTTGTTGTTTAGGCAAGGATAAATCTGTCAGATCATAGGTATGGGGCTGAGATATTCAGGGGGCTCAGGATGGGAGTTAAAGGTCAAGGGTCAGGAGGAGATGTGCTTGGTGGATCAGCAGTGAGTCAATGGATCAGTTCAGTGGTTACCCAAGAGTTAGAGTAGATTTTTACTCCTTGAACTTTTTTTCTGGGATCTGATAAGGTGAAGTGAATCAGAACCTTCCAAAACCTCTGTGTCAAAGGGACTTTTTTCAGAGAGCTCCAGATGTCAGATAATTGCTGCTAAGAAAGTTCAACAGCCCAGGCAATTCCTAACTGGTCAAATGCATTCAGATTTCTACATGGTCCTGAGGCATAACTCCATATAGTGTACCCTGCAGAAGTGACTGTCTGGCCATTGGAATGTTTTGACCATTATGTTCACAAAGGTCAAGTTAGAAATCTGCTCATGTTTGAGTCTCAGTCATTTTCCCTGCTGTACAATAACCTTCACATTTTACAATCTGCACTGCTCACTCAAAACTATATTTTCAGTACTTTATCTTTAACCTTTGACCAAGAGCCTTCAAAATCCATAGCTGCTTGTAATAGTACTTATTGCTCCTTGCACTCCAGAAAGCAAGGATAATAGCAATGCCAGAGAAAGAATTGTAGTAACGTGGGGAAGAAGGGGAGATGAATGACTATAGGAAGCACAGTAGTGAGTAAACGATGATTTAGATTGTGCCCTTTCTTCATGAAGCAATATTTACTCTTCAAATGTTCTGTGGTTTTTAATGATCTTTAATGATCTTTCCACTCTATGTTTAATCCATGTTGATATGTCAAATCTCAAAATCTGGGAATCTCAAGATATCATCCAGCCTTGTAGCTTTGCACTTAAAGCTTTAAATTAAATGAAGATGTAAGTTCTATAAAATACCTCAAATGTTGTTGCTTCTGAAAGTAGAAAATGCTACAGGGAATCTAACAATGATTCAGAAGTGGTAATAGCAGTTGTGGTCTTGGATTGTTCATTATTTTTCATGCATTCCTCATAATGAGTCTTTGTACTTTACTGGCCTTATCCAGCTTCATATTAAATCAGATGATGTTGTTTCTGATTAAAATTTAATCAGGATAAAGTGAAAGGATTTATTTCATTTATTTGCCATTACCCGAACAGAACATGCAAGCATGGTACAAACAGTTTCGATTTCAGCAATACATGTTGATAGAGTGAGCATTTAAACTTGAGTTTCCAGATCCATTATGGTATAATCTAAATGATTTACCACAACGTTATTTGTGCAGCTTCCAACCAACTAGTTAAAACATAATGCTGAAAGGCATTTCTAGTAGTTTGTTCTAAGATGCAATTGCATAATAACAATTTTAATCCAACAGCGAGCATTCATTGATGATTAATGCACTCATTTGTAACATGGACAGTCTGAGTTGCTTTTTATTTTCTGAATTTAACTTTATACGCAATTGGTTTTTCTAATGAGTAAATAGCAAAGGCATTTTGTTCAGTCAATTAATCACATGGGTGCCTTTTCACCAGGATCTCTTCGTTATCCCTCAGACTAAGTGACAGTGTTATGGAAACTGGCTTAAATGAAAATTACAATTTGGTGTTGGTCTGTGCGCTGAGATTGCTATTAGTTTTAATGGACTGGGGAATAGGGTTAGGGAGGGATGAAGAAATATGGCAATTACCTCCCAAATACTTTCAGTGCAAAGGTCTCAGGGGAAAAAAAATGAGGTGGCATTATTGATAATATGTCACCTACTCTGTGATTTCATCTCTCTTTTGCAGCATTCATGATGTTTGTAGAGTATTGGTGTGCTATTGAAATGGCACAAGTCCCTCAAGAAAATCTGGAGCAACTGATGGTAACTATATAATGGCTTTGTGAAATTCCCTGTCTCCTCTTGCTATGGCTTTGAGCGGGAATTGTACTAAAGTGCTTCTCTGGTTTGTCATAAGCATGTGTCCTGTGACATGAGCATCCAGCTACCTTCAAACCAATTCAATTACGATCTCAGTATAAGCCAGACTGTTTCCAGTGAGCTTGTAATGCGATGCCTCTGGTGTCAATTTACACTTCTTATATGTATTTATCTTAAATCTTCACTTGCAGCCCACACTCAGTGATTCAAAAGTACTTCCTACATGTAGTGAACAGTTTGCTCTTTAGCTTCCTTTGAGTTGACAGTTGCTGAGTGCTGATGTTATATGGCAATCTGTTTTCACTGCTTCAGTTTTCCAATTGTGAGAGATTTAGTACATCTGTGGGCAGATAAGGTGTGATTATTAACGTTGTGTTCCCTCCAATGCAAGCTAGACTACTGAAAGGATCCTGAAAAATGAGGTGATACCGAGGTAATGAGATGAACAACATACTTCTTGATGACAGTGTATTTATCAATTGTCATCTGATCTGTGAATAATTTAAAGAAAATGATAACTTCCAGTGTTACAGCAAACATTGTTCACTACGGAAATAATACATCTCAGTGAATTGTGTAACATGTCTGCTCATAAACTACACTGTAGTATTTACATCTTGTAAAGAGTTGGCTGCATTGCAAATGGCATCACATGCTGTAACCTACAAAATCATTTGGGTGCTATTTGACCAGCCTTGTGGCAATTGGTGTAGAGGCAGGGGATGCCAGTAAGATTTTGGGGGGACACATTAAAGTAAATCTTTGCTGTCAGGTAGATTTCCCAAGGGTGTCAGGGGATCCATGGATGTTAGCATTTTGTGACTTCATTGACATGTACGAGCAGGTAAAGGGGCAGCAGGCAAGTTTGTCAGGGGCACTGAGAAATCAGGCACATGGTTTGCAGGACTACAGAAAAACAGTTGTGTCCCTACTACCTCAGACAAGTGAGCATGTGTCTGCCTTGGGGAGTGGCATGGTAGCTCAGTGGTTAGCACTGCTACCTCACAGAACCGGGGAACCAGGATCGATTCAACCCTTGGACAACTGTCTGTGTGAGTTTTCACAATCTCTTTGCATCTGCACAGATTTCCTTCCAGTGCTCCAGTTTCCTTCCACAATCCAAAGATGCGCAGGTTTGGTGGATTGGCCAAGGAAAATACAGGGTTGCAGGGAGAGGGGAGAGGGTGGGTCTGGATGGGAAGCTCTTTGGAGTGACAGTTGGGCTCATTGGGCTAAATGGACTGCTTCAGGATTCCTGATGAAGTGTTATTGCCTGAAACGATGATTGTTCTGCCCCTCAGATGCTGCCTGACCTGTTGTGCTTTTCCATCATCACTCTAAACTTGACTCTAATCTCCAGCATCTGCAGTACCCACTTCCACTGAAATGGACTGCTTCCACACTGTAGGGGTACTATGACTGGTTGGCAGCTTCCATGGAGAGCCAGGTTCAGCATTTTCAAGCCTCAAGCAACAGGGAATGAGGGATTTTGACCTCAAACCAGGTTCCCCTTCTTCACATGGATAGAGCAGTTCTAGTATGCACTAATCAGGAGGAGGCACTGTATCGTACACATGCCTGCCCCTACCCCTAAAAATAAAGTCACGTCTCAAGAGACTCTTTCTATGACCCTCAGCTCTGTGGGAGCTCAAGTTGAGAAGGGTTCCCCTGCCTTTGAGCAGAGAGTATGCAGCATTTCTGGACACTCTTGACAAAAATAATCCAGGTGTCACTCAACCCAAGCCTCCAAGGCCAATGGTCCCCACTGCAGAGAAGGCTCCTGCACTGCAGTTGCGTACCCGGGACTGCACTGTAAGGTAGTGGGAGGGAAAGAAAGAGGAAGAGTTCTGAGGGCACATAGGTGACACAAGTGACACTTCATTGTAAATCTGTTTTGACATCCATAAATGTATGTTCAGTTTTCACCATCAGATTTGTGTGCATCTCTTGGTCTTGCTGCAACTGCAATGTCGAACGTTACCTTCACACCATACAATGTTCCATGATCCTGGTTGTGGAGTAAGCAGCTCCTGCACCATGTGCAGTCAGTGGGTAAATTACAGGTGGCTGCTGCTTTGGCAACTGGGCTCCATGCCTCTAGGTAGACAAACATCACTGTTGTTTCACAAATATTGCAAGGTTCACTGTTATCTTCCATGATATGGTCAGGTAGCTTGGGTTAGACTACATGTCAGGCAATAATGCCAAAGGTTCACCAAACATGCCTGACTTGCTGATGTCTTTCAGCATTAGTATATGGTTGTCTTTTGATGAGAAATATTGGGACAGTGGAGACCAACAGTGGGCAGGCTTCAGCTTATTAAGCACAAAATTGATTTTATTCAGCTTTTCCCATTTTTAATGGACTATGTGGTTACACGGAAGTCAGTAACCCATCTGCTCAAAGGAGCCGAGTGTTGGTTGAAACCAGCAGACATTCGGTTTTGCTGACTTTAGAAACAAACAGGTTCAACTCAGAAAATCAGAAGTCAGAACCTTTAGTAGGATGGTTTAAAACCATAGCAGAGGACTGTTTGTGCTATTTGTTTTTTTTAATCAGTGAAAATGATCTGGAGAAACCTGATCAACATCGTCTTTCAAGTTTGATTCAGATTTCTGTACACTTCTTGAGATCAAACAGTAATTCCTGCTCTAGACTACACAAGTCACAAAAAAAAGACCTAAGTCTTGTCACTAACTTGCTGTTCCTTTGCAATATTTGGAGTATCTTTGATCTATGTCTTCCATGCCCTACCACTGCTATACTGTGTGTCATCGATCTTAAACTGAGCCTGTGTCAGGTCATAGACTTATAGAGATATAAAGCTCAGAAACAGACCCTTCGGTCCAACTCATCCATGATGACCATATGTCCAAAATAAAACTAGTCCCATTTGCCAGCATTTGGCCCAAATCCCTCTAAACTCTTCCTATTCATATAACCATCCAAATGCCTTTTAAACATTGCAATTGGACCAGCCTCCACCACTTCCTCTGGTAGCTCATTCTATATACGCACCATCCTCTGCATGGAGAAGTTGCCCCTTAGGTCCCCTTTAAATCTTTCCCATCTCACTTTAAATCTATGCCCTCTAGTTCAGGACTCCCTTCCCCTACCCTGCAATAGTCCCAGCTATTCAGCCTCTCCCAAAGCTTAAGCACTCCAATCATGGTAACATCCTTGTAAATATTTTCTGAACCCTTTCAAGTTTAACAACAGCTTTCCTTTTGCAGGGAGACCAGAATTGAACACAATGTTCGAAAAGAGGACGAACCAATTTCCTGTTTAGCTATAACATGACCTCCCAATTCGTAAACTGAGGAACCTCAATCATCTGAACGTCGATTATCCAAATTTCAGATTAATTGAACAAGACCTCAAAGTCCCGATGTGTGGATGTACTGTATCATCCAAACATTTGATTATCCGAACATTCAATTATCCGAACAAAATACCCCCTGCCTGTGTCGTTTGCATAATCAAAGTTCGTCTGTACTCAATGTATTGACCAATAAAAACAAGCGTACCAAACACCTTCTTCACTATCCTGTCTGCCTGTGACTCCACTATCAAAGAACTATGAACTTGTACTCCAATGTCTTTTGTTCAGCAACACACCCCAGGATCTCACCATTAAGTATATAAGTGCTGCCCTGATTTGTGTCTCTGGTTTGATTGTTTCTTTCTCTCTCTCTCTGGAGTGAGCAAGGAAGGTCAAGGAGGGTCTGGATATCAGTGAAGATTGGGAGATAGAGCATAGCAACTAAGTGACACAGGCAACAAGTGGGGAGTGACCAGTGTGCTATGGGATCTTTTACATTCACTCAAGGGAGCAGATGGAACCTTGATTTAATATTTCATCCAGATGGAGTGTAAGTCCGGATTGTTGAACAAGTCACTGGAATATGGTTTGAATTTACTTCATTCTGATACAGAACTATGGGTAGTATCTACTCAGTGAAGACATAAACGTCATGAAGAACACCTCAAGGAAAGCTGTGTGTAATATGAATGCACATGTGGAGAAAAGCCCTACTGATGTTGCATTCAAGAAAATTAAGCATTCCCTTGGGCTAGTACATACTTCAAAGGGCAAAGCAGGAATGTATGATTTATTGATTTAAAAGGTTTGTGGTTTATAAGCTAGAGACATTTTAAAATGCTACTTGAAGTTTTTGCAGTTTTAGTTTCCCTCAATTGTTCAACTAACATCAGGATAAAAGATACAGCAATCTCACATCATGAAACAGTGGAGATGGTTATTCTTGCATTATCTTATATTACAACAAAGGCTACATTTCTAATGCATTTAATGGGCTGTAAAGCATTTCAAGATGTCTAGTGGTTGTGAAAAATGCTCTATAAATGTAGGCGCTGTATAGCTGAGTATAAATCACAGAAGCTGTGTTCCTTGTCCAGTACTAGGGTTGGGGACGTCTTCTCAGGACTGGAGTGAGAGCTGAAGAACGCAATTGTCATCGCTCATTTGGGTACCTACAACATTAATGGGATTTAGAAAGAAAGTCTGCTGAGGCAGTATAAATAGCTGGTTACTAAATTTAAAACAGGCCATAGGCAACTTGACATATGACAATCACATTCAGATAGTCAGATGTTTATATGTAGAGGACAGATCTTGATAGTTAGAGTACTGCTTCAGTCTCTTTACTTGGGGAAGGATATGCCTGCATTGGAAACATTTCTGCGAAGTTTCACTGGGTTAACTCTTGGGATGAAGTAACTGGCTTTTGAGGAAAGGTCATGCAGGCTGGGCCTGTAGGGTGATCGGTGACCTTATTAAAATATATTAGGTATCAAAAGAAAGATGATTGATTCCTTACCTGGGACAATCCATAATGGGGAGAAAACAGATTTTAAAAAGGGGTCTCCTATTTAAAATGGAGATGAGGGGGAATTTTTTTTCCCAGAGGATTGTTAATCTTTAAAATCTGTCCTTCATTAACCATACGTAAGGCAAGTTTAAAGACAGTTTTGATTGACAAGGCAGACAAGAGTTCTGGGGGTGTGGGCAGGAAAGTTGAGTTATGGCCACAATCAGATCAGCCATTATCTTATTGAATGGTGGGCAATGCTTGAGAAGTCAAATGGGCTACTGCTACTCCTATTTCTTATATTCTTAACTTATTCCCTCTTTTTTAATCTGTATTAATTTGCAATTGAGCATGCAGACCGCAAACAATGTCAATACAATTGTAACACAAGTTTTCTCTAAAAAAAATCAAAAAAGATTTTATAGTACATTTCTGCATTTGTGAAGGTTTTTAGGCACACCATTGAATTCTGACTTATTTATGAGGTCTCTGATATGCTATTACACCCAGTGCTTCATGCTCAAATCACATTATCAGGGGACTTTGAACTTTGCACCTGGAAATTATGACATAATCTATGGTGTGTGTTATTGAATGTGCAAAGTCAATGATACCAATTAAAGTGTTTCAGTTTAGAAAAGTGGAAGAGTTACAATATTCATTTTACAAAGAAAACATTGTGCAGAGCATTTACTCTTAATAAACTGAATGAACCTAAAAGATATGATTGTCAAATTAGGCCTCCTGTGGCATTGGAAGTGTTTTACAAGAACTGAACCTGATTAAAATCATGGAGAACTTGAGCGATCACATGGTTTTATGCATTGCCTCTATGATATGTAATGTCTGTGCTGGACCGTGCCTCAGATCCCTTCTTGGTGACTGCAAATCTGTTATCATTGGATAGCTGAGTCAGTGATATTACAATGGTCTCTGTGAACTGACAAATCAAAGCAATTACCAACCTGCTCCCGCTTTTAACGTGAGGAAATTAACAACTATCTCGAACAACGCAAGAATCAGTGTAGTATTTTGAAATATTTCTACAGAAATGCTGTCTTCAGTACAGGTGAATGGACAAGAGTAATGGAGGCTAAAAGAGATAAAAGGAATACTTTGATTCGCAAAGCACCTTTCATGACATTTTCAGGGTTCATTTTTCAGTTCAGAAATTATTTTGAAACGTGATCACTGCGGTAATTCAGTCATTTTACAATGAGATCTCATAACCAGCAACAAGTTAACCAGCTAATCAAATAAGCTGAGCAACAGCTGTTTTTTGAATCTTGTTCGAGGGATAGGTCAGTCAGCACATCCAGGAGAAAACCCATGCAAACATTCCAAAACCTGCTCAAGTAATTGTTTAATCTCTACTCAGCAAAGCAGAATTGGGCCTTACTTTACCTCAAACAACAGATAATATCTCCAACAGCGCAGTTGTGCTACAGCACTGCAATGAAGTATCAGACAGGATCAGGTTCTTAAAAAATCTAGAGCAAGACCTCATTCTCATTACACCTTGTGATTCATGCAAGAATGTCAGTCCTGTGCCATAAACGACAACAGAGTATTTCCATGACTCGTTCACTCTTTACCTCGATCAGTTTAGTGAATCATCCTGTCAAGAGTCAGGCATTTCATTTATTACTAAAATGGGGAAACATTTCCACTGTGAATTATGTGAGGAAAAAACATAAAACATAGTTTTAAGCAATAGATTTCTCACTTTATTGTGCCTAGATCACATAGGAAATTTTCATCTACAGTTTAATAAATTTTGTCTGTTCAAAAGCACATTATCCAATGTGGTATAAAATTTCTTCAGCAGTATTATATCTCAGTGACAAAGCTCTTTGATATACTTAAACTTTTTTTTCTCATGCTTTTATAACTGCAGTACAGCAGTTACAGCTAGCAAAGTAAATGGGTTGAATGTTATGATTGTTTGGCTAAGTGTGAATTGCATCTAGAATTTGGAGGGATATCCATCATGAGGCCTAGCGAGTTTTCTCAGCATAACTACTTCTTATATCTCATTAGCAAACTAATACGTTTCTGTGAAATCCCTCACATCCAATTCCAGCCTAAACCTATCATGTGTCACTTACTGGAACAACTCGTCACTCAGTTGATATTTGACATAACTTTGCCACCCCTTAAGTCTGTGCGCGTCTTTGAAAGTTCATGGTGCATGTAAATGAGCATTGACATTCAGAAGCTGCTCTGCACGGTCAAGGATGTTTCCACAAGATGTCAGAGAATGGCAAGATGGCACAGCGGTTCTCTGATATCTCCTGGTAGGATGTTGTAGCATGCATGTGCTATTCTTCATTCCACTGCAAATCTCATAGCAACCTCAGTGTTAGCGTCATTCATTGCAAAAATTTTTACCACAGGCCCTAATGCCTTGTCTCTCTTATGTTGTAGGTACTGCCAGCCCTCCACCAACCCTACAATGAAATGGCTGGCTGGCCCCACAGGAACCACCTCTGCATTCTCTGTGGGTGAGTGTGGAGGCTTCAGAGGAACATTGGCATCCTGCACTGCCCACCACCTCAGCTATTGACAGCTCAGTGGGAATAAGAGCCTGAGAAAGTGAGGTAGCACAATCCAGTGAGCACATCACAGAAACAATCCCCTACCTGGCCAAGGAAGAAATGTCCCAGAGGACTGCCAGAAAACAGGCATTTGCTCAGCTCCAAGCAAGAAAGTGCTGTTGGCAATCAATTGTTTTTGTTTTACATAGACAGAGAGGAACCGGCGTGTTAGACAGTTATGTGGAAGGCAATGATTCACATTGCCCAGAAGTTGCAGCAGTGCAGTAAATCATATGACTTTCCAATCTGCTTCCAAGGACAGGCTGGTAGCTGATTAGAGAGCCTGGTCCAGAATCCTCAGGGTCTACTGAAGAAGCACATTCCCCCGCTGTCCCCCAACACCTCACCCATTGGTCCGAGGACATGGCAACAGGAGAATGTAAAACCAGGCCCCACTCCAGGTGCTTCTTTCTCACAGGGACCAGGGTGATGTCAGGAGCCACCAAGACAGTGAAGGAGCCACAAAGAATCCCCTCAGAAGTCTCCACTTAGGACATGCCAGATGTCATCCCATTTAATTGGAAACTCACTGCTGACAAGTGAGAACCTCACCTTGCCTTTGCCATTGAGGCAAATGCTTCTAACATTTCAACATCACTGGACTCTACATTTGATTATACCACAAACCCCATGAGAGCTCATGATGCCCAGACTGCTATAAGGTTCCGCCCAGAGTTTCTGCCATTCATTTGCTCCTGTGGAATTTTATAGCTCAATACTTTTTTTTTATCTTTGCATGGAAACATTGCATTAATTTTTTATTCATTTGCTGTTGTGATCTTTCTCCTGGTTAAGTGGCAGTAGATTAATGAATTTGTAATCAATATTTCTTGCAAACCATTTCGAGATTATGCTGAATTAGAAGGACCACATCAGATACAAATATTTTATGCATTCCACTATTACTCATTGCTAACACATTAGTTATTCCCACTTTTAATCCTATTTTATGCTTCAGCATCACATGCATACAAGGATATAACAAAAAATGACTCAATACTAGAGAAATGTAAGACCCATAAACTTGGGTTAAATTTCAGGCTACATATCTATGCCTTACATATAAAAGAGCTCAGTGTTAACTCTAACACAGTTGATGAGTTTAGAATGTGGTGATTTGGCACATTTCCCTACAGTCCTCTGTCCACATCTACTTAAGTCCAAATGAAAAATCCTGTACAGCCTTCAATATTTTCATTTGGTAAACAGAGCTAGTTGCATACATTTGGAAAGTTTGCACACTTCAGAATAATGAATTCTGTAAGCTAGCAAATTGAAGTTGAATTGAAAATAATGTCCATCACCCACTGACTGCACTAGAGTTTACTTGATATTCATACTAATTAGCTCAAATGAGGACACAAAATGCGCAACATTCACAAGAACAATAACAAAGGATGAGAATTCAATCTCTTAAGCTTCATTCCTCTATAAAATGGCAATCTGATAGTAGAGGCAGTCTCAAAATCAATTAATTACATCATTTCATGATCCTTCATTTGATTTTATTCAATTGATTTTTAGTGCATTCCTGATTTCTAACCATTAAAAAATGTAACTTAATAAATAACATCTACATCATACTTGTGGCACAAACATGCAATAGTGAAATTTGATGGCAAACTCTTTTATGGTCTTTCGGCCAATCACAACCATACTTGGTGAGATAACACTTCAGACATAGGAATATGTTGTCGAGATCTTTCTGCTCCATCAATGAGAGATTTGTTGTCCTAACAGCGAATCTCATGGTTTCGCCCACTTTGTGTCCCCACTGACACTGTAACTCATATATGTTGTAATCAACACAAGTCGTTCATTCCCGGGAAAAATCTGATGAGCTTATAACATAAGCCCTTGTCTTTCCTTTCCATTTCATTTGTCATCTATTGTTTCTCAGATATTGCTTGGTCCATGGAATTTATATTCTGGGGCATGACCTATTAAGAAACTGATGATGCATAGCCAAACAGAATGAAGAGGCTAGTGTAAACATGCACAAAGTCGGCATAGAGTCTGAAAATGCATTAGAGTAGACTAAAGTAGTTTTTATTTGTAGTTTCTACCATATTCAATTGATACAGTAAAAATGAGACAATGTTTCTCCAGCACCAAGGGTGCTGTATGGACAGCACAAACTACACAATCGTACATGGTATAAAGTGCATAAGAAGTGCAAAACACGCAAATTATGTGTAATAGAAGATTCAATGCTGCATGTTGGAGACCAAGGCCAGAATTTCCCTAATAAAACAGATAACTCAAATTGGGAAAATCCTCAACATGCCAGATCCACATTGGTAAAAGTATCTCCAAACACATTATTTTTGCTCCAAGGGAAGAGAGTACATTTGTATGCCATAAAACTGAGCCCTTTGACTCCAGAAGTAAAGTGTAGGTGGATACAGGGTTGTTGAGTGTTGAAGTGGGCTGTTTGGAAGATGGTTTCTGGGATTAAGAATACATAGAATCCCTTCAGAGTGGAAGCAGGCCATTCAGCCTACCACGTTCACACTGACCATCTGAAAAGTATCCCATCTAGATCCACCCACACACCATCACCCTGCATTTCCCATGGTGAATCCACCTTACCTACACATCCCTGGACACTATAGCATTGCCAATCCACATAACCTGCACATCTTTGGACTATGGGAGGAAACCAGAACAAGAGGAGGAAACCCACACGCGAATCAAGACTAGAAGTCACCCAAGACTAGAATCAAATCCTGATCCCTGGTGCTGTGAGGCAGCAGTGTTAACCACTGAGCCATGCCACCCAGGCTTCTTCCGAGTTCTCTTGGAATTTGGTAGACCCTTTATCCATCATTCCTTATGCCCACTCACCCTGCATCCCATTCCTCATGCAAACTTAAATGCTCCTCCAACTCTATACCTACTCATACCCTTCATGTCGATCCATAGCCATTCGTGCAGTATCCATCCTAAGCAGACATGAGAAGCCATACGGAGATGAGAAAAATATGAATCACTAGAATCTAATATTGCTTCCTCTGCTATATTTTTGATGGTGAACATTCCTTCTTTAAAATGGTTCAAATCTTTGAAATGTCTTCAATTGATTAATATCTAACAAAAACAAACAAATTTCTACTCAGTAGCTATTCAAAGATTCCTGATTCAACTGTAAATCTTTGTGGATCTTCAGAGTTGTTTTTCTCTCTGGAAGATGGGTGGAATATAATTAAGGTGAATGTTTCCATTCTTGGTGAGTTTATTGAAGATTGTTATAATTGCTATATCCTTCTTCATTGTACTGCTGAATCGGCAAGGCCACAATGACTTCATGTGAACATCATGAGAAGAGAATCGATGAAGAATGTCGGAAAGATAACACATGTTTAATTGAAGGAACATCTGAACGTTAACAAACATAACAATGAAGCCTCATGCTATGCCAGCACAGTGGGGTTTTGAGGCTTCCCAAGGACAGAAGCTTAGAAGTATGTGAATTTGCCCAACTGTGGCATAAGACCTGGGAAGGGTGTTTTTGAGCCACGGACGCTTGGTATTCTGACAGTAATTTCTAGGGTCTAGTTTCTTGGTGTTGAAGACAAGAATTGTAAATTGCAAATAGAGAGAAATGGGATATGCAAATACATGCAAGTAAGCTAGTCATAACTGTTGAGCCACTTAAGGCTTGATGGGAAAATTGGCAATATTTTTCTCACTGTTGAGAATTTGATTTTTTTCATTCTGTTCCAATTTTGTCACCATACCCACTACTAATCTCACAGCAGCATGGAGTAGAAAATTGCATCCCATGTTTCAATAAATGATGTAAATGTAGATAATAATACTGAAAATGTGAGTGATACAACAGATGTTGCCTTTTCTACAGCTAATGAAATATTCAAAGTCTTAAACATTGAAGTAAGAGTTGTAAACATAGATTTTGATCCAGAGGATTTTAAAAGTGACACGCAGGATTTCAAAAATGATTAGCAAAGATCATACAGCAAAGATTGTAAACCTCATTAAACTAATTTGAAGTTAAGTAAGTTAGAGAAAATAGAAATATTTGTTGTCAAACATTTTGAGTATAATACTTTTGTGTGCATTTAAATACTTGTGCAATTAAAATTTTTAACTTAAATAGTTGCTTGAAGTGAATTATTGATGAAATCTTGGATATAAGAAATGCTTGAAGTAAATTGCTTCACAGAAATATTTTTTCATAATCTGATTTGTAGTTTCTGTACCTGTCTCATTCAGACCATACACCCTGGGGCTGAATGCCTCAGCTTAATACTTCATAAGAACATTACCTCTTTCTTTCAAAATCCTATTTTTCACTCCATCCCCTTATTTCCCATATGCATGATATCTAGCACAGCCAGCATTAAATGCTTCTGTCCTTCTCCACTTTACTTATCACTAATCATCTGCTCCATTCCTGCTGTCACCCTCTCCTATCTTGCAGTCCTGGTCCCTCATTTCCCTATTGTGCTCCATTCACACGTCCAGTCAATTTGTATTCCCTTGTCTGAAAGACCCTGCTCCTTGATTTTGACCTATTCGCTGTCAGGTGTATTTATTACAATACGCATTGAAAAGTACTGGTTAGTGTGTCTTCATTCTCCGGCACCATCTTAAAGCACAGAAAATAAACTAAAACGTGGAATCTAAAGCCAGAAAAATAAAACTATTAGTTCATCTCATCATCTTATCTCAAAATAAAGTCAGGTGGGCTTTGGAATAGCTCCCACCTGCAGCTCAGCTATGGGTCTGGATCCAGGTTCCTCAACTCTGATGCCTCGAGTTCCTGCTGCACAGTTGCATTGATGTAACTGTGCTTTGCCGCACTGCTGCCCTGAACAAAGAACCTCCACTCTCCAGTGTTATCACACCTCCACCAACAGCATCACCACCGTGAGTTCACATTGTGCCAATCTCACCAATGTTGGTGCTACAGGGCCCTGTGCTGGGACTAAACCCACCACCGTTGTCACCCCGGCTGTCTTCACTGTGTACCTGGAGCCTCGGCTCAGCCTAGGAGTCTAGCATGGAGGATTAAGCCTGGGACTTGCTCCTTGCTTGCTGGGAAGCCTTGGGCTGGAATAGAACCATATCTGCCACTGCTGGACAACTCCTTCTTCAACATTTCAGATTCCTGGGTCCATGCTGCCTTCTTACCTTTCAAGATGTGGAGGTGTCAGCGTTGGACTGGGGTATACAAAGTTAAAAATCACACAACACCAGATTATTTTCCAACAAGTTTATTTGAAAGCACTAGCTTTTGGAGCACTGCTCCTTTATCAGGTAACTTTGGAAAGCTAGTGCTTGCAAATAAATCTGTTGGATTATAACCTGGTGTTGTGTGATTTTTAACTTCTTACTTATCCACAGTCCTTCACTTGAGATGAATGCCTTGGATCTCCACCGTTTGCTACTTTTGAAAAAAAATTATGATTGATCTTTCTACTCCTATTCACCCAGAATACTAACTGGGCTAAATATGATCACCACAGCCCAAAGCCCAAATCACCTATGCCCTCGACATTTAGTAAGTTAATAACAATTTCTTATTCCATTGACTTTTGGGTCCAGTCAAGATTATGATCCAAACATCTCAGCCTGAATTTATCACTAATCTGATATGTCAGAAGCAAGAGTAGATCAGAAACATGTGAGGGATCATCAATGGATTTCTTGAACATTGCAGAGTTTTAACATTTCACAGTGTTCACAAGTTGCCATCAAGCAGTTTCTCACCCAATCCTGATTGAGAGGTTTGGCTTCCAGTCAATGCAAGACAGGTTGGTGCAGGCTCTGTAAATGTGGCTCACAGTTCAAAAGTTGAAAAGTTGAATGACGTTGAACGTCTCAGCCTTATTGTCATACTCCAAATAGCAATTTCACTGTGAAAGGAACTGTCCTTTATTTCAGCTCCTGTAATTGAGTAAGTGTTGTAATGTCATCAGATCACATGGAATGGAAAGCTGGGTCTGTCAGGCTCCAAGTAAAATGCCCTCTCTTACCACCATTTGGATATAGTTACACTTAATAAAACCTATTGCTGTTCACTTACAAAAGTGTAGGTTTCACATTACTACTCTGCTCTTGGGTCACTTACTTAGTTTCCAAACTTGGTGAAAGCAGGCAAAAAATGAATTCGAGACAGATTTAGTTTTGAATTCTGATTTTTAATAATTCAGCATCCTCTTCCATTCAACCAATTGCCCCACCACGACACTGAATCAAACATTGTCATGAGGAAGCTACTATAATGTCAGGATTGGTTTCCGTACAAAACGGTTGCATTATCTTATAGAAAAAAAGATTGAAAAGTAACTTTGAAATTAATCTCCGTGATTGCTATGGTGGTGCTTCATCATTTCCCTTTTCTCCTATCTTAAAAATATTATCAACTTTTATCTCAATAAATGAAGGGTTCAGAGGGACATGGGCCAAGTACCTGCAAATGGGACTAGATTAATTTAGGATGTCTAATCAAAATGAGCTGAAAATGTGTTGCTGCAAAAGCTCAGCAGATCAGGCAGCATCCAAGGAGCAGGAGAATCGACATTTCAGGCATGAGCCCTTCTTCCTGAAGAAGGCCTCATGCCCGAAACGTCGATTCTTCTGCTCCTTGGATGCTGCCTGACCTGCTGAGCTTTTGCAGCAACACATTTTCAGCTCTGATCTCCAACATCTGCATCCTCACTTTCTCCTGTCTAGTCAAAATGGACAAGCTGTACCAAAGAGTCTGTTTCCGTGCTATGCATCTCCATGACTCTGACTCTAAATGGACCTAACAATTTCATGCAACCTTCATTTCTTAAAATGTATTTCAGAATCTTGCTCTTTGTTCGTCCTTTCTTCTGTCTCTCACATTCTGTAGAAACTTGCTGCAAAATTAAACAATGATAAAATCATTTCCAAACTACATTGTGCAGCGAATTGATAAAATTGTAGCATGATAAAGTTACACTTCAATATATAAAGTTTATGTCAAATTAGGTACAGATTGTGTGCAGATGGAACAGAACTGAAGAACAAGATTTAAAGGCAATGCAAATCAACATGATGGCATTTTTTTCTAGTTTATTTCACCGAACAGATGAAAATGTTTTTATGAAAAGAACTCTTCATAGTTAATGCTAAAGACCAATGAATTTTGATTTGAAAATTAAAAATAAAAAGATATTAAAGAATATATGTAATATATTTCCTGTCCAAATGAAATAAGTAGTCAATTACATGTTTTCTTTCGCTGTAGCCATTCAGCTTATACAGCAAATACAACAGCATTTATATACAGCAAAGTCCAGAATGCTCTCCTTCAAAAGTTTTACGGATCTTTTACATCAGATTATTACAAATGTTAGCTTTCAGAAATTTAACATTTGCACAAAATGTTATGATGAACAGCATGAACAATTTTTCCATCTATGTTAGTCCAGCAGCTTAGCGGATCACCGATGGGACATTGATGGTCCACTTTAAGATGACAACTTAGTTAGAGACAAAAAAACCTGCAGATGCTGGAATCCATGTTAGAGAAGCAGGAGGCTGGAAGAACACAGCAAGCCAGGTAGCATTTGGAGGTGGAGAAGTCAATGTTTCAGGTGTAACCCTTCTTCAGGACTAGGGGTGGGTGTTGGGCGAGCTGCAGATAAAGACGAGGGGAGGGTGATGGGGAGGAGGATGGTGAGGTAAGCCTAGGTGAACACAAGTAGAGATTACAACATGGGAGAAAAGAATATGGCTGGTACCTGGAAGGAAGGGTTGATCAGAGGAATGGAAGGGAAAGGGAGCGGCTGGAAGGCGAATCAAGGATGAGAAGGAGGTGGTTTGTTTGAAATTGAATAACTCAATGTTGAGTCCTCCAGGCTGTCGGCTGCCCAGGCAGAAGATGCAGTGTCGTTCCTCCAATTTGCGACCTGATTCACTGTAGCAATGGAGGAGGCCAAGGATGGTCATGTCGGAAAGGGAGTAGATTAGATTAGGTTCCCCAACAGTGCAGAAACAGGCCCTTCGGCCCAATAAGTCTACACTGACCCTCCGAAGAGCAACCCACCTAGACCCATTCTCCTGCACCTAACACTATGGGCAATTTAGCATGGCCAATTCACCTAACCTGCACATCTTTGGTCTGTGGGAGGAAATCAGAGTACCCAGAGGAAACCCACGCAGACACAAACTCCAAATAGACAGTTGCCTGAGGCCAGAATTGAACCCGGGTCTCTGGCACTGTGAGGCAGAAATGCTAACCACTGAGCCACCATGCCACCCATTTGGGCAGTGACTGGGAGGTCAGGTCAGCCACAGTGGGTCCAATTGAGATGCTTGGTGAAACGTTCCCTTAGTTTACGTTCAGTCTCCCTGATATAGAGAAGAACACATCAGGAGCAACAGATACAGTAAACTGGATCGGAGGAGAGACAGGTGAGCCTCTGTCTCACCTGGCAGACTATTTGGGACCCCAGACGGACGTGTGAGGAGTGACGTGCACTCAGGTTTTGCATGTTTTCCAATTGCAGGGGAAGGTACCTGAGGTTTCGGGGGGCTTTGGGAGGGTAGCATGAACCAAGGATTAGCAAAGGGACTGGTCCTTGTGGAAATCAGAGAGGCTTGGGGAGGGGAAGATATTCTTGGTGATGGGGTCTACTTGAAGCTGGTGTAAGTGTTCAAGGATGATATATTGGATACAGAGACTGGTGGCATGGTTAGTGAGGACAAGGGTGACCCTGTCTTTATTGCCTTTGGAGGGGGTTAGTTCAGGGCAGTGGAGTGGGGGATGGAGGAGGTACGGTGGAAGGCTGTCTGAATGACACCACTGCATTAGGTCAACAGACCAGATCTAGCAGTCAGTGTTGACATTATGGGCATCACAGATGCCTGTACAGATTTCTGAATGCACAGTTTTTTGCAGAACTTTCATCTGGGACTTTGATCATGTATGTAACAGCAGTAGATTAGTGCAGCTTATCGATGGGAAAGCCAGCAAGTCCAGGAGAGGATGGATAAAGGGAAACAACAGAAAGGACTTTCCCTCCTTTGAGAACATGAACTGCCATATTGAGGTAAATTTTCAAAGTGTCAGTCTTTCAGTGGGGTTAGTGGTTTAGTTAGTCAGGGTTTAGTTGATGGGTGAGTGGGTGAGTCAATGGGCAGTTACTCAGATGAGATTGACCATTTGCATTGCTATGGAAGAATAGCTGGGTTGGGTTGAGGGGGTACTTAGATTGGGTCAGGAGGATATGTGGGTCGATGCAGCATATTGGAGATGTGCAGTCAGGTCAGGTCTTGAGACAGTCTGTTTTTATTGGGGCCACATGGTGTAATCTGGTCATGGGTCAAAGACAAAAATAGCTGGAGAAACTCAACAGGTCTGGTAGCATCTGTGGAGAAAAAGCAAAGTCAACCTTTTGGGTCCAGTGACTCTTCTTCAGAACTGATTGTACCTAGGAAAAGGTTGGCATTCATGGTTCGAAAAGGTTGATCATTGGGGGTAGCTTGTTCACGTTGGGGAAGGTGGTACAATCAGGTTCAGAATATCAGGCCAATAAAGTATTGAGGAATATGTGCTGAGGAATGTGGTAACTGGTTTATCAGCAACTAAGTTGAATAGCACTTCTGGAGTAAGTGATATGTATCTAGTCCAGGTTTCTATCATTGAGATTAATATAAGAGACATCACATAGTAACTGGGGAAAATACAGTGGATATGCTACAATTGGATTGCCAGTGAAGTCCTGGAGAGTGGCACAGTAGTTCGCACTGATGCCTCACAGCATTAGGGATCTGAGTTCAATTTCACCCTTGAGCAACTTTCTGTGTGGGAATTTTCACATTCTGTCTGTGTCTGCATGGGTTTCCTCTGAGTTCTCTGTCTTCTTCTACAGTCCAAAGATGTGCAAGTTAGATGGATTGGCCATGGTAAATGCAGAGTTACCAGGATTGGGCAAGAGAGTGGCTCTGGGTGAGATGTTATTTGGAGGGTCAATGGGCTGAATGGCCTACTTCCAAACTGTCAAGATTCTATGACTCCTGGCCCATATTCTCTTCAGTTTCCAATATTATTTTGCTAGTTATCATTAATTTGTATTTTCTAGTTCCACAAAGTATCTGGAAACCCTTTATATCCTGAATGCCTTTATTAAAACTCCCTGAAACATCGCTGCATTAAGGAGAAAAATTCCCACTCCCTCCCTTCACTAGTGAAACTCTCAAGTGTGATTGTCACACAAACGTGATTGTCTGCTGGTTACAAAGATAGTCAGTAATAGAGAAAAAAGTCATTTTAATTTGATCCTCCTTGATGTAAGGTTCCTCTGAGGTTTTGAAATGATTATTTTTTATTTGATTGCATGTGATCTCCCATCAGACACAGGTCATGTCGATGATTGATCAGTGCCAGTAACACATAAATGTGCACAATGATTGCTGTTATTCCTTGTAATTTTTAGAAATATCATTAAAAGTCGGTTAAGGTCAGCCAAGGATATTGTATACAATAAAAGTCTAAATTAGACAGTGGTAAGTGACAAATTATTTTGTCCTACAATAAAACAAGAGTGAAAAAGAGGACAGACATCACATTAAAAATGAAGATAAGTCTGAGAAAGCCTATCAGTTCAGAAATGAACATTGCACCTCACTGCAATCCCAGCAGCTAAATTAATAAATTTGTCCATTTTTAAATATAAAATAAATAATTTTGCTTGATTTCTGAAAGAACTGTGGCAAAGGCAATAATACTTGGTAATTTGAATCATAGAATCCCTCCAATGTGGAAGCCGGCCATTCGGCCCATCATGCCCACACAGATCCGCTGAAGAGCATCCCACCCAGACCAATTCCATCCCTGTAATTTAGCACTTCTTATGACCAAACCACCAAGCCTGCACATCCCTGCACACTGTGGGCAATTTAACATGGTCAATCCACCTAACCTGCACAACTATGGACTGTGGGAGGAAATCAGATCACTGAGAGGAAACTCACACAGACGCGGGGAGAACGTGCAAACTCCACACACACATTTTCTGAGGGGTGGAATGAAACTCAGGTCCCTCGAGTCTGACTCAAGTATGAATGCTAGGATGAAGAAAAGATTATAACACTGAAAGGGTGGGGGAGGCAACTCAATATATAAAGGGGGAGGGGAAGACAAGAGCGCATGGGATGGAAATGATGGAAGGAATATTGTTGACAGCAAGTAGCTCCCTGGCTTCCAGGTGGAGGAGGAGAGCACTATTAGATTTGGCAAGTTTGCTTAATATGCTTGAGACTGGGAAGGGATAAAGTTGATAGTTGAAGACTCAGGATTGGTTGGAGACTTGGGGAAGTGTGAAGCCGATGCAGTTAACAGGGAGGTCTCCCAGGAAGGGGATGTTTACATTTAAGCATACTTAAACCATAGATCATCATGTAGCACATAGGATGGTTGGGCTTAGTACCTCCTTTGTTGTCGTGGTTTGATGGAGATTTGCACACAAACAGCTAATGGTAAAAAGAAAACATATATTTACCCAGATTTTCTTAGGACTAGATGGTTTGTGCTATAAGGAGAGGCTGGATAGATCAAGACTTTGTTCTCTGGAGTGTAGAAGGTTGAGAGATGACATTACAGAGGTTTAAAAAATCATGAGAAGCATAGAGAAGGTGAATAGCAAAGGTCTTTTCACTGGGGTGGAGGAGTAGAATTCAGAACCAGTGGGTATATTTTTAAGGTAATAGGAGAATGATTTAAAATGGACATAAGGGGGACCTTTTTCACATAGAGAGTGGTATGTGTAGGGAATGAACTGTTAGAGGAAGTACCAAATACAGGTACAGTTACAACTTTTAAAAGACATTTGGATAGAAAAGGTTGAGAAATATGTGGGTCAAATGCAGACAAGTGGGACTAGTTTAGTTTGGGAAACTTGGTTGGCAAGGATGAGTTGGACCAGCGGGTCTGTTTTTCTCTGTATGACTCTGTGACTCTATGGCAAAAGACCAAACTTATGAAGAGTAAAGTGTTGTCTGTGTCACCTATCTGCACACAGTAGGATCTTTCTTCCTGTCTTATTGTGTCTCAGTGCAGTCCTGAGATCTACAGCTTATGTGCTGGACGCCTGTCCCATAGTAAAGCCTTTACCTTGGAGATTGGGTCAGGAGACCCTGGAGGGGATTGGGAGGGGGAGGGGGGACATTTATGACTAGAAAACCCAGAGTACTAGTCACGTACTGCCTAGAGGACTACACTTCTTGGATTGACCTCCTCCAGGGCTGAGGGCTGGCAGGCTGGATGGAGGTGGAAGGTCCAGCCACCTCTAAAATGGCTTGAAAGGAGATTTAAGGAGGCCTATATGTGGTTCCTCCTCCAGTTTGAGCCCATGGCACTGTGCCACGTGTAGAAAGGGGCAGCTGTAGTGAGCACAAGGTTGCCTGTCCTCCCACTGCTTTGCTATTGCGAGTGAGCATTGCCGGCTAAAGTGATGGAGCGCCGGGTCTCTGTACATATTCAGCAGAGTTTGAGGATGATTGGCTGGTTCTCCATGGCGGCTACCAACCCGCCCATGGTGGCACTCAGATGTTCGATGCCCGATGCAGCAGAGTTTTGTTAGCAGCATTTTGGTGAGATCGCCCAACTCCCTGCAGAAAAAAATAATTGTCTTCTGCTTTTGCATCTGCTTGCACAAGTGGAAAATGTCCCTGGCTGCTGACACCACTGAGTCCTCTCCTGCTTGGGGGTGAGCACTAGCAGGGTCTCTAGCAATCCTCTGAGTGCTTCCAACCTGGACTGTTATTCCTCGGCCAGCTGCAGAGACGTGGTAGAAGTTTGCTCATCAGCAGATGCTCCTGACTCTAATCTAGAAAAACAACCCAGTAAGGTGGGAGTTTCTGAGCTGGTGGGAGTGCAAGAGGCAGCCTGGCCTATGCTTCTGCTGAGACACTGTGCTGTCTTCCTCAAAGATGGCTGAGATTGTAACTTGTGGGTCAGGCCTCTTGACAGCAGCCAATGTGGACTTCAGCCAGTGCCTGCGGCAGATAAAAAGAAAAATCATCATATCTAAGAGGTAGAAATAGTGGCATGTTAACAATGCATTTGCCTTGGCAATATTGGGAGATAGGTAAAATAATAAAGAATGCTTTTCAGTTAATTGCCAGGAAATTGATGTTTCTACATCCCACAGGAACACTTTCAATCCTTTCCAGCGTCCTGGCTCTTTCAATCTGGTTTTGGACCATTTTCTCCTGTAACATGAGAAAAAGAGGGATTGAATGAAATGAAAGCGAGTGGCATAGCTGTTGGTGCTGGTTTAGATACTCAAAATATGACAGGTTAATCCAAGGAAATGAGTAGGTCACACAGAGTACACATAAGGGGTTTAGTGGGTGGGTGGGGGATGGGATGTATGCTTGAATGCTCTGGTGGACAAGAGCAAATGAGAGAAGATATGAAATGCAATAGTGAGTGAGATAGACAATAATCCTTAGCAGAAGGTGGGTGTACTAACAAAGTTAATGTGACTGAAAGTTTGAAGAGAACACGAATGGCACTTATCTTGGTCAAGCAGAGAAGATAATTGAACTTCTTTCGGTACTGCTGGGTACTGTTCCATATGATGGTGATCATATTGATCCAGGTGGCAATCTCAGGCTGCGAGAATCTGGTGTCATAGATTATTCGATTGGTCCTGGAGAAGTGGATGGCCATCCTCTGCATCACCTCATCCACTAGAACCTCCAGATTCCTGTCCAGAAAGCAATGAGTTCATTTCCCCTTCCTAACCTTGTCCAGAGCACATGTCTGCAAATGTGCAGGCTATCTCATGATGTCACCATTTAACTGGACCAATGCACCAGCCTTTTAAAAACGGTGCCATCATCAGAGAAGCTCAAATATCCTAGGATAATCCAGCAGTGGCCATTATGCCCAGTTACAGTGAGTAGGATATTCAGCCATTGATTTTACTCTCAGTACCTCCATTTATAAAGTTCATGATTTCATTTCAATCATTTTTTAGAATCACTACAGTGTGGAAACAGTGCCCAACAAATGCACACTGACTCTCTGAACAGTATCCCACCCAGACCCATCCCCTTACTTTATCTCTGCATTTCCCATAACTAATGCACCTAACCTACATTTCCCTGAACACTATGGGCAATTTAGCATGGGCAATCCACTTGATATGCAAATCTTTGAATGGTGAGAGGAAATCAGAGCACCCAGAGGAAACCCGCACAGACACAGGGAGAACGTGCAAACCACTGTAGTAGTGCTAACCACTGATCCACCGTGCCACCCATGACAACATTTACATATAATCCCTCTAGTTCTCTGTTGCTCATTGCCTTTCCTTCTTTTCAAAAAAATATTGCTTCTCCTCTATTTTCATAAAAAATTATCACTTCTACCATCTCTGCATTACATTTCTTCACCTTCTTATGAAGGTCATTTGGTATTTCTTGGCTTCCCCTGAATCTCTCCGGTTTCCTACTCATTGGCAAGTAGAATATCTGAACAGGAGCACCAATTTCTTCCACTACAGCATCAAGGAAATGTACTTGGAGAAACTCTGACAGGGTTTGGCCTAAAGGTCCAGTTTCCTCTGTCAATACTGGAGTTTCCAATGATTCAATGGCTCAGCCTCCATCATGGGCATTGCCAGTTTCAACTTCTCCTGTATCTGCTCCGTCACAATGAAGTGTCTTTCAACATTGTTTGCCAGGACTTGTTGCATGTATCGTGGAATCCTGTCAACTACAACAATAATATAACATGAAAATTGAACACACAAAGATGACCCAACGAGCATGAAGCAAGGATTCTTTATTCTATTGGCATCAGGTCATTAAAAATAGGAAGGAAAATTAAGGTTGAACAAGGAAATGTTTAAACAAACTACTGAGGTATTCCTTTGATGGCCTGTTCTCCCTACCTATCAGCCCATTTCCTACCCAACACATTCTTTCTTTCCATCGAGTGTCCACTTGATTGCATCAGCTACACTCCCTCACCATTGCTACCTAGTGGTAAAGATACTGGAGAACTGGTCAGCTGCGTTGCAGAGGGCCCTCCACATCATTGTCATCTGCTATAAGAGATCCCCTTATGATTACCTATCTTAAAATCTCACACAAAAGATGCAGATCAAATATGCATCTTGAGAGAATTGTACTTAAATGCAAACTCAAAGATCTGACACAATTTTAATAACACTCCACTGACTCTGACTCCCTGTAAATATGTTACATATTAAATGCTGTTACTGTAGTGAAGGGGAGATAAGTGTAATGTGAGAAATGTGTGATGTTACAGTGAGTTTGCTATTGCAGGATCAAAAGTAAAAGTTTGACTAATTTGCAGCTGAAATTTCAAACTGGGGTCAGGAATCAAATTCCAGGACCTAATCCCATGCCAGTTTGCAATGGTGATGCAATGGTATTTTAATAGGTGGCACAATTTCCATAGACACCAACAAGTTTCGAAAAGAGATTCAAAATTTATGTTGCTATCTGAAAGAAAAACATGTTGTGATACACTGCAACAAATGAGTAAAACAAAGTTGACTAAGAATATTTTTTGTTACAAAATTATATTTAAACTTCAAAGAAGAGACCCCTGTTTAACCTTAACAAGATCAAAAATCTCCCAGCAACCAAAACTGAAGGCTTCCTTTGATCTTTCACGATGAAATCATCAGGAAACATTGTCAGGTAGACTGCACAGCAAGTCACATGGCCCTTTTGTTATGCTAAATTGAAACCCATAGTCTCAAAATATGACAATCTTATAGATCTCATAATTAGAAGAGGAAACATCTCTGATTGGATTGGAGATGAGTTGGGTCACAATTATTGCACTGGGGCTGTCTGAAGGCAAGGAAGGGCTCTGGAGGGCAAGGCTTAAAAGCAAATGGCATTCAGGACTCAATTGGGAAGTTGATGGGTTTTTCTGACAATCACAATGAATTCATGGTCATCATAAAACTCTTAATTCCAGATATTTATTACAAATATTTAATCCTCTGCCATAGGTTCTCCAGAACATTGCCTCGGTCTCTGGATTAACAGTCCAGCAATAATACTACTAAGTCAATGCCTCCCACACCTGGGAGACGGGTTGCAGATGGATTTACTCTATCATGTTCCAGACAACTTGGTCTTCTCAATCATCAATTTAAAAATCTTCTTCTGACTCTTTTTCAGCTTATTAACATGCTTATCAAGGAGACTGAACATCAACTAATTAGAGGCACCATTCACCTACTCTTTCTACAGTCTTCCCTTTGCTTTGAAATGTTTGCACCCTTCTGCTCACAACAACTGAAAATCCAGGACATAATTTCTAGAGTGAGAATAGTAGCATTGTCGAACTGCATGTGATAATTTCATACATGTTTCAAAACAACCAAGCTCTATGTTTCACTCTGAAGGTGACATTATTAACGTAATTATGTGCTATCAAGTAATCCCACTTATCTTGAGGAAGAACAGTTTCTGATTTGAATAATATCAGACAACATGACTCATTCTACTGTAGTCTATTTGCTCATAAACATATTGCGAGCTGGAAAGTTTGGTACAGAATAGTTCTCTCATATCAGTGCTAATAACAACATTCATAATTTATTCACTTTTTTCAACACCAAATCTCATACAGATAATACTTTTTGCATTGTTAGTAGACCATTTTCTCCAGTGTTGCAGTTCTGCAAATTTTCAAATGATCAAGTTAATCTACTTTTGTTGATGCTATTAAATTCAGTATGAAATATGCACATGAACAAGATTGCATGAGATGATAGCTGCTTTGAAGGAGGAGCAAAAAATTCAGATTTAAACAGAAATGTAAAAAATAGATTTTCATACTGCTATCTGTGTTTGCCAAATTCAGGACAAATCTACCATTTCTTTTGCTGTGCTTTCATTTATGCATCTCCTCCATCTTGCTTACTGGAATGTCACTTTGTGTTTAAACCCCTTACCAACCTGTAAAATCTTTCAAATATAAGATTTCCATTCTACCTTTAAAGTAATGTATTACTGTTTCTGTTTTGAACATTATGAAAAGAATATAAAAATTTATTAAACAAAGGTAAGATTACCAAATTGAGTGCATAAATCAATCAACTGAACATCTTGTTGCACGTGTTTTTAGCGTTGCAAACATACAATAGCCTATTTGATGTTCTTCATACAGCTTTGTTATAATTGAATTTTAAAACAACTGCTACCTATAATTAAAACATGTTGTGTTCTTGTTGATGAGACCGAGCGTAACGTAATGGAACACCATTGCAGGAACTGTACATATTGACATGCAACACACTACAGCTGAAGTTTAGACTTCAAAAGGTTACTGTTATGATTCATTTCCCACTGAAAGTATTACAGCTTTAGCTGTCTCAAATCATGATAATTGTTGTGTTAGCTGTACATCTTGTGATGATACACAGTGGAAAGGTAAGGGACAATCCTCCTCCAATAACTGCAAAACAACACACCAGCAAGTTTGTCCATGTTGCATGCCTTCTGAGCTTATTTGGTAGTAACCGCAGTAATAAGTTCTGTGTGCTGTGTTTTTTTCTTGAATCTAAAATGACCATCAAAATCAATTTGAAACAGTGTCTTTAAAAACACTTCCATATTTATCCTATACTCAGTTCCTTGTCACTTTTTTGTTTTATTGACTCATGAGCATCACTGACTGCCCAGCATTTATTGCCCATCCCTAGTTGCCTTTGAGAAGGTGGTGGTGAGCTGACTTCTATAATAGCTGAAGTTGTGGACTCATAATGCCCCTGGGGTAGAAATCTAGGATTTTGACTCAGTAACAATGATATATTTCCAAGTTAGAAATGCGCATGGCTTAAAGGAGAACTTGCAGGTAATGGTGCTCCCATGTATCTAGTGCCATTGCCTTTCTAGATGGAAGTATTTGTGGGTTTGAAAGGTGCTGTTTTAAGATCTTTGATGAATTTTTGCAGTACATCTTGTAGATAGTACATATTGCTGCTACTGAGCATCAGTAGTGGGTGGATTTGATGCTTGTGGATGTGGTACCAATGAACAAGTGGTTTTATTCTGGGTGTATTAAGTTTCTTGAGTGTTGTTGGAGTTGCATTCATCTAGCCAAGTTAGGAGACTTCCATCACACATCTGACTTGTGTGTTGTAGATGGTGGACAGGATTTCGGGAGTCAGTAGGTGAGTTACTTTCTCTGTATTCCTAGTCTTTGACCTGCTATTGCAATTATTGTATTTATGTGGTGAGTCCAGTTGCGTTTCTGGACAATGGTCACCCCAGAATGTTGATAGAGGATGATTCAGTTATGGTAACTCCATTGAAAGTCAAAGGGCAGTGGTTAGATTGTCTCTTATTGGAGACGACCATTGCCTATTATTTGTGTGGTGTGAATGTTATTTGCACTTGTTAGCTCAAGCCTGGATATGTCCAAGTTTTGCTGAATTTAAACATAGACTGCTTCAGTATCTGAAGAGTCATGAACAGTGCTGAATGTTGTGCAACCATTAGTGAACATCCCCAATTCTGACCTTATGATGGAGGAAAGGTCATTGATGAAGGAGCTGAAGATGGTTGGGCGTAGGACACTACTCTGATGACGTCTTGCAGAGATGGACTGGAGCTCAGATAACTGATCTCCAACAATGACAACCAATTTCACATCTGTCAGTTATGCTTCCAGCCAGTGCAGAGTTTCTCCTGATTCCCACTGATTCCAGTTTGCTATGGAAACTTGGTAATGCATTCGGTCAACTGCAGCCTTGATATCAAGGCTGTCAATCTCACCAATCTCCGGAATTGATTTGTCTATGTTTGATACAAGGCTGTAATGAGGTCAGGAGCTGAGTGGCCCCAGCAGAACCTGAACTGACCATCAGTGAGTAGGTTATTGCAAAGCAGATACTGCTTACAGCACTGTCAATGACATCTTCCATCACTTTCCTAATAATTAAGAGTAGACTGATGGGAAGTAGTTATATGGTTTGAATTTGTCCTGTTTTTTGTGTACATGATATACTGAGGCAATTTTCTACATTGTCGTACAGATGCCATTTTAGTACCTGAACTAGAACAGCATGGCTTCAAATACTGCTAGTTCTGGATCACCAGTGTTCAATACTGTTCCTGGAATGTTATCCAGGCCTGTATCTTTTGCAGCATACAATGTCTCCAACTGTTTCTTGTTATCATGTAGTATGAATCAAATTGCCTGAGAATTGGCATCTGTGATGCTGGAGACCAATGGAGGATGCCAAGATGGATCATCTACTCAGCACTTCTGGCTGAAGATTGCTGAAAATGAATTAAAATAAATTAATTACTTAAATAACCATGTTTGTCACATAAAGAATTGCAGTTGTCAAACTTTACTGTCCTTATAAAAATTAGTGTATCACATACTGCATTTCAGCGACACATAAGACAGGAGAAGAGACTTCAATAATTAATGAAATACACTTGATTCTGCAATCAATAAAGACTTCTGCCAGTCAACAAAAGTCTTTGTCTTCAGAATAGTTCTTGTTGAAGTCCTCGGGAGAAAAAAAGTGGAAAATCAGAATCTATTAGTTACTGAGCACAAATTGCAAAGATTCATAAGGATGCTTATTCTCTACCTAGAGTTGAGGAAGCATTGTAAGTTCTCAAAATACAAAGCATTTCTGCAATCTCAAATTGGTCCATGGTTTTAATTAGCTACCCATTTCTAAACAAGATTTTGAAAGGATGGCACCAAGGAACTTTATGACACACAAGAATGCTGTTTGGGCACTGTAATGCCCCTGCCACCATTATGCGCATGATAGATAAAGCTTCAGGTGACTGTAATTTCCAATTCTTCCATGTGTATCTTTGGCTTAAGGAGACTCTTGCAAGACTAGACACTGCCTTAGCCTGCCTGTCAAAGTTTACCTTTAAAATCAAATCAGCCAAATTTTTTGGACAAAAATACAGTAACAGTGATCTTTGTTATCAAGAAAGGCATTACTCCTGATGACAAGAAAATCTGAATGGTAAAGGAATGGCCCCAGTCTAAGACAGGGAGAGAGGGAAGGATCTGTGTGGGTTCCTTGGTCTAGCTGGTTACTACTGAAGGTTTGTGCAAGGCTATGCACAGTTGGCTGCCCCACCCCATGATTTGCTCAGGAAACCAGAGAACGCTGAAGGAATGTTTGGGAAAGGATGCATGAAGCATGATATTTCACTGGGCACCCATGGGATTTGGATTCCAGCACGCTGGGACTCATTTTGTATTCTTAAACAGAATCTTGATTATCCCATTACCAATCCTTGGCCACATGGATTTCCAATTCCCTGTCTTACTGGAAACCAATGCAGATTTCCTTGGCCTGGGATCAGTGTTGACATAGAGTCAAGGGCAGTAAAGAGTGATTATCATTTATGCCAGTCGGAGTGTCCAGCTGAATGATAGGAATATGGAGAATTTCTCAAGTATGAAACTCAAATTGTTAGCTTTGATGTAAGCTGTTCTCCAGATGTTCAGAGATATTCTGATGAGTACAGAGTTTGAAGTTTTTACCAATAGTAATCCACTCAGCTACTTTCCATTATCTGCCAAGGTAGTGGATGACCTGGAGGCAAGGAGCTCTCTTATGAAACCTGAAGTGTCAATGCATAATGGCTTGAGTGAAATGGTGTCAGTGAGAGTTGAGGAATCCTGGAGTGACCTGTGTGCTGTGAATCCAGAAGATGCGTCCAGTGTGGGGAGTCCAATTTCTGCCTTGGAAAACAGTGAAGGGAGAATATGCTGGCACCACCTCCAGTCTGTGTTCCACTTCACTAAACCCCGCCTCCTCTAAGCACAATAAAGATAGTGTCCCCATTGATCTCACATACCATACCACAAGTCTCTGCATTCAACAAATTATTCTTAAACACTTCTGCCAACACCAACTAGACCCCACCACCAAGAACACTTTTCCCCTCCCATCCCTCTCTGCCTTCCAGAAGGATCGCTCCCTTCACCAATCTTTGCTTTGTACCACACCACTGCCCAACTCCCCCAAGGCCACTGAACCCCCCAGGTAGCTTCCCATGCAACTAGAAATGATCCAAAGCCTGCTGGTACACCAGCAGCCCCCTCGCCTCCATCCAGGGCCCCAAACAATCCTTCCAGGTGAGACAGAGATTCACCTGCCTCTCTTCCAACCTAGTTTATTGCATCAGATGCTCAAATGTGTCTTCTGTACATTGGGGAGACCGAACATAAACTTAAGGATCAGTTCATTGAGCATCCCAGTTGGGCCCACAGAGTCTGACGGGACCTCCCAGTTACCATCCATCTTAATTCCCCTTCCCACTCCCTTACTGACATGACCTTCCTTGGCCTCCGCCATTGCCACAATAAACCACACCTCAGATTGGAGGAACAATACCTCATCATCCACCTGGGCGGCATACAGCCCCTAGGACTCAATACTGAGTTCTCCAAATTCAAATAACCTCCTTTCCCATCCCCCGACTCCCATCTCAGCCCCACCCTCTCCTTTCCACTCCTCACTGCCACCAACTGGATTCATTCTCCCTACTGACCAACCAGGTCATTCCCTCTATCTGTGTTCACCTATCCCTACTTCACCACCCTACCCACCTCCCCCTTTATCTGCAGTTCCCCCCACACCCACCCTCCAGTGCTGAAGAAGGGTTACACCTGAAATGTTGACTTCACTCCCTCCCGATGCTGTGTTCTTCCAGGCTCCTGCCTGTATACAGGCAGAAACTGAAGCAGCTAAGACCTAATGAGCTGTTGAACTTGCAGAGTTTTGGTTCCAGATATAGTGACAGAAACAAAAACGCTGGTGCCCTATTTGAAAGAATGACCACAGGTGGAACCCACCTCTGCCCTGCTGGAGGGGGCTGTAGATGATGTCTTCCCATGTTTAAAGGCAGCATTCTGAGCTCACTTCTCTGTGACATTTGGGCTAAGATTCAGCAGAGTGTCACCGATGCACGTATAAGTGGTTTCACCTTTGCCATTTATCTTGAACGAGCATCCCAGATAGCTTGAGCTGGCTGATGTGGACATCAGTAGATTACACCATGACTAGAAGGCCCAACAGCCAGCACCCATTGACAATGGAGTCTAAATAGTCATAGAAGCTGTTGAGGTGCTAGAAGAAGATCAGGGAGGAGGTAAGTGTCCTCTATCAGCTAGTTCACGCCATCCTTCCAGACAAATTCAAGTCTTGATAATGGTCCATGGTCAGGTTGGGCCATATGCAATAAAACAGATAACTGTATTGACCTGCCAGCAGTGCTCCTGGCCCAGGATAGTTGCTGATTTTGATGCCTATTGTTGAAATTCTGAGAGGTGTACTTTGACCAAAGCTGTGAAGCGATTTTACCCCAGCCCAAGATCCCTGGTTTCCAAGAGACTTAGGGATGTCTTAACAATGTGTTTCACAGTCTTTGACCCCCAGTAGTAGTGGGATTGAGCAGAATGTGTTCACTAATTTCACACAGGCCATTCTGATTGGCAACTAAAATGCCTCAACTATAGATAGAGTGTTAGCACATGATCTGTTTTTCCATTTTAGTGTTCCAAGTCAGATTCACAGATTCACAACTTTAAAAGCAAGATCTTACAGGAGATTTACAAGGTTTACAATATTGCAAAGAGTCACACCATCCTTTCATCCAGACAGTAATAGTTAGTGAAAATAATTCAACTGTGCTCTACATGAATATTTGCACATCTTGTTTGCTGACAGTAAATGAAAGTTGCCTGAGTACCTTCACAACTGGGTTATGGTTATAATAACAACCTACACTCATTCACAGGTTATCCCCCATACTGTCTCTGGTTTGGATGAGAGCTAACCTTCCCTGTGGACAATCTCCTTGGGCTCACTACACTGTCAGATGGGGATGGTGAGAACAATGAGTGGATAGTTGAGCATCACACAGAGCTAAGCCTGGAATTTAAGATGACATTCAAGAGGGCTAAGAGAGAAAAGACTGAGAAGATATATTTCAACTGTCAGCAAGACTGACAGTCATGACCTTTCATGAGAATAATCCTTCAAAATCAGAATATCAGAGGTTGGAATAAGATACAGTTGTGGGGCCCTTCTAGGAGAGATGAGGAATCCTGGAGTGATCTGTATGATGTGAATCTAAAAGATGTGTCCAGTGCAGGGAGTCCTACTTCTGCCCTGTAGGGAGGATGCAGAAACTGAAGCAACAAGAGCTACTAATTATATGAGTCCAAGAGCTCCACCTGACCTAGACACCAATTTGGGTGCTTTGCCACAGAACCTAGATCCTGTGGAAGGTACCTACAACAAATAAGAGGCTGAGAAAGCTCAACTCTTACCATTTATACCAGAGATTGGTAGAGCAAGAAGAAAACACTGCCATTAATGGAGATTTGAATATTCTAGCCATCATGATCATATTGAATCTGCTAATCACTCAATGCTACATGCTTGATGACATTCGTAAACAGGAAAGTGTTTAACAGTTGGGACCTGCAGCAACAGCTGGCAATGGTGATGGAGGCACTGAACAGGAGAGTTTAGCAGGCCTGCTTGACTTCCATCAGCAGGTGGCAACAGTGAGGTAGAGCAGCTCGAGCTCTGAGATGGCCTCTCATTGAGAAGAGATGGTGTGTTGGGTGGGGAGAGAGTTGATGGAAAGGGAGAGCAGGCAGACCTACATGGTCATTCCATGTACATGATTTACCGAGTTCCTTCTTTAACCTTAATTTCCCTTCCTGATTGTAATTGCCTGATGCCAGTGGAATAAAGAATCTGTACTTCATAATCCTTAGGTCATCATTTTGTTCAGTTTTCATGTTTAGATTAGATTCCCTACAGTGTGGAAACAGGTCCTTCGGCCCAACAAGACCACACCAATCCTCTGAAGAGTAACCCACCCAGACTCATTTCCCTACATTTACCCCTGATTAATGCACCTAATATTATATTATACATTTTTTTAACCTAAGCAAAGAAAAATGATTTGAGTGCAACTATGTGTGGTTTATTGGACCTTTCAATATAAGTATGTCATTGTGCTTGCGACCAGAAGTATATGACTCTAAATTTCTGGTGAGATTATAACTTGAATATTCTTTACAATTCTCCTCTGCATGCTATATCTTTAGAAGAAAACTTATGAATTCTGAAGTTTCCCAGAAGGAGGAATTACAGTGCTGAATCTGAGGTTTCAGGTTCTAGAATTTCAAGGAAAGTCTCATAGAACTGAATCTGGAATGAAGACATAGCTTTCAAATTTTAGACTATCTTTGGTCGGTTTTGGAATTATTCTATACCCCTAGATAAACTGGCCTCAACTTTCTAGGACAATTCTCATGATTCTCTGTGGGAAATAATGGATCTCACAAGAAAAACATGATGTTGTTTCTCCATCATTTCTAAGTGGTTTTTTTTGGTCACGTTGAGAAGGTAAGACCCTTTGTTAAACTTGGAAGATGCTGGGAGGAGATAGAGACTGCTAAGACCAATTGTCTGTAATTAGAATTTCTGCAGGAGCGAGGGAATATTTCACAATCCTTTAATGACAGTGGTTAAGAGTATTCATTGTTTATCCCATTGTTCAGCAAATTCCAAGATAATCTGCTGTCCTCGGTGAGCTATAAGAAAGCCATTTTAATGAAACTGAAAGTGCAATTTATTATCAAGTTCATGATACTCAATCTGGAAAAATAGGGCCTATTGTACTTTTAAATTAAAAATTAACACATTAATCAAACTTCTCTGGAGAAGTCAGGAATCACGAACTAAGTTCATTTCTGGATTGCAAACCCCCACCTCCCAGTGGGGAGCTGAAGCTTTGAGGGAGGTTTCTGGAGAGAACATGTCAATACAGCTGGGGACCAGACTTGCTGGTGAATCAGTTGGGAGGAGCTGGAAATAGACTTGGGTCAGTTGAAATGTGGCCCACAGCAACCGTTGCTGTGGCTACCATTAATACCATTATAAGTACAAAATATTGCAAAGAGAAGGCAGTGTTATTTGTATGATCCAAAGTACAGTGGATATGGGTGAGGAGTACTCATTGGATAAATATTTTTCAAATATGATTCTAATTGATGCTGTTTAGATTTTTTCCAATTAATGTGCGTTCATGCAGTCTGTTACATTCAATGACTTATTTTAGTTTCAAGTTATTTCAGCAAGGAATGCACAGTGTTGCTTATGTATGCCATGGTATTTCAATTTGTATATTGTTTTCTTCATTCATGTAAATGGCCAAAGGATCCTAATAAAAGTTTTAACACTAATTCCAACATAGGAACCCAGAAGGTTCACTTGAAGTTGTTTCACATAAAATGGAAATTATCAGGAATGAATCCACAGCTATCACTGTGGACAACCCGCATATGAGATTTCTCTCGTTTTTACTCTTTACTTAAGGTTGAACTATTGTTGCAAAGATAAGTGAAGGATCAGATAGTGTTTTGGAGGTGGGGAGGCTGCAGAAGAACTTAGACAGGCTTAGAGATTGGGTGAAGAAATGGCAGATGGAATACAATGTGGGAAGTGAGGTTATGCTTTTTGACAGGAATAAGAGGGATGTAAACTATTTTGTGAATGGAAAAAGGCTTTGGAAACCTGAAGCACAAACGGACTTAGGAATCCTAGTTCAGGCTAATCTTCAGGTTAACATGTAGGTTCAATTGGCAGTCAGGTAGGAAAATGCAATGTATTGCTGAGCCTGTAAAAGGATCTGGGTCAGAATGCATTTGGGACATTGTGAGCCATTTTAGGCCCTGTATCTGAGGAAGAAAGTGCTGCCATTGGAGGGGATCCAGAGGATGTTTATAAGAATGATCTTGAGATGAAGAGCATGTCAAATGAGGAATGGGTGAGATCTTTGGGTAAGTACTGAATGCAGTTTAAGATGAGGGGGCATCTCGTTGAAACTTGCAGAACACTGAGAGTTGTGGGTAGAGTGAACATGGAGAAGATGTTTCCACCATTAGGAGAGAAGAGGACATGAAGGCATAGCCTCAAGGTGAAGGGATGACCCTTTATAATTGAAATGAGGATAAATTTCTTCTGCCAGATGGCAGTGAATCTGTGGAACTCATTGTCACAGAGGGATGTAGAGGCCAAGTCGTTGAATGCATTTAAAACAAAGAGAGAGTGGTACTTGATTAATAAAAGGATCAAGGGTTATGTGAGAAGGCAGGGGGATGAGTTGAGAAACATATCAGCCATGATTGAATGGTGGAGTAGATTTGATGGGCCAAATGGCCTAATTCTGCTTCAACATCTTATGTCACTTCTCTTCCTCGTTTTGGTGGCAACAACATTTGATGTGCACAGTACTATTCTCAATTAATTTAGTCAGTAGGGCTCAGTGGAGTCAGAGTCAAAAAGTGTGGCACTGAAAAAGTACAGGAGGTCAGGCAGCATCTGAGGAGCAGGACAGTTGATGTTTTGGGCATAAACCCTTCATCCTGCCTGATCTCCAGCATCAGTCCTCACTTTCACCTCAGTGACAGTCAACTCCTTCAACACATCAGGCTCACAGTTATAACAGGGAGGTTCAACGATACAAGATACATTACATTCAAAATTTTATTAAACTTGCTAATGGCAACCCTCTGTTGAATTTGGACTTTATATTGGTTTTGCATCTGAAATTCCAGCCTATCAAATTGGAATTTGTATATTATAGGATGTGTTTAAGTTGATCAATTCTTTTTCAAGTGTCTTTGCAATAATGAAGATGCCATATAATTGTAGAAAATTACAACATTAAAAAAATGTCATGCAGCACATCAAGTCTGGCACATATTTTTCTCTGAATAAATAAGATCCGGAATCAAAGAATACTGTCCTGCTTATTTTATGTAATAATTTAAAAATCACATATTACAAGTGAGTTTTTTTTTATTTTTGAAAGGACATTTATGGGATCTTCTTCAATAATAGTTTGTGGCAGAAACGTCCACATGGATATAAGTTATATATCAGAAATAAAGTTAGCCTCACCTGTAATTCTTTGTGATTATCGTGGTTATATTCTGTTGTTACTGTCTTAATGACTAATAAAAGCAATCCATCACAATGTTGCTTGTCATAACCCTTCATTATCTTGAAGACATCTCAGTTTTGGTAAGAAATTATAATTTACTTTGACTCTCTTCTTAATTGTAACTTTTAACACCCTAATGAATTTAAACTGCACTATTACCATTTTAATTTTGAAAAAAAAAATTGTAATAGGAGATCTAAAGCTATTGTAAAATATTTCAGTTGTAGTCTGATTAATGCCAAGTGTAAATTTAATATTGCCTATGTGCTTTTGTATTCAATGTCTCCAGATATTAAAGAAGATTCAATTTACTTTTTTATGGATCGATTTCTTGTGCTGTCATTTTTAATGACCTATACATCAGTATCCCAAAGTCACATTGTTCCACCATTCCATCAAAACTCTTTCCAGGTGATGTAGATTTTCTTACCTTACTCTTAATTCCAAATTGTCCTATTAGATTCAGCATTAAAATGTCAATGTTAGCTATCACACTGGTGTTGTAGTTAAAAAAGCACAATAATGTCTCTACTTCCTTAGAAGACTAAGGAATTCGACATGACCAAAGATGACTCTCACCAATTTTTATAGTCATATCATAGAAAACATCCTATCCAGATACATCACAGCTTGGTCTGGCAACTGCTCTGCCCAAGACTGCAAGAAATTACAGAGAGTTGTGAAACCAGTCCATCACGCAAATTCACCTTCCATCCATTTAGTCTGCTTATAATTATATCTGGCAGCACGGTGGATCAGTGGTTAGCACTGCTACCTCACAGCGCCAGGGATACGGGTTCAATTCCCACCTCCTTGGGCAACTGCCTGTGTTGAGTTTGTACATTCTCCCCGTGTCTGTGTGGGTTTCCTCCGGGTGCTCTGGTTTCCTCCCACAGTCCAAAGATGTGCAGGTTAGGTGAATTGGCCATGTTAAATTGACCGCAGTGTTAGGGGAATGGGTCTGGGTAGGTTGCTCTTCAGAGGGTTGGTGTGGACTTGTTGAGTTGAAGGGCCTGCTTCCACATTGTAGGGAGAGTGGGGAGACTGGGCGCCTCCTAGCAGAGCGCTTTAGGGAACATCTCCGAGACACCCGCACCAATCAACCAAACCGCCCCGTGGCCCAACATTTCAACTCCCCCTCCCACTCTGCTGAGGACATGGAGGTCCTGGGCCTCCTTCACCGCCGCTCCCTTACCACCAGATGCCTGGAGGAAGAACGCCTCATCTTCCGCCTCGGAACACTTCAACCCCAGGGCATCAATGTGGACTTCAACAGCTTCCTCATTTCCCCTTCCCCCACCTCATCCTAGTTTCAAACTTCCAGCTCAGTAACAGTCTCCTTGACTTGTCCGGACTTGTCCGACCTGCCTATCTTCTTTTCCACCTATCCACTCCACCCTCTCCTCCTTGACCTATAACCTTCATCTCCTCCCCCACTCACTCATTGTACTCTATGCTACTTTCTCCCCACCCCCACCCTCCTCTAGCTTATCTCTCCACGCTTCAGGCTCACTGCCTTTATTCCTGATGAAGGGCTTTTGCCCGAAACGTCGATTTCGCTGCTCGTTGGATGCTGCCTGAACTGCTGTGCTCTTCCAGCACCACTAATCCAGTATATAGTTTCTTTCACCCTCTTCTTTCAGGCAGAAGATGCAAAAGTTTGAAAACACGTGCCATTGGATTCAAAAACAGCTTTTTTCCAGCTGTTATGAGACTTTGAACGGAGCTCTCAAATTTTAAAGTTGCCCTCTCTCTGCAATATCTCTGTAGCTGTAGCACTATATACTGCATTTATTCTAATACTCTGAAGTACTCATTCATGGCATGATCTGCCTACATAGCACACAAAACAATACTTTTCACTGTATCTCAGTACATGTAACAATAATAAATCAAAATGAAATCAAATTATCTATCTTCAGTGCTCACTTATGTACATGTAGATATCTGTAATATTGTGATCCTTTTTTACAATATTCATTGTGTTTTGTAGATTTCCATTATGCTCCATCATTATCATCTGAAATGCTGCATATATTACATCAATTTTATATAGAAACAGAAGTAAGCCACTCTGCCCTTGCAGCCTGCTGTGCCATTCAGTGAAGTTATAGTTGATCTGACCACTTCTGTATACATGAAATAAAACAGTCTCAAGATAAACTCTTTGGAACCAATCTCAATAAATGCTCCTTGCTAACAATTTCTTTCTCTCCTGCTTATCATTTCCAACTATTCATTTAATAATCATAGGATCCTTACAGTGTGGAAGCAGGCCTTTTGACCCATCTGACCTTCTGAAGAACATCACATCTAGACCCACCCCATCCCTGTAGCCTTGCATTCCCCATGGCCAATTCACCTAACCTACACATCTTTGGACTGGGGCAAGGAAATTACAGTACCTGGAGAAAATCCACACAGACACAGAAAGAATATGCAAACTCCCTACAGACAGTCACCCAAGGGTGGAATCAAACACTGGTCCTCGGCAATGTGAGGCAGCAGTGCTAACCACTCAGTATGTGTATTCTTTTCCCCAGAAACCTCTTCTGCAGTTCAATATTCATATTATCTACATCAGTTGCATTCAGTACATCTACCAACTCGAGCCAGAAATAAGAGTGAGGTTAACACCATTCGCGAGTGGAAGAACAACTTCAAACCAGAGCAAATACAGTCATAAAGTTATAGAGGTACACAGCACGGAAACAGACGCTTCAGTCCAACTCGTCGATGTTGACCATTTGTCCAAAATAAATGAGTTTTGAGAAGATTTGTAGCTCACGATGAAATTCTAGATGTAGGTTTGCTCGCTAAATTTCCTAGCTTCCCGATTGGAACTTTAAACAAACATGTTGACTTGAATCCCATTTACCACCCCCTGAGAAAAAGAAAAGGAAATGACATCACCATCGGAAATGATGTTACCACATGACATGACATCACCAATCCTAGGAAACTTAAACATATAAATAGGAAGCGGGCTATACCGCCAGTGCTTCATTCAGAGGCTCATGGAAGATGTTACCTAGTATGATGACGAAATTCTGAAAACGAATCTTCCATCTCAGCGTGCAAACCTACATCCAGTCTTAAATAAATCTAGTCCCATTTGCTAAGATGGCCCATATCCCTTTAAACCCTTCCCATTCATATACCTATCCAGAAGCCTTTTAAATGTCATTATTGTACCAGCCCCCACCACTCCCTCTGGCAACTCATTCCATACATGCACCATTCTCCACATTAAAAAAAATGCCCCTTAGGTCTCTTTTAAATCTTTCTCCCCTCACCTTAAACCTATTCCCTCTAGTTTTGTACTCATCCACCCCATCCATGACCCTCATGATTTTATAAAACTCCATAAGGTCACTCCTCAACCTCCAATGCTTGAGGGAAAATAGCCCCAGTCTATTCAGCCTCTCCCTGTAGCTCACACCCTCCAACCCTAGCAATACCCTGTAACTCTTTTTGAATCCTTTGAAGTTTCACAACATCTTTCCGATAGCAGGGAGGCCAGAATTGCATGCAGTATTCCAATAGTGGCTTAACCAATGTCTTGTGCAACCACAACATGATCTCCCAACTCCTACACTCAATGCACTGACCAATAAAACCAAGCATACCAAATGCTTTCTTCATTATCCTTTCTACTTGTGACTCCAGGGGACACTGAACCTGCACTCCAAGCTCTCTTTGTTCAATAACACTCCCCAGGACCTTACCATTAAGTGTATAAGTCCTACCCTGATTTGCCTTTTGAAAATGCAGCACCTCCCATTTATCTAAATTAAACTCCGTTTGACGTTCCTTGGCTAATTGGTTCATTTGATTAAGATCCTGTTGTACTTTGAGGTAACCTTCTTCATTGTTCACTACACCTCATCTGCAAACTTACGAACCATACCTCTTATATTCACATCCAAACTATTTATATAAATGACAAAAAGCGGTGGACCCAGCACCCATCTTTGTGGCACACCACTGGTCACAGGCATCCAGTCTGAAAAGCAATTCTACTCTATCACCCTCTGTCTTCTACCTTCGAGCCAGTACTGTATCCAAATAGCTGTATTCCATGCTAACCTTGCTAACCAGTCTACCATGATGAAACTTAGTGAATGCTTTGCTGAAGACCACATACATCACATCCACCATTCTGCCCTCATCAATCCTCTTTGTTACCTCTTCAAAAAGCTCAGTCAAGTTAGTGAGACACAATTTTCCATGTACAAAGCCATGCTGAGTATCCCTAACCAATCCTTGTTTATGTAAATACATGTAAACCCTGTTCCCCCCCAGAATCCTTCCAACAACTGGCCTACCATTGATGTGGCTGAAGATAAAAGTATGGAAGTTGATGTCTTAGATATGCTATTCTGTCATGAGCCATGTGAAGATGTCATCTCACCTACTAGCATTAAATTCCAGTGCCTGGATTCAGATTTAAAAATCGCACAACAGCAGGTTATAGTCCAACGGGTTTATTTCGAAGCAATAGCTTTCGGAGCGCTGCTCCTTCATCAATCACCTAATAAAGGAGCAGTGTTCCAAAAGTTAGTGCTTCCAAATAAACCTGTTGGTCTATAACCTGCTGTTGTGTGATTTTTAACTTTGTCCAACACCGACACCTCCAAATCATAGATTCAGATTGAACTTGCCACAGAAAGATATGGCCTGTCTATTTTTAACAAGTACATTTTTTTTGTCATTATCACATACGTTCAAGTCTGAGACCAATAGATTTTTTATTTTTACTGAATCCCAGAGGCATCTTATCAAAGTCTATCATATTGCACTTAACAAGACAAATACAAGAATGTTCAAACAATTTGGACAATCAGAATATGCATTATGTAATGGCATATACATTTTTTACGTTAAGTTGTGCAAGTAGTTGGAGGTAGAGGTCATCCATGAATTAATTTAGAAAGGGTACAAGGAGTTAAATAATGTACTCCTGTTCATTGACATTCTGAATGACCACTTCTACTAACTGTTGTATGCCCATCTCTGAACACTCTATGATTGCAGTGTCTGGTCCAGCCCTATGTTTCAAAAGTGTATCAATGCATCAATTTAATATTTACCCAGCTTCCTCCTTTCAATATATGCTTCCGTCCTTAATCTCCTAACTGTCCTACTCTAACATCCTTTGAGGAAAGCCTTTCTACAGCCCTTCTTGAAATTTAAAAATATTATTTTTCTCTCCATTTGTAACATCTCTAGCTTTGCTTTTTTATGTATTAATGTTTATTTTATACTTATTTTTTTTCTTGTCTATCCTAGAATTTTAATGGAAGTAATTTAAATCTACAAATTTCATAGAATCACTAGAGTGCAATTCAAGGCCATTCAGCCCATTGCGTGTGTACCGACCCTCTGAAAAACATCCCACCCAGAAGCCGACCCTTCCCACCCCCACACCCTAACCCCATAACCCCACATTTCCCACGGCTATGCACCTAGCCTGCATATCCTTGGACACTATAGAGTAATTTGGCATGGCCAATCCACCTAGCCAGCGCATCTTTGGACTGTGATAGGAAACCGGAACACCTGACAGAAATCCAAGCAGACGTAGGGAGAATGTGCAAACTCCACAGAGACTGTCCCCTAAGGCTGGAATCACACATGAGTCACTGATACTTTGAGGCAGCAGTGCTAACCACTCTTGTGTAAAACTGACCCAAACAGAATGACTGCTTATTTCCATATCTCATCATCTTATTTCCCTTTCTTTATTCATTCATGGAATATGGGCATTCTGGCTTGGTCAGTATTGCTTTTCCATCCGTAACTGTCCTGAAGAAGGCATCAATGAGCCACCTTATTGAACTGCTTCAGTCCTTGAATTGTAGGTACTCTCATGAAGTTCTTAGAAGTTCGAGGATTTTGTCCCAGCAACAGTGAAGGAACAACAATGTAGCTACAATTTGGGATGGTATGTGATGTGTAGGGGTACCTGCAGATGGTGGTGTTCCCATGCTTCCATTGCCCTTGTGGGTGGCGGAGGTCCCAGGTTTGGAAGGTGACTTCAAAGGAGCCTTCTTGAGTTGCTGCAATGGAATTTGGAAGTTGCTGCACTGTTTTCTGTGTTCTTTCGTAATGGAGCAAGTGAAAGTTGACAGTGGTGGATGGGGTGCCAGTCAAATGGACTGCTGTCATTTACTTTATTTGGCTGGGTTTAAAACTGATCCGGTAAAATTCTCATGAGTTCATTAGGTTATCACTTATCTGGTAGGATTTAAATTTGATCTAAATTCCCTATTCATCCATGCAAAGGCAGACTTTCATATCTATCCTTAGTTAGTTATTGGAATTGACCTAAATTGGAGATTTTAGTCTTTTTTTAAATGTTTCCTCATGCTAAACTATAGTTTAAATTGCCACTTTCTTCTCCATTCACATAAAATTTCCACTCAATAGCATTTTAAATCTCACCATGATTAGATTATCTACAATATGGAATCAGGCCATTCGGCCCAACAAGTCCACACTGACCCTCCAAAGAATAACTCACCCAGACCCATTTCCTTCTTACTAATGCACCTAACACTATCGGCAATTTAGCATGGCCAATTCACCTGACCTGCACACCTTTGGATTGTGGGAGGAAATTGGAGCACCTGGAGACATAGGGAGAATATGCAAAGTTCACACAGACAGTGACCCAAGGAAGGAATCAAAGCCGGGTTCCTGGCGCTGTGAGGCAGCAGTGCTAACCACTGAGCCACCATGCTGCCCCCAACAGACGCAACGAGGATGTGATTAGTTGCCTTCTTGCAGTTAAGAAATCAATTTTCTTTTTAGTGTTCTATTCTCATGTCAATCCCAACTGATCAATGGTCACTGGTTCCCAAATATTCCCTTACCTTTCATTTCCTTTCTTTTTGGTTCATTATTACTTAAGATTATATTCCACTCACCTTTATTAATACCGAAGAATGAAAATATAATACAACCTTAACCAGGCCTTTACAGCTAGCCATCTGATAGTTGGGCAGCTTTTATAATGCTGCAACCCCTTCACCTTGGACAATAGGAGAGACAAATGAACAATCAATGGTGAGGTTGTATAGTGATGCAAGGCTCATTCAAATCGAAAACAGCTCTGTACTGAATGGTGGAACTAGTGTTAACAAAGAGAACTCAACCTTACTAAACCTATTGAGCAATTAGAAAAAAACCCTTATCAGAACATCTTGGATAAGAACAATAATTGTTTCTGCATAGGACCTCAATTCTTGAACAACACACAGTTATTTTGCTGTTGAAAAAGAGATTAATGTAAGTTTGGAAAGTTTAAATTATTCAGGTGTGTTTGTTTTTTTGAAAACATAGCTTGGTACTTTAAAAAAAATCAAACAATATTTATTTTCATAAGGAAGTAAGCATTAAAACATTGTGATGGGGAAATAATAGATTAGTAAAGCAATGTCTTTTTCAGGGGATATGTCCCTCATAAAATTCCTTGCACATGCTGTACAAGATGCATCTATAATGTGCATATTTGACCTCAGATTTCATATATTTACCATAAAACCATGGAGGACCAAAGATTGGACTCACAATGCCTGAAAGATGTACAGTAAGTTTTATGGAATAAGGAAATTCATAAGAGATTGACATACAAATAGTGGGATGCAACTGTACAAAGGAATATGATATGATTGGATGGCTGACTGAGATACACTTATATCGTTTTGTCAAATACACATACAATAAAATATTTTGTAATGTTCTGTGCAAATCTAGCATCATTAACAACACCAAACATAATATTGGGAACCAGTAAGAAACTTGACAGTAGGCAACCACATTCTTGTTTGTTTTCACTCTGAGCACTCCAGTCATAACAAAGTATTTTCAACAGGTACTTTTCTTATTGATCTTGCAAGATTACCTCAATTTCCCAAAGAATTTCCCTCGATCGATCTTCTGTAGATATGCAGTTCCGCCTCTTCCTTATCCTATCAACCTTTCACTCCTTCTATATTGCCCAACTGCCAATCTTGAATGGGCTGCACTTAAAGGCAGTACATAAGTGAAGATTAGGGATAGGATCAAGTTTAAGTCATGCTCTGCAATCTCTTCCAAGGCTAGAGATGCAATGTTGGAAAGGCATCAAACTAGCATGGTAATGTCTTCCTACTGAAGGACAGAGAATCAACAAGAAGGACATTGGCCTACACTGCTTCTAGTGATTGGATTCATGTCATACTCTCATCACCGGTTCCAGGTATATGTTGCCAGACATAAACATTATTTCAAAGCTGAGCTTTTAATTCTTATTCTTCCATACATTAAAGCAAAATCTGAAATGTGGTGCAGACTGTTTGAAATTCAACCTGAAGCTTGCAGTAGAGTGGGTTCTGCTAAGGACAGAGATGATGGTAGGAAATTAAGTAAGATTAACAAATGACTAATGTCTGTAGCTCCAGTTGATTAAGTTGAATTGACACAATGGAGATGAGATAACAATGAGAAACCTGAAAACATCATTAGTTGAAACACTAAGGACCAACAGTGCCCTCTGCTGACAGCAGTGCCAGAGCCCTGCATACAGATAAAGGAATGAGAGAGCACTCCTGACTGGAAGAATCCTTCAAGGATATACAGTACTAGTGTTTAGGTATCAATACTGAACTAGCAATGACAGAGTCATGAGGCCAAAATCACACAAACGTAAATACTGAAGTTTAATTCAATAATTATACATTACAACAGTGACTACATTTCAAAAGCACAGAATTTGATGTATAACACTTTGGAACAGTCTGAAGTTGTTAAAAGACTGTATGAATGCTTTTTCTTCCTTCTTTGTTTTGTGGGCTGATCAAATAATTGAACATTAAAATGACAGGATTCATTATTAAAGGCTCAACAATTTTACTGAAGCTGCTCCAAACAAACACAGAGAAAGCTGGAGAATTTCAGTAGGTCTGGCAGCATCTATAGAGAGAGAAAAACAAAATGAGCATCTTGAGTCCAGTGTGACTCTTGAAAATTTTTCATAGTGCTCAGACCGCTATTGAGATCATCATGCTACATAATTCCAGTATGAGTGCTGCATGCATAAATTCACTCACAGCTCATATAGCTTCCTTAATTTTGGTCTCCAAATTTCATATCAATTACCAATAAGTCATAGCGTGTCCAGAATAAATCAAGGTGCCTAGAAAACTGCATCTGGATCTTCTCAAACCTGCCGTTCACTTTTATTAGCTAGCCTTTGCTGCCATCACAAATTCCTCCATGGTTATATTGCCTGCATAAACACTTCTGCTCATTTCGCAAAAAAACTAACGGGCCCAGGCTAATGTTTACCAGATCATCACAAGCAAGACTAAATAACTTCTACACACTCCATCACACTGTTTGTATGGGGCATGACATTTGCTTGAGCTTATTTAAGCAAAGCATCCCATGTTCAATAGCAATCTGTGCTGGATTGAATGGGGATGGTAGGGTTCTTCCACCAGCTGGAGAACCAGCCGGGAGCCATGTGCCATGTCTCTTTAGGAAGGCCAACCAAAGTATTCCACTCAGTAGTGATGGAATTGCCTGGGATCAAAAACTCCTAGGGCAGAGGTCTGGCAGCTCAATTTCTAATGTCAGGGCATTCTATCTGGATGTATCATTACCTGGTATGGCAACTGAGGTGGTTACAGAGTGTGGTGAACTTGGCCTGGACAATAACAAGGGCCAACCTCCCATCTATAGAATCCATCTACCAGGCCTGCTGTCAAGGAAAGGCTGCCAGAATTCTCAAAGATCTAGGGCGGCACGGTGGCACAGTGGCTAGCACTGCTGCCTCACAGCGCCAGAGACCCGGGTTCAATTCCTGCCTCAGGCGACTGACTGTGTGGAGTTTGCACGTTCTCCCCGTGTCTGCGTGGGTTTCCTCCGGGTGCTCCGGTTTCCTCCCACAGTCCAAAAATGTGCAGGCTAGGTAAATTGACCATGCTAAAATTGCCCGTAGTGTTAGGTAAGGAGTAAATGTAGGGGTATGGGTGGGTTGCGCTTCGGCGGGGCGGTGTGGACTTGTTGGGCCGAAGGGCCTGTTTCCACACTGTAAGTAATCTAATCTAATCTAATCTAATCCCACCCTAGCAATGTTTTTCTACAACCTCTACCATCAGGGAGAAGATTCAGAACCCTGAACACACACACCAGCCGGTTGCATAACAGTTTCTACCCAACTGTTGTTATGATACTGAATGGACTCACAAACTCTTATCATTCGCCTGTACCTGTGTTTTTGTTTTTGCCACAGTTTACCTTTTATTCACTTACCTATGCTACTTAACTATGTGATCTGCCTGTATTGCTCACAAGACAAAGCTTTTCCTTGTGCCTCAGTAAAAGTGACAATAAATTCAATTCATTTCAAGTATGAGGGAATCCCAACTTCTCTGTGAACCTTCAACCAGAGATGTCTTCTGTTTGCTTGTCATGCCTCCACTTAAATGACCATTGATTCAGGGCCTCAACTGGTGGTATAGTATCAAGGCATTTGACAGGGCCTTCCACATGGACTAATTGGGATGGAGGTGAATGTCAGCAGAATCCACACGCATCACCCTCCCGCCTAAGTAAATGCTTCTTCCACCACATTTACCACTGAGGAAGGCATTCCAATCCTCCCATTGTGTGTTGGTCTCACAGACAGCCCAGGGAATTGAGGAACTCAGATAGTCTGAGTTTCCTTTTCCAAACTACACATTCCCAGTCAGGCCTAAATGTGATTCACCCTCAGTGCCCCTTGGAGAGGTCCTGTCATTTATAAAATAATTGCTGAGAGGAAAGCTAGTAAACATAATTAGTTTCACCAACATCCTAAGGACAACCGTAATAAAAATAAAACAAGGTTTCCTACCCAGATACAGGTGAAACTATAGATCTAAAGGAAAGTAACCCTCAAATAAGGCTTAACCACTATAAAACTAACAGACTGAAGAATGACGTAATTCACACTATGGAAAACGTGAAGAAAAAATAATTAAGAAGCAGCATATGTCCAATTCAAACACCGTTCTATCAAAGTAATTGTTGCAAGCCTTTTGGGTAGCTATTGAATTTTTTTTTCCCTAGAACAATCAACTCTTAAGCTACAGTACAGTGAGACAGCTGAAACAGCGTGCTGCATATTAAATATCTGCAGATCAGTGACTGAATTAAAAGCAGAAAAAGGATCTGCTCTTCCGGTCATTCAGAGTTTGCAGACTGAGTTTGAAAGATTCAGCAAGTGAAGGCTTGGTGAGTTTCTGCAGTGAAATTTGTAAAGTATACAATGGCACCTCAGTGTGAATGGATTGATGTTTGTGTCAAGTGTCATGTTGTAACTGAACCCAACTGGGTAAGTATAGATCATTCCATGAAATTCCTGACTGTGCCTCAATAAATAGGTTTTGGAGAGTCCAGAGCTAAGCCAATTCATCACAGAATAACTACCTCAGACTTGATCTTTTTAACCTTGGCTAACCTTTCTGATCAATGTTGATTCCAGAAACTTAAATGTAAGGTGCACAGAAATAGCATCAAATGTTATGGGTTGGGAGGTGGGGCAGTGAATTATCTTAAATAAAATGAACATTCTACATTACAAAAATCTGGGAGGCTTTTGATATAACTTCTGAAAAAATATTATTATTTCTGCAAATTGCTGGATACTACTTATGCATGAAAGGACTTGCTGTACTATTATTCCAGTCGTCTGCCATAATTTTAATTTGAGGAAACCTAGGAAAAGTTAACATGGCATAGCTTTAAAAGGGACAGGGGAGTTATTCTCAGTGCCCTGCGCAGTATATATTTGCAAAAAATGTTGCTGAAAGAGATAATCTGTTCAACATCTCATTTGCTGTCCATGAGATTCTGTGGTGTGCACAAATTGTTCACCTCGTTTCCTTGCATTATAACAGTGTCAAATTTGAAAAAGAGCTTCATTGACTGGAAAGCATTTTGGGACATCATGATGTCCTGAGAGGTACTGGATAAATGCAAGATTTTCTCATTTAACATTTTCCTTTTGTTAAGGTGGAGTCTGTAAACTGGTTTGTATGGGCAATAAAAAGCTCATGGTAACGTTGTGCCACATTTCCTAAACAGGTTAGCAATCATAAACGTCTAACTTCACATCTAGATGCTGGTTAGTCTCAATATTACACTGGCTCTTGCCCCAGTGTCATGCCTCAGTTGCATTCCAGATGCAACAGGGGCCAAGATAACTTCATATAAATACTTAATGCAATTGTCTCCTGCCCTTGTTTAGCCAATCAAGCGGCTTTATCTTCTTTCCTCAAAATGACAGTAAGGAATAGGAACAGCTGTACAATTTCTCAGACTACAAAGATTTCCAGATGGATTTTCTAGTAAATGTATTCACAATCCAGTTGTTCAGGCTTTGGCGACAGAAGTTCAAATCCCTTTGTGACATCTTTTAAGTGCAATTCATTATAAAACTAATGTCATTAATAGTGAGCATGAAAATTTCTCTTTTTTTGCCATTAAAAGAAAAATCTGGTTCACTAATGTCCTTCAGGAGAGAAACTGGGCAAGCTTTACATAGTCTGGTATACATGTGACTCTAGGCACACACTGAAGGGCTTTTGCCCGAAACGTTGATTTCGCTGCTCGTTGGATGCTGCCTGAACTGCTGTGCTCTTCCAGCACCACGAATCCAGTATTTGCTTTCCAGCATCTGCAAGTCATTGTTTTTACCACACAGAAATGTAGTTGACTCTTAAATACTGTCTCGCAAGTTACTCAGTTCAAGGGCAATTAGGAATGGGAATCAAATGCTGACCATGAAATAAGTTTTAAAATATGAGATAGGCAGAGATTTCTAGTTTATGCCCATGTAACTTAACTAACTTCTTCACATACAGTGGTTATCTACAAGAATAGGGTAGGATTCCACTTTTGTATAAAGAGCGTAATTTCAAACTGTCATAAGTCAATGTGGCTATCCAATTGATTCATGGAACACTGCTACTTAAGGAAATCCACAATCCTGCCCCTATTAGATTCAAAATGGCAGGTCTTCAGGAAGGGTGGACAGTCAAAGTTTCCCTCAGCAACAATAGCTCAATTCACAACAATATATAACCAAATGACATCAAACAAGCAGCAGTTTAATCCTCAGTGATGCCACCAAAATGATGAAGCAGCATTTTGTGGGTGGAATTTTCAATTCCAGATTAGGAATCTGGCCATTAGCTCAATTCTGGATTGTGAGCTTATACAATGCATTCCAAACCAGCCCACCTGGAATTCCAAAAGGCTCATTTCGTAGCAATAAGCAGGACCTTGAAGTTGGAGCACTGTGTGAGGCCCCCACACATTGCCAATGCCACCAGCTGAGCTACCTACTGAAAAAGCGATCTGGTATTTTTTCATTACAACTGGTTTCTGCAACCTGGTGTGATTGCAAAGGGCAATGCATTCATGGAATAGGGCAACTGTGGCCTGGTAACCTTTATCTTGGGTGAGGGGCTCTAGCCACCTCTTGTATGGCCCATTGACACTTCCACCTCACAAAGTTTCCTTCATCAATGGCCAAACCTGAGACCACCATATTGGCTTGGATATCATCCAGCTGGTGTTGAGTTTCTTGTTTGCAATCAGTAATTAGCTGATATTTAGATCAACCCCAGATCCCTGGTTCTGACACTGGACTTATTTAAGAATGTGAAATGAAGAAGGCAGGAAACAGGTGTTTCAGGACAAAAGAACCTCTGCATTTATTTAAATACAACTGGTAAGTATAATAAAATAAATAAAAACAAATATAATAAACAGTGAAATTGACAAGTCAACCATACAGAGGAGAGTAATTAAATACACTATTAAACACAGGTTAAACACTATTAGAAGCTAAACAACAGTTTTATTCACAGACTCTTTAATCAAGCTTCCCACTCTTGAGGTTCCCTGCACTGTCACCACCCACCTTCCCCTCCCTGCTAGTTAGATTGGATACTCTGGGTCTCAGGAGTTTAAGTTCACCACTGGAAAAAACACAATTTTGTCGTAGAGCTAGCCGTTCCTGCTTACCATGCCCAAAGCCTTACTGAAGACTTTGGGCATGTGAGTCTTCAGTCTGGGTTGAGTCTGCTGATGCAGTTTTGGATTAATCGAATGAGTACTTAGTTTTCCTCACTCTCTGGTGAGTTTGCTGGCCAGTTTTCAACTCAGAGTGTGTCTGAGGAATTCTGGTATTGGTCAGTTCAGTGGTTTTTGGAGGTTGTTCGTTCTTACATCTGGTGGTCACGGTTGGTTGTTGTTGGTTGCCCTGGTGCGGAACAGGCCTGTGTCAGTATTGTCAGGATTCCCCTTCCCCAGCTAGGTCTTGGAAATAGCTGTTGGAATTAGGTGTTCAAAGTTAAAACTCACACAACACCAGGTTATAGTGCAACAGGTTCATTTGGAAGCACTAGCTTTCGGAGTGCTGCTCCTTCAGGTGGTTGTGGCCCACCGAAAGCTAGTGCTTCTAATTAAACCTGTTGGACTATAACCTGGTGTTGTGTGATTTTTAACTTTGTACACCCCGGATCAACACCAGCATCTCCACATCGTGAATTAGATGTTGGAATTCTTCCTCTGGGCATCGCTGTTTGAAACAACTCCTGGGGAATGGCTGCTGATGTATCACTCTCAGGAAGATAGCTGTTTTGGATCCCTGTTCTGAAGATGGATTTTGGGATATATCCTGCAGTGATAGCTCCTTGAGGTGAGATCAGGGTCTGCAATTGTACTAATTGCGAGCTTCTTATCTTTATGCAAAATCTGTGCTTGCCATTATTTTACTGGTATTCCCTTTGAGGTCAGTTGGCTTCCTGACAGTTAAGAACATATGTGAATGAATATTGATTGAAGTTGAATGTCTGGTATCAGGAAAGACCCCATTCCATCTGTGTTGGGTGGTGTTAGCTCTGGTTGATTATTCTCTTAGAGTCGAGGCGTGAATCTCGGGTTCAACAATGGTTCCAGGTAATTATCTCTGTGCCTGTGTATTTTTCCCAGATAATAGCCCAGACTCCTTACTTTTAAAAGTTTTGAAATGCTCGCCTGAAATACCAGGGTTTTGGCCTGGTATTTCAGAATATGGGGATTTTTGCTCAATTCTACACTTGACACAGACCATCTATAATAAAGTAATTGCTTGTCTCCTGAACAGAATGCATCAGACAGTCAATCTAATCCCAAAATGCCCTGATTGAAAGAATTGGGATACCAGTACAAAGGTCCTGCAAGCGTGTACTGATCATCTCCAATCCCAGACTCAACCCAGTGAAATATCTGCCCTCAGGAGGTGTCAAGACAGATCTAGAAGAATACAGCAATACATCATGATAAAGGATCATGATCACCTGCTGTCTATGGACACTGCATTGTGCCCTGCATCAAGGCACCATCATCAAGTCTTCAAAAAGGGAATGTTCCTGAGTATAAGAGGGAGATTGCAATTACAGGATCAAGAGTAGCAGGAACAGGTTTCTGAAAAACAGCTGTTTTCTTGATATGTGGTCATTTATTAATGTGTCACATAGATGATCTCGACTTCATTTGGAAATGTGTTTACTGCATTAACAGTCCTGTCATCGGCCTGTCCAACCCCACATATGTATGCCATTGCCCTACGTTGTCATAAAATCTTCTCCAGCAGGCTGGCATTTGCAGCAAAGTGCTTATTACATTCTCCAGTAACATCACACCATCTATTGCTCAGAAACACTACCCTATCGTGTTTCTTTCAAGACACTACCCCATAGGTTTGAGAACCATAGTTTGAGGAGTCATTACAGGAAACAAAGTGACCTTCTGGATAGCTGCAATGCCAACACATGCTCATACATAATCATGGCCTGAATCACCCAGTGCTCTCACCTTCAGTTTACTGCCCTGATCCCACTGACAATGGATCTGCAGAGCAATAGAGCGAGTGACAATATTAGTACGGCTGACTAGAGTGGGACTGGGTTCAGCACTTATGAAGCACCGAAAGAGAGCTTACAATGGTGCCCTTAGGAGCAATCTTCACAAAAAGGCTTTCAGTGGAAGAACTGATATGATAAAGTGTTGCACTGACACATAATCAAAGAGAGAGTGTTAATGGATTAAATGAGCTGTAGCATTCAGCTACATTAGATGGGAAGATTCTTTTAAGCTAAATGAATATGATAAAATTAATACTTCAATGGGAAGCTTAGACACACAAATTGTGTCCTACTTTATAGTGGGTATGATAAGGTGCTAAAGGACTATAAGGCAGTTATTTGTAATGTATTATGTGTACTAAATGAATATTCATCACCTTTGACACATGCAATAAAGTCATAAAATATCATAGCCCTGTTTCTAATGTTTTTTTGTGTAGTGGAGATGAGATTCTTATGAGTTTCCATCTTCTTCTGCTCTCTCTGGTCTTTTCTTTTTGAAGACAGTACATGGCATTTACTGCAATAAAGAGCTGCCTTTCTTTGTCTCGTTTAGTTCACAAAGAACTTTAATGGCTCCATATCAGAAAATCTGCTGTTCCAAAAAAGAATTATATCTCGCTTGAAGCATTAATTAAATTCATCTCTCCACAGTTGCTGCCAGATCTACTAAGTCTTTCCAGCACATTCAGCTTTTTTAAAATTTCCAACCTCCAACATCCACAATATTTTGCTTTTATGTTGGAGATAAGGTGTTTCATGGCTGCGCAAACCCTCATTGACATCTTTCTAAATACAGTTGTTGGCTTCATTATCTGCAAGCGATCAAACCTATCTCTTTTAAGCTGCTCTTGGCCTTTAAATCCTGCAACAGCATTTAATTCAATGTCAGTCATGGTGCAAACCACAATCATAAGTGCACTTTACATTTTAGGATGTTGCCCACATTACAAAACTGAGGCTAGATCCCCATTAAATTCAGGTTCTCCTGCCATATAAGCTCTATTCTTGATCAACCTGAAATTTGATCTGATGATCTATGGAACTATCCCTAAAAATGATAGAGATTCTTCTTTCAACTGTTTGATTCCAACTTAATAACATTTTATGTCAGATTTAGATCTTATTGTCACATGTAGTCAAGCACAGAAGTTGAGGAATACAGTGAAAAGTGTCTAATGTTGCCACACACGGTGCCATCTGAGGTACAAAGGCATCAAGGTACAGAAAACTTAAGTACAAAGTAGTAAAAGAAACAAAGTTGAAAAGTTAAGCATTTACAGAACTTCATAGAATAAGTAGAAAAATCAAGAAATAAGGTAATAGTTAACACTAAAGCCCTCCTTAAAAAGATTTAGAAAGTTACAGGAATAAAGTTAAAAGTTCAACCGTCTTTGAGTACTTGCTGAGGCTCCAATATCCTCTGCTTAGCTCAGTCTGTGGGAGACCTGTTCACACCAACACTGGAGATGCCAGGGAGACCTCCTGATGCCATCACCACAGCTGCTGCTGCCACTGAAGCTGTTGCATCTAACCTCCTTGTGCTTCCACCAGAACATACCTGGGCAGGACTCGCACCCAGTCTCTGATCGTAGGACCCACTCCCAGTCTCCAATCGTGGGACACGCTCCCAGTCTCTGATCGCAGGACCAGCTCCCAATATCCGATCGCAGAACCAGCTCCCAGTCTCTGATCACAGAACTGGCTTCCAGTCTCGGATCAAAGGACATGCTCCCAGTCTCCGATTGCAGGACCCGTCCCAGTCTCCGATCACAGGACCCGCTCCAAGTCTCCGATTGCAAAGCCCACTCCCAGTCTCCGATTACAGGACCCACTCCCAGTCCCCAATCACAGGACCAGCTCCCAGTCTTCAGTCATAGGATTGGCTCCCAGACTCCAATCACAGGAACAGCTCCCAGTCTCTGATTGCAGGACCTGCTCCCAATCTCCAGTCATAGGACCGGCTCCCAGTCTCCGATCGGGGGACATGCTCCCAGTCTCCATTCACTGGAGCCGCTCCCAGTCTCCAATCACAGGACCCACTTCCAGTCTCCGATCACAGGTCTCACTCCCAGTGTCAGATCACAGGAGCCGCTCCCAGTCTCTGATCACAGGACCCACTTCCAGTCTCCGATCACAGGTCTCACTCCCAGTGTCAGATCACAGGAGCCGCTCCCAGTCTCCGATCACAGGTCCCACTCCCAGTCTCTGATCACAGGAACCGCTCCCAGTCTCCAATCACAGGTCTCACTCCCAGTCTCCGATCACAGGACCCACTCCCAGTCTCCAATCGCAGGACCCACTCCCAGTCTCCAATCGCAGGACCGGCTCCCAGTCTCCGATCACAGAACACGTTCCGAGTGTCCAATTGCAGGACCAGCTCCCAGTCTCCAATCACAGGAACCGCTCCCAGTCTCCAGTCACAGGAGCCGCTCCCAGTTTCCGATCACAGGACTGGCTCCCAGTCTCTGATCGCAGGACCTGCTCTCAGTCTCCAATCACAGGACCGGCTCCCAGTCTCCGATCGCAGGACCCACTCCCAGTCTCCGATCGCAGGAGCTGCTCCGAGTGTCCAATTGCAGGACCCTAGTCTCTGAACGCAGGAGCAGCGCCCAGTCCCTGATTGTAGGACCCACTCCTAGTCTCCCATCACAGGAACCACTCCCAGTCTCCTATCACTGGGTAGGCACTGAGCCCCATTCTCACCATCAGCCACCTGGCTGAGAGACCGCATAGGCCACCAACACACTGTCATGGGTCACCGAAAGACAACTATACCAGGCCAGGAAGCTACCACACCATGTAAGGAGGATGCCTCACTGAGTCTGTGCTAAGGTTGGGACTGGAAAGAAGAACAGAAACACAAAGAGAGAAAAGAAAAAGAGAAAGAGAAAGAAAAAGAAAAGGGAATGAACGGAGCAGACAAGCTCTGACTGAAGCGTCCTACTCCACCGCCATCTTGAATTAAATATGTAAGGAGGAGAGAATGTGTGAGCAGTAGCAAATATCATTGTTTCACAATATTACTGACAATGTAAAAATATTAAAAGCTTTCACAGGTAATAGGAAACCCTCTCTTTCTTATCCTCTTCTGAATAATTCATTCTGAAAGATGTGATTGCACTCAGCACATTTTCTGAGCTCTCCATTGTATAAAATTAGAACAGATTGTGATGTGGTGTGAAAAAAGATGTGCATTAAATAGTCCCTTTCAAGATCATAGGATCTCCCAAAATTCCTCAAAGTCAATTAAAAACTTTTGAAGTTCAGTCCATGCTATAAAGTGGGAAACACAACAGGCCAATGTATACCCAGCAATGTGATAATGAAAAGATTATCTGTTTTAAAGATTTCTACTGAGGGATAAAGATTAGCTCTGCCTCCAGGGATAAATCCCCTGCTCTTCGAAACAGTGTTAGGTGGTTGTTTGCACACACCAGAGTCGACCAAGAGGATCTTGGTTTATCATAGTTTGTCTCATTTGAAATTCTCTAACACTCTCTCTATATTAGCCTTGATATTTGTGCTCAGCACCTAAGAGTGGAACTTGAACCAACAGCCCTTTGACTCTGAGGTGAAAATGCTACCTCTGTTCCCCAGCTGACACACCAAAAGAACAAAATTTCAATTAATGTCTTGTTACAACTTGAAAATTTCATTGGTGTGTGTTCATGTGCTCATCTTCAGATACACTTAGTGGTAAAAAATGTTCTTATGTTATCAACTTTTTTAACATAATGGGGTAATTTATGTGCATATTATGATAAACCTGCCCCATTCTACAAACATGGAAATCAGAAAGAAAATCTTCATGTTAGGATTAAGCTATGAATTATGAAATAATACTGGAGGAAACTTTGCTATAGAACATTAGAAATATTCACTATTGTAAAGTTGTAAACCAGAACTGCTAATTTGTTGCAAATATTGGTTTTCTTGCCAGAACAATCTTGGATATCTTGGCCACCACCACTATGAATTCACTACCATTAATTCTTCTTGCTTGTGCTGGTTGAGCTATTGAGACCATGTGGGGAACATGCCCATGTATCACACTAGGGAGAAGACAGGTTCTGTTTTAGTTTAAAAATGAAACTTTACTGCAGGATCTTACTAGCAATCTACATTGTACTTAATGTACATTTTTCTCTCTGGTGAGACAACAGGTTCAACTCAAAACTAAATATACATTATTATTTTAGTTACACACTGTTAACATTAAACACAATCACTTGGAAACTTGATAGGATACCTCCCAGGAACAGTCCTTCCTATCCTAATGGGCCATGCTTATATTGTGATCCTTTCAAGTACAAATTGTTGTGTACAACATTCACAAGTGGTGCACAGTAGCCTACTTGCTTTATAATTCAAATATCTGACCATTATCTGACAGTTTTAGTCGGAAACATACCTGACAAAGTTAATATCTCAAGAAACGAAAGTTGTGTTACCCATGCTAATTCATTTTAATGATTTAAAAGGCCAGAAATATGTACATTTTCTTCAGTGTATTGAACCATGGGATCATCCCTGGACAGAATAATGTAAATCAGCTGCATTGTGTAATTAAAGGCAAGTATTAACCACCATAAATCTTCATCTATATTGTTATGCTCACAGCTGACGGTAATACTGGAGAAGTGAAACTCCTGAATGAGACCTATTTTTATACACCATAGATTTTAATTTTGCTAAGTTCAGTATTGCTAAAAGAAGACAGATTTTGGCAAAGCTTTTTGTCTTGTACTCACAAGGACAAATGGCAAAAATAACAATTCAAGGAGAGCACCGATATTTATACAACATGAGGGGAGACTGCAGCTTGGTTGTCAAGTCAACTCTGATTAATAGAGGCATTGTGATTAAGAATGCAGCAATTAATGATGATTGACAGTTAACTATAAAACTTTGTTTACCTTTTTAATTAGACAGGTCAACTCTGATTGGTCGGGACATTGTCCTGAGAAATGAATCAGCAAGTGATTATAACAGATTTTGTTGAGATGAAACAGATGCAGTATATGTATGTGTTCTTCCTTTTTCAAAGCAGAGTGCAGCAGCAGCACAAGCGATGATACTGTGAAGCCAAAAAGGTGTTTTGCCTATCGTACAAATTGCAAAAATATGTGAATTACAGTGCTGGTATGAAGTCAGATATTTAGGCCATGCATCCCAAAAGCTGGTGATTACACAATTGGACAACGTTTACTGGCTAATCCTGAGTGTGTAAAGAATTATGTTGACAAGTAATTTCGGATTGTCAGTTAGCTCACAGTGTAGTGAAATTGTGTGTACTGGAAGCTGAATTGAATTGAATTCATTGTCATGTGTACTGAGGCACAGTGAAAAGCTTTGTCTTGCGAGCAATACAGGCAGATCACCTATTTAAGTAGCATAGATAAGTAAATAGTAGGTAAACAGCGGCAAAAACAAAAACACAGGTACCAGCGAATGTTAAGAGTTTGTGAGTCCATTCAGTAGTCTAACAACAGTAGGGTAGAAACTGTTGTGAAACCGGCTGGTGCATGTGTTCAGGCTTCTGTACCTTTTCCCCTATGGTAGAGGATATAGAAAAACATTGCCAGGGTGGGATGGATCTTTGAGAATGTTAGCAGCCTTTCCTTGAGAGTGGGCCTGGTAGATGGATTCTATAGATGGGAGGTTGGCCTTTGTGATTGTCCGGGCCGAGTTCACCACTCTCTGTAACCGTCTCCAATCTTGAATGTTACAGTTACCATTCCAGGTAGTGATACATCCAGACAGAATGCTCTCAATGGCACACCTATAAAAATTGGCAAGGGTATTCACCATCATGCCAAATTTCCTCATCTGCCTGAGGATGAAGAGATGTTGTTGGGCCTTTGTAACCAGTGCATCCACATGAAGAATCCAAGAAAGCTTGTTGTGGATGACCACTCCCAGGAGCTTGACACTCTCCACTCATTCAGCCTCTGTGCTGTTAATGTGTAGGAGGGCATGAGTAACATTCAGCTGAAAGTCACTAATGAGTCCCTTTGTTTTGCTGGCATTGAGAGCTAGGTTGTTCTCAGTGCATCATTTTTTCAGGTCTTCCACGTCCTGTCTGCAGTCTGTTTCATCACCATCTGAGATTCACCCAACTATGGTGGTCTCATCAACGAACTTGTAAATAGGATTAGCCTAGTATTTGGTGACGCAGTCATAGGTATACAGTGAGCACAGTATGGGGCTGAGTACGCACCCCTGGGGGGCTCCAGTGTTGAGTGTTGTTCAAACAATCCGCAGACACCTTGGATGAGTACTCCACTATCGTCACAGACTTTATCAGCAAGCGTGTGAAGGACTACATACCGAGAAAGTCAATCCAGGTATTTCTCAACAGGAAACCCTGGATGAATCAGGACATACAGAACCTGCTAAAAGCCAGGTGTGAGGCCTTCAGATCAGGAGACCCACTCAAATATAAGGAATCCAAGTATCACCTTCGTAGAGCCATTAAGATAACCAAAGACCAATACCGATCCAAACTAGAGACCCAGACAGACACCTGGCAACTATGGCAAGGACTGAATGACATCACAGATTCTAAAAAGAGACAGTGCAAGTTAGCAGACGATGACACATCCCTCCCAGATTGTCTCAACGCCTTCTATGCTCGATTTGAACAGAATTTCAGCAGAGAGGTGACACCAATTCTGACAAGTCCAGACAAACTTATGCCAACAGTCGCTACATCAGAGGTCAGATCAGTTTTCCTTCGTGTGAATCCAAGGAAAGCGATGGGACCAGATGGAGTTCCAGGCTGTGTACTCAGAGCAAGTGCAGATCAACTGGCAGAGATCTTCTCAGATACCTTCAACCTCTCCCTGCAGCAGGCCACTGTCCCTGCCCGTTTCAAGAGGGCCAACATGATCCCTGTGCCTAAGAAGGCTCATGCAGCATGTCTCAATGACTACTGCCCAGTGGCCCTAACTTTGGTGGTCATGAAGTGCTTTGAAAGGCATTAATCAACTCCAGCCTCCCCAATACTCTTGACCCACTCCAATTTGCCTATCAGACCAACAGATCTATGTCAGATACCATATCACTTACCCTTCACTCTTCGCTAGAACACCTTGACACCAAGAACAGCTATGTAAAAATCCTACGCATTGACTGCAGTTCAGCCTTCAACACTATTATCCCCACAAGACTGGTTACTAAACTTAGTGCTCTTGAACTAAGCCCTACTCTCTGGAACTGGATCCTCAGTTTCCTGACCCACAGGCCACAATCAGTGAAGACTGGGGACAATATTTTATCCTCACTAACACTCAACACTACATATATTATTACAACTTTTTCAGTTGATTTGGATGCAATTGGTTCCTTCTCAACAAATATTTGCATTCGCTTGGTTCTTTTTTTTAGCTATTATCTCTTCCTCAGAACCTGAAACTAACTGGCAATGTCTTTCTGTGAAACTGCACTCTTATCAGTAGGCAACAGCAATTTCTTTTCGTTCTACTCAATTTTCCGAATGCACTGAACTGTTTGCCTCAATGTAACCAGCTCATTCAAATAAATGTAAAAGTCAAATTTCCAGACACAATGATATCATTCATATGACTCAAAAATGAAACTGAAACTATGCTTTTCCCCTTCTTAACACACAATATAACAACACAAATCCAGCTTAAAGCTGTACATTGTTCTTTTGCTTTAGAACACGAGTTCCCAAACAATATCATCAACCTCTTCACTATCAATGCCAGATAGTACATATTTGCATGCACCGTTGGCTGAATGTAAAGATGAATATGAAAAAGAACTTAGATTAACAGAATATGATGCATTTCTAAAATTATGGTGAAGTGGAACAATGACAGTAATTGGAAGAGGCATTTGGACAGATCCTTGTTTGAAATTGCTTATCCAATGATATTGTAACTGACTACTTTATAGAGCTCTGATACTTGGGCAAGTATAGACGCCACCTTAAGACCCTTGGGAATTAACAAAAAGTGCTATTTGAGACGGGGTGTCTGCATCAGCTGGAAGGATAACGATACTAACATTAGCATCTTTGAAGCAGCAAACAGCACCAGTGTTGAGGTCATGATCAGCCAAAACCAACTCTGCCGGGCTAGCCATGTGCTAAGAATGCCTGAGTTCTGACTGCCAAAGCAAATCTTTCTTGCCCAGCTCAAGGAAGACACTCAAATGAGTGGAGGGCAAAGGAAGTGTTTCATGGACTCTCTGAAGTCTACCCTCAAGAAATGGAATTTAAATGTCAATACAGGCCAGACCCTCATTCCGAAAAAAAACTGACTGGAGTATACTCATGTATGAAGGGACACATTTCTTTGAGAGCACTTGTAGGAAAGAGGAAGTATGGAAAAGGAACCAGATAAAGGAATGCCAATGAGCTCAAGGCTAAGGACCATGTCCACTTTCTGGAAACACCTACTGAAAATGTGGTTAGTAATATGGCTCTTGGATTGGGCTCATCAGCCACGCAAGGAGCCACAGAATCTGTGACAAATGACATGGAATTTCCTAGGTGGACAATCATACTCATTAGTGAGTGATTGCTAATGACAAATGGCAATGATTCTGGAACATGTAACATCATTTGGGGCGGTATGGTGGTTCAGTGGTTGGCACTACTGCCTCACAATGCCAGGGACCTGAGTTTGATTCCCACCTTGGGCAACTGTCTGCATGGAGTTTGCACATTCTCCACATGTCTGTGTGGGTTTCATCCGGGTGCTCCGGTTTCCTCCCACAACCAAAGTTGTGCAGGCAAGGTGAATTGACCATATTAATTTGCCCATAGAGTTAGGTGCATTAGTCAGGGGTAAATATAGGTTGGGTTACTCTTTGGAGGGTCGGTGTGGACTTGTTGGGCCAAATGGCCTGTTTCCTCATTGTAGGTAATCTAATCTAATAATCAAAAGTCAACTATTTTTCTATGCGTCTGACTTGTCAGTGGCTCCTCCAGAAAATTGTGTGATGTTAGATGTTTCTTTTAATTTTATCATCCCCTTATGAAGTTAACTTAAATAATCTTCAGCAACTACAGTTAAATATAAACGCAGAAATGAGTGAGTGGTTGATCCTATTATAACCTGTTCCATTTGGCCCAAGCCCAGTCTCCAAGATTCCAATGCTATTACATCTTAACTCTTAAAAAGCACCCCATGAACACCTAGTAGCAAATCACTGACCAAGATCAAGCTGATGCATGATTGTCTTCCAAATAATTTAACAGTGCCTGTCAATTACTTAGTTGATGTTGGAACTATCATGTCTTTTGGCTGCAAGATGTGTCTATAAGACATTGTGCCAGGACATCAGACAGCTGGCTTCTCTGATGAACCCTCCTGCAAGAGATATAAGACAGGAAACTGACAATCCTATACCTTACCTTTAACTAAGCCCAGTAGAATTATATTGCTCGTGTGGACCTGTTACTGTAACTGACTTTGAATTCCCTCACATAAATAAAACAAAGAACTGAAGATGTTGGGGATCTGAAACAAAAACAGAAATTGCAGGAGAAACTGAGCTGGCCTCGCAATATCTGTGGACAGAAACCAGAGTTTACAAATCCCGTCTGGTGACTCTGCATCAGAAACCTCACACCCAGTGCTGGATAATAATACAGTCCAAAGTATAAACGCTTCATCAGTATGGAAAGTAACATTGTGAAAGCAGTAAAAACTGTCTCTTCTTTTTGAAAAGCCTGATTTTATCATGTAGGAAAACATAATAATCAATTTATTCTAAAATGATAATGAGATGAATAATCATTTGATAAAGGATAAATAGAAACTATAACACAAAAACAGTCCTGTATATTTTATCAAATAAGCCCATGGTCATTTCATGCCATGAGAGACAAAAAGGATCTCAGTTTAACACCTCACCCAAAAGATGGTATCTCTCATATTTGATCAACATTGCATCAAAGGTACTGTGCTCAACTACCTGGAGTGGGACTGAGACGCATGACCTTGTGATTCAGAGGCGAGAATGTTATCACTGATTTAAGGCTGGTACCCTGATATAGAAATCAATGCAATAATGCTGTAGGCTTGATATGAACTGTCTGAAGTATTTTGTTTTATATATTATTGGCTCCAAGATAGTCCCTACAAGTCTCTAATTAAATATAAGTCCAGCATGATATGCTTAGTTACCTTGTACATCCTGATGATTTATAAGTTGATCTAGTGCAACAAAGTTGCTCTGGGAAGGAACACCTCCTCCAGGGAGGGACAAGGTTAATAGTGCTCCCTGCCATACGCTTATATACTCATTAGGAAATGAGATCTAAAATGTCATAAATTAAATAGATGGTAATGTAGTGCAGTAATTATCAAGATTTAGAGAAGAGTGTAGAAATTTCAATGTGGCTCCCAAGCTACTTTGAATGTCGTCAGCATAATACTCATAACTAGCTATTGCTTCAATTATGTGTGATTTGACTGTAACCTCCATGGCACTTGCGTCAGGAAAAATTATCTTTCCTATGCAGCAAATGTGTAAAACCAGAATTAAATATACAGTTGTTTGAGATTCCCCTAAATGATTAATTTCTTTCACAAATGCAGCAAGTACTGGAAAAATTCATCAGATCTGGCTGAAGCTATAGAGAGAAAACCAGAGTTCATGTTTCAAGGTTAGTGACTCTTCATCAGCATTAATTTATTTGTGCACTTCTTATTATTTTCAAACAAATATATTTCATTTTGTTAGCCATCACGGAGCCAAGGTTTGCTCAACCAGGACAGCTCACAACATATTCTATGAGTTGACTTTTCCTTTCACCTTTAAATTTACCTTTAAACGTTAAATTTATTATTTAACGTTTTTAAATAATAAATTAAATCACGTTAACCATGGAATGGTGAGCACAATGGTATATCTGGAATATTAAAGAATAACAGAAACATCTTATCTCCTTAGCCAACAAAGTTGAATCATTGAGAAATAATCAGAGGAATGACAGAAGGTGGAGGTGAATTTCAATAAAATCAGATACAGAGAGAAAATATAGAGAAAGAAAGAAAAAAAAAATGGTGATCAATGAATAGATATAGTCAGAGAACGGTAGGAAGAAAGTAAAAAAAAAATCAAATTTCATGTTTTTAAAATCTCTATTAACAATTGTCTACTTGTAAGAATGAATCTGACCAGTTTAACTGCTTTCCTTTCTGGACCAGTGTGTTTGATTGTCATTGGGTCTGATTAACATTGCTTGACAAATAATACATAGATAAAAGATTTCTTGGCACTTAATCATTAATCCAAGTTTACTAGGAAATTGCTTGTTAAAACCAACAGTTTATTAAAATAAATAAAATGGAAAATGACCAAACACTGCATGTGAAAGCAAATGTCACAGAATAAAAAGTTAACCAGCAGGTTTTTAAAAGGATCAATTTAGGCTATGTCACTTAAGTTTCAAAAATTGTTCATTATTTTCAAGATATAAAATTGGCAATTATTGATGCAAGTGTTTCTTGAGTGAAACTAACCCATTGCTTTGCTGTCCTTTCCTTTTGCAATTTGTAGCATTGTGATCAATGTCACGAATTACATATGCCTTATCACTACATCATCAATAAGTCTTTTTGAGTCCAAGATCATTATAGAATGTAATGGGACAGCTACTCTCTGCACTATATTTTGGCCTAAGAAGGGTGTTGGAATAGGTTTCACTATATACCTCTGCAGCTTTTAATTCTTCAAGTGAGATTCCTCTCTGTATCTGCATGACTTTTATCGACCTTTAAGAAGAATCATAATTGACTTGAAGCATTAACTCTGTTTCTCTCTCCACCGATGCTACCAAACCTGCTGAGCTCCTCCAGCAATCGTTGTTCATATTTCAGGCTTTCAGCATCTATAGTATTTTATTTTTATTCTTATGAATAATGGTTATCTTAAATACAAATTATAACATTAATGCGTGCAAACAAGGCCTGACTAAATCTATTGTTGTTTTTCCCAATACTTTTATTTCCTTTATTTGACTGAAATATCATAAAAACCTCATTCCTTTGTTCTCTTCTCATCTTTAAATTGTGAGTGCTATCATTCTCTTTCAATAAGAATTACATTTGATTCTTTAATATTGCTTCTCTTTACATAGGCTGTGTGACTGCTTTTAGTTTCTTTGTCAACTATATCACTAAACCACAATAGATCCGACCTTTATAAAGTAATTGCAATAGAATTTCATTCTTTTTCTGTCAAACAATTCTTATTCTCAGATATTAACTTCTTAAGTCCACATTATAACTTAGTACATTGCAGTCAATTATATCTCATTAAATAAAAATACATACAAAAAGGGAGCCATGAAATAACTAGCAGTTAGAAGTCAACAGCAAAGTACAACCTGAGATAATAATGACTGTTAATAATGTCACTTGCAAGTCACGTCCAATTACAAAGTCACAGACAGTCTAGGTACATTTATCAGTCCAGGATTTCCTTCCTGTATAGGTTTAAAAGTTTACTGAGTGTATCCTGCTGATGAACGAAAAGTATCAATTTAACAATTCCTCGACAGTAAATCACATTAACTTTATTTGATCTCCTAGGTTTTATCGCTGCTGAAGTACAGGAATCAATATGCTTAATTTAATTTTCCTTCATTTATTAATCAATCTGCAAAATGAAATAAGACCCTAAACATAAGGACAGGCATCAATTCTGCTAGTTGTGCCAGGTCTGATGTTGGCGGGTGGCTCTCATCGGGGGTAAGTGGGTGAACATCTCAATATCCAGTGCGTGCAAGTGTCATTCGGGTTGCTACAATTAATGCCAAGCTTCACCATGCACCAGGAAACTGGGGCCTCAGTATGGCTATAATTGGACAGAATTTTATCTTTCTTAACCAATCCAGCCACAATTTCAAGCCCTGCCCAAGTATGGAGAATAATGAAAAGTGGTAAATCTCTCAGTACCAAAACATCAAAACCCTTCATATCATCTGGCTTTAACATCAGCCAAGACAATGTTAAAGCATTTTCAGCAACATTCATCCTGATATGAGGCGTGAATGATCCATCTCAGCCTGCTCTAGTGGCCCCACCATCACAGTATTCAGCCAGCTCGATTCACTCCATGTGATATCAAAAAATGGTTTTAGACTCTGGATACTGCAAAAGCTGTAGGCCCTGACAACATTCCGATAATAGTACTGAAGGTTTGTGCTCCAAAACTAGCCATACTTCTAGCTAAGCTGTTTCAATCCAGCTACAACAGTGACATGCATCTGACAATGTGGAAAATTGTTCAAGTATATATCATGCATTAAAAGCTGGACAAACATAACTCAGCCAATTTATTCTTGATCATCCTACTCTCAATCATCAGTAAACTGATGGAAGGTGTTACCAACAGTGCTGTCAAGCAGCATTTGCTTAGCAATAACCTGCTCAGTGACGTGTTTAGGTTTCAGTTCTGCCAGGGTCACTTGAATCAAGACCTCATTATAGCTTTAGACAAACGTGGGCAAGAGCTGCATTCCAGAGGTGAGATCAACTGACATTAAAGCTACATTTTAACTGAGTGTAGTAGTATCACAGAGCCCTCACAATTGGAATGATGTGAATCGGGGGGGTTTGAGGCATATCCGGTACATGGGAAGATGGTTTAGAAAATCAGCTATTACAGCTCCAGGACATCTCTGCAGGAGTTCCTCAGGGTAGTCTCCTCCACAGAAGCATTTTCAGCTGCTGCATCAATGGCATTCTCTTAATCATCAGGTCAGAATTGACGATCAACATCCTGGGGATTTACATTGAGCAGAAACTCAACTGGGCTTGCCATATAAATGAAATGGCTATAACAGCAGCTCAGAGGCCAGGAATACTGGTGACAACTAACTCATCTCTGACTCCACATAGTCTGTGTCAAGGGTGCAGTGCTGGAAAAACACAGCCGGTCAGGCAGCATTCAACAGAATCGATGTTTTGAGCATAAGCTCTTCATCAGGAATGAAGCTTGTAGGCCAAGGTGTCTGAGAGCTAAATGGGAGGAGTGTGACTGGAGGGAAGGTAGCTGAGCATGTGATAGGTAGATGAAAGTGGGGGCGAAGGTGATAGGTCAGAGAGTAGGGTGGAGTGGATATGTGGACACATAGGACAGGTCAAGAAGGCGGTGCCGCGTTGGAAGGTTAGATCTGGGATAAGACTGATGGGGGGGGGGGAGAGCAGAATGAGGAAACTAGTGAAATCCACATTGATCCCATCTGGTTGGAGGCTCCCAAGGCAGAATATGAGGTGTTGGGTGGTAAGGGTTTAACAATTCATATGTCACGAGAATGTTGGAATAATCCCACTTGCCTGGTTGTGAGCAGCTCCAATAACACTCATGAAGCTCAACATTATCCAGGACGCTATCGCATGATTGACACTAAATCCACAAACATCCACTGCCTCCACCAGTAATGCTGAGTTGCAGCAGTGTGAACTATCTACAAGATGCACTGACGAGATTCACCAAAGACCCTTAAATAGCACCTTCCAAACTCACAGTTATTTCCATCTAGAAGGAGAAGGGCAGCGTGGAGACACCATCACCTGTAAGTTTACATCCAAGCCACTCACCATCCTGAATTGGAATATCTTGTTGTAAAGTAATCTAGTCAAACATTTGGAATTCCGTCCATAATGCATTGTGACTAAGGGCCAGTTAGATTCGAAACGTCAGCTCTTTTCTCTGCTTACAGGTGCTGCCAGACCTGCTGAGATCTTTCAGCATTTTCTCTTTTGGTTTCAGATTCCAGCATCCACAGTAATTTGTTTTTATGCATTGTGAGTTGACTGCTACAAAACAGAAACAGATACCTGAATCAAATAAACGCTTTTAGCTCTATATTTGCAATGCAGAAAAAAACATTGACGATCCCCAAATAGTCACTCCAATGAGCTCCTCACCAGATTACATAAAAAGAATTTGTGAGTAATTAATTTCCAGATACCCTTTTTGTATCTTAAACAAAGACTTAACTATTTATTACATGCACAATAAAGTTAGGAGAGAGAAAGTTAAACAGCATGATAAGCTGATTAATGTCTGTGTTTTGAACCTAAAACATTTATTTTCAGGCCCTATTCACACAAAAGACAGAGAGATAAACAAACACAGTATGGATAAATAAAAGAAATCTGGCCAGATTACTTAAATGGCTTTCACAATGCATTGTTTCACAAGCATAAATGTGGACTGCTTGGCTCCTTTTTACTGAAACAATGATCAGGTTCACTTTCTCAGTTCATCTAGGCAAAGGCTAGAATAATTCGAGCTCAGCTTTCTGCTCCTCAAGTTTCAGGAAGTTGGTACAGCCATTCAAGCATGGAGTTTTCATATCTTTATGTTGGTTCAGCAGTGGCCCAGAGCCATTTCTTTAAAAAAAGATTTTTTAAAATTTTTAATTCTGGTTCCATCCTAATAGTATGATTGGCACTTCCTGAGATCTCAATTACCATTCAACAAGTTATCATCCAAACTTGTCAGAACCAATTCCCAGGTAGTGACCTCATTAATAGCCAACACTACTATCTGTTTCAACATAATGTTCTTACCAGGATTGCTGTATCTACTAGAACCATTTTTAAAATCAATGATGAACCTGCCTCCAAACTTGGCCTCACAAACAAACACAGCTTGCTTGATCTGTTATTTTCATTTAATCACAAGCCAAAGTCCACAGGTCATTTCCAGCTTTCAATTCAAAATTAAAATAATAAGAAAGAAAATAATGAAAAATTAGCAAGATTTTTAACACTACCTGCAGCACATGGACTGCAACAGTTCAAGAAGGCAACTCGTCACCTCTCCAGAGTCATAGCTTCATAGAGTCATACAGTATGGAAACAGATCCTTTGGTCCAAATAGTCCACGCTAACTATGTTCCCAAACCAAAATAGCCTCACTTATAGAGTCATAGAGTAACTGGGGATGGCCAATAAATGCCTGTTCAGCCAGCGACACTCTTGTCCTAAATGTGGATTATTATAACAAATCCTGCATATGAGTGACACCCTGTTTTTTTTGCTCTTTGTCCCCTCAGTCAGAGATAACAGGCTCATATCATCATTGTCTTACTATGCCATTTAATGCAGACACACAACCAAAAAGCTTACCAGGAATACCAGGCATCCATCTAGTCAGGAGGGAAAGCCCTTCACTCAGAGAATCCTGACTCAGTTTGTCAAGGGCAGTTTCTGATATTAGAAGCTCTGTCAGAACAGTCAGTCTCAGATCCTCTCCTCTGAAGTGGTGAAGAGCTGAATGACGGAAGTACAATATTCATCTTTACTCTCTCTGCCCTATTGTGGTTTGTTTTGCCCCGGAATGAGAGGGAGGCAGGTATTATGACAAATGAATGTGGGGGACACAGCTGTTGCAGTCAGTGCAAGTGATATTTCCCAAGCGAGTGAGTAGACAGCGCAGAGGGCATGGCGATTGTCTGGTGTCGGGGTTGGGCTGGGTGTTGGTAAGTGGAGATGTTGCAGGTGTGAGATATTGTATTCTAGGAGCTTTTACTGACTCTTTCACAAGCACTTTACATTTCCCACTCACCAATGCTTCATGTCTATTCATTCATAGCTCCTTTCCTAACCAACTCACAATCAAAATTGTTGTTCCTGTTTCATTTATTCATACCTCTTTACTATAAAACAGTTTTGTTCATTCATTTATAAAACTGCGATTCTGTAGTAGGTTTTACTATCATAAGACAGACCAAATTTAAAACAACCTTTGCTAATTAAAACAACCCTTTCAAACCCATTCCTGCATTTTCACACCTTAGCAACCCTCGCTACCTCTGAATAAGTGTAGCATACAGAGCAATACCATCCCCGCCATCATGTCTCCACAAAATATTATAATATTAATAAGACCTTACCAACAGTGAAGGGCTTTTGCCCAAAACATCGATTTTACTGCTCCTCGGATACTGCCTGAACTACTGTGTTCTTCCATCTCACAATTTGTGCCTAGTAAAGAGTGGAGGACTCAGGAAATGAGTTAGTTTCTACAAGATTCCCCTCATCTGCTCTTGTAGCCTCAGTAATTATACAGCTATTGCAGCTCAGTTTGTGGTCAAGATAATGTCCAAAATGTTAATAGTGGCAGAGTTTAGGATGATTTTGATATTGACTATCAAGGGATGATGGTTAGATTTTTCTCTTGTTAGAGATAGAAATTACCTGGTACTTGTGTAGCCCAAATGTTACTTGCCACTTATCAACCCAAATGTAGATGTTGTCCAGCTCTTGCTGCATTTGGACACAGACTGTTTCAGTATTGTTGGTGGCGCAATACCGAAAGAACAGGTAATGAACTAAGTAAAGAAACAAGAGCTATACATGGGGGAGGTGTGGCTGATAGAATAATGCTGTACTGCCATTGGAAGTTTTTTTTAAGAAGAGAATACAACCAAAATCAGTCTGGAAAAATAAAAATAAATCTCACACAGTCTATATTCTAAAATGGATGAACACTGTTGAGGGTAGAATACTCTAATGTGCCTAATCAAAAGGAGGTGCTGCTCCTTTAGCTTGCTTCAAACTTCACTAGAACACTACATGAGGTTAAGGACAAAGAGTTTAATGTGAGAGCAAGGTGGAGTCCTGGAAGTACTCTGCACTGTTTTTGCTCAAATAGTGCAGAACAGCAATGTAGACTCCAAGTGTTGCACTAAGGTAGCAAGACTTTTCTTCATCATTTGCAGATAATAACGATTCAACAATATAGATTGTATCATTTCACTTCCAGCAGCTTATTTAAAATAGTGCAAAGCTGTTTTAATTTGGCTTCATCATTCAGGGTCACCAGACCCAAAACTTTAACTTTGATTTCTCTCTATAGATGCTGAGCTTTTCTAGCAATTTCTGTTTTTGTTTCATTATTCTCATCATGGTTTGCAAACAAATAATTCAGCAATATAAATTTTATTGTTGCATCTTCTGCACTGTAGTTAAAAAGATGCAAAGCATTTTTAATCAGTGTTCATAATTCACATATATGTATCACTTAATGTTGATAATGCCCCTCAGAATTAGCAAGGTGGATATTGCGAGTTTGATGCAATCAGGTTTTAAACTATGGGTGAACATAGACTGCATTGTTTCATTATTCCAGGAGGTATGAGATCAAAAGATTAAATGTTTATAAATAGCAAACATTGCATGCCTACTTCAGGATGTATAAACTAACCTCAAACCCACAACATAGGTTTGCACACAATCTATATTCCAATCGTGCTGCAAATGAATTCCCACGTTAACTTATTTTACAATATATTTGACATGCTATATTATTAGACTTACAGTTTTTAACAGAATAGAAATAATAAGTGAGCCTGAATTCGGCAAATATGGCTAAGATGCTCAAAAAGCTGTAGATAGTATTATCAATGCCTCTGTTCTGCTCCTCCCCCAGCAAGCCAATTAAAGTGAGTAACAATCGATATGGAAAGCTGAGATTGTCGATCTGAATCATCTCAGAACATGTTGCAGCATATTAATAAACCGTTCTCCACTTCCACCTGACATGCATAGTTTAAACTTGGGAGTGTACAATGCTGGCTTTTGAACAACTTTTTAATTTGTAACTTGCTTGTCATTTTCAGGAATTCCTCACTTAGACACAGAACTGTGAAAGATTTTAGTTCAGGCCTTCTCTTACTAACTTGAGTGTCTACTGTCAGCAAACTCAACACTTTATAAGAAAGAGAAGATGAGTTAATTTTCTGCCCTTCATTAATCATACTAAAGCTGCAAGTCCTGCACACCCAGACTAATGCAAATTAGTCAGCTCACAGGGTTCAGTCATGTCTAAAATCTAAACTGCTACCTTATACAAGTTCTGACACAATGGACAATCTTTTAGTCATCTAATGTAATGTAACTGTAGTATTACAAACATTTTTCTTCACTTGAGAATAATAGAAGATTTTTAAAAATTTCCAAGTTGCACACGAGCCTCACAGCCAATGCTAGTATGTCAATCAACTGTCTAGTTTTATCTTGAATGAGGGTTATTTTGTGTTTGTGCAGATCTATATGTTTTCTCCATTATCTTCTCAAGGATGATCTCTTCACTACCTTCTCCATCTACTTTTGTATCCATGGCAACCTGCTTAAAATGTATACTCTCGTAAACTCATGTAATGTACTTTTCATCTAATAGCCATCACTCACCGCAAAACAAAAGCCCCAATACATGATAGCATCCAAGTGACCTCCCAAAGCTTCCATGCCAAATTATGATTCTGTACCCACAAATCCACCATGGCCTTCATACTCCTTATGCTAACCTTTATTCATCCAGCCGTCCCAAATGGCCCTGCATGCACCCAAGACCCCAACCACCTCCATAGCCCTTTATAGCCGTCATGCCAAGGTGCTTCCCCAACTAAACACTCTTTGCCCTTCCCATACTAACTGTCTTATTATTTACCATGGATAGACTTCAGGAGCCATGCTGATAGAAAATAAAGTTACCTGTCTACTGATAATATCGAATGTTATTGCAAGAGAAACTAAAATCCCTTTGAATAATTCACTGAAGTATTCAATCCCTTATTTAAACATTTCCAAGCTGCAAGCAGTTGGAGTTGCCCAGCAAAATGCTGTCTTGATACTGTGAAAATGAAAGTTCTGGGAATCAGTCATACTGCTGAAATACCTGCACTGTTCTGTTTTATAAATTTACAGCTCCTTGACAGGTTTAGGGCTTCCTTGATAGTTTTCAACAATCCCAATTACATCCCAGTCATCAGCAGACTATCGGAAGGGGTCATTGTCAGTGCTACTAAATGACATTTGCTCAATAACAATATGGTCACTGATATTTATTTTAAATTCCACCAAGATAACACAGCTTCCAAAATCATTGCATGGACAAATGGATTGACTGTAAATGTGCTGTGATAGTGCCAGCCCTGGATATTAATTCAATATTTGTCTCATTACAGAATCACGGAATTCTCACAGAATTGGAATCAATGGGAATCAAAAAGAAAAGTCTCCATTGGTTGAAATCATATGTAACACAAGGGAATGTGTTTGTGGTTATTAGTGGTCAAATATCTAAGCTCCAACATAGCACTACAGGAGTTCATCAGTGTAAGTTCAACTATCTTCAGTTGTTTAATCAATTACGTGCCTCAGCTCAGAAGTGGGGAAGTTTACTGATGATCTTATAATATTCAGCACCATTTATGACTTCTCAGATACTGAGGCAATTTACGTCTATGCTATTGCATGTCTTGGGCAATATCCAGGTTTGGCTGGTAAGTGACAAACAATATACAATTGTAAGATATTAGAATAGAAGCAGACCATTTGGCTCATCAAGCTCACCCTATCATCCAATTAGATTGTGGTTGATCTAATAATCCTCAATTTCACTTTTCTGTCTTTTCCCTATTATCCTTAATTCCCTTACTGATTAAAAATCTGCTCATCTCAGCCTTGGATCTACTATTTACCTAATCTAGACAGCCCTTTGTAGTTAAGAATTCCACAGATGCACCACTGTCCGAGAGAAAGAATTCCTCCTTATTTCTGTCATAAGTGTGAAACCACTTATTCTAAGAAGATGCCCTCTGGTCTTAGACTTTCCCACAAGACAAAACAACCTTTCTGCATCCACCCTGTCAAATCCCTGAGAAATTTAGGATTAGAATCACTACAGTGATAAGGAGCTCAAAACTGTTCACAATATTACAACTGTAATCTGATTAGTGACTTATATAATTTTAGCAAAACCTTCATACTTTTATACACAATTCTTTTTGAAATAAAGGCCAAAATTCTACTTGCCTTCTCCATTACTTGCTGCATTTGGATGCTACCTTTTCATGTCACTCACAAGTGCAAGAAGTGAGAATCTAATGATCTTCTCTTAATGTTCACTAACATCATTATTGCTGAATCTCCTACTCTTAACACCCTAAGAGTTACCATTGGCTACGATCTAAACTAGGTCAGCCACATAAATACAATGGCTACAAATACAGATAAGGCTAAAAATTCTGTGGCAAGTAACTTTCTTCCTGTCTTTCCAATGTCTGTCCACCAACTACAAGATACAAATCCAGAGTGTGATGGAGTACTCTTCAAATGGCTGGATGAATGCAATTCCAATAATACTCAGAAAGTCTAACATCATCCAGAGCAAAGCTGCCTATTTGATGACACTTCTTCCAAAACCTTCAACAGTAACATTGTTTGCTTCGATGCACAATGGCAGTAATGCATACCATCTACAGGATGCACAGCAGTAACTCACCAAAGGTCCCACTTCCCAAACCCACAAACACTGTCACCTGGAATAACAAGGGCAGCAGATGCATGGTTGCACTTTCCACTCTTGGTCACACATCATCCTGACTGAGAACTATATTGTTGTCCCCTTCACCAACATTGTGTCAAAATTCTGGAATTCTCTTCCTAACAGCACTGTGGAGTTCTTACAGACAAAAAAAACTGTGATAGTTCAAAGGAAGCTTAACTTCACCTTCATCAGGCCAATTATGGATGGGCAATAAATGCTGGGCTAATTCATAACCCGCATATCCCATTCAAGTATTCAAAGCAAGTTGTTAATTCTCCACCAAAAATAAGGGTATTCTTGAATGAGATCAGTAAACACACAAGTGGTTGAAGTGAAAGTTGTTGCCCAGGGTTATTTAATTTATTAATTTGGGGCAACTCATTCAAAATTGTAATAGATTTTATAGCAACAATGGCAGTATTTGCAGGTAATGCCTGAATCACTGTTACAAATCAATGATTTTATGAGACACAGACAATGAATGTTACATTAACTAAACTCCATTTAGTTCCCATGCAGCTTTTATTGCTTCTGCTCTGATTCAGCTATCATTACCTTGTTAAGAAGTAATAAGTATGTCATTTACATTTTAAATGGTTAGTGTAGTTTTGCTTAGCATTTTTCTCCATACTTTGAAGGCTTTGTTTCTGGAATCTTTTTGCATATTACATTGGTTATAAATTATAGGATGATGTATTGACGTAGCCAAAGATTCGATATATAATATATTTTATCCACTGAGTGATTTATGTTTGATTCTGAAAGGAACATTTGTCATCTTCTTTCCACAACAATGGGCAAATATACACTTTGCACTTGAATTGTATGTTTCTTAAAGTCATTGGGTCATAATTTAATTTGCCAAAGTCCAAATCCCAGGGTTGAAGATTGATATATCAGAAACAAACTCTGGTCATATATTCTCAAAAAGTACTAAAGATCTGAAAAATAAAACCACAAGGTACCACTAGTCAGTGAAAAATAATATCAGCCACAACAAAAGCTCGAAAAGTAAATGAAGTGGCTGGAGGTGGGGAAAATGCCAACCCCTGCATGCAATTGCTCATGCATCGGAATATATGGTCGCTTCAAAGAAACAAGAGACCCTTTCCATGTGGAAATTGAGGGTCTCATGCATGTTGGAGGCAATATTCCAAAAGCTGTTTGTGACTAACTTCAGAATGTGCAATTACAATGGGTTAAACTGTAATATTGACTAGGAAAACAGTATGGAGGTTCTTATCTGGCAGGAGCTCCACAGAAGACTATGCAGGTGGCATGTAGGAATTAGCACTGCCAGAAAGATACTGTGTGTTGAAGCCTCAGCAAATCCTTACAGTTAATGTGCCAAATGGTAAAAGTGGAATTGCTGTTTGCTTCCTCGGCAGGCACTGCACTGTTAGTTGCTGTTAAAGACTGAAGCTCTCTTCATTTTTAAATTATCATCTATGCTATATGTGAGGAAAATTTAATGCATCTGTTCAGGTATGCGACATTACTCCTCTCGACTAGAAAGATTTGAACTCGGGCCTTCTGGACCAGCAATAGGATCCAGTAAGCGTCTGCACTACAAAGCTCCTTTTAACTTTCATTCTATGAGTCATCTCAGCCCACAATTAAGGACACTCATGTTAACTCTGCACACATTTTTTTTAAACTAATCATACATATTCACTTGCTCAGCAAGGTTACCATTTCTAAGGATACTATATCACAATGTAACAGGACAGTTTTGTGTCTTCTTTTACTCTTGAGTGGAATATGAGCATAATCGCCAAGGACAGAATTTGTTGCCAATCCTAGTTGCCCTTCAGAAGTTAGTGGGAAACTGCCTTTTTGAACTGTTGCAGTCCAACTGGTGTAGGTGCACTTAGGTCGGGAACTCTAGGATTTTAATCAATGGTCATTCCCATTAAATTGATTGTCAGGGATTCAGCAATAGTAATGCCATAGAGTATCAAGGTGAAGTGGTTAGATTCTCTTTTGTTGGAAGCGGATATTGACAGACAGTTGTGTAACATAAAAGTAAATTGCTATTCATTGAAATTTTCTGAGTGTGAAGAAACAAAGTTCCATTAGTCAAGTCAATCAATATCTATCAAGGCAAGGAAGGTGTCTTCCACTCCTGATCTGGTCTACTTATGGTTTGCTCAATGATTTCTGCTATTGGTTGAGGATACCATCCTGAACTTTCATAGCAATGACAAATTGACAATGTAGCCCCATCTGAGAACAAACCTCAAAAGGTATTGATTATAATTAAAATACTCAAGTTATGTCTGTTTGTATTAAATTAGCTTCAAACATCTTTCCATTCCTTCTTTCATCCCTGAAGGTTTATTATGTCTCCTCAGAAAGCAGCAGATCTTCTCAATTTTCAACCAGTTGACAAGTTATCTGTTTTTCCTTTGTGATTCTAAACAATGAGTTACAGTACAGATGAACCTGGCCTCAACCTTTCTTGCCATTTATTCACACAAAGGCCTATATTTTCCAAGTCTAGTGGGAATTCAGCAGGAGTTGGGGTGGAATGCAATTCATAACATGTTAATGTAATGTGTCAACCATTTGACAATCATTTGATTGGAAGCTTTCCATTGGATGTTGAACAAGTAGGGTCATGGTCCAGCAGCAGTTCAAAGGAACTTGCAGCCAAGTAAAACACCTCCAGATGGCAATGGAAATACTGCTGTACGTAGGGGGAAGAAAAACAAATAAGACCATAACTCTTTGACTCTGAGCACAGCAGGAACTCCAAGAAAGCTGCTCATTAATAGCAACAATACTGGTTAAAAATCACTTGATGAAGGAGCGTTGCTTCGAAAGCTAGTGTGCTTCCAATTAAACCTGTTGGACTATAACCTGGTGTTGTGTGATTTTTAACTTTGTACACCCCAGTCCAACACTGGCAACTCCAAATCAGAACAATACTGGTGACTGTCAAGATAAGAAGCACATCCATGCAATGCACTGTACTGAGAAGACAATGCATAATTACAAATAAAAATATTTAACAATGACTTACATCTCCAGAAATCTTAATGAGAGAGTTTAGGTAAGGCCAACTAAGGGCAAGGGTTGCCTATTGCTCCTGATAAACATATGCCTCTCTGCTCGTCCTATAGTATCCTGCATTAATTATTGACAAGCCATGCCATCAAACTGTAAAACACAACTCTTCTTGGAAGCAATGTGTAAACTTACCAAGCTCTTCAGGAATTCAACACGATCACTATTCTTCAACTTCATTTACAGCTTGATAAGGTATAATAAACAAGACACCTTGTTCAACCAGGACTTCAAAATATATATTGTCACTCAGTTTATTCCTTACAAGCATCAACACTAAGACACTTACTAGGCTGATTTAAAAAGGAGCCAAAGAAAGAGAGTACTGTGAGACACATCAGCTGCTTGTAACACATGAACAGGAAGGTGGCACAAATTATTCAGCATTACAAACTATGCCAGATTACACATTACATATAATAGCTTTGTAGAAGAGCCCAGGATCATCACATGCAGTGGATGGGGAAACAACTCACAGTCTGTCTGTTTAAGAACCATGCGTGCTCTGAAAACATTTTAGAAAGGACTCCACATAATAGTTTGTGTTTTGTCCATGGTTGTTGACACAAGAGGCTGTGGCACCAAACTGGAGAGGACTGTTTCTCTTGGCCTTTCAATGATAGTACAGTACCGAAATAATGTGCAACCTGTGCACATTCATACTTCATCCAAAAAGTACCATGCACCTACTGATACCCAGAGCCTCATGCAGAACTAGCTTTCACATTTCATGTTGCTTATCCTGTTGGATGGGTTATTTTTATCTTTATGCACCTCTTCTGTTTCTTTTACTTTGCATTCAGATGGCAGCTGTTCAGGAACTTATCCTCCACTCCACCTGTCCGCACTTTTCACACTTTTCTCATGTAATTCATGAGTTGTGCTATTACTACTTCCTTCGTCCTTGCACTATGGCAGCTTTTCAATTTAATCTCCTTCCCTCCATTCTATCACAAAGTTTCTGTTTTTTCTTCTTCCCCGCTCCCACTTTCTCTTGCTGAAACCCAATTGCACTTTTAACTTTTTCCAGTTCTGATGAAATGTGTCCAAACTAAAATGTTAACTGCATTTCTCTCTCCACAGATACTTACAGACCTGCTGAGTATTTCCGTTCCTTACTATTTATAATGCTAAATTAATGGTTTATTCATTGCTAATTCAAGCTTAACACTTTTCTCTTGTCCCTTCATGAATTACATCGCTACTGGTGCACATTGTACAGACTCCAGTTTAGATTGTCAGTGTATATCAAACAAACAGCAATTATGAGCAACAATTCTTGCCAAATCTGTGTTTAATCATTACATTCTGCATGAAGAGATTGGTGTTCACTTTGTGCTCTGCAATACTGAACAATTGTCATCAGTTGTGACTGTAGGCAGCAGCTTTAAACTGTCAAAAGCCTCTTTCTTGGAGCAGTGTGTTTGCAGCATGATTTGCCTTAAAATGCAAGTGTGAAAGAAACTTCTATTGAATCTAACATTCACTTAAATTTTATAATGCTGTCGGTCACATACTGATGGAACTGCACTGACAACGCTTTGGGTCCAGATGGACATCACCCCAAGGTTTTAAAAGACAAGACTGAGATGCATTAATGTTAATTTTCCCAAATCCTTCTATCTGGGAAAGGTTCCATCAGTATGAAAGGTAGCAAATATAACCTCCTTGATCAAAAAAGGAGGGAGTCAGTAAAGTATCAGCCAGTTTGATTCATGCCAGTTGTGAGGAACCAATCATCTAAAGAAGTTATGGCTACACGCTTAAAAAACTCAAGGTACTTTGTAAGAATCAGAATCATATTATGAAGGGGAATTCATGGTTAAACAAAGGAGCATGTGCGGTGGATAAAGGGGAGCCAGTATACATACTGTACTTGGATTTCAAGAAGATGTTTTTAAGCTGCTGCATCAGAAATGTTTGTGAAACATTAAAGCTCATGATGTACATGCTAACACATTAGGACAGTTAAAGGATTGGCTGGCACATAAAACAGAACATGCACAAATGGGTCTTTGACTGATTGAAAAGATATGTTGATTTGAGCCCCATAGGGTTCTTCCCAAGAGTCTCAACAGTTTAATTTATATCAATAACATGGATGAGGGGAATCAAGACATGGTGCCTAAATTTGCAGATAATACAATAATGTTTGGATAGCATGCTATGAACAAGTCATGAGGAGTTTGAAGATGGATATTCGTGAGTTAAGTAAATGGGAAAAAAAATTGGTTGATGAGGTATAATGTCGGAAAATGTGGAGTTTTTCCACACTGGCAGAAATAATAAAAGGGCAGAGTAGTCACAAAATAGAAAACAACTATGAAAATTCAATACAAAAAATGATTTAAGTATTCTGGCGCATGTGCACAAAACTTTAGCATTCAGATATAGTATGTAATCATGAAGACTAATCGATGTGTCTTCTGTGAGAAGAATTGAATATAAATAATGAAGATGATATTCTTCAAGTTATATACGACATTGATGAGACCAAATTTTGAATAATGTGTCCAGTTTTGAGCTCTTATTTAGGGAAAAGTGTAAACATGTTGGAGATAATTGAGTAGAGGTTTGCTAGATTTAAACCAAAGATAAGTTGTTTTTTATATGTTGAAGAGGCTGCAATTGTTTCTACTTTACAAGAGTGAGAAGTGACTTGGCAGAAGTGTATACATGCTGATTTGTCTTGACACGATGCACCTAGACAGGATGTTTCCTCCTTTGGTAGAGTTCAAAACTAAGGGGACATTATTATAAATTTATTGGTTACCCTTGTAGAACAGAGACGAGGATTTTTTTTCTAAGTGTTGGAGGCTTTGGAACTCTCGCCCTCAAAGGTTGGAGATGTTGGGGGTGATGTGGGATGTTCATTGAATACTTTTAAGATGAGGTAGATTCTTATTAGGCAAGTGAGTCAAAAGATTATCAGAGGGAGATGGTGTAGTGGTAGCATTAAAAATGACATCTTCAAACCCGATCATTAAGGGTTAATTGAACATGACAATGGGCAATTGAAGAGAAGTGGAAAATTATTGGTTTAGTGCAAGGCAGTTATTTTGACTGTCAGGGAATCATGTGGCATGACGACCTGGAGGATGATTTTCTGCCTAATGGAATGTCTGGGAAAGTATTGACATCTCCTAGAATATTACTAATATCAGGGACTCTCATGTCAGGAACCCTGAGTTCTCCAGACCAGCCACATGTTGGACATCTCTAAAGTTGTTTAAACTAATACTCATTAATTTGCATATGTTTCTAAAGATCAGAAATAGATTGTTATATATGTAGTGCTATATATATGTTTACTGCAATATATATATATATATATATATATATATATATATACAATATAAAACCTGCTAATAAATGTATTCATTTGGATTACTTAACCCACAGACTTACTTCAGTTACATTCCATATAATTCACTATCCACCTTCAAGAGATAGGAACATCGAATAATAAGTGGAGCAGGCTTGATGGAACAATAGTTGACTTCTGCTCCTTGTTCAAAAGCTTCACTTGGAGATTGGCAAGCTTTCTAATTGAAAGAGACCTTCTCATCGAGTGAGGGCATAAAGAGGGTCGCATGAGAATCATTTAGGACTGGATGTAGGTTTGCTTACTGTCTTGGAAGGTTTATTTTCAGATGTTTTGTCACCATACTAGGTAATATCTTCAGTGAGTTTCTGAATGAAGCACTGGTGGTGTAGCCCACTTTCTATTTATGTTTGAATTTCCTAGGGCTGGTAATGTAATTTCCTGTGGTGACATCATTTCATATGGTGATGTCATTTCCTGTTCTTTTCTTTTCTCAGGAGGTGGTAAATGGGATCCAAGTCAATTTGTTTGTTGATAGAGTTCTGGTTGGAATGCCATGCTTCTAGGAATTCTTGTATGTGTCTCTGTTTGGCTTGTGCTAGGATGGATGTGTTGTCCCAGTCGAAGTGGTGTCCTTCCTCATCCATATGTAAGGATACTAATGAGAGTGGGTCATTTTTTTGTGGCTAGTTGATGTTCATGTATCCTGGCGGCTAGTTTTCTGCCTGTTTGTCCAATATAGTGTTTGTTACAGTTTTTGCAATGAATTTTGTAAATGACATTAGTTTTGCTTGTTGTCTGTATAAGTTATTTCAACTTCATTAGCTGCTGTTTTAGTGTGTTGATGGGTTTGTGGGCTACCATGATGTTAAGGGGTCTGAGTAGTCTTGCAGTCATTTCCAAGATGTATTTGATGTAGGGGAGAGTGGCTAAGGTTTCTGGATGTGTTTTGAATGCTTGTTTGGGTTTGTTGCTCAGAAATTGGCGGATTGTGTTTATTGGATGCTGGTTCTTTTTGAATAGACTGTAGAGGAGATTTTCCTCTGCTCTGCATAGTTTCTCTGTGCTGCAGTGTGTGGTGCCTCATTGAAATAATGTTCTAATGCAGCTTTGTTTGTGAATGTCGGGATGATTGCTTCTGTAGTTCAATATTTGATCAATATGTATTGTTTTCCTGTAGACGCTGGTTTGACGTTCCCCATTGGTATTTCACTCTACTGTGACATTCGGAATGGTAATTTGTTTTTTTTTCCTCCTCTTTAGTGAATTTTATATCAGTGATGGACGAAACAAATTAGAGAAAACCTTCAAGACCATCAATAATACCCTTACTGGTATAAAATACAATAAGAGGAGGAAAACAACAACAAATTGCTATTCCTAGATGTCGCAATAGAGTGAACAGCCAATGGGGAACTTCAGACCAGCATCTACAGGAAAACATTACATACTGACCAAATATTGAACTATAGAAGCAATCATCACGACATCCACAAATGAAGCTGCATTAGAACATTATTTCAACAAGCCAACACACACTGCAGAACAGAAGAGCCACATAGAGCAGAGGAAAATCACCTATAGAGTGTATTCAAAAAGAATGGGTACCCAATGAACACAGTCCACTGATTTCTGAGTAACAGACCCAAATAAGCAGACAAAACACATCCAGAAACACTAGCTACTGTCCCCTACATCAAAGGCATCTTGGAAATGACTGTCAGACTATTCAGACTCCCTGACATCATGGTAGCTCACAAAACCACCAACACACTAAGACAGTAGCTAATGAACTTGAAAGGCCTTATATAGACAAGAAAAACAAATGTCATTTACAAAATACCTTACAAGACTGTCACAAACACTACATTGGACAAACAAGCAGAAAACTAGCCACCAAGATGCATGAACATCAACTAGTCACAAAATGACATGACCCACTCTCACTAGTATCCTTACATACAGATGAGGCAGGACACCACTTTGACTGATACAACACATCCATCCTAGGACAAGTCAAACAGAGAATTCCTAGAAGCATGGTATTCTATCTGGAACTCCATCAACAAACATATTGACTTGGATCCCATTTACCACTCCCCCCCCCGAGAAAAGAAAATAACAGGAAATGACATTACCATAGGAAATGATGTTACCACAGGAAATGACATCAATGGCTTTAGGAATCTCAAACATATAAATAGAAAGCGAGCTACACCTCCAGTGCTTTATTCGGAGGCTCACTGAAGATGTTACCTAGTATGGCAATGAAATGTCTGAAAACCAACCTTCCAGCTCAGTGAGCAAACCTACAACCAGAAGCTCAACCTGAGCTACAACTCTTCTCAAAACTCAATCATTTATGACATTACTGTTCATCCTTTGAGAATCCAACCATGCTAAATTATTTTTAATCAACTGGTTCAGATATGTTACAACATAACTCAATTTCAGATGAGACTTGAACTTCAATCTTTTGGCTAAGAGATAAGGTCACCAGTACTATGCCACAAAGCCCCCTTCCTACCTCTCCTACTTTAAAATGTAAGTTGGAATGTAATTAATGTAAACAGCAGTAAAAGGCATTAAAACACGTTGAAGTTTGCAGCACAAGATGGGGTTGGACTGTGAAAGCTGGTACTTGCACCTAGTACAATCAAGAAATTTAGAGGCTTAGAGTCAGAGTCACAGGGATGTACAGCATGGAAACAGACCTTTGGGTCCAACTTATCCATGCCAACCAGATATCCTAAATTAATCTAGTCCCATTTGCCAACATTTGGCCCATATCCCTTTAAATCCTTCCTCTTCACATAGCCATCAAGATACCTTTCAAATGTTATGATTGTACCAGCCTCCACCATTTCCTTTGGTAGCTCATTCCATACACACAATATCCTGTACGTGAAAAAGCTGCCCTTTCAGTCCCTTTTAAATCTTTCATCTCTCACCTTAAACTGATGTCTTCTAGTTTTGGATTCCCCCATCCTGGGGAAATGTCCTTGTCTACTCACCCTATCCATACCCCTCATGATTTTATAATCCTCTGTCAGGTTTCCCCTCAGCCTCTGATTCTCCAGGGAACATAGCTCAACAGCCTGAACACTTTTCATTGAAGCTTTGTGGGGCTAAATTTTAATTCTGATTTAAATAACATAGTTTATAAAATTGCCTAGAAATTCATATTTGGCAATCAACAATAATTGATTCTTTTTTTAAAAGAAAGGACCTTCTCAAGCATGGTATTGGGAGAAGCATGACTGCTACTCAAATTTTCACAGATGACGTGGCCTTTCCTCCCTGATTACCATCATTTTTTTCACCAATGTCCACCATCTGCCACTTCCCCATTCCCCCAGCTATGCATTTCCAGCTCTCACGTTAGCCTTGAAGTCATTGCTATTTGCTGACCTTATTGCACTATAGAGCTGTTGTGAAGCCAGCAGTAGCCAATCTTCAATACTCTTTACCCAATGTGCAGCTGTTTCTCTCTGCAAATCACTATAGCCCAAAATAAAGGAGATTGAAGATAGGGACCATCACGAGTGTCATCACTTTAGGTGCACGAAATACTCTTCAAATTGCCAAGAAAAGGCATGTTCCAATTTTGAGGCCAATGATTTTTAGAATTGTTGTGTTTTCTTGTTCATTTTGTTAACAGGTCAAAGACTGTTTTATTCAGGATCATCACTGTGAACATTTAAATAAAAATAGAATAGACTGGAAATACCCAGCAGGTCATGTAGAATATAATGTGAAACAGTTTAAGTTTCAGACACAATCTGTTTGCAGATCCTGGAAATCTGAAACAAAGTCTCTTGTTTTTGTATTGCATAATGTTATGGCTGGAATAAAATTTTAGGCTTGTTTGATCTGCTGACCTGCTATCTTATAGTTACTATTTAAATTTCTGTATCTGAACTTGGATGGTATTTTTCTACTAATAAACATTAATAACCCAGCTTGATTGTTGAGTTAGCAGGTTAAAGATTGTCTTATTCAGGATCATCACTGTGAACATTAAAAAAAAACAGAATAGACTGGAAATACCCAGAAAGTCATGTAGAATGTAATGAGAAACATTCTGAATTTAGATTGTATTCTACTAGTAAACATTAATAAACCAGCTTGATTGTTATCATCAGGAAAACAGGCCCAGGTCAATGTAATACAAATTTCGTCATCCATAATATTGCAAGAACTTTGACTTGGAATTGTTTGTCAAATGAATATTTGGACTTTTTCTTATAAAAGTGAGTGGTGAGAGGAGATTTCGCTTTGGCAAATGCTCTGGACTAGCATAAATGGGCCAACAGACAGCTTACTCTGTCTGATCTTTTAAAGTAGAACATAAAATGATTTTTTTCTTCTACAGTCTGCTTATGGAATTTCTACTGAAAGTTATTATCATTGACATATGGAACCCTGCTCTGAACTACATAACAACAGTTCAATCAATGAATGTTTGGAGACAGTAGGGTGGGGCAGGAAATGAGAAACATTGAGTGAATATTAAGGCAAGTGGAGGAGTGGACCGCCTCCCAAAGGAATGTTAGGCAATACACAAAGTAGACCTGATTAGTGGGAAAAATCAATACTATGATAACACAACTGAAGAAATTGTTTGCTAAAGAAAATAAAGGAGAAATTACATTAATAAATTAACAAAAATCTCACAATTTAAATGAATAGAAACAATTAAAAAGATTAACAACCAAGTTATCCTAGATATTTTCTGACTGCATAGTTCAAAGATCTTACTGCGTACCGCTAGTGGTTAGTGACCCATGGCTGCAAGGATTGTTACCGAACTATTGCCTTTCTTTTCATAAGCATGAATAAAAACTCAAAATGTGGAAGCTAAATTTAGACTGAGCTGGTCCCTGTAATTTATAAATTGCAGAGCTGGAGCAGACAGTATTCACGCAGACTGCCCTTGGATAATCAGCTTCCCCTTGAAACCGCACAGGCCTGGAACAGCCTGGTCAGGTATTAACAGCCACATTGTTTCAGAATGAACAGTTGTTTACATCTCTATTGAATCTGCTTTTTTTTGAAAAACACTATACACACTAGGAGGCACCCAGCTCACTAGGAGGCCAGAAGCACTGGACAGTTGAAGTTGAAAACCATGTTCTTCAACCTACAAATATGGAAAGTAGTCACCTTTTTGGGTCTTTCTGCCCTACACTCGTATTAGATACAGGTCATTGAATCTTTGAAAAGGCCGCAAAGAAGGGGTTAAAAGGGGTAACCTGAAGCCCCGGCTTTCTATGCTTTTTGCACCTTCTGCAACATTGTCTCCAGAGTGACCACTTCTTGAGATGACCCAAAGACCAAATTCAGCCCTAGACAAAAGGACAAGCCCCAAACCAATGACTGTGAATGCTGAAATATCAGCCAACCCTCAAGGACCAAAGAACAGCCTATCCCAGCCTTATTGAATGGGTATCATTAGTCCTGTCAGATAAACAGTTCAAAGAGAATGGTAGGGACTTGTGGATAGGGTGTAGCGAATCCTCAGAACCCTGTGTCAGAAATAGCTAGTGTGGATTGAGGTAGGCAAGCAGGAGGCTGGGAGAACACAGCAAGCCAAGCAGTATCAGGAGGTGAAGAAGTCAATGTTTCGGGTGTAACCCTTCTGTCAATTCAAGACTGTTTACTTTGAGATTTAAGTATTATTTATTGATGAGTCTTGTAAAGAGATCAATAGAGTTTAATTAAAGGCCAATAGTAGAGTCTGAGGAATATTGTTTTTTATTGATGTAGAGTTCAATGAAGTTGTAAACTAAAACAGAAATTGCTGGAAAAACTTAGCAGATCTTGCAGCCTCATTGGAGAGAAAACAGAGTTAACATTCCAGTGATCCTTCTTCAGAAAAGTGTTGGACACTCTGCTGACTCTTCTCCCCTTTGTCTATCTTGCTGTGTAATGTACCTGAGTTAAAAAGGATTACTGCAAACCGGTCAAGGTTTGTCAGGGTATAGTTACCCACCTTTCACTTTACAACATACTGGAACAGTTGAGATTTGAACCCAATCTTTCTGATTTAGACTATCACTGCCCCACAAGAACCCTTAGCCAGAGTATCCCAGAGATATTTTCTCATCAGCCTGTTCAGAGATGCTATTGCACATCTCTGGAACAGGTCCGATCTAAACCCATTTCTCCTGGTCTGGAGGTAGAGTCACTACCACTGCACCAGAAGAATCCTCAACTAGAGTACCCTATTCCTGCTGCCTCATGTCAGACATGAGTAATTTTCATGGGTCCAGCTTGGAAGGAATGATTAATGAAGCCCGAAAGAATGTGCTGGAAGAAAGAGTTGCATTATTGCTGGGAAATTATAACAATGAGGAGAAAGGAAGATATTAATTGGGCAGAATTTACTGCAGAAATGCTGGTTTGTTTAATGCTGCTTATATTTATTAAGATGTACATCGTGCAGCAACTGCAGCCAGAAAGAGCTACTCTATGATTTACAAATTGCTGCAGATTGTTGGATGATTTCCACCACTCCTTCTGTTGACTTCATGAAAACAGCATCTTACTGACAGTCCTCCTTTGACACTCAGATACATCGCTGAAGTTGGACAATAAATATGAACTAAATCTGTCATTGATGCTTAGGGCTGGTACAAAGTGACACAATTAGCCTGTCAAGCATGTGATTTATGCTCCTGTATTTCACTTGATACTAGATTGTCTCAAATGAAGCATTTCAACTTCGGAACCCTTGCCTCTACTGGGAGAGGAAAAATTGCCCTTCTGTACATCAATGACTGATATTCATCCAATGCATAAACACCCTTCACACTTTAATCTCCTCCTGCACTGCAACACCACAGTCATGGTTTAGGTGCCTGTGATAAAGGGCTGGAAACCATGCTTATGGAAATTAGTGAACAGTTATTGAATATTTACATTGCTTACAGAGACACCTTAGCAGGACTTCATTAAAACCTTCTTTCTTCACATTTCATGTCTTTGAGATCTGACATCATTGGTGATGCTCTTTGTTATTTGTATAACAGATATTAACTCTTCATACTACACCTATTCCTCCCCCAGTAGCTACTTACTGTCTATAAATTATGTAGCTTTATCCTCCTTCTTAATTCCGTCCACCTAATACCACAGTTGGACCCTTTGAGTCAGAAGCAACTACATTGTGCCAGCCTAACCATGTCTTTGTTTTGTTTTCAGAGGAAGGGGAGGAATGCAGGAAGTCTGTGGAAATGGATGTGAACACTATGATTGCTGTGTTTAGAATTGGGTGGGAATTAAGAGAACAAGAAATGGGTGAGAGAACGCAAGGATGGAAATCATTTCCATATCCATATTCAGGTGAATAACTCATTTAATTTTGGTGCAGGGTTTAAGCAGTTTTCTGAGTGCAGAATTTGTAAAGGAACTAATCCCTTCTTTCTCTAATGGGGGGGATATCTCTTTGACCTCACTCAATATCCACTTTTGGCTGGAAGCATCTGTACATTTCTTATCTGCCATTTTGGGTTCTGAAAAGCTGACGCTATGTGTTCCAATTTATACCTTATAGAATTCACAGCAATAAAGGGAACCATTTGGCCCATTTCACTTTTCGATGTTTTCTCAAGGAGCTATTAAATCATTCCCATTTGTGTTAACATGGGTTTGAGTGTTCAGATAAACTCAGACCTGACCTCAAAGAGTTTCTTCAAATAGTATTCATTAACACTGTATGAATGATCTTACCACCTGCATTGCTGCACCCAATTATTCCAGTTCCAAATCTCTAGCAGCATCTCTCATATGATTAGCCAGGTCACAATTATGTCATAGCCTATCTCAGAGGCTCATCAGATTTAAGGAATCTATCGATCTCTACATTCTCTTACCTTTGACACATGCTCATATATAATTTCTTTACAAATATTTATGAACTTGCATTTCAAAGCTTAATAAATTCTGCTTCTATAATTGTCATCAGGTCATAAAAATCATCTGTTTAAAAAATGTTCTCCAAAATATTCCCATATTCTCACTTTATTATTTAAGCGAATAAAGAAGCAAAGTTTGCATTTTCCATAACAAATGAATCTGTACTGTTGTGTCCTGGAAAACATTCTCAAAATCAAGTATGTGCAAGATATATTGTTGCATATTTTTATAAATTTGAAGTGTATGTTTTAAATTAAATTTTTAACATTAATGGCAATATTTAATTATAATTGCATAGATGATACGTACTTTTGTAAATATTATCATACTTTCTTTAAATATTGTTTTGGAATATTACCCTTTCCCATCATTGATATGTTCATTTTCTTTCTGTGAAATGTAACAATAATTATTAGTCATGTCACTTTTGCTCACCGGGCTGAATGTCATGCATACTGTGCTATACTACGGCACTGTTATGGGGACAATTGATATTTTGTCCACACATTTTATTCATAGCTTTAAAAATTACGGGCATACCAGTCTCTCCAAAATGCAAACTATCTTCTCAAGGCTATAACAGGGCAACTGTAGTGTCTTTGCTGTGGGAAGGAGGCTGCTTGCCTTTGATAAGAAACCAATTAAGTTAACAGCATTATGAACCAAAGACGCATTGAATGTACCCAATGTTTATTATAGGTTTGATTAATTTGAAAGTCTCAGTACAAACACATATTTCTGATTTAAATCAGTCTACACCTATATACTCACACGTCCCCAATTCTTCATCACTTCATTTGTGGTCATGTTAATTCATCTGAAGATGTGACATTTTTAAATTCTATTTTTCACTCCAATCATATTTTGCTTGTCCTTTCCACTTGCGCTTGCTTTATTTTCTTTTTGCAAATGTTATCTAAGCAAATTTATTTGAAGTCAGAATTCTTGGGCTGAATTCGAAAACTTCGCAAAATGGGAGGGGGGATTGCCTTGTGCAATAAGCCTATGTTCCGTTGATTATGAATGCATTAATTTTGGACTGGCTGATATTGCATAGCTAGAGCCATCAGTGGAGAATTAATATTGCAAGAGTTCGCTCCAACTGAAGCAAGATTACATTGCTTAAACATTTTGCACTGTTTAAAGGGGCAGGTGTTGGCAGTAGTGAAGGGAATGACTATGACCTGGGAAACACTAAAGAATGATTCAAACTAAGAGATTAGCTGCCAAGATTTTTGTAAGTACCACTAGGACCTTGGTTAAGGAGGTGGTAAAATGAAAGGAGTCATATATTCTAAGACTAACTTAGATGCTCAGGCCAACTTTAGTTACGCTTAAGACAGTGAGAGCATAGTGCTGCAAGCTAAGCTCTAAGTGAGGTGCTACAAATAGTTTGATGATCTCACACAACTTGTCAAGATCAGTGAACGTACTTTAAAATCCAAATTCTACCCACTGCACCACCACAGACAATGATGGTGGAGGGTTGTTTATTGGACCAGTGGTCTAGTACCAGCAGTGTTCCATTAAGATCAATGTTGGCTCTACTTTGGTTTGTCATTTATACAGATAATTTAGACTAGAATACGGAAAGCACAGTTGGTAAACTTGCAGATGACACCAAGATTGGTGGTATAGTAGATGGTGAAGAATGTTATCTAAGGTCACAAAGACATCTTGATCAATTGAGTCAATGTGCTGAAGAGTTGCAAATGTAGTTTAATTTGGATAAATGCAAGAAATTACATTTTAGTAAGACAAACAAGGACATGGCTTATGCAATTAAAGATAGGGCCTTGGGCAGTGCTGTAGAACAGGGAGATCTATGGGTTCAGGTACATGATTCCTTGAAATTTGCACTACATGTAGATAGGGTGGTTAAGAAGGCATTTAGCACACTTACCTTCATTGCTCAGACCTTTGAGTATAAGAGTTGGGACATTATGTTGAAGTTGTCCAAAATGTCGGTTAGGGCTCATCCAGAGCACTGTGTCCAGTTCCGGTCTCCTTGTTATAAAAGGAGATGATTAAGCTGGGGAGTGTTCAGAAGGTATTTAGATTAGATTACTTTACAGTGTGGAAACAGGCCCTTCGGCCCAACAAGTCCACACCGACCCACTGAAGCGCAACCCACCCCTTCCCCTACATTTACCCCTTTACCTAACACTATGGGCAATCTAGCATGGCCAATTCACCTGACCTGCACATCTTTGGACTGTGAGAGGAAACCGGAGCACCCAGAGGAAACCCACGCAGACACAGGGAGAATGTGCAAACTCCACACAGTCAGTCGCCTGAGTCAGGAATTGAACCTGGATCTCTGACGCTGTGAGGCAGCAGTACTAACCACTGTGCCACTGTGCCACCCATAATTGTTGGGATTTTGCAAGGAGTGGAGGGTTTGATTTATAACTATAGACTGCATAGGGTGGAAACTTTCTTCACTGGTGTATTGGAGAGGTGACCTTATATAAAATAATGAAGCCGTAGGTAAGTTGAATGACAGGTGTTTTTTTCCCTAGGGTGGGGAATTTCAAGATGATGGATCATATTCTTAATGTGAGAGGAGAAAGATTTTAAAAAGACACAAGGGTTATTTTTAAATGCAGAGAGTGTTTTGTGTGTGGCATGAACTTCCAGAGGAAGTGGTAGATGCAGGTATAGTTACAATATTTAAAAGGCATTTAGATAAGTATGTGAATAAGAAATATTTAGAGGGACATGGGCTAAGCGCAGGCATGTGGGACTAGTTTAATTTTGAATTATGGTTGACATGGACTGCTTGGACCAAAGGGTCTGCTTCTGTGCTGTATGACTCAATGACACTTTGAAAGGCTATTCCCAGAGATAGCGGTGTCTAAGGAAAGTAGGAAAGGACATACGTGAATATCCTAATGTTGAGGAGGAGTTGGTGATAGTCATGATTCAGCTGCCCATTCACTGAAACCAAGGACAACTGCAAGGTTGAAACTATTGAAGATTACAAATTTCAGCAAGATTGGTCTTTGTGTCTTGGTTGGCTAAGGCTCTGAGGGTATGGCTGTCAGATTGGGCTTGCAGCATGTGTGAAGTGAGTCAACAAATGAGAAAAATATTTTTGACTTTGTCTTCACTAATCTAGCTGTCACAGTTTTATCTGTCCATGACAGTATTATTAGGAATGAATGCAACATAATCCTTGTGGAGGCAAAGTCCTCATCTTTACATTCAAGATACACCCAGCGTATCTGTGAGGCTACCATCATAAATTATCAGGCAGATTCAGAATAGATCTAGCAGCTTATAACTGGATATCCATGAGATGCTATGGGTGATAGACAGCAGCAAAACTGTATTCCACCACAATCTCTTTAATTTCACAGCCCACCACTCATGCCCTTGGTGAAACAGCAGCAAAGTCCTGCACACCAGTTCCTCTAGAAACCAATACTTTAGAAAGTATGTGATATTAGTGAGTGCATGATTTGTAATAAAATAGTCCAACAAAAGCAAATGATGATGTAGAATTTAGGAACCTCATTGTCATTGCAGTTAATCAGAGATCACAGTGTACTGTAACAGGAAAATGAACTTGCATGACTAAACAAAAGGTACAATTTATCTGTTATATAAATCATTGGATACCAAAAGAAGCACAATATTGGAGATCCATGTTGAGGTTTCTTTCCATCTATGTTCTACTACTACAGAGATTAGAGTGCTATTATCTGTGGTGGAAACCATTTATAAATGAACTTAGATTGAAGTCATTGTTAAGAACCTGAAAAAGCTGTCCCCTCACAGGTTGGTATGGTAATTAATTCAAAATTGAGAAACACCTTAATTAATATTTCTCTGTAATATATCAAAGTGAATTTTCTATTTCTTTCTTCCAATTTTTCTTTTGTCACATCTTTCTATCATGCCACACTTTATGCTTAAATATTTAAATGATAAATTAATAATTGCATTCATAAAAATCAAAACTTCTCATGGCAGATTAATGTAAAGTTATTTGCCAAGATTTAAATTAGTGCTGCCCCTCAAAGCAATGGTTTACCTTTACCAGCTGCTCTTATGTTTGGAAAAAATTCATAAGTTTGTCCCTCACAAAATCTTACACTCAACCAAAGGTACTTTACAAAACAAAAACAAGTAACTTACTCAATTGTACATCGATAATGCAGCACAGTAAACAAAACATCAGCACATTATCCACGCCCACAAGTTATCAGATATATGAGCTACATCGATATTAGATATATGTATAGTTAATGTTCCATTTCATGTCACTACAGTTATATTTCCAGATGCAATTTGTCAAAGTCTCACTAATTTTCTCCTTTGATTCTATTGCTTTGTAACAGATGTAATCTAAACCGCCACTTAAGATTAAACCAACAGCATCTTACCTATGACTTTACACAATAGTGTCCTGGAATGTATGGTGATCCATATGTCAGATATGACACACTTGTCAACAAGTATTCTCAGATCTCTCCATGAACCATTTCTTCATGGGTACTGCACTATCCTCTTAATATTCTTCAAGACTCTCCTCCTGCTCATCAGAGGTTTCCACAGATGCTTACTTTTATTTTTGGACATAGATAACTTATTCCTGCTTTTCGTGGCAAGCACTTTCTCATGCTATGTATTCTTTGTTGAGGTTTACAGCTCTCGATCTATAAAGTTTGCTTCATATCATCTTCTGTTCTTATATTCAATTTCCCACTGAAATACTATTCTTGCACAATTGCAATAGCTTCTATTTTTGTTCATTGTACAACGATTTTTGCAAATATTTTTTCTGTTGTCTGTTTTTTTCTCTATCTTAAATTGTTGACTACAGTTAGGCACTGTTAAATATCTAAAAGGATCAACATGATAACGTTCATTAACTCATTTCCAGAATGCTTGGGGTACTTTAATCTATTGTGAGACCTCTTCCTTATCAGATGTAAACTTGCAAGGCTAACGACCTTGCAAACTGTCAATAAAAACCTTACTGGAAATATTCTCAAATATATGCATTTTAAAATTTTCCAGTACCTCTATAAACTGGGTATAAATTTCATGCATACAAACAGGGTAACAAAATAGGTTAGTTTGCTTAGCTGTAACAAAAAATTTGTAAGTCCATTTATTGCAATTTCAATTACAATAAAAAAAATTAGTAGACTGTGCAATAATATCATATTTGCTTACCTATGAATTAAGTTTGCAGTTAATCTGTAGTTGCAAATTATGAGAGGGTTTTTGCATATGTCAAACTTGTCTGACCCATGTGCATTTTTGCTTTACTATACCTTTTGAAAAATTATTGAGCATGTTATTAATACTAGATTATGTTGTTCCTGGTGATAGGGTTTTGAAATGTCTTCAATCACCACCTTATTACTACACAATGTGCTCTGTCTGCTGCTTGTCAAGCACTTGCATTTTTTTGGAGTTTTTACCAGAGATGGATTTGTATTGAGTCAGATATCTGACAGTTTACCAGCAACAACATATACTATTATGACACCTCACTTAGATTTACATTTACAACCTGAGTTATATGCTTACTTAACAAATGGCTGGCTGCTTGCTAAAATACCAACTGACTGAATGAACAGAAAATAGAATGGAGACCTGTTATATACATTATGATGCTATCTATCTTAAAGACATACAATATAATCATATCTAGTCCATGAATAAACTGTGTAGCTTCACACTGTAGTGTGCTGTCTGTCAACTGTGGCTAAACATACAATATACATCATAGATATCTGGGCGGCACGGTGGCACAGTGGTTAGCACTGTTGCCTTACAGTGCTAGAGACCTGGGTTTAATTCCCACCTCAGGCGACTGCCTGTGTGGAGTTAGCACATTCTCCCTGTGTCTGTGTGGGTGCTCTGGTTTCCTCCCACAGTCCAAAATGTGCAGGGTTAGGTGAATTGGCCATGCTAAATTGCCTGTAATGTTAGGTGCAAGAGTAAATGTAGGGGAATGGGTCTGGGTGGGTGCACTTCGGCGGGTTGGTGTTGGGCTGAAGGGCCTGTTTCTACACTGTAAGTAATTTAGGTAAATATCCCACTGCTATCTGGTCTGATACTCAAAGTACCACACATCTTCTTGTATGACAGATTATTCAGTGTGTATGGCTTGGCTGTATCCTCTGGATTGTGTTATGACGTTCTCGAATTCTGATGTTTTGTCAAGTTAGAATAACTGCTTGCAAGCTTATTGGTCATGCTCTTGTAGTATTTTTTTCCTATTTTCTAACAATACATTCTGTACATGTGGTTTGGTGATAAGATTTTTGTGAGGTGATAATTATGTGGATCTGTCTTCCAAACATGAAAGCTGCCAGTGAGGTTAAACCATTGCCTTGAGGGGACACAGATTTAACATGGTCTAGCCATAAATCTAGGCAAATAACTTTTATTTAATAATAATCAATTCATATAAACAGTATATCCTGTATGACCATCATAGTGAGGATTGTGAGAAGACGTGCTAATGTGTGGAATACCAAATTAAATGGCAGATAATATGATGGTAAGCATCAATTAATTTTAGAATATGGAACAATGCTAAAAAGATAAGGTTAAGGACACTCTTCCTGAATGCATGCAAGATTCACAATAGTGTCTAATGTGTATATCAATTACATAAACCTAGTTGCAATTAAAGGTATTAATTAACCTGAAATTTTAATTTTGTTCTTTCTCCTCACCTGCTGTGTATTACCAAGTTTTCGGTTTTATTGTAACATAAAGCCATAAAGCATAAACCATGAAATTACTTCCCACTTTATTTCAAAATATAAAATTGTCCACAATTGCAAACCAAATGTGTCAATAATCAGCAAAACAGAAGTATGAATGTGAAATAATAAGTGGGAAAATAAACCAGCAAACTTTAATCCAATTTCAACAAGGTTGGTCGATACAAACTTACTGAGATTTTAAGATGCAATGCAAAGAATTGAGTGACTTTTTGATAATATATTTATTTTATGTTTCTTTTTAAATTACTTCAAGTGTAAACTGATTTCCATCATCTTCAATGTCAATTTAAAAATTATGTCATCACCTCACAAAATTGCAAACAGGGATACAGCCAATCAGTTTCCACAGATTGGTCCTTTTGAAGTGATGTAGTTTTCTGTTCGTCAGCCCATGTAATACATATCACTGAGTTGGGTTCTTATTGAGACCAATATCTGGAAGTTTATCAACATCTAATATCGACATTATATGAAATAACTCAACAGAGGTTGGTATCCCATCACCAAGTCATCCTTTATTTAGATGGGGAAAACTCCTTGACACTGATCCAGCTCTCTCTCAGCCAGCTTTCAAACTGAGCAGGATGTCTGACAATCCTGTTTCTATCTGTCAGCCAGAGCTCCCTGACTGGAGTTGTTAATCTGGTCTAATCACGGAACTCATATTCTATGAGGTCCACCTGTTTTACCTCATTACAATCAGTACATGTCTGAAGGTAGTAATTTATTTATGAGTATTTCCAGTGTCATTGTGATTTGTTTTAAAACAATTCTTGAGGCCTGACTTAAGAAAGATTGAGTTTATTTGCACCAACATTCTATCTTGTTTATCTAAGACTGTTTTGCAATCCAGAAAGGTCAGCGAAGGGGCCTCAAAGTTCATTCAAGGCTTCAGCTAATTGTGTTTTTCTTTTAGTCTCCAAAGAAATACCCAGGGTTGAGAGTAGTCTTTTAACTTCAGGTTTACTTTGAATTTTGCAAAGTTCTTGAAATAGGATAGCTATGTAGGCCAGTGCTCCTGAGAAGAGAAGGACACATATTGAATAGATCACTGGAGAAGAGAGTGTTGGGATAAAACCCTGAAGGGGTTTCTCAGAGCTAAGTACAATGAAGATCAGAGGTATAACTTCATGATGAAGCTATCTTCAGTTTCAGCTTAAAAGTTGAAGTCAAAATGACTTAAAACTACTAAGCTGTTGTATTCTGGGACTCTGGTGTCAGTGTTACCATCTAGGATGCGTTTTAAGGTAACATTCAGAAGTCTTTCTTTGCAATTTAGACTGGTGTGTTTTGTGATTAATGGAGTTATGCTTTCACTGTGTATTTAAAGTATATAGTTTGGTTTATTCTATACAACTTAATTTCTTTTGTTAATAAACTTCTGTTTAATTGTTAGAGCAAAATTTGCAGTATTGTGTGTTTATTGCATGAGAGGACATTTCATTAAAATGAAAAGAATTGTAAACATGATCTATCATGTCAGGTTTCAATCTAGGATCCAACTTGTCCAGAAATAAACTTATCTGCAATTTTAATGCTCTCTCTCTCTCTCTCTCTCTCTCTTATATATTACATCTTAGACATGGATATTCATTCTGGCTTATGAATATTTACTCATTAACACATTCAGAGATGTTAATACACATCTCTGGAGTACATGAGACTTGAATCCTGGTCTCCTGGTTTTGAGCTAGGGGCACAACCACTGTGATACAACAGCCACTGTGACATAACAATCTGCTTATTTAAAATGACTATTTTATTACAAGCACACTTGATTGGTCTGCCTAATTTGTTCACTATACATTCAGCAGCTTTTTAAGTAGAGAGTAAGTTGGAGACCTTTTATACTAAGTGCCACATGCTGTAATGTCAGCGATCTGTCTTATATGTGTATTGCCATTCTACGATCTCTACAATAATACAACGGCCATTTGTTGCAGTTCAAGCTGTCTCTTCAAACAGTGATGTTTTCTAAGATATACAGATACCAAACTGTACATTCCAGTATGCTTGATATGTCAATATCCATTAGCAACTACATTGGTGGAAGTAGTATTGGTTCAGTTTAGTTTTCTTTTCAGTTTTCAGTGTTTTAAATCAGGTTACATACTGTTAGAAATTAAGACAATTTTGATAAATGTTTTGAGAAATTCTATTTCCAACTGTATTTCGTGGCAAAGTTAGGAAAGAGATGAAAAACACTCCCTTGCATGGCAACTTCTGCTCTTATACTCAAGAAGCTCAACATCATCCAGGATAAAGCAGCATGTTTAACTGACACCTTAGTTGGTTGGCATCTCATCCACTCAAACAACCCCTCCCTCCACAATTGACACACAGTGAATGAGACTGGCATTCAGCAGGATTAACCATCTTCAAGATGCACTGCAACAATTTACCAAGGCTCCTTCAATAGCACCTTCCAAACATGTAGCCTGACCACCTTGAAGGTCAAAGGCAGCAGATGCAAGGGAATACCAGTATCTGTAAATTCTCTATTCACTATTATTTGTGCTTTTATTAGGTCAAAATCCTTTAATCCCTTGCCCTCCCTTGCAGCCTCTCTCTCTGAGCCAGCTTTCAAACTGAGCAGGATGTCTGACAATCCTGTTTCTATCTGTCAGCCAGAGCTCCCTGACTGGAGCTGTTAATCTGGTCTAATCATGGAACTCATATTCTATAAGGTCCACACGACAGAGACTGCACTTCTAGAAGATAACTTTCCCATGATCTGCTCAATGTCAGTTAGGGGTGGGCAACAAGTGTTGTATTGCCAGTTGTGTTCAAATTTCAGAAACAAATTTTTTTTAAAAATTGTGTCATTGGTATTGTCCAAAACAATATCGTATTTGTCCCTTTGGGATGACAAATCCTGATGATACAGAATGATGGGCTAGATTTTCCCAGCTTCTAATCAATGTCAGCAATGTTGAGACAGTTAGAAGACTAGCAAAAACGAGATTCATGATGTTGAGGAGAAAAAGACTCATCTCAGGTTTCAACAATTAGAGGAGAATCCCACCAGTGACCTGCAAGGAGGCTGCTTGCATGCATTAATATTTTATTATTATCTCGTCTCACCTCATTTACATTGAACATGTTATTTTGCCAGGTACCAGAGAAACCAGACAGCGTCAATTCCTGACTTCAAATAATAGGAGTTATCTGTTGGATGCAGCTCCGCACATGTCTTCTCCACACATCCATTTTGAACGAGCAATCCCAAGGCCTCAGGACATACTTGATAGGCAGCAATTGCCTTCAGCGGTTAGGATTTCAACACTGCACTTTAGAAAGCACTCACATTTATATTGCCATGCTATTGTTGGGCCAGTTAAGGCACACGGACAGGTACCTATTTCATGCGTTGAAACAAAATACATTTTAAGGCTCTCCATTGTTTTCTTAGCACTCACTTTGGGCTTGATTGAATATTCATTACTGTCTCACATTACATTTTATCATAGACAGAGTGTTAGCTATCTTGTCTTACTTGCCAGCAATGAACAGTAATGAGGGTAGGCATGCTGGTCTATGGCACTGTGCAACATCAATGTCAAATCTACTGCAGCAGCTCACATGGCAATGTATGTGCTTCAATCAAATTATCCTATCTGAAAATCTCAGGAGAGCAGTCCTCAATCATGGGACTGGCATAACTATAGTGAGAAAATGTGGTCAGGTGTCTTGAGTGAGTGAATAGGAAGTGCAGAGGGCAAGAAGGGTGGGAAATCTGGAAGATGGAGTGGATGAGAGCCAATTGAGGGAAGATTTTGCATGCAATTTCAAAAATGGAAGGTGGTGCACATGCAGAGTTGGAGAGTGTGAAGTTGCAGAGAGATGATGATAGCACTTAACCTTGAGGAACACAGAAAGTTGTCAACATTCTACAGCATTTCTACATGTTCCTCCAGACTGTGGACAATGCAATAGCTACTTCAGACTAGCCTGGCAGCATTTCAAATTGAATTTCAGTATGGCGCCCACCATGTGAACACCATGGGTCGGGACACCAGCTGATACTTCAATGATGCTGAGAGTAGATTTGGATAGAGCAGAGCCATGGGCATCTGGTGTATAATTAATGAATTGTAGAGCATATAATTAATAAGAAAAGAAATTAGAGCTCATGGAGGGAAACCTTCCATGGAACTCCCTGAAATTTACACTTAGTCAAATTTTAGGAAAATTCAGCCCTTACTGTCTCTGTTTCTTACCCAAGAGATGAGGCTCAGTTTCAGATCTTAAGGCACTGTGGTAACCTCCAGACCAGGAGATCCAGGTTCAGTCTCACTTTCTATGAAGATGTGCAATGACATGTTTGAACAGATTGATGTTCCTTACTTATTTTTGTTTGTTAAATTTCACTTCTAGCGACTTATTTTTAGTCTTGCTAGCATTTTCTACAATTAAACATTAAGACAATGTGTAAATATAATAAATATTTTCAACAGCAAATAAACTGACCTTGGTTTTTTTAAAACCAGTGAATATTTTCACTTTTTTCACATTACACTGCACAAGATACATTATGATTCAATAAACCTACCTCAATCTTTGTATGCAATAAAGGAGAGTGATGTGACACATACTATTAACTCACTCGAGAATAAGCAGTACTCCCCAGAAAAATAATACTTTCTCTCAAGAATGCAGTCTTACTGAAACATCTGACCATGCAAAAATTTAATAAAGCAGCAAATTTGATGACTGCTAAATAATTATAAAATTGTTTTAAATAGTAAACTCAATAAATCTGAAGGGCAATAAATAACTGTACAGAAGATTAAACATATCACATACATTACAAATCACCGGTAACAGCATAAAAATAATACTCTTTCTGTCTTTAGTTTAATTTTAATCAGAATACATTACACCAAGGTTATTTTTAATACATGGAAAAAAGAAATAAAAATGAATCAGGTAATAGTTTTTGTTAAGCAGATTCTCAGGATGTGAGCATCAGCAGTATTAATGACATTTATTGTCCCAATTCCAAGTTACCCTTCAGAAGATGTTAATGAGCCAACTTTATGAAACTACAGCATTCTGTCTGGTGAAAATATGGTAACAGTGCTGTTTAATAAGGGGTTCTAAACTTCAACCAAATATTGTAAAGGAGTGAACAATCTGAACATCTTTTTAACCTGTGTGGTCTGAACTAAATCATTTCTTCATTTCAAAATGAGAGAGGTAGCATGGGATTTTCCCTGCCCCTGAATAACATGAGCATTGATGGGTCAGTTGGGAAAATAATATGAGATTAGCAGCCATTAGATTCTTGATGTTGAGGGGAGAAAGCCCAATTCTTCAACCTGAATGGCAGGAGGAGAATCTTGCCAGTGACTGATGAGTGGACTTTCATATCCACTAACATGCATTAGCATTCGTGGGTGGCATGGTGGCACAGTGGTTAGCACTGCTGCCTCACAGCGCCGGAGACGTGCAAGGAGAACGTGCAAACTCCACACAGTCAGTCGCCTGAGGCAGGAATATATTACGGGGAACAAAGAAATGGCAGAATAGTTGAATTGGTACTTCGGATCTGTGTTCACTGGGGAAGCCACAAGCAATCTCCCTGAGGTGATAGTGGCTGAAGGACCTGAACTGATGGGAATTTATATTTGCCAGGAAATGGTGCTGTAGAGACTGTTAGGTCTGAAGGCTGGTAAGTCCCTGGGACCTGCTGGTCTACATCCCAGGGTACTGAAGGAGGTGGCTCTCGAAATCATAGAAGAATTGGTGATCATTTTGCAATGTTCTATAGATTCAGGATCAGTTCCTGCAGATTGGAGGGTGGCTAATGTTGTCCCACTTTTTAAGAAAGGAGGGAGAGAGAAAGCAGGGAATTATAGACCAGTTAATCTGACCTCAGTGGTGGGAAAGATGCTGGAGTCAAATATAAAGGATGAAATTACGACACATCTGGATAGCAGTAACAGGATAGGTCAGAGTCAGCATGGATTTATGAAGGGGAAATCATGCTTGACTAATCTTCTGGAATTTTTTGAGGATGGAACTCTGAAGATGGACAAGGGAGATCCAGTGTATGGAGAATACCTGGACTTTCAGAAAGTCTTTGATAAAGTCCCACATAGGAGGTTAGTGAGCAAGATTAGGATGCATGGTATTGGGGGCAAAGTACTGACTTGGATTGAAAATTGGTTGGCTGACAGGAAACAAAGAGTAGTGATAAACTGCTACCTTTTGGAATGGCAGGCGGTGACCAGTGGGGTATCGCAGGGATCAGTGCTGGTACCGCACTGTTTACAATATATATTAATGATATAGATGATGGTATTAAAAGTAGTATTAGCAAATTTGCTGATGATACAAAGCTGGGTGGCAGGATGAAATGTGAGGAGGATATTAGGAGATTACAGGGTGACCTGGACAGGCTAGGTGAGTGGACAGATGCATGGTAGATGCAGTTTAATGTGGATAAATGTGTGGTTATCCACTTTGGTAGCAAGAACAGGAAAGCAGATTACTACCTAAATGGAGTCAAGTTAGGTAAAGGGGCAGTACAATGAAATCCAGATGTTCTTATACATCAGTCAATGAAAGCAAGCATGTAGGTACAGCAGGTAGTGAAGAAGGCTAATAGCATGCTGGCCTTCATAACAAGAGGAATTGAGTATAGAAGCAAAGAGGTTCTTCTGCAGCTATACAGGGCCCTGATGAGGCCGCACCTGAAATATTCTGTGCAGTTTTGGTCTCCAAATTTGAGGAAAGACTTTCTGGCTATTGAGAGAGTGCAGCATAGGTTCACAAGGTCAATTCCTGGAATGGCGGGACTATCTTACATTGAAAGATTGGAGCGACTGGGCCTGTATACCCTTGAGTTTAGAAGACTGAGAGGGGAACTGATTGAGACGTATAAGATTATTAAAGGATTGGACACTTTGGAGGCAGGAAACATGTTTCCGCTGATGGGTAAGTCCCGAACCAGAGGACACAATTTAAAAATAAGGGGTAGGCCATTTAGAACAGAGTTGAGGAGAAACTTCTTCACCCAGAGAGTGGTGGGTGTGTGGAATGCTCTGCCCCAGAAGGCTGTGGAGGCCAAGTCTCTGGATACTTTCAAGAAAGAGTTGGAAAGAGCTCTTAAGGATAGTGGAATCAAGGGTTATGGGGATAAGGCAAGAACAGGATACTGATTGAGGATGATCAACCATGATCATAATGAATGGTGGTGCTGGCTCAAAGGGCAGAATGGCCCACTCTTGCACCTATTGTCTATTGTCTATTGTCTACTTTGACTATGAACTAACAATTAAAAAAAACACAACTTCTGTGACACGACAGCATCATTTGTTCAGGATGTCAGTCTTCAGGATCCTTTTGGGTCCCTAGAAATGCAATTTTAAAGGGAGGTGATTTGTTTATTTTTCTTTCTTTATTTGTTTGCTTATTTTCCATATAAGGTATGTGAGGCCTGTCTCCATCTTCAGGAGGCTGTCTGCCTGATCAGATTCAACACAGAGAAGCTCTGTCTATTTTCTTATGGCTGACATCAAAGTATTATCAGAGACCTTGTCCCATGCAAGGTGAAATGGAACGCTTTTGTCTTGATTTGACAGCTGGTTAGGACACATCTCATCCTTTTCCTGAAATACTGTTCTTTATTCCAATTAGAATTAAACCAGTGGTTGACAGAATAATGGCATAAGCTCATTCCACTCTTTCTGTATCCATTTTATAGGTCACAATATTTTCAATGACAATTTGGATATTAGAGTGCATTTCCAATGTCATGAAGACATGCTCATATCAAGCACTAATTCTTGGTAATCCAAGATGGAAGAAAGGAAAAACAATTGTGGCTGTAAGAGCTGCTCCTTTTTTGAGGTATTTTTGGTGATGGAGGTGATATCCTCAAATTCCAGGAGCAGCAATTACTGTTTTATGAGCTGTTGCATTGTTTTGGAACTTTGGAGAAAAAAAGATCAAAACAACAGCACTTTTAAAGGGAGGAAGATAGACAAAAGGCAGTGAGCACATGGTCAATGGGAGAGAGACAAAGAAACCTACACGCGCTAACTGATACAGCAGTGAATCTGCTTAGTTACGGCCTTTGCTGTTTGAGTTCATATATCTCATGTACACCAACCAACCCAACCACCCCGTGACTGAACACTTTAACTCCCCCTCCCACTCTGCCAAGGACATGCAGGTCCTTAGCCTCCTCCATCGCCAGACACTGACCACACAACGCCTGGAGGAAGAGTGCCTCATCTTCCGCCTAGGAACCCTCCAACCACATGGGATGAATGTAGATTTCTCCAGCTTCCTCATTTCCGCTCCCCCCACCTTATCTCAGTCCCAACCCCTGGATTCAGCATCGCCCTCTTGATCTGCAATCTTCTTCCCAACTTCTCCACCCCCTCTCCGGCCTATCACCCTCACCTTCTTCCACCTATTGTATTCCCAGCACCCCTCCCCCAAATTCCCCCAAATTGTCTCAGTTGGCTTGGCACACCAGCCTCATTCTTGAAGAAGGGCTTATGCCCGAAATGTCGATTCTCCTGCTCCTCTGATGCTGCCTGGCCTGCTGTGTTTTTCCAGCACCACATTTTTCAACTCTGGTCTCCAGCATCTGCAGTCCTCACTTTCTCCTCCTTCATGTATCTCTGGACATCGGAGTGCATCTGGAAAAATTAACAAACAGCAAAATTCACAGCTGAGCTTGGAGGAACCTCATGGGAGAACTCACAGCACAGGAACAGATAAGTGCATAGTTTTTTTCAGTGTAAATTTGCTGCAAGTCTACAATAGTGAGTAGAGTAAGCTCTTTCTTGATTATATGTTTTATCGAGATCTGTCTCTTGATTAAATTGTAAAAATATAAACCATAAGTACTAAGTTAGCCTGGAGCACTGTTTTTAGTGCAAAAAGACATTGCTAAATTCTGGGTCTGTGGATTGTAAAAGAGTAAAGGTGGCCTTTAGTAGAGTGATGTGCTCTTCCTGTTGGATGTGAGAGCTTGGAAAGAGTTTTTATACTTTTGATGATTATGTCTGCAGGAAGTGTCTTTGATTGCGAATCCTATCAGATCACAATCAGTTGGAGTGGCAGTTAGAAGCAATGAGGAACTTACAAGAGCGAGGAGCTGTGATAGATGGCAGTTATAGGAAAGGAGAAAAGCCATACATACAATCAGGTAGATGGGTTAAATTCAGAAAAGGTAGGAGGAGTAGGTGGGTAGTGCAGGATTCGTCTGCGGTTATCCCCATCTCAAAACAAGTATGCTGTTTTGGAAATTGTAGGAGGTAATGGACTCTCTGGGAAACGTAGCACGACCAGTGAAGTTTCTGGTATCGAGACTGGATCTAATATAATGAGGGATATGTCGGGTTCCAAACAATTGATTGTGATGGAGGACTCTCTCATCAGAGGCACAGATAGAAGTTTCTGCGGCCAGCAGTAAAAATCAGAATGGTGTGTTGCCTCCCTGGCACCAGGATCAAGGATGTCTCGGAAAGGATGCCGAATGTTCTCAAATGGGAGAGGGACCAGCAGCAGGTCATTGTATACATTGCAAATAACAACATAGGAAGGGAAAAGGATGAGACTGAAGGAAGAATATAGTAAGTTCGGCAGGAATTTAAAAAAGGAGGTCCTTGAGGGTAGTAATATTTGGATTATTCCAGTGCGACGAGCTCGTGAGGGTAGGATTAAGAGGATAGAGCAGATGAATGCATGCCTGAAGATCTGGTGATGGGAGAAAGATTCACATTTTTGTATCATTGGAATCTCTTCTGGGGTAGAAGTGACCCGTACAAGAAGGACAGATTACATCTGAATCGGAAGGGGACTAGTATATTGGCAGGAAGATTTGCGAGAGCTACTCAGGAGGATTTAAACTAGTAAAGTGGGGTGGGCAGATGGGACGGGACAGGGAGATAGTGAGGAAAAGGGAAGCAAGTCAAACAATCAGAGCAGGTAGGAACAAAGCAGAGAACAAGGTAGGACTGATAAATTAAACTGCATTTACTTCAGTGCAAGAGGCCTAACAGGGAAGGTAGATGAACTCAGGGCATGATTAGAAACATCGGACTAGGATATCGCAACAATCACAGAAACATGACTCAGAGATGGACAGGACTGGCAGGTTCATGTTCCAGGATACAAATGCCACAGGAAGGACAGAAAGGGAGGCAAGAGAGGAGGGGGAGTGGCATTTTTGATAAGGGATAGCATTACTGCTGTACTTAGGGAGGATATTTCTGGGAATACATCCTTGGAATTAGTTGGCTGGAACTGAGAAATAAGAAACGGATGATCACATTATTGAGGTTGTATTATAAACTCCCTAATTGTCAGTGAGAAATTGAAAAACAAATTTGTAAGGAATAACAGGGTAGTTATGGCAGGGGATTTTAACTTTCCAAACATAGACTGAGACTGCCATTGTGTTAAGGGTTTAGATGGAGAGGAATTTGTTAAGAGCGTACAAGAAAACTTTCTGATTCAGCATGTGGATGTATCTATGAAAGAAGGTGCAAACTTGACCTCACCTTGGGGAATAAAGGAGGGCAGGTGACTGAGGTGTCAGTGGGGGAGTACTTTGGGGCCAATGACCATAGTTCAATTAGTTTTAAAATAGTGACAGAAAAGGATAGACCGGATCTCAAAGTTGAAGTTCTAATTTGGAGGTAGGCTAATTTTCATTCTATTAGGCAAGAACTTTCAAAACCTGACTTGAAGCAGATGTTTGCAGGTAAAAGGATGGCTGGAAATTGGGAAGCTATCAAAAATGAGATAATGAGAGTCCAGAGAAAGTATATTCAATTAAAGTGAAAGGAAAGGCTGGGAGGTTCAGGGAAAGCTCAATGACTAAAGGACTTGAGTTTTGGTTAATAAAAAGAAAGAAGCATATGTCAGGAATAGACAGGAGAGTTCAAGTAAATCCTTGAAAGAGTATAAAGGTAGTAGGATTATATTTAAGAGGAAAATCAGGAGAGCAAAAAAAGGACCTTTTGGATACCTTTGGCAAATAGAGTTCAGTAGAATCCAAAGGGATTTTATAAGTACCTTAACGACAAAAGCGTAACTAGGGAAACAGTAACACCCCGTGAACATCTGCAAGGCAGCCTATGTGTGAGCTGCAGGAGATGGGGGAGATACTAAACAAGTATTTTGCATCAGTGTTTACTGTGGAGAATGACATGGAAGATATAGAATGTTGTAAATAAATGGTGACATCTTGAAAAATGTCCATATTACAGAGGAGAATGTGCTAGATGTCTTGAAATTCATAAAAGTGGATAAATCCCCAGTACCTGATCAGGTGTACTTTGGAACTCTGTGGGAAGCTAGGGAAGTGATTGCTGAGTCCCATGCTGAGATATTTGTATCATCAATAGTCACAGGTAAAGTATCAGAAGACTGGAGGGTGGCTAATGTGGTGCCACTATTTAGGAAAGGTGGTAAGGAAAAACGAGGGAACTATAGACTGTTGAGCCTAACATCAGTGGTGGGCAAGTTGTTGGAGGGAACCCTGATGGACATGATTTACATGTATTTGGAAAGGCAAGGACTGATTAGAGAGAGTCAGCATGGCTATGAGCGTGGGAAATCATGTATCACGAACTTGATTGAGTTTTCTGAAAAAATAGCAAAGAGGATTGATGTGGGAAGAGTGGTGGACATGATCTATTTGGACTTCAGTAAGGTGTCTGACAAGGTTCCTCGTGGAAGACTGTTTGGCAAGGTTAGATCTCATGGAATACAGGGAGAACTATTCACTTAGATACAGAACTGGCTCAAAGGTAGAAGACAGAGCGTGATGGTGAAGGGTTGCTTTTCAGACTGGAGGCATATAACCAATTGTGTGCCACAAGGATCGGTGCTGGGTCCACTGCTTTTTGTTATTTATACAAATGATTTGGATGTGAACATCAGATGTATAGTTAGTAAGATGGCAGATGACACCAAAATTGGAGGTGTAGTGTACAGCAAAGCAGGTTACCTCAGAGTACAATGGGATCTTGATCAGAGGGCCAATGGGCTGAGTAGTGGCAGATGGAGTTTAATTTAGATAAACATGAGGTGCTGCATTTTGGAAAAGCAAACCACCCCTGAACTTATACACTTAATAGTATGGTGCTGGGGAGTATTTCTGAACAAAGAGACCTTGGAGTGCAGGTTCATAGTTTTTTGAAAGTAGAGTCGCAAGTAGATAGGATAGTGAAGACGATGTTTGGTACGCTTTCTTTTTTTGGTCAGAGCATTGAGTGTAGGAGTTGAGAATTTATGTTGCGGCTGTACAGAACGTTGGTTAAGTCACTATCAGAATATTGCGTGTAATTCTGGTCTCCTTCCTATCGGAAGGATGCTGTGAAACTTGAAAGGGTTCAGAAAAGATTTACAAGGATATTGCCAGGATTGGAGGATTTGAGCTATAGGGAGAGGCGAAATCAGCTGGGTCTGCTTTCCCTGGAGCATCAACTGAGGGGTGAGCTTATAGAGGTTTATAAAGTCATGAGGGGCAGAGATAGGATAAATAGACAAGGTCTTTTCCCTTGGGTGGGGGAGGCCAGAACTGGAAGCCATAGGTTTAGGGTGAGAGGGGAAAGATCTAAAAAGGATCTAAGGGGCAACTTTTCACACAGTGGGTAGTGCATGTATGGAATGAGGTGCCAGAGGAAGTGGTGGAGGCTGGTACAATTACAGCATTTAAAAGGCATCTGGATGGGTATATGAATAGGAAGGGTTCAGAGGAATATGGGCAAAGTGCTGGCAAATGGGACTAGATTAGATTAGGATATCTGTTGGCATGGACGAGTTGGACTGAAGGGTCTGTTTCCGTGCTGTAAGTCTCTATGACTCTATGTCTGTATAACTGGAGCCTAATATTGGACAGATTAAAGGGATAATTTATAGCCAAAAGAAGAATGCTGACTGAAACTGAAAAAAAGCTTGCACAATTTGCATTACTCTGTGGATCATATTCCATGCTGTTGGAGTGGAGAAGCAGACAATAAGCTATTGGAAATGCATCAACAGCCTTCTTCTCATATCAATATGAAGATATTCAACGATATTTAATCATCGAGGATTGAACCTTTTCGAAGTTAATTGTTTGCACAAAGAATAATTTTCTTTAGATAATAGTGCACTATAAGCTGATCAAAGCGCCATTTTGGAATACATGTTGGACATTTGAGCGCTAATTGGTAAGGTGGAGAAACATTATCCAATACACCTCTTTATGCTTGTATTCGGACTTGGGTGACAGAATGTACCAACAGCCAAGCAAAAGCTGTTCTCTTTTCTCCCCTCTCTGTGTCTCTTTTCACGAAAACAACCCATTTTGTGAAACTGGACTGTCAGCAGCAATAAGAATTCAACAGAATATCTCTCCACAGCAATGGCTCTGCAAAAAAAGTGATATTTAACCTTGACTTTAAAAAGCACTCTGAGCTGAGAAACAAGGTCTATGGATCCACCACCAGTGAACTTCCACACATCTTCGTTTTTTTTAAACAAACCTTAACTTGAGCAAAGCTAACTTCATTTTCTCAGAAATACGTATATTTTTCATGTGCTTGCTCAGGTTTTGTGGAAGTTGCAACACATATCTTTAATGTTTTGAACTGGTGGGTTTCAGAAAAATAAAAATGACCTTTTACTTGTTTAACAACTGTCTGGCTAGTTTTTTTTATCATATGCCATAATCAGATAGAATTGTCAAATATACCCTTTAAAAGTATAAAAATCTATTGCAAGTAAATATGGAACTGAAAAAGAAGGGAAAAATTTGACCCCTCCTCACTTGATTCCAGCAATTAACTATCTAAAGGTACATTTAGGATAGAAAGGCTTATATCTAAATGTTAGATCAAGGAGATAGATCATTAGCAACCATTTAATAAAGGAATGGCATGTAGTCATGGATCATTGATCAGAGAGCATTTCCAAAGTGGAGCAAAAACAGAAACTGCTTGAGACCTCCAGCCAATAAAGACTTTAAAAAGGTCACTGGACTTGAAACATTAACTCTGTTTTCTCTCCAAAATTGTTGCTCAACCTGCTGAGATGCTCCTGCAATTTCTGTTTTTGTTTCAGATTTCCAGCATAGAGTTAATTGCTTTGTGTTAGCATTTCTCATAATAACATCATAATCCATTCAAACAAGACAATCAAAAATTATATATATTTTAAAATAAAAAGTGAAGATAGACAAGAGAGAAACCGCACAAATGTTCATGTTTTATGACTGATCAGTTAGTCTGTTTATTGCTAGAATCAGGCTCTTGGGAGAACTTTATGATCAACTTTATTTAAAATCTGCACCATCCCAACGTTTGTGAGTCTGCTGTCATTTCACACAAAATTGCAATGCAATGAGGAGCCAAATTAACATCATTGCCATTGATTAATTCTAGTGAATATACTCAAGATAGAATTTGCTGGAAGCACAGCAGTGTCAATTATCTAGCTGGTTACATTAGTCCTTGAATATAATTAAAACTTTCACATCTATTTCCTCTCCTTGTAAATGCACTTTAAAAAATGAAGCAATGATTACTTACGAATCAGGAGGCCAATTCTATATGACTGTGAAGGTCAGTCTCTAGCTATTTATCAAGATCACATTCAGCTAAAACCCACATTGTCTCATAATAACCTCTTACTAATGCCCTAATCTACTCACATGGCAGGATCTTTTCAACATAAAACATTCACTGGGCAGAGTTTAACAGGGTTTGGTGGAGTAGCAAATGGGACAGGCAGGGGGATTTAAACAGACTGAAACCAAAATCCAGGTTTGCCAATGTCAGGGTGGTTTTGAAATATACAGTTGGATGTATGTCAGCAGAGGAGTAACCATCTTTCTCCTGATGGTGGGGAACTTATTTATGTTGCATTTACACACCATGAATACTCAAATGGGTGTCTCATGAAATTAAGGACTGCCTTCAAGATTAAGTCAGTGGCATATAGGAAACTGATGCTTCAACTTGACAGTGTAAAGGGTTGTGCACCAAGTGACGTTCTTCAACCTTTGGATCAGAAATGAGTGTTTATCTTTGTCACAGGGTCATAAGTAGTGGAAGGGAACAACCAGCGAACTGTTCAGTCACAGCAAGAATAAGAGGGATGATGCTCAGTTAGGCTGGCAAGTGGATGATTATTGTCATGTTCCGAACAGTAAGAGTAGGGTTGGGAGGTCCAGCAGAGGAGGGAGGTGTCTGCAGGAAGCCTGCCTCAAGAGTATAGGGCAGCCTGTCGTTAATGTCTGCTCCTGTGTATTCCAGGGAGGTAACTGTACTGCACATATCAGGTGAATAGTCAATTATAGGAGAGCAAGCATGAAGTTCTGGCTGGAGGCAAGTCAGGTCCAGGATCTCTGAAAGTGGGTCAGAAGAGGCTGAAGGGGAGACCTAGATTAATGGCAGGAAGATAAGGGATGAGGAGGGTCAGTGTGACAGCTAAAGTGTTGGATGTTCACTGGCTCCACATCAAGGTTGGAGACTTCAGAGTTATTGAGAGAAGGAGTAATGTAATATGAGAATGATTGTTCAAGTGTAACAGAGAGAATGTGGAGCTGTACAAGTTGCATGTGCAAGGTTGCTGTGTTAGGAAGCTTAACTTTACAAAAGATTTGGCTGTTAATTTAGGAGGGATTTTAGCTGTGGTCTATGGGAGGGTCATGCATTCCCAATGTTCACTGCAGCTGCTCTAGGAATGAAGGCCATTATTTGTGAAGAGAGGTGCTCCCACTGTTGCCCATCACCTTCACAAAGTGAATTCACAGTTGTTCTCGCTGGGGACATTTTAAACAACACAGATGCTGAAGGGAGCTGTGTAAAGAAATCTGTTTACTTATTTTGAAGAGTGCTTCCATGGCTCAAACGATCCTGCCAGCTGTTTGAAATATCTGTCAAAATGTAATGTTTCATTCTGGGTAGCAATGACGAGCTCCTCAGGATATGGTTAATTACCCTAGAGAACTATTGCCATTGATCCACGGAAACATGTTTCAATACAGCACATGGATCAAGTTGGACAATTGTGGAGTAGATTATAGGTTTTTAGAAATGCACTTCTGCTCTCCAGTCTGCACCAGCAAAGCTTTGCAATCCACACTGACAAGGATGTGCTGGATTGTTGATATATGCTGTCTAGTGTATAAACTTGGAATGGAAAGGGGAAATGACTTGCCACATGTGGACATAGAGAAGCTCCTAGCCTCGTCCAATGATGTACTAAAGAGGAATATGAGGAAGCAAACAGCGATATCACAGCACTATTCCAAGATTTTAGAGTTATTCTAGAGACAGCCCTTAGCTTCAATCAATATGTCCAGGAATTAGGCACACTTCACCCATCTTCATGAGCCCATTTCTGTCAGCCTCCATCAAGAGTTATCCCATTATTCAAGTTAACTACGCCCAAAGGAGGCAGAATTTCATCACAGAGGTTGAAATGAGATGACTGCTGCTAAAGTACACCAGCACTTCTCATGCTAGTAAGTGGCTTTGTAATCTGTTTGGTATATCATTTATGAGGAGGATTGCAGATGCCATTTGGTCAGCCATGTTAAATTCACTTCAGAATGCAAATCCCTCCATATACATTATCATCTAATAAAGACTGACCTCTAACGCAGCATTGCAATGTTGGTTACACAAGTGTGATGTCCCTCATTAGCCTTCGTTCAGCACAATCACAAAGCACGGCAGTACTACATACCCTTGGAATGAATGTGTTTAAAATTTGACATTCGTCTTGGTCCTGATCAATATTTTTTTTAAACCATATCTGTCTTTGCTGCAGTAACGAAGTTCTGATAAATAAGTGTAATGATTTGTATAGTGCTGTTTTTTAATCAAGTGTAATTTAATCTGCTCTTCACTGTTAAATACTTAACATTTCGTATTGATTCTACAAAAGCACCTATGATCTTTTTTTCAATTTCATAAAATCACAATCTAAGTGCAGACCTGAAATTAATTCAGTTTAGCTTTGTTTATGCAATGGAAAAAGATCCCTGGTGGCATTAGGCTGTACATCATCACTTTGGCCAATATGATCTTTAAAATTTTCAATTGTTTGAAACTATTGCAAATTGAAATCTTGCAAGGTAAACTGCTTACACATCAAAAACCACCTTGAGTTGAGGAAGAGTGTACAAATGAATTACCCTCAGCAGCGGGATCGTATTTAAGAGGAACTTACAACAATGTGAGTCCATTAAAACCATTTATAGTCTCAGGAAGTCATTATCAAATGCAAAGTACTGGTCATTGATGCAGATCATTGCAGTTAACAGGTTTATTCAAAAAGAACCTCTTGGAAGCACACACCATAACCAGTACTTCAATGGTGAATCCAGGAGTTTAAGAAATTCCTGACAGAGAAGCTGCTCACTCTATATGTCTGTCTCTCAACAAAATCTGTCCCAGTTCCCTTAGTCGCAACCACACTGAAGAAATATCAGAGAGCTGAGAAACTTAAGCAATGAGTTTAGCCAGAGACTTTTCCCCAGGGCAGGATTGACTGGTACAAGGAGTCATAGTTTGAGGATATTATGAGGAAGGTATAAAGGAGATGTCAGAGGTAGGTTTGTTATGCAGAGAGTTGTGAATTCATGGAATGCTTTGCCAGTTGTGGCAGTGGAAGCAGAGTCGTTTGGGACATTTAAGCAATTGCTGGACATGCACATGGATAGCAGTGAGTTGAGGGATGCATAGGTTAAGTTATTATATTTTACATTAGGATTAAACCTTGGCACAACATCATGGGCCAAAGGGCCAGTTCTGTGCTGTACTTTTCTATGTTCTATGTTCTAAGGCAACTGCTAATTTTGAAACTAGCTTACCAACGTTTGCCTCAGATTTAAACCTTACATTTCAAAGGTAACCAAAGGACCCTAAACTGTATCAACTTCCTTTGTAATTGACATCCCCTTTAACATTGTACTTATGTGCACAGAGATCTGAGTGCACAAGGGCAACAAGCTTCCCATTTTGCTTTTATTTTTTTTTCAGAGTTATAGTATCATTTTTTGAACTCAATAAAACCTTGTTGCTCAAAATAAAAATTGGGGAGAGGTATATACTCATTAAAAAAAAACAAAGCTTTGTTGGGACCAATGAAAGGATTAAAGGAGAACCAGCTCAGCCCCTTTGGCTTTCACCACTATTACTATTTATGAATAGTAGATTTACTGATACAAGTTTTAAATTTGGAATGGTTTATTTTCATCTTTTTATCACTGCAAATTTCTTTCTACTTGACATGCATCTAATTTCATGCTGTCCTTCAAATATATATATTATCCATTTTAGCTGTATTTCACAGTCAACTCCTTGCATAATTTCTTCAACATCCACAAATCTGACCACTTTGCATGATGTTTCTGAATTGAGGCTATTTTTGTAAATCAGCAAACAACAGTTCCGGCACTGATCCCTGGAATACCCAACAAGTACCTCTTTCATTTCACTGTCTAACTGCACCAATGAATACTCATTGTTTAAGCCAATTTTTTATTCATTCCAAAAGTTTAAACTGAATCCCCACAGCTTTGAGCTATACTAATAGCCTTTTATGTGAAACTTCAAATGCCTTTTTGAAGTCTGGAACCTTATTAATCAAACTGTTGGTCACTCAGCATATTTTACTGTTGCGGCTCATCATCAATACTTTTATCATTTTGTCTTTCTTTCTCCTCCATTTCTAAACAGTCTTTATGGTTGCAACATCACGAGAAGTTGCCAAGCCACTTCAACACGCCATGTTCCCTAGCCAACATTTCTGAATCAGGCCTTTTGCAGTCATCCAGTGAGGTTCAGCGCAAACTGGAAGAACAGCATCAAGCTTTTCACTTGGGGACCCTGGAGGACTCTGTGCAAAGTTCAATAATATTAGGACCTGAACATTTCCTTTTGTCCTTTCCCCACACCCACTCCCCAAGCTGGGTCATGACACAGACGAAGCAAGGACTGTAGATGCTGGAGATCAGAGTTGAGAGTGTGGTGCTGGAAAAGCACAGCAGGTCAGCCAGCATCCGAGGAGCAGGAGAATCAACCTTTATCATGACATGGTCTGAGAATGACACAGGCAAGCCATTTTCATTTATTTATGGTCCCCATTAACAGCTTTTCTCATTCCCAGGCTTACTATCATCTCTCCCCTTGTCTGATTTACTGTCTTTCTTGCTCTCTCTCTCTGGGCTTGTCTTCACCCATACACTCGCCCCTCCCCTTGCTAACTTCCCTGTCTTCATCTTATATATCATCTTTTCCCAGCTACTATCAGTTCTGAAGAAGGGTCACTGGATTCAAAACGATATCTCTGCTTTTGCTCCACAGATGCTGCCAGACTTGCTGAGTTTCTGCAGTAATTTCTGTTTCTGTTTAACTCAAAATTACTATTCAGCAGGCAAGTATAGAACAACCATTCCCAGTCATTACTTGCCAAAAGGCACAAACATATGAGATATATTAATTGAGAAAGCAGGGGAAATGGAAGATGTCTGTGACAGCCATGTGGCCCAGAACCAATACCACGAACAGTACAAACATCAGATGGTATGTCAGTGTTATGAAACAGATGTCAATCAGAACAACAACACAGCAAGAAACGCCAACTAATCATATTGAGTATGGAACATGGTCTAAAGACAGTACCTGTACAAACAACCAGCATTCTTAAAAATAGCAGTATCAAGCCAGTCACTGTCAATAAATATTAAAGTTAACATTGGAGGTTCCTTACTTCAATGGAGACAATGATACTGCAGTCTGCAATAAGATAGACTAATGCTGCATCCCCCTTTTTTGCACATGGAAAGATCTTGTCTGTAGCATAGCCTCATCATAGTCAGCACACAGAGTGTCAGTATCTATGACATTCATCTTTATATCTGTCAGCCAGGGCTCCCTGATTGGACCAGCTTAGCAGCTCCAATCAGGGAACCCATATTCTATGAGGTTCATCTGACTGATCTCGCTACAATCAGTAGATTCCTCCCCATCTGAGTCTGACGACATATGCTGGTCCTTTTTTCTTTGAGAGTCTCTTGGGGCACTTTAGCACTGAATCAGGTTCCCTTGACTTGGTGTCCAATTCGGGGTAAGTGTAACACACGGGAGCTTGCCTTTTGCGCAAGGAATGCCTCAGCAGAAATTTGCTTTCTTATTCTGCCGGCAAAGGCATTGATGCAGCTACGTCCATCACAACCATCTTGGATTCAGAAGTCCCATCAACACTTGATGGAGATGGTTAACCCATTGGTTTTGGCAGCCTTTCTGACTGTTCCCAGGAGCAGGATATGTGTTCCTCTTGCGGGTTTGTGGCTTTCATTTGGTCCACATGCTTGTTCAGGACTGTTGGGCCTACCCGAACTGTATATATAACTGGTCCTGACCTCACATCACTCATGTCTCTTATCCAGGTAGGGTAATTCCAGTGGTTCTTATACTAGACTTCATCCCCTGTAGTAAATTATCTCTCCTGCTTGGCACAGTCTTGTGTCCAGCACTCGCCTTCCTAATGCCATTTCACCGTCCCCCTCAGGCATGAGAAGATCTGTTTTAACCTGGGTGTGGAATCTTCTACTCATTAGCAACTCTGCTCATGCTATCTCTATAGTTTCCTGTAGGGGAGGTCCTACAATGAAATGAGAACTGTAACAGCTTGGTCTCTGGTGAGGCTGTGGACTGTTTCTCTCAGTCTGCCTTTAAAGTTGGGCTGCTGTTTCTGCCAGGTCATTGGATGATGGATGGTATGGGAGCTGTCCTTATATATCAAATCCTCCATTCTATTACCAGAAATATCCAAATATCTTGCTGGTAAATGATGGCCCATCATCCGTGATCAACACCTCCAGGAGCTATGTATTGAAAAAGATGCAGTTTTTACATTGCCATTCCCGAGTTTGACAAATGGACTGTATGCGTATTCAACCACTTTAAGTGGGCATAATAAATGACTAAGTGCTCACAAAAGGGCTTCCATAGTCAATTTGTAATTGAGTTAGAGGTTTATCTGAGCTGAAAATGTGTTGCTGGAAAAGTGCAGCAGGTCAGGCAGCATCCAAGGAACAGGAGAATCGATGTTTCAGGCATGAGCCCTTCTTCAGGAATCCTGAAGAAGGCCTCATGCCCGAATCGTCGATTCTCCTGCTCCTTGGATGCTGCCTGACCTGCTGCGCTATTCCAGCAACACATTTTCAGCTCTGATCTCCAGCATCTGCAGTCCTCACTTTCTTCTCAGAGGTTTACCTGGTCATTCTCATGGATGTGGGTGCTGCTGGAGGTAATTTTTGTCCTTTCTGGCACTCTGAGCACTGCCTCACAAATGTAGCTATGTCTGCATCCAATCCTAGCCACCAGACATAACTTCTCATCGGCATCTTCATTTTGTAGACCTCTGGATGACCCTGCTGGAGTTCAATCAGTATCTGGCAGTGACCTTTGCTTGGGACAATCACTCTTGGCCCCCCATAACAATATGACATTCTCTACTGGTCTCTCTGGGTCCTAAGGATTTCAATTCTGGTTGTGATGACTCTTGTGATTGGAAGTGTATCCAGAAAATACAAAACTGTTCGGGACTAATCCATTAATGTTACCACCAGTGGTGTTTCTGCCAATGGGAGGCAGTTCAATGCATCCATATTCACTGCTTGGCCTCCCAGAGAGTTGGGTTGAAAAGTGTGGCACTGGAAAAGAACAGCAGGTCAGGCAGCATCCGAGGAGCAGGAGAATCGACGTTTTGGGCATAAGCCCTTCTTCTCCCAGAGGGTGTTCTAACTTATAATTATAGGCTCTTAATATTAGAGCCTATTGCTGAACTTAGCCTGGAGTTATATACGGCACTGCCTTGTCCTCATTAAGCAGACCCAGTAGGGTTTTGTATCCATTATTATCACAAATTTTCACCCATAAATGTATTGGTGGAATTTCCTGACTCCACAAATGATCATGAAACCTTCCTTCTCTATCTGGGTGTATTTACGCTCTGCATTAGCCAAAGTCCCAAAAACATATGCTATTGGGCGTGCCACTTCATTGGGCCACCTGTGAACTAATACCACCCCGATACCATACGGGGAGGCATCGCATGTCAATACCAGATCTTGCTAGGGATCAATAGTGTGACGACACCTTAGAGGATGAGAGCTGTTTCTTCGCTTCACTGAAAGCTTTAGCTTGACCACACAACCATTTCCAAGGCTGACCCTTTATTAGGAGTTTATGCAAATGTGCTAGAATGGAGACCAAGTTATGTATGAACATTCCATAATAATTTACCAGCCCTAAAAATGACCTAAGCTCCTGGACAGACATGGGAGCCGGGACACCTTTGATTGCCCTCACTTTATCTTCCAAAGGGTGTAATCCAGTCTGTAGCCCAAGCTTGTCATTTGAAGTGCCTGAAACATACATTTTTCCCTACTTAGTCGTATACCCAACTCAGAAAAACAGCTAAGATCTATGTCCAAACTCTCTAAGTGTTCATTATTTTTCTTTCCTGTTATTAGCAAGTCATCTAAATAAATAGTGACCTGGGGTCAACTTTGTAAAATGTTCTCCATTGACCACTGAATAGTTGAACAAACTGATGATACCCTAAACGGCAGTCTCATATATTGGTACAAACTCTTATGGGTAACATTGTAGCATATGTCTGGGAAGCCTCATCTAAACGCAATTGTCCATCTACATGAAGGTCAGCCCTCCTACCAGTTTTGCATAGAAATCCATTATCCAAGGGGTTATCCAGCTGAGAAACAGATTACCATTCATTGAAAATCCCCACCAAGGTGAACCAACCTATCAGACTTCCAAATAGGTGTGACTGGTGTTGCCCAATCTGCTAACAGGACTGATTTGAAGATTTCTTTACTTTCCAGCCTTCTGATTTCTGCCTCGACTTTTGCTATAGAGCAAAAGGCCTATAGGCCTTGCAGAATCATGAAATTGCTTCTTGGTTAACTTGCAGGGTGGCCTTGGCTCCTCTTATAGCCTCTAGACCCTCCTGGAAGACTTCTGGGTATTTCATTAGGATTTCACTCAGGCAGCTATTTTTTTAAATGAAAAATGTTGAGCAAATTGAGTGAATCTCGCTCAACCAATTATGGCCCATCAAGCTTGGCCCCAAGCTTTTTACGACAATCAGTGCTAACTGAACTAATTGCCTTTCACAAGTGACCAGAACCATTGTTGCAGCCTTAATCTGTGAAGGTTCTCTAGTTTAGGTTTTCAGTCAATCCAAGGTCTTCCACAAACTTAAGGGTTGGAATTCCGAGCTGATTTTGTTAAAATCTAGCTCTGTGATCACTGAAAAGGCCCTGCTGGTAAATATCTCCTTCAGAACTGGATGACCATTTTAGTAGATGTTCATTTGGACTTGTTCCAATTTGGATGTTGCTAAGCAACTTAACTGTCCCAAATAAGATGTAGGTGTTTTTTCCAGGGTATACATACTCTTGGATACAGACCAATGAGTTCCTTTACTGAATTTAGGACTAGTAGGAGTCTTTTGCTGTTTGGAACATGACTACTGGCAGCAACTACAATAGCCTGCCAGCCTGGATCCTGAAGGAAATTTTAACTGTTTGGCTGAGCCTTGGCTTTGTTTTGGGTTTTACCATGGGCTGACCTAGAGTTTATCTGATTAGGTTATGTCTAGGAGTGAGGCTATGCAATTGCCTACATTCAAGTCGTGTTCGCAAAGTTCAGTCTGACTGGCGAGGGTGTCCACTTCCGTCTGAACATGCTGCAACTCATATGCTCCACTTAGAGTCATAGAGTCTAAGAAGTACAACACGGAACCAGACCCTTCAGTCCAACTCGTCCATGTCTGCCATATATCATAACCTAATCTAGTCTCATTTGCCAGCACTTCACCCATATCCGTCTAAACTCTTCCTATTCATATACCCATCTATTCATACACCCCCCCCCCCCCCCCCTCAACCTATGCCATCTAGTTCTGGACTCCCTGACCCCAGGGAAAAGATTTTGTCTATTTATCCTATCCATGCCCCTCATAATTTTATAAACCTCTATAAGGTCACCCCTCAGCCTCCAACACTCCAGGGAAAACAGCCCCAGCCTGTTCAGCCTCACCCTGTAGCTCAAATCCTCCAACCTTGGCATCATCCTTGTAAATCTTTTCTGAACCTTTTCAAGGTTTCGCAACATCCTTCCAATGGGAAGAAGACCAGAATTGTTGTGTTAGATTTCAAAAGTGCCCTAACTGATGTCCTGTACAGGCAGAACATGACCTCCCATCTCTTATACACAATGCTCTGATGGAAAGCATACCAAATGCCTTCTTCTCTATCTTATCTATCTGCGACTTTACTTTCAAAGAACTCTTGAACCTGCACTCCAAGGTCTCTGTTCAGCGACACTCCCTAGGATCTTACCATTAGTTGTATGATTCCTGCTGAGATTTGCTTTTCCAAATGCAGCACCTAACATTTATCTAAATTAAACTCCATCTGCCACTCCTCAGTGCATTGGCCCATCTGATCAAGATCCCATTGTAATCTGAGGTAACCTCCTTCGCTGTCAACTACACCTCCAATTTTGTTGTCAGCTGCAAACTTACTAACTACCCCTCCTGTGTTCACATCTAAATCATTTATATAAATGACTAAAAGCAGTGGACGTAGCACCAATCCTTGTGGCACACTACTGGTCGAAGGCCTCCAGCCTGAAAAGTAACCCTCTACCACCAGCCTCTGTTTTCTACCTTTGAGCCAGTTCTGTATCCAAATGGCTACCTATTCCTGTATTCCATGAGATCTAATCATGCTCACCAGTTTCCCATGGGGAACCTTGTAGAACACCTTCCTGAAGTCCAAATATTTCACCTCCACTGCTCTGCCCTCATTAATCCTCTTTGTTACTTCTTCAAAAACCTCAATCAGGTTCATGAGACATGATTTCCCATGCAGAAAGCCATGTTGACTATCCCTAATCAGTCCTTGTCTTTCCAAATATATGTACATCCTGTCCCTCAGGATTCCCTCCAACAACTTGCCCACCACTGATGTCAGGCTCACCAGTCTGTTAATCCCTGGCCTTTCCTTACCACCTTTCTTAAATAATGACACCACATTAGTCAACCTCCAGTCTTCCGGCACCTCACCTGTGACTATCAATGATACAAATATCTCAGCAAGAGGCCCATCAATTATTTCCCTAGCTTCCCATGGAGTTCTAGGGTACGCCTGATCAGGTCCTGTGGATTGATCCACTTTTATGCATTTCGAGATATTGAACACCTCCTCCTCTGTAATATGGACATTTTTCACTTGCCACATTTCCCAATGGTAAAGCCAGTTGTAGTGCCTGTTTGAAATCCAGTGAGCTTCAGCTGATAGCCACATTAATCCCATGTACCAACATACTCTGAGTTTCTCAGTAAAGGATGAATCAAAGTCCGAAGAATTTGCCAATTGTCTTAACCAAGTCAAAAATATGACACTGATTCCCCCAATTGTTGAATTGCTAAGTAAAAATAAAAGCCTCTTATAATTAAAGAAGCATTTTGGTCATAATATTCACAAACTAAATCCAGCAACTCTTAAAAGGTTTAAGTATATGATGCATCTGGTAAAGTTAGGCTTCTAATAACAGAAAAAGCTGTGGGTCCACAGGATGTCAGGAGAATTATTAAAGGGCCTGTTCCTGTGCTGAATCATATTGTAATGTGTTCATCTGCCCCAATGTTGTTTGCCTGGAAAAATGATGCATTCTTTCCAGGTACTGGCTCCAGTCTTCAATTGTAGGATTGAACAAGTCAAGCTTCCCAAATAATACCATGGCACATAAAATGCTCACCCCAACTCAAAGAGGACTGTTGCAAATGCGATTCTTCAGGATTGTGCTTTACTCTTGTCATCACCGAAATAACTCCACAGAATCTGGTCTCCCATCACCAAGTCACCTTTTATTTACATGTGAAAAGTCCTTGACTCAGAGTTAGCACCCAGGGTGTCAGACTGGCTAACACTCTTCTTTTTATCTGTCAGCCAGGGCTCCCTGATTACAATATTAACAGCCCCACTTAGAGAAATCATAACCTATGAGGTCCAGCTGGTTGACTTTGTTACAATTGCTACATAGTCCTCACTAATGGGTTCAGTATGGCTATGTGTGTAAAGGCACGAATGCATGATGCTTACCCACTAGGGTCAATCTAATGGTGGCTGAAAGAGTTAAGATAAGTGTATTTCATAGCAAGTACATTTTAATACTGTCATGGAACGAACCATCGGAGGAAGCAGGTCCAGTTACAACATTTAAAAGACTTTGACTAAGTGCATGAATAGGAAAGTTTTGGAGGGATAGGGGCCAAATGCAGGCAGGTAGGATTAGTTTATTTTGGGAATATGGTCAGCATGGACTAGTTGGATTGAAGGGTCTGATCCCATGCTATACGAATCTATGATTTCATGATTTTATGAGTATCTCTCTAGCACTGAAAAGTTATATTTTCAAAAGAATTTCAGCAGAAACAAAAAGTGCAAATTTTGTTTCTTCCAATTTTTATTCCTTCTTTCACGTATCTCCCTTATTCCCATCTGTTTGCCTCACCTTCTTTATCATTGTGATCCTCCAATGCCTCAACAAGATTTTGCCTATCATCTTTTTTTTGTTTTATTTCATTCAAACTAATAAGAGGAACATTTTCTTTCTTCACTATTATCAATGGAACCCAAAAGCACCTCAGTTGTTTATATTTATGATTTCAATGAAGAAATTCAATCTGCAGTCTTCTTTCTGTATTCAAAAATCCTCATCGTGAGTGCATTATAAGAAGTATAAACACTTCAGACACAACTATATAGATGATTCATTGCCCATTCAATTTTCAAGCAAAAAATCTGAGGGAGGGAGAAAGAGAAATTCCAAGAATTGTAAGATAAGGAGAAAAATATTAAAACAAAACATTGAACTACAAAGTGCAGAAGATTCCATTTTCATTCCAAGAACTTCCAAGTGTCATGAAAGCCAATGTCATTGGAAGATTCCACTAACATTCATCAAACCAAATATCACATCAGTGACAGCAACTGTGTTTCCCCTCAATCTTTGCCTCCAGTAATCATCACATGGTAGGTTTTGGATTGGTTGATAAAGCAATGCTAAAAGATGGAAACACTTCACCCATCATCTATTTTACACCATCCCACAGAAACAAGTCCCATCATGTAATCTTAGAAAATACTTGTTTACTTAGGCTCAATGCCATGTTTTCCTTCACACTTGTTTGCAGGAATAATCTTTGGCTGACAGGATATTTACAGTGTAAAGAAGTGTTTTGAATAGAGAAATTAGATTTCCACTACAGTAATAAAAGACAAGGTGGAAATTGACCATTTGTTCACATTGGAATGTTGATTTACTTTATGGGTTGGCAGTAGTTCCACATGACATTCAAGTGTCCTGGCCAATCAAACAATTCATGCGAGGTGCAATCTTTCTCCAGTGCTCAAGGGCACAGTGTTTTAGATGAAAACCCTTCTTTAATCTGTATTCTGATTTCACGGTCATATAAGTGAAATTACATTTTGATGCATTGCAGACATAAGCATGAATAAGAAACAATCTTCAGATTTAATCCTGTATTATTTGACTGATCAAAATATGATTGATACTTGTGTTACTTTATATTACATTGATTTGAAAATAAATAATCAGGAGAACTGTACAGCCTAATCAAGGTCTTCATCATTTCCAAAATTAAACCATGAGTTTAAATGCTCTTGTAAAAGAGAAAGCAAAAAATTCCTCCATGCACTTATGACAATATTCAACCTAACACTTAAATTAAAGCCTTCAGTCCTCCTGCCTTTAAAGAATTGGGATAAGATTGTTATATGAGCCAAGGGGAGTAGATGAAGCAACTCTGGGGCTGTAATCTCAGTAGAATTGTATTTCTTTTTACTGAGAATTATCCTAAAACATGGAATATCTGAGATTATGTTCACTGACTCATTCCAAAGGCCTACAGCTAAGCACAGCATGAACATCTTATAGAAATTAATTAATTCTATCCAAGGTTCCTGAAATGATTTGTAATTCATCTTAAACTAGTCACAAACCTGCTGCGAATATTCTTCAACAGTAATTGTCAGCAAAATGTTACATCTTTTTAATGCGATAACGCTTGTTGCTTACAGACACTAAAAACATGGCGATCAGCCTAGGGCTCGCCCTTTCTGTCCACATTGTTTCTTCCTTTCCCCATTCTTCTATTTTTAAAAATTGTTTCAGGATCTTTTATTGTTCTTATTTTGTCGAGAGAGTGGTGGTGATTGATTGAGAGCATTACAGTAGTTGAGGGCACATAATAGGGCAGTCTGTGGGCTGGAACAGAGCCGGATGCTCAGCAGGCCGGAGAAGAGTGGCACAGTCAATGGGCTGGAGTGGAGCTGGACAGTCAGTGGGCCAGAGTGGAGTAGGACAGTCAGTAGGCAAGAGCAGAATAGGATGGTCAGCAGACCGAAACAGAGCAGGACAGTCAGCAGACCGGATTGGGGCAGGATGGTCAGTGGGTGAGTACAGAATGGGATGGTCAGCAGGCCAGAATGCAGTGGGGTGGTCAGCAGGCTGGAGCAGAGCAGGATGGTCAGTGGGTTGGAGCGGAGCGGGATGGTCAGTGGGCAGGGGCGGAGCAGGATGGTCAGCAGGCCGGAGTGGAGTAGGATGGTCAGCAGGCCGGAGCAGAGCAGGATGGCCAGCAGGATGGAGTGGAGCAGGATGGTTAGCAGTCAGTGGGCCTGGAGCAGAGCAGGACGGTCAGCAGGCTGGAGCACAGCAGGATGGGCAGCAGGTCGAGGCAGAGCAGGATGTCAGCAGGCCAGAGAGGAGTGAGACAGTCAGCAGTCATCTGGCCTGGAGCACAGCGGGACAGTCAGCAGTCAGTGGGCCTGGAGCACAGCCAGATGGTCAGCAGAGTAGAGAAGATCAGAATGGCTAGTGAGCTGGGTGCCTGGAGCAAAGCTGCCAACAATCAGTGGACTGGGGCCCAGTGCAGTTGGCCTTTCACAGATACCAGTCAGCAGGTTATGGACCCAGTTGGGAGATGCTCAGTGTGGGGGAGAATGAGACCACATGTGAACAGCCCACAAGGTGGAGCAACTGCAGGCTACAGAAGGACTGTAATATTTATGTTTTAATTTTCTTTATTTTCTTAAATTATGCTATAAAAAACTGTAATATCGAACTTCTAGCTTTTTCTTTTATTTCTCTAATTTTGCATCTAATCTATTTTAGAACCTAAGGTTTGTACTAAAGATGGCACCATGTGTGGCAAAGTTATACACTTTTCACTGTGCTCCTGTACTTTTGTACTTGGTACACATGACAATAAAACATAATTTTAATTCTTCTAATTCTGACAGCAAAGTATTGGTCCTAACAGAAGACTTCCATTTTCCTGTGCAGTGGCCAAATGAGCACGTCATATTGAAGGTTAAGATTCTGCTGCAGTTAATGAGTCTCCCTGATAGAATCATTTGACTCTTATGTTTGGAAGAATACAAATTGGTTAAATGCAGAAGCCCACCAAACTTTCTTGAATCCCTAGGTGGTCAGCGTGGTAGAACATCCTTGAATGTAGGTTTACCATAGCAGATTGTAAGATACCTATAAGTTAGCACTGACAAGAATTACCTGCTCAGTGGGTTGGATTGAATTTCATGGTAAAAACCAAAAGAATGGTGGATGCTGGAAATCAGAAACATCAACTTGGATTTCTCTCCACAGATGCTGCAGAACCTGCTGAGCGCTTCCAGCAATTTCTGCTTTTATTGCGAATCTCATGGTGTTCATTCACACAATCTTCCATTTTTACCACGTCAGTTATTTAATGAAGATACTGGCTGTATTTCATGATGGGAACTCTTGAGTATGAGTGGAGGATTGAGAGATGCCACGCGGGTCCCCTGTTGCTCCCTGAAATTAGCCACTGGCATAAATATTTAGGGCAGCTGTGACCTTGATGGGCATGGGGATAGAATTGTCAGCCAGACTTTCAGTACAATACCTTCTCCAGTTGATTGTAGTCAGTGCAGGAGAGGTGTGGGCAAAGGGGAAACATCCTTAATCAGTGCCTGTGCAGTCTATCAGACACTTTCAAAAAAAACAGTAGAGCATGTGGATTCAGGCATCTCATTATTCACCGATGTCTCTTCAGTGTATATTGGCCTGCTGCTTATCCCTCTTGGGCCAGCAATCACGAGACATTGCTTTGATTGCTGGGCTTGCTGAAAATGCTGTCATTGTCATCCCCTTCTGTGCTGTCTTCAATGAGTTATCAAGACCACAATGACTCCAGCAATGGCATTCTCCATGTGAGCTTCATGAGTGAATCGTCAATAGGAAATATCGGAAGGATGGCGCAGCTAAACTGAAGGAACATCTGAGTCTTAGCATCCATTATAATGAAGCCTCATGTTAGACCTGCATACAAAGTATGGCATGGAGGTTTCCCAAGGAGATCGCTGTCATACCTCAATCAGGAACTCTGAGTTACATGTCAGCTGGTCGATGTTGACCATTTCAGATGAAGTACTTATGCCCAAAACATCAATTCTCCTGCTCCCCAGATGCTGCCTGCCCAGTTGTGCTTTACCAGACTGTGGCTAATCCTGTGCAGTGTAATCAGATGGGCCCTTTAACCTGGAGTGGCAGTATTCCCTGACTGACTATAATCTCCCTTTGCTCCACTGAGAACTGTTCCTCTTTAACTTTCCCACATGTCTATTCGCTGGTAGCACATGCAGTGTGTTTGTTATGTAAATGGCTGGTGTATACTACTGCTCTGATGTTAGCATAGCACAGTGATGTGTCCACTCTATGCCCATCTAATATTCAGACTGTTCAGTACTTCATATGATCACAAGCTGCCTTTTTCTCCCTCTACCCAAGGAAAAAGATAAACTGCAGGGTCTGGTATCCCGAAACTAAGTTTTAGTGCTGCTGTACACAAAAAACATCTCTAGCTGTCTGTAACTCAGCAATAAAGTCAGTCACCTCTAAGAAAACAAGCTAAGAATTATAAGATGCCTGTAACTCAGCACAAATTCTTCCGGCATAGATTCATGACAAAAGCATACAAGTCATAGTTGGTCATCAATTCCAATGTACAGTGATGAATGCCTAATGTAGTGACTCAGTTGGACTGTGAGCAGGCATCATGATATGATGAGGCTGGCAGTTTGCTGATGCAGAGTTGTAAAGACTAAGGATCAAGGACAATTGTGAATCAGACAGGGACGTCTGAAGAAGCAGCGGCAGGATGGTGGGTACAGGTAGCTGCCAGGCAAGTGCTCTGCCTTACCTCTTATATTTTTGTGCTGTTTGATTTCTTGGTAGAGAGGTAAATAGGCCAAGTTAGGATTTTAATAGGATGCTAGATGCAAATTCACAGAAGCAGTCTAGTTACCGTTCAAGAGACTTTGAGGCTGGAGGGTAAAATTGTACAACTTTTTCTCTTTTTTTGTCTTTTTTTTATTCTCGCACTATTTTGTCAGGCCATTGCAAGGGAAGCTCCACTCATCATATTTAATACAAAGGCCCATGACAATGACAAAGCAAAGTAGGCTGACAACAAAGATGCGGTGATTTCTATGGTTTGTTACTTTTCCTTTACTTGACAGTGTTATAAATCTGGTCCGAAGTCAAGCAGACATCAGTAAGCAGGTCAGTAGCCACTTGCATTGAAGCATTCGACTGTGATAAACCAGGATATTGAAAGGACTAATATTCTTCATTTTTATGTTAAACTTTCAGAGTGTCAAATAAATAATGATGATATTATTAAGATATCAGTTTTAAAAAAAAAATGTTATGGCATTTGTAAAACCGCAATGTAGAAATTTGATACTCCACAAATACTAATTGAGTTTCCTAGTGATAGTGATGATGTTGAGCAATAATTGTGAAGTTATACACCATTAAAAACTCATTTCTACCTCATTCAGTAAGGTGCAACCTTATCATGGGTGTTAGAAGCATAACCATGGAAACTCATCAATTAATTTCACACTGATTGCAGTCTGGACGTGCCTCAGCAGTGCACCCACTGGAGAGGTGCAGACTTAATGGCACCAATATCTGGACTTCTACCTTATTCTGCTCTCAACAGACTTGAGAAGTTATTGTTAATTTCACTGCAGTAGTGTCAGCAAATACTACTGTTTTCGGCGTGATTACCACTGCAAAATACACACCAATAAATTCAAGGTAACTTCTTTAATGTTTTTATGCCATGCTTAAAATTATAGCATGATTTTGGAAGTATTGGCGATCTTTTCATAGAATGGATTTGAAAAAGCATTCTACAGAAACGTAATTGGCTTATACAACACATTTTTTTAACAAGGGCTTCCAAGGTTGCTCTTTAATGTTACAGGAATGAATGGGACCACACTTATTTAAGTTAAAGAAGCTTCCAAGTAAAAAGGATTTTGACAGTTTCTGAGATCAAAGAGGGCTTTCTAGTTTTGACAAAGTCTCTTGATGTGAATTAAAAGTTTTCTTCCAAACTCCAGCAGCAAATTGAACAATAAAAGGTGATGAACCTTTATGTAGCGCTCAAAATCCTCTTCAATGACATTATTTTTTACTCCCAATCTATTGGTTGCTGTTAGGAGAGGGCATTAGGCTAAGTGCCAGCCATTAAAAATCACATGCAGCCTCTTTAAATGAGCACTAACAAGCAACTTAAGTGGCAATTAACCCCTTGATTTGCCCGGCAGCCATTCCTGTAGCACAAGCTTCACATTTTCCTTGCTAATCATGGGCTAAGTGATGCTTTGGCTCAAGATCTCAACTTGGGCACCTCAGCACGTTTTTATGAGCTATTAAAATTACTCCAGGACACCCAGTACAGATAAGAATTTACATTACACTGAACTTATAAATCTGTATTATCATACCCAAAACCTAAGATAGTGTGATCATTGACAGAAATTGTTGGAAAAATCTCAGCAGTATCTCTGGAGATAATTAATGTTTCAGGTCCCATGATCTTTCTTTAGAACTGAAGGGTTTGTTCTGAAGAAGGGTCACTGGAGCCGAAACGTTAATTCCACTTTCTCTCCAAAGAAGCTGCCATTACTGCTGAGTTTTCTAGCACTTTCTGCTTTTGTCGCTGGCATATGCCATTCTTTTGTTTTTCTTGTAGTTTTATGATAGCCTACTAATCAGGTACCTGATATATTTCTTTGTTATTCAAACTGTTTAGCCTTTCCAAACATGAAATTGTTAAAAGCAGAAGTTATAGCAGCCAGAGGAGGTGGTTGAGGCTGATACAATTACAACATTTAAAATGCATCTGGATGGGTACATGAATAGGAAGGGTTTAGAGGGATATGGGCCAAGTGCTGGCAAATGAAACTAGATTAAGGATACCTGTTTGGCATGGATGAGTTGGACCATAGGGTTTGCTTCTGTACTGTACATTTCTATGACTTTATGACTCTATAAGGTAATGCTTTTATATTTTTAGATTTGGAAAACAAACAAACTCGTATCAAAACATTTCAGTTATTTTAATCAATTGTTCAGACACATTACAACATTCCTTTGGGAAAAGTGAGACTTCAACTCAGACCAATTAGTCCAAAGGTTTTTGCCATTGCACCACAATACACCAACAAACTGTTTTTGATATGTTTAATTAACCAGTGCAGATGTGCAATGATGCACCTCTGGAGTAGGCAAGACTTGTTGAACCTATAGCTCAGAGGTAGGAACACTATCACTGTATATCAAGAGCTCCACAGAATGTTTAAACATTATGTTCTTCAGAGAAATTGAACTTGTTTGCATTCCTGAGTTCATGGAATTATAAGATAAGATATAGTCAATGAAGATGGATAATAATACACCTTCAACCGGTGAATGGTGAACAGCCGATCATTGTCCCCTGTACTAGCTCAATAATCAAACAGGAGGCAGATTTTGAATGTAAGCTCCAACGTGGAAACTGTACAGTAACCTGTGGAGTGATATAGAGAATATATTTTATATATTCTATGCTTTCGGCAGAATCTGAGATTTTTCTAGATCCTGCCTGCCAACTGGAAAGTCAATGTTTCCTCTTCCAGGGAAAACCTCCTGAACCAAAAACAAATCAGTAAGGCAACATGCTGATGGTCAGCTTTATTAAATAAAGGTTCCAGGGATGAAAGGCCTGCCCAGCAAGAGTCAGAAGCCAACAGCTCTTGTCACCAGCAGCATCAAGGAGGAGGCTGTGGCTGCTGATGGGAGAGAACCCCCAGAGTCCCAGGATCATGTAGCGAGTCAGGGGAAAAGTGATGTGTCAGAGATGGGGCAATTCTTGAGTGGGTTAGTCATGGGGAGCGGACTGTAGGGGAGTCAGAAGGAAGGGAGAAAAGAGTTGGCTTCCAACAGATATGCTTTGCATGGCATCCAGTTCCACCACTAGTCTTTCATCAAGGGACCTTCCTCACCAGCTCTAAAGTGACAAGCAGCCCATCTCGAGGCAATTCAGTAATGCTATGTTGACAACAGGTCTATCTGCTGCTGGGTTAATGCCAGTGGTGGCAAGCTGAGATCCAACAGTGGTCCTTAGTTAGACACTCAAGGGCTTCAAATAACAATAGGGCTGGATATTTGTTCATGGGTCTTACCAATCATATTTAGTTATGAATGGATGTAGGAAGGTGACGTGGTTTCAGTATCTTCCCCCAACTCCAGAACCCAATCTTCCTGTATTCTAAGCTCACCAACTGCAGAAGCAGAATATTCTGTCCCTGTTTGTGTCAGGCAGTTGAATGATCAGAAAAGAAAAATCTTAATTATTTCACTTCTTATTTAAATCACAAGCATATTAAATTATAGATATTTAAAAACCCACAAGTTTTAGAAATCTGGAACAAGATCAGAATATGATGGAAAATCACAGCAGGTCAACTAATAAACAACAAAGTGTAACAGATGCACCAAAGTATTTATTGAAAAGTGCTATCGTGGAAACACAAATGTGCTGTCAGTAAAACTAACTGATTTTACTCATAATGTATGTAACTGCTTTCCATTTATGACAAGTAGCATAAATTTGCCTTATTCGGTTCCTTAAACTGACACCAGGCTTATAGCCAGTCATGTGGAAACAAGTGGAAGCTAAGCTGTTTTCCATAAGGTGGCTGGAGGCAAACTTCATAATGTTCTTTAATTATGTTAGATTTTAAAAAATGGAATTAGTCCACTGCCTAATGAACCAACTCATCGCAGATCACTGATGCTGCACATTATTAGTCATTGGACCGGTGTACAGCAGTTTTGCATTCATAATATAGTAATTTCAGGCAGTGTTATTACAGTGTGACTAACAATAAGAGAGCTTGGTTCAACTCTATGGGTCCCTATTGAATGATTGAATGTCATAGTCATAGAGTCATAGCATCGTACAGCATGGAAACAGACTCTGCAGTCCAACTGATCCATGCCAACTATGTTCCTAAACCAAACTAGTCCCACTTGCCTGCATTTGGTCCATATCTTTCCAAACCTTTTTTATTCATGTGCTTAGCCAAATATCTTTGAACTGTTGTAACTATTCCTGCATCCATTATTTCCTCTGCAGTTTATTCCATGTACAAACCACTGTGTACAAAAACACAGAAAGTGGTTGTTCCTCTTGTCCTTTTTAAATTTTGCTCCTCTCCCTGAGCTTTGAACTCCCCACCCTTGTTATTCACCTTATCTCTGTCCGTCGTGATTTTAAAAACCTCTATAAAGTCACCCCTCAATCTCCATTCTCAGTGAAAGAAGTCCTAGCCTACCTTTATAACTCAAACTCTCCATTCCTATCAACATCCTGGTAAATCTATTCTGAACCACCTCTAATTTAATAAGATCCTGTCGCAGGACGAACAGAACTGGACAAAATATGCCAGAGGAGGCCTCACCAACATTCTGAACAACTTCAAAATGGCATCCCAACTCCTATTCCTAAATGTCTGAGCAATGAAGACCTGTGTGCTAAACAACTTCTTAACCACATTGTCTACATGTGATACAAATTTCAAAGAATTATGTACCAGAAGCCTTAGATCTGTCTGTTTGACAACTCCACCCAGGGTCCTGCCTTTAATTATGTAAACCCTGCCCTTGTTTGTTTTACCAAAATTTAATATCTCGCATTTATCCAAATTAGACTTCATGTGCCGCTCCTCAGCCCATTGACCCAATTGATCAAGATCTCTTTGTAATCTTAGATAAGCTTCTTCACCGTTTACTATATTATGTATTTTGGTTTCATCTGCAAACTGACTAACCATGTCTCCTGAATTCTCATCCAAATAATTTATATAAATGACAAACAAAAGTGGATCCAGTACTAATCCCTGTGAAACACTACTGGTCACAGACCTCCAGTCTGAAAATAAATGCTCCGACTATCTGCTAATATCAAACCAACTTCATATCCAATTGGCAAGCTGCCCCTGAAACCCATGTGATCTAACTTTACTAATTAGTCCACCATGCAGAACCTTGTCAAAGGCTTTACAAAACTTCTTGTAAACAATGTTTAACGCTCTGTCCTCATCAATCATTTTGATTACTTCCTTGAAAAATTCAATCAAGCTTGTGAGATATGATTTCCCCTGCACAAAACCATGCAGACTATCCCTAATCAGTCCTTACCTCCTTAAATGCATGTAAATCCTATCTTTCAGAATCATCTCCAACAACTTACCCTCAATCAATGTTAAAGTTACAGATCTATTGTTGCCAGGCTTCTCCTTGCAACCTTTTTAAAATAAAGGCACAACATTGGGATGGCACAGTGGCTCAGTGGTTAGCACTGCTGCCTCACAGTGCCAGGGACCCGGATTCAATTCCTGCTTCAGGCGACTGCCTATGTGGAGTTTGCACATTCCCCCCACGTCTGGGTGGGTTTCCTCTGGGTGCTCTGGCTTCCTCCCACAATCCAAAGATGTGGTCAGGTCAGGTGAATTGGCCATGCTAAGTTGCCCATAGTATCAAGTGCATTAGTCAGGGGAAAATATAGGGTAGGGGAATGGGTCTGGGTGGGTTACTCTTCAGAGGGTCGGTGTGGACTTGTTGGGCCGAAGGGTCTGTTTCCATACTTGTAGAGAATCTGAACTAATTAGCCATCTTCCAGTCCTCTGGCACTTCACTCAGGGTTATAGATGTTGCAAGTATGTCTGCGAGGGGCCCCACAATTCCTCCCCTGCAATGTCTTAAGATATATTTGATCAGATCCCAAAGATTTATTAGATTATTTACAGTATGGAAACAGGCCCTTCAGCCCAACAAGTCCACACCGACCCTCCGAAGAGTAACCCACCCAGACCCATTCCCCTTGACTAATGCACCTAACACTTTGGGCAATTTAGCATGGCCAATTTAGCTGACCTACACATCTTTGGACTGTGGGAGGAGACTGGAGTACCTGAAGGAAACCCACACAGAAATGGGGAGAATATGCAAACTCCACACAGACAGTCGCCTGAATCTGGAATTGAACCTGGAACCCTGGTGCTGTGAGGCAGCAATGCTAACCTCTGAGCCACTGTGCTGCCCACCTTAATGTTTTTTTAAGGCTTCCAGCACTCTCTCTCTCCTGTAATGTGGACTGTTTCAAAACATTAATATCTATTTTCTTGAGTTCTCTGGCCTCCATTTCTTCCTCCACAGTCAAAACTGATGAGAAATATTCAGTTAGTGTCTCAGATATCTCCTGAAGTTCAACACAAAGATGACCTAATTGATCTTTAAGGGGTCCTATTCTCTCCCAAGGTGCTCTTTAGCTCTTCATATACTTGTGGAATCTCTTACATTAATCTTAACTTTACCTGCCAAGGCTATCTCATGCCCCCTTTTTGCCCTCCTGATTTCCTTCTTAAGAATGTCCCTCTACCCTTTCTATTCTTCAAGAGATTCTCTTGATCCCAGTTGTCTACATATAATATATGATTCTTTCTTATTCTTGACCAGAACACCAATATCTTTATTTATCCATTGTTTCTTAATCCTACCAGCTTTACCCTTCACTCTAACAGACGACTATGCCTCTGAACTCTTATCATAACTTTGAAAACCTCCCACTTGTCAGTCATCTTTTTACCCGTGAAAAGTCTACTCTAATCAACTTTTGAAAGTTCCTGTCTACTCCCATTAAAACTTATCTTACTCCAATTAAAAACTTTAACTTTTATTACAAGGCCTATCCTTTTCCATAACTATTTTAAAACTAATAGAATTATGATCACTCGTCCTAAAGTGTACCCCTGCTAACATTTCAGTCACTTGATCCACTTTAGTTCCCAAGATAAGCTAACGATTTGCTACTTCTCCAGTAGGTACATTTTTATGTTGGTAAAGAAAATTATCTTGAACACATTTAACATATTTCCCACCATCCAAGCCCTTAACGCTATGACAGTCCCAGGCAATATTCAGAAAATTGCTGAACTCTCCACCCTAGAGTAATTAATATCCCATACTATTACAACCCTATTATTCTTACATATGTCTGAGATATCTCTACATATTTAATCCTCAATATCTCTCTGACTATTGGTGATGGTGGTGGTGGTGGGGGTGGGGGGAAAGGGGGGTGGATATAGTGTAATCCCATCAAGGTGTTCATCTGTTTCTTATTTCTATGTTCTACCTAAATAATTTTACTTGATGATCCCTCAGAAATGCCCTCTCTAAGTACAGTTTTAATGTTTTCCTTAAACAAAAATGTCACTACCCCTTTTCTCTTGCCTCCCTTTGTTATCCATCCTATAGCATTTAAAACTTGGAATTCCGAGGTGCCAATCCTGCCCTTCCCTCACCCAAGTTTCTTGTCATCAATATATGGAAAAAGTCTTTGGAACGCATTACAGTACTGAATTCTTTAAAAATCACAATGGAATGACAAAGCAGGTTAACATTTTATAAAGAAAAATATACTCCAGATGTCAAAGGGATAGTACTGCACGAGAATTGCAAAAATTGGAAATTACATAGAAAATAATAGAAAGTGAAAAAAGGTGCTAAAATGAGTATAATGACTGGAATAAAGTATTAATGTGTTTACAGTGACTGTTTCAGTGATCTTTATGCTGGAAATGAGAACCTCAAGTTAATTAAATAACTTGCGGTTTGATTTCTGCTTTAATCACCACTCTGATTCAGTTGTAACATAAAACCTTGTGAATCATTCACAATGAACTGAACACATTTTATAGTTATAGTAGTCTCGCTTTGTTAAACATTTAATCATTGTTGTATAACAAACAGTTAAAATTTAATGTTTTTTTTCTTGTTTTGGATTCAAATACAGTTTTTATGAAGAACTGGCATGAGGGGGAGATGGTTTTATATGCACTTTGTGCAACAAATCATCATCATGATCCCATTTTGAAGGAATCGGTTTATGAGTTCATTATATTTAAGCAACAGTGGAAATCTTCACTCAGTTATGCTTCATATACTTAGATTGTTTGATGGAATATCTATTCTGTTTAGCATATCATATAAGCAAGCATTTGCTGTCCACTTCCTAGTGTTGCCAGCTTAGGCAATGCTCATTAGGTTGACTAAGATAAAAGCAAAATATTGTGAATGCTGGAAATCTGAAAAAAATTACAGTAAATACTAGAGAAACACAGAGCTTGGCAACATCTGTGGAGAAACAGAGCTCACGTTTCACGTCCAGAGTCATACCAGATTCAAAATGTTAACTGTTTCATTCTCCACAGATGCTACCAGATCTGCTCAGTTTTTCAAGCACTTTCTAATTTGTTTCCCATTAAGAAATCTGAAATTGCTGACATATCAAATTGTGTCGTGAAATCTGTATGCAAACAAGTTTCTGTGATAGTATCGGTGCAAGACTTAGACGCTCAGTGGTGCTGTACATCAACTGAATCCTACATCACTGCATACTCTACGACAACATGAGCAATGGCATAGGGGATTTACTATTTTTTATGATCCTTGTTCATGGCACCAAATTATGTAATTGCAAATTTGTAAAGATTGACTTATCTCACTGCCCATCCTATAGGTGTGTGAAGGAAAAGCAACATCCCTTCACTGATAATACTGCTAAATTATGAGAAAAGCTCATTTATGTGAGGGCTACATGACAGGGAAATTTATTTTATTGTTAACCAAGGAGAAATTATTTTTGTTTACTTTATGTGCATTATATATATCCAGCATTCAAGAGGTTAGTGATACACATTGGGGAGTGAAGGGAAATTGCATAGAAAAGCTGTCTGGACCTCACTGCCTATTGGGTTCTAAGTATCAAAAGATGCTTGAGGAATGCAACGTGCTTTTGTTGGAGAGTCAACAATTAAGAGAAGGCCCAATCTAATTTTCTACATGACAGAATGCAAATAGGTTATTGAGTAAAGACTGTGAAGGCACTGGAAGAGGGCATGTGTATAAAACCATCAACTCTCAGGTGAGAATAGAAAATCAAGGAAAAAACAGTTTCCTCACAGAATAGTCAATACAAGAATAGATTTCCAGCAAAATAATTCATGCTATGTTGATTAACTGCCTTTAAAATAATGAACATGTCACTGTTTAGGAAGCGAATTTAAGTTAAGAAAGATGAGAATGGATGTAACTTATTAAATGATTGCCCTTTAGAATGCGATAACTTATTGCTTTCTGGTCAAATTTGGATTTGAGCTAAAAGAACCTTCGGAATCAAAGAGAAATTTCCAAAAGTTTTACTTTAATAACCTCCCACGAATAATTTTCTGGATGAGAAAGTGATTGAGTGTTTGTGCCTACTCTATTTAACATGTATATAAGGAATGGTTTATATTGCCAGTGGAAAGAAGTGTCACAATGAAGAACATTTCTGAGTTGCATACCTACTCATGCTTCTAGGAATTATAGAAGACTGGTGCAAATTAGTAACATTCATGAAACACTCAGACAGCTGAGCATTGAAAAGTTTCAGAACAATGACCCCTATAAAAGCAAAGAACCAAACCAGCATATTTTTCTTTGCCAGGTAATGATCCAATTCCATCTTGAATGTCTCAAGTGCCCCTACCTCTACCACACTCCCTTGCAGTGATTTTGCAATCCAAACCACTTGGTACATGAAAATGGTTTCCTCCTGTTGTCATTGATTCTTTTGCCAATTACCATAAATCTGTGCTTTCTGGTTCTTGATCTTTCCACTAGTGTCTCCTCTCCTACTCTGTCCAAACCCCTCCTGATTTTTAAGTGAGCTTTCAAATCTCCTCTCAAACTTCCCTTCTACAATGATAATACTGCTAACTTTTCTGATTTTTCTACATGATGGAAGTTCTCATTCCTGGACGAACTGGGTACAATATTCCAATTTACACTGAAACTGTGTTTTATACAGATTTAATGTAACTTCCTTGCTTTTCTGCTCTGTGCCCTCACTAAAATAATCCACATGCTTTATTAAATGCACTCATGCCCCTTTGTTTCATTTTATTTTCCCAGCATAGCAGGGTGCAAGGAAACAATATCCAAATTAAAATCAAGTGTTTTTGATGGGCTTGACTTTCTGTGTCACCTGTTCCTCATGAATTAATATTCTCATGTTAGAACTAGCCAGAAGAGGAAGATTATTTTCCCTAGTCATTTATTAAAAGATACAATGTCACATCTAATCACAATATGCAACTCTTCTTTAAGTTGTTCTAGCAATTTTCCCTCCTTACACTATAGAAAATGTCAATGTTTTTCATTCTTCTATATGAAGAATCTTGCAATTTAAATTTGTTGTTCAGTATGGATGAAATGTGCAAAAGGGTTGAAAATTGCTAGAACAACTTAAAGAAGAGTTGCAAATGGTAAGGTGTCGTTATTTTTTTTTAAGTAAGGTGAGAGTGATTGCCCTTAACATCAAGGCAGCAGTTGACTGAGTTTGGCATTAAGAAAGTCTGGCAGACAAAATTGAAGTCAATGAGAATCAAGGGAAAATCCTTCTATTGGTTTCAATCATGCTTAGCTCTAATGAAGATGGTTATAGGTTTTGGAAGTCAATCATGGCAGACCCAGAATGCCCTGCAGGAGTTCCTTAGTATACGCATTTTTAAATCAACCTGTTTGGAGCTATTATGTCACCCAGGCGTTCTAACTGAGAAGAAGGGTCGCTAACACTTCACCACAAGGGCAACTATGTGGAGTTTGCACATTTTCCCCATGTTTGTGTAGGTTTCCTCCAGGTCCTCTGGTTTCCTCCTACAGTCCAAAGATGTTAAATTGCCTATATTGTCCAGGGATGTGCAGGCTAGGTGAATTAGCCATGGGAAATGGAGGACTACAGGGATAGTATGGGAGGGTGTGTCTGGGTCGATGCTCTTTGGAATTTAATGTAGATTCAATGGGCTGAATAGTCTGCTTCCATGCTGTCGGATTTCTATGATTCCATTTCTCTATTGGGATTTTGTGGCATAGTGCTAGTGCCCCTACCTCTGAACCAGGATGTTTAGGTCCCACCTGGTTCAGAGGTGTGTAATAACATCTCTGAACAAGTTGATTAGGAAAATATTTCAAAGCAGCAGCAGTTGCTCCTGAAATAGACATAAACTTTGATGGATTTCTCATTGTATTCAATCAAAGCTCACCATTACCCATGTCACTCATGTCCCTATTAGATTCCACCCTTTATTATATTTATTTTTGCCACACAATAAACCTTTGTGTTGTCTAAGGATAGTGCTTCTTTTCTTGACACTTAGTACAGGTGTATCCTCTCCCACTCATGGCTAGCTAGGTCAGACAACTGAAGATTAGTGGCAGGGAACTATCTCGAACAAATCTTTCTTGTACCACATGTTGGTAAAGGTGACAGTGGTTATTTGGGTAGATACAACAGCCTGATGCTACAATGTAAGTGAAATTGATAAAGGACATTTAAAAAAGAATTATGTCCCAAGCATGCGTAAAGGGCTGAAAAACAAGAACTTTCCAAGAAGTGACTAGAGGAGTTTTATGAAGCACTGACAGTCATTATGAAAGAGTCATGAGCCACTCGAGAGATACCAGGTATTCCTGATGAAGGGCTTTTGCCCGAAATGTCGATTTTGCTGCTCCTCAGATGCTGCCTGAACTGCTGTGCTTTTCCAGCACCACTCTAATCTAGAAACTGGAGAGATACCAGTGGTTTGGAAACAAGCAAATTTGATGACTAATCTGGTGGTGAAAACAGACAAATGAAACTACAAACACTTCAGTCCTACCTTAGCAACATTTGAAGTTTGGAACTTACTATCAACAGCAGTGTGTAATGACGCATTCTAAGGTATTTGACACGTACACTAACAGACAAAATGTAACACCAAGGCACAAAGAGATATGAGGAAATATGACTAAAAGCTTTGCCAAAAGCTTTGTTCAAAGAAGAAAATATAATGAGAATGATTATTAAAGAACTGGATAGATTTAAGGGAGGAATTCCAGAGCTTTGAAGTATAAGCAGCTAAAGGCATTTATGACCAAGTATGCAGGAAAATAATTTAGGAATGGGTAAGATTCAGAATTAGAGCAATAGAGAGATCTTGGAGGTACTAGGACCAATTATGGTGATAGACGGTAGTCAGGCGATGAAGAAACTTGAACACAAGGATGAGAATTTTACCATTAAATGTTACTAATCCAGGGGGCAACATAGGTAAGCAAACAATGGGTAAACCCAATAATTATCTTAATCAGCAGTTATCTACATGGATTGAGAAGGACAAGATTCAAGGTGACCAACCTTCTTGACTTCTTTGATTTGGAGATGCCGGTGCTGGACTGGGGTGTACAAAGTTAAAAAGCACACAACACCAGGTTATAGTCCAACAGGTTTAATTGGAAGCACACTAGCTTTCCGAGACCCTTCTTCATCAGGTGATAGTGGAGGACTCAATCCTAACACAGAATTTATAGCAAAACTTTACAGTGGTTGTGATGTAACTGAAATTATACATTGAAAAAGTGATTGTCTGCTAAGCCTTTCATCTGTTAGAATACAGTAATTGTTCCACTTCTTTTATGTGTAAATCACAAAACCTTTTTTTTAAATGTTGCATTCTCGGGTTAGCTGTTAACAATGGTGATAGCTAGACAATATGTTGAAGGTGTTGGCCCCCTGTGTTCTCTGTCTATGCCATGATGTTTAGATTGATTCTAATCTAAAAAGTGAGATAACGGAGTTTTATGTAAATTCATGCAGTTTTTGAGCTTAGAGTTCTGCATGAATGCATCCGGTTTTTGAGCAAAGTACAATATAACCCTGCAAGTACAAATTCACCCCATAAAATATATGTGTGCATGTGGGCCTTTGTCTGTCTGTGTGTGTGTGTCTGTCTGGGTTGAGGTTTTGAGTGTGAGAAAGTGTATGTGTGTGTGTGTAGTGAGTGCAGAGTGTCTTAAGTCTGTGAGGGGGTGCATGTGTGAGTGTGGGAGTGTGTGTGTCTGTAAGGGTGTGTGTGGGTGTCTGTGTGCCTGTCTGTGTATATGTGTGTCCATGTGTATGTGTGTATAGGAGTGCGCGTGTGTGTGTGTGTGTGTGTGTGTGAGTGTGAGTGTGTGTGTGTGTGTGTGTGTAGGAGTATCTGTGTGTGTGTGTATAGTGCAATGGTGGTCACCTGTAAAGTGACATGAACCCAAGGTCACAGTTGAGGCCCTTCCTATGGGTACTGAACTTAGCTATCAGACTCTGATCGGTCACTTTTCTCTGCTGCCTGTCCTGTCCTGAAGTCCACCTTGGAGGATGGTCACCTGAAGGTTGTTGTAGCCTTTGCCGGGCTCTCAGGACAAATCCACATAACCCTGTCATGGTAGACGTTGCAAGACATGCCAGAGTTTGGACATAGATACCACCATTACGTGTGGGGACACCTCCCACCTTGTACATGGCAGGTACTCATGTGACTCAGCCAACGTTGTCTATCTTATACGTTGCAGGTAAGGATGCCTGTGGCATGGTACATTGGGGAAACCGAGCAAAGGCTACGACAACGGATGAATGGGCACCGCACAACAATCAACAGACAGGAGGGTTCCCTCCCAGTTAGGGAACACTTCAGTTGTCCAGGACATTCAGCCTCGGATCTTCAGGTGACCATCCTCCAAGGTGGACTTCGGGACAGGCAGCAGAGAAACGTGACCGAGCAGAGACTGATAGCTAAGTTCGGTACCCATAGGGAGGGCCTCAACCGGGACCTTGGGTTCATATCACATTACAGGTGACCACCATTGCTCTATACACACACACAGATACTCCTACACACACTCACACTCACACACACACAAGCTCTCCTATACACACATACACACAGACACACATGTACACAGACACGCACACAGACACCCACACACACCCTTACAGACACACACACTCACACATGCACCCCCTCACAGACTTAAGACACTCTGCACTCACTACACACACACTTTCTCACACTCACAACCCCCAACCCAGACAGACACACACACATAGACAAAGACCCACATGCACACATATATGTTTGAGGGGTGAATTTGTACTTTCAGGGTTACATTGTACATTGCTCAAAAACTGCATGCATTCATGTAGAACTATGAGCTCAAAAACTGCATGAATTTATGTAAAACTCCATTATCTCACTTTATAGATTAGAATCAATCTAAACATCATGGCATAGACAGAGGACACAGGGGGCCAACACCTTCAACATATTGTATGGCTATCACCATGTTAACAGCTAACATTTTAAAGAAAAACGTTTTGTGATTTACACATGAAAGAAGTGAAACTATCACTGTATTCTAACAGATGAAAGGCTTAACAGACAACCAATATTTCAATGTATGCTTTCAGTTACATCACATTGTAAATTTTTGCTATAAATTCTGTGTTAGGATTGAGCCCTCCACTATCACCTCAGAAAGCTCGTGTGTTTCCAATTAAACCTGTTGGACTATAACCTGGTGTTGTGTGATTTCTGACTTCTTTGAAGAAGTGATAATCTGACTTAACTGTGATAAGTTGTACAGCTAGACATTAAGAAGGCATTCATAGGAGAGAAAACAATTAGTTAAGGCAATATAAAGCAAAATATGGTTATGGATAATAAACTGGATGAAGGGGAGAAAACACTTTTTGAAGGAGTTATATAAGTATCAGTAGAACTAATGACTGTGATGTGCTGGGGATCGGTACTGGAACCATTGCTGTTACTAATTTATAATTATGACTTTGGCTTGAGTGCATCCATCCTAGGCAAACTAATCAAATTTTTAAATGACATCAGATGTTACAGAATGAGTTGGACAAAGTCTTTAAATAGGCAGAAGTTCATTGGAGGCAGTAACCCTTCATTTCCCATTCCTGATGAAGGGCTTTTGCTCAAAACATCGATTTTTCCTGCTCCTTGAATGCTGCCTGACCTGCTATGCTTTTCCAGCACCACTCTAATCTTGAAAGTATTTAAGTAGCTGTGCCAATGAAGTTAAATGCATACAAGTAGAAAGCATTGCACACAAGTAATATGGAAAACACAATTTCCTCCATAAATGATGCTGTAGTAACAAAGGATAAAGCTATGGTCAAAGCAGAAAAATATGTCAGGGGTAGTTATTTCCTTCTTAAATGTCTCCATCTCTGTACTTCTCCTTCCCTTCCTTAACGCGCACATCCTTGCCCAACTCGTGTTTGGAGTTGAACTTTGTTTCATAACAATACTTCATATATTATGTATTGTATTATAACTGTACTTCACATTTATTGTGAAGAGCTTGCAGCATTTTACTGTGTTAAAGATGACACATAAAAACAAGTGATTGTTTTGTTATTCTTGTTATATAGTGCTCTGGTCAAAAACCATCTCTAAATCTATTAAGTGAGACACAAAGAAGACATTGTATGTTAAAAGCAATGCAAAGATGACCACAAATCCAAAAGTTTAGAGAGTTCAGTTATGAGACAAGAATGGAGAAACATAAGCTTTAAGACCTTGAGAGAAATGACTGAGTTGTGATCTGCTCAAGGTGTAGAAGTTTACAAATAGTCTGGAAAAATAAATTTGAGAATTGCAGTAAGTTAAAATGTGAGAGAAGAACAAGAGAGCCATTGGAAGAAACGAGCAAATATGTTCTACAAGATGAACATCACAAAGTTATTTTCACGTGTTTTTTTCTTCACTTCTGGATAACGTGCTGAATTCAATAATCCTTGAATCATTTAACAATCAATTAAGTGCTACAATGGAGAGACTTGAAGGCAATTCTCAATGAATGAATAAGATTGACTGACTTGTGTTTCCGATCAGTAAGCATATTCCCCCTTGTCTTTTATTATTCATGTTGTAAAGAAGATATATTTGAATTCATTTTCTAAAGCATTACTAATGAATATGTTACCATGGTTACACCAGACATCTCTGTCAGTTATTTTACCCATTTGAGGATAACCTTCATGGGAATGATAAATAGAGGAATATCATAAAACCCACATACAAATATGCTTATTAAAATTATTTCCCTCTGTATCTTCATATCCCATGACAGAATTTTTCTTTCAAAATGCATTAGGAAGTTTTGTCAAGAATATAATAAGGTCAATTGAAAGGAAACATTTGTTTTTGCAGAAAGTAAATGGAAGCATGTCTTACAAAAATTATCCTGCTCTTATGCCTACCATAATTAGAATAGCTTTGCCTGTGCAAGGCAGAAAAAAATGCACATAATTTCAGACCATGGTATAAGACCATGGTTTTAACAAGTTGTTTTTCAAAAATGTCCTAGACCTGATATATTATTTCTATTCCAGATTGACATTTTGCCAGTACAACTGTCACAGTGGACAGAGAAAGCTAATGTACTTTATCCATACTGATATATCTATGTTATAAAGATAAAAGGGCTTTATCTTCATATGAAGCTCTCCAAAAATGCTCTACTTTTCATTACAAGTGGAGAAAAGTCTAAAGAATTGTTAATCACCTTATCACCAAAGACACAGCAATACATTTTGTTCAGATCTGTATCGTGTCAATCTTTCTGCACATTAACAAGATGAAATAGAACTGGGATTCTACAAAGTATCAGTTTTCATAAATTAAGACTGTGTTAATAGACTTTAAAAACAGTATAATGCAATTGTGGAAATACTGAAAGGAAATGGTTCTGCCACTTTAAAGAAATCCTTCCAAATGACTCTGTTATGTCCCTTAATACATATTCCCATGTTTTGCTATACTTGTTGTAGTGCTTAGAACTTTCTACAAGCAAAGCCAGTGAAAAACACAATGAAACATCTATAATTATGACATTAATCAATTATATGCAACTACATTTTAGCCTTTAGGGAATGAATTTGGCTAATAAAAATTAGATGCAAAATCTCTATTAATCTAATCAAAACTGAGAGAGTTTAGAGTTTGTCAAAACCCCAGCAATGAACCCAATATATTTTTACTGACTTAACTGCCCATCAATGACCAAATCCATGGAGTATTGTTACCCTGGACCTCCAAATAATGCCTTTTTAACCTCAAGGCATTCCACATTGCCATATTTCATGCACTGAAGAACTAGTTCTAATTGTTTTTCAAACACAGCTCAAGACTGCCTTGTCAGCATGTTTCATTCCAGCAATAATCCACATTGAAATTCCAATATTTTGACTGTAATGATTTGAATTAGCATTCAACTAAGATATCCAATTATAATGTTCCATTTGCTCATCTGTTCCTGGCTGCCCATCTTCACTGCTTTCAAACTTTTGCATCTGAAATGCACTGATAATCATTCTGTCATTATAATCATATTTTCCACCTATTATATAAGCAACATCACTCTCATAAGTACATTCTAAGATCTCTTTTCCTGTTTTCATTTTCTGTTGAAGTGCCCAGCACATAGTCTATGTGTCCACCACTTGGTGGTATGACAGATGTCAAGAATTCACCCTGGGGCAAGCTTTCTGCACAACGTGTAGTAAGATCATAAAACAATTCATTCAGGACACAAATGAAAAGTATGACATAAACCACAACTGTGTTCTTCAAATGTCTTGACCCAGGATACTTCTCCCGTGTTTACATGGAGGTATGGAACACATTTCAAAATTATAGCTTGTCCAATATGTAGTAAGATGAACGAAGATGAAGTCAAGTTTATGATAATGCTGATAGGAATATTGGACTTTCATAGATAATGCATTCTCTCAGGAGCTGAGAAAAAGCCATTAAAATGTGCAAATGAACCTTCAATGTATTTTACATATCACACTACCATCTTCTTTGTTAAAAAGTGAAAGATGACAAAAGAAACACTGAAAAGCAATTATGACTCTGTCACATTTTAAAGGATTATTTTAAAAAGGATTGTAATAACAATCATCTTCAAAATATTAACTGAATTGTGTTCAGAACTTCTCTCATAGCAATAGTTGTCATGGTGCTGAACCTTAACAGGTTTCTTCAAGAAAACACCATTATTAAAACTGGATTAATGAAGACTGCTTATATCAAAGGATCTCAATCAGGGTGCTGTTCCAGATATGTTCAATTTCCTGAGGAAAATCAATAACGACAAGTGATAGGAGAATTCTGAAATTGTTTCCTAACCTGGAAACCAAAACATCAAAAATTCAAATGCTCTCTGTTTGATTCAGAAGGTTGAGGATTCAAGTCCCATCTGAAGGGTTTGATCACAAAATCAAAAGTGACACTTGAATACAGTACTAAGTACTGTGTTATTAGAGTTGCCATCTTTCAGATTAGACATTAAACTGAGACATAGAACAAGTATAGAGAAATCTTGACCAGTGAAGGTGTCAACTGACACACTGTCTCCATCGATGAGAATTCACTGGATTACCTGTCAATCAATCAATTCAAGAGTTTATAAAGTGAGAGAAGGTGAGTTTCTCACCTCATCAGTGGCCTCAATACTGGTGACTGATTCTTAGGGACTGCTTGTCAAGGGCAACCCCAGAGGAAATTCTGTGTTGAGGGCAAAAGTTCACTTTTCTTCTGGTGTGGAGGGGAGGGTTGAGGGCAAGGAATAAGCAGGGAAAGACCTTTGCACCCAGCATATAATTACAGAAGCAGCAAGAAGAGAGAGAATTTATCTCCAGCAGAAACGGCACAATTGTTTTACCTTCTCACCACCTCTAGGGAGGGAAAAATTACACCCATAGTCTATCTGCAAGAGGTGGGTACAAAGATCTCAAATTACAACTTAAAAAAAAAGAGAGATCTCCTAATGTCTTGGTCAACAAATAGGCCTCAAACACGAGGACTAAACAGATTAACTGTTTACTCAGTTTATTTCTGCATTTGGCACCTAGTTGTGTGCAAAACTGGCTGCTACATTCCCTTTCATACCTGTGTCTTAAAATAGGTCATTGATTGTGAAACCTTTTTAGGTGTCACAAGTGTGTGACAGATGTTATATAAGTATTGGTCTTTCTTTGTCATCACAGGACCAGAGCAACATTATCATAACAGCAAGTGCGTAAGTGAGTAAGCAAGTGGCCCTGAGAAGCAGCCTGGTCCAAACTATGTGCTGGGTGCCTGTGCCTTCCCATGTAAAACCTCTTTGTATTGCAGGGCACACAGCTATGAGCTTAAGAAGTACAGATGTGTACATTGGAAAGGTGCGATGGCGATAGTGAGGCATTGGCAAATGTCTGGGGATGAGAAGTGCTTGTAGATGGTGCCTTGAAATGCTGTTTTGCCCAGAGAAACATGAAGGCTCTTCACAGCCAATGGAAGGATGACGTCACCAGGTCTCTGCTCTGACCTCCATGTCAAGAATTCTTAATGTCCAGCTTGCTCAGCACATTAAAATAGGAAGTTGAATATTAATCAGGCAACTCATGCCATTAATAAAATGTTTAATATGCTATAATCCCCTTTAACTGGTATCCCATTCCTGTGTAGTGAAAATCTCACCTTGCAGCTTGGCAAATGCATAGAAGATGCAGCAAGTTGCTCCAACACTGAGATAAGTCTTGTCATATCACCATAGCCCAAGTTGCTCAGACCACTGTAAGACTTTTTCCTGAGTGTCAAATGCCTAAATAACAATATTGAATGGTGGAACTGGCTCCAAGGGCCAGATTGTCTACTCTGAACCCTATTTCTTACATTCTCGTATCAGCACAATGTACTGCGAGAGAGATCATGCTAAAATTATAATCACTAAGAAAAAGCTCACCCATGAAGAGTAAAGTAGCTTATATGGAGAAAAGGCAAGAAAATAAAGTGAGGCTCAGAAGCTGAGAAAGAATGTAATCAAACTCGAGACCCTAGCTGAAGTTTGAGATGCAGGAGTTTTGGCTTGTTATATATCTTATATATGTTTTACCTCAGAGCAATGGAGAGATAAAACTAAGACAATTCAAATTGCTTTAAGTATCTCAGCCATTGCATATATATGCTCATGGCACAGATCTTTCTGAAGCTTTGGATTAATTCTAGGCCTTAGCCTTTTACTCACAAGTTAATCAATCAAGCACAGTCGACATTAATCAGTAAACAGACTAATATAGTCAAACAAATCAATTAACTGTTGAATACTGGGAGTTCCGGCTTCCAACCCAGGTGTTTCATGGTCAGAGGAATGTAAGTTCCTTAGAAATGGGAATGAAATCATCCTTTGGCTCATTAAATTCCAGGAGGGTCTATGCCAAAGTCCCGTGCACATTGCAGATTGACCTCCTGAATATTGTTTTATTTATTCCTGGGATGTAGGCATCACAAATAAGGCTAACATTTATTGCCCAAGCTGAATTATTCTGAACTAAACAGTTTGCTAGAATATCTCAGAGAATTGTGCATACTGAATCACAGTGCTGTGAATTTGAAGTCAACTATGCCAAAACTATAAGCACAAAGAGAACATTTTTTGACTTAGTGAAGACTGAAGATTTCTAATGATCATTAGTGAATCAACATCTTCACCACAATTTAGGTATTTCATGGTTTTGTTATCGATACTATGCTTTATTTCAGGTTTTTACATTACATGCATTTCAATCCCCAAATTGCTATGGTGGATTTTAATCTTATGTCTCTGCAATCATGAATGCAGGTCTCTGGATTCCTGATTCAGTAATAGAACATAGAACATAGAACAGTACAGCACAGAACAGGCCCTTCAGCCCACGATGTTGTGCCGACCACTGATCCTCATGTATGCACCCTCAAATTTCTGTGACCATATGCATGTCCAGTAGTCTCTTAAATGTCCCCAGTGACCTGGCTTCCACAACTGCTGCTGGCAACGCATTCCATGCTCTCACAACTCTCTGTGTAAAGAACCCGCCTCTGACATCCCCTCTATACTTTCCTCCAACCAGCTTAAAACTATGACCCCTCGTGTTAGTCATTCCTGCCCTGAGAAATAGTCTCTGGCTATCGATTCTATCATGCCTCTCATTACCTTGTATACCTCAATTAGGTCCCCTCTCCTCCTCCTTTTCTCCAATGAAAAAAGTCCGAGCTCAGTCAACCTCTCTTCATAAGATAGGTCCTCCAGTCCAGGCAGCATCCTGGTAAACCTCCTCTGCACCCTCTCCAAAGCATCCACATCTTTCCTATAATAGGGCGACCAGAACTGGATGCAGTATTCCAAGTGTGGTTTAACCAAAGTTTTATAGAGCTGCAACAAGATCTCGTGACTCTTAAACTCAATCCCCCCTGTTAATGAAAGCCAAAACACATTATGCTTTCTTAACAACCCTGTCCATTTGGGTGGCCATTTTAAGGGATCTATGTACCTGCACACCAAGATCCCTCTGTTCCTCGACACTGCCAAGAATCCTATCCTAAATCCTGTACTCAGCTTTCAAATTCGACCTTCCAAAAAGCATCACCACGCATTTATCCAGGTTGAACTCCATCTGCCACCTCTCAGCCAGCTCTGCATCTGGTCAATGTCCTGCTGCAGCCTACAACATCCCTCTATACTATCAATGACACCTCCAATCTTTGTGTCATCTGCAAACTTGCTGACCCATCCTTCAATCCCCTCATCCAAGTCATTAATAAAAATTACAAACAGTAGAGGCCCAAGGACAGAGCCCTGTGGAACACCACTCACCACAGACTTTCAGGCAGAATATTTTCCTTCTACTACCACTTGCTGTCTTCTGTTGGCCAGCCAATTCTGTATCCAGACAGCTAAGTTCCCCTGTATCCCATTCCTCCTGACCTTCTGAATGAGCTTACCATGGGGAACCTTATCAAATGCCTTGCTGAAGTTGTTAATGAAAGATCTAAACACTGGAACCTACAACATCCATTCCTGATCCTGCTCTATCCATGTCTCCGAAATGGCCACACAATTAAAATCCCAGGTATAATATAATCAGTAAGATGCTAGCACTGGAAATGTTAGATGTGGGGCAATTTGGAATACAAGTCTCCAGCGAGTAGGGTGGAATATCCTTCCCAAGAATAGCAGATAATTAAAAAGCAAGAAGGTAGGAGTTCAACATCACAGAGAAAACTAATGCTCTAAACATCCTTAGGAAAAGGAAAGGTTGATTTTTTCATAAATGCAGGATGTAGAGCAGCAAACTAAGAAGGAAAGACCAATAAAATTTGTGAATGACACACCATAATCTGACTTGTCTTATATACCTCAAAACAGTACTCCAGTGTGACTAGTACATTCATTTCCACATATGACTGTTTTTGTTTTAAAGTGTGTTTTCACCTCTGCATTTGCAAAGTTTCACTAAGGGCTGAATCATAAGAACAAGTCTTCAACCTTGTGACTGCATACTTACACAGCTGTTATCAAACATATGGTCATCAGTAGCTTTGTTATGCCAAAAAAAAGTCAAATATAATTTACAACAGGGTCATAGCACCATAAACAGTGACAGATAAATTGTTCTACTGCAAATGATGACAGTTCCAACTCTTGACGCAAACTTATTCTTGCAATCAGATCGATACACCCAGCTATAATTATTTGAGAACATGCTAATATTTGTGACAGTTTTAAATACATCCAGTCATGTTCGTGTTCTGTCTTTCTGAATTCTGCTAGGTTGTTCCTCGTTTCTCAGCTTTTCACCAAAACCTGTTAAGGCAGCTGCCTCCTGATGTCCTACTTTATTATGATGTTCTGAATCAATCACCCCAAATGTGCTCATTCACTTTAAAACTAAGTCTCTGTTCTAAATCCTGAATGATCTCTCTTTCAATGACTTGCTTGCATCACTCAATCCCACTGGTCCTTCTTCCGCCTGCCCCCATGGTACCTTTCATCAATCTTTCTCCTGTTCTTTTTTTAACTTCTGACTAATAACGTCCCCGTTTCTTTCTCATCAATACATTCTCCTGTCTAACCATAAACAGCTGATCCTTAGAACTGATTGCTCTTCAATCCAGTTTATAAAAATATATATTTACTTCAGAATGTTTAATGGCGTTTGAACTTTCTAATTGATGGTAACTACAAATGTTTCCAAAGAATACATAGGAATCACTGAATCCTGAGCATTTCTAAAAGGACTCGGAGTTAACAATTATCTTCTTGAATTTTTAAAGCACTGCCTATTAGACCATCTGCTTCACCACCTCTTTTATATCTAGATTCTATAAAAAAGATTGAAAATTGCCTGAATTTGCTTGCTGAAGGTCAAATTCATGAGAGTATCATTTGTGTTATTTAATTTTAAATGAAAGGAAAGTAAGTACTAGCAAACATCTGAACTAAAGTGACGCTATGCTAAGGTTTCATGCTGGACAGAATGACTAGGATTAAATACACATGTCCAAGAGTGATCTTAATGCCAATGTCATAGGTTGTATGTTGTAAGTTACATATCTTCAGTGCAATGCAGAGATAACAGTAGTTTCCAGGTGTGCAAAAGATCTATTTACGAGAATTGTAAAATATTGTAAAATTGTAATATATGTCTGCAAATGCAAAATATCTGCAATCACTCTGTAGCTGATCATCTTACTGTATTTGATGTCTGGTTATTTTGCTCAGAGTCCATACCCAGGGTTAACCTATCAAGCACAGTGAACATAGGTTGGTTACCATATGTTCTCATGCCTGATCTCAGAATTACACTTATTCCTGTACAATCATGAAAGAAGACAGCACAGAAAGGGCTATTAGACCAGAATACCTCTGCCAGCATAAGGAATTTTAAATAAGTTTGAATTCTTAGGATTACTTGATATCTTAGACATTTTGATAGGGAGATAGGAAAGTTTTTTTTATTAAGAAAAATGTCCAAAGCAACGACAATTTATGATATGAATATTCGATGTTGTGGCATTTCTCAATTTTGAGAGAGTTTTGCAGGTGACACAATAATTACCATTATAGTTGTCATGACTCTTGCCTTCAAGTGAGAAATTGTGCATTTGAGTCCCATTCCTGAAAATGGAGTCTGGGGTTTTGATGTACAGCTGAGGGATTGCTGCACTGGTCATCTTTGAGCTTAGGCATTAACTGGAGTCTGAGTGGAATGGTCTTCTCCAAGATCCTGGACAAGCATTAAATTCTCAATATTTAAAAACATGTTCTCTGGTTATCATCTCATTGCTATGGGAAAGTAAATTCCATATTTTCTACATTGAAACACTGCCAAAAATACTTAATTGGTTAACTGCTGTAAAACACCATGTGTTTCCGAAAGGTGTTAAATAAGTGCAATTCTTACTTTTTTTCCAATTATTTTCAAACAGTCGTGAACACCTAAGGCCCTTTTGGAGAGGATTTGTTTTTGTACGGTTTGTGATTTATTTGCATTCTTGACTTAAACTTGATTGAATGAAGGACTGCACAGAACTTGCTGCAGTTCTTCCATGTATCTGCAGCTGTCTGAATTCCTAGACTCAGTTTCAGTGGAGTGACATTTCATTGCTAAAGAGGGTCAAATAAGATAAGGACACTGCTGCCATTGCACAGGCATTCAATTAAGTAAATTAGCAAAAGAGAGGCAGACACCTAGTTGGAAGGAACATCAATAATTGGCTGAAATGTCCTTAGGAACTGGGCTTCAGATCCAGGTATGCATAGTTCCGAAAAGGTTACCTTGTTGGAAGCAGGATGTTTCTCAGTTTGGTTTTACTAAGTGTGGTTCGCTCTGCTACAAACCAGTTTTGGTAGTAAGTGGTCAAGTTGGCTTCAATCTTTTCATTTGCAACTGAAAACAGCCCAATGTTATTTTCAGTCACATTGTTTCCCTTTCCTAATCTGGCAGCTGACCCACATCTACCAGGGAATGTGTGTGCGCTTATTGTCAGCTCTTTTCGAGGCTTAATATCCTAAAGAAAATCTACCTTTGGTAAGAACCTGCAGTTTTTGTCTTCTACAATTTATCAATTTACTCCTATTGCCCAGCTGCAGCTCAGACAGCAATTCTGATTCTCATACTACCATTTTAAAAAGTGGTAGAGATTATTACTGACTCTAATGCTTCAGACAAAAACTGGACAATGAAGATAGTGATGCCAATGACACCCATTATATCTGGTAGAGTGTACTTTTGACTGTCCACCTGTTAATATGTACCTTCTAATGTATGTTGTTGTGCTGAAATATGCAGAGAATAGCAACCCAAAGCACATTTCTGATCTCCATTCCCAGTAAGATTTTACTGTGCAATGAGAAAATATAAAAGATTATTCAACATTTGCAATATTTTGGTTTAATTAATATTCCAAGCATTTCTTCCATGCAATCACAGAAAATTCCACAATTCAGAGGATGCATTGTGCTCTTGCTTAGAACAGACTTTTTTTAAATGCACAAGATCAATCAAGACATCTCTTTAAAGATTAAACAGAAAGAAAATTTAGTTTACATGAGTTAAAACCTACATTCCAAAAGCACAAAGTTTAGGAATCCATCAAATTAGTAAGACTTCAAATAAATACAGCTTTCATAAAATTTGAATTAAATCAATATATTTGGTGCAAGTGTTTCCAATTGAAGATTGAGATGCAATAACTAGTGATGTCACTAATACAGCAAGGAAAACAAATAAGGCATTTGTAGTACAGTGTGCTCTTTGATATTAGTTACGTACACATTAATATTAATTTCCATCCATACAAAAGATTCTCAAATATATCTCTGTCCAAATATGTAGGCTTATAGTCAGCAGAGATCGTACATTAACCTCATATCATCAGTTGCAATGTTCAAGAGTTAAAGGACCAATCCACTGGAAACTTGCACTTGATTTCCACAAGAGAATAAGAATGCCAACAGTCCCACTTTTTATTGTATTGTATACCCTGATGAGACAGAAAGCTGCAGCAGATAATGGTTTCAAATGATATATTTGAATTGATGATTAATATCATAACTGTTAGGTTGGTACTGTAAAATTCAGCTCTCAATAAATATGATACTGTTTAAAAATCTTTGAATGACAACCTTTAGGATTAATAAATAGTCATCAGTTTTCCTCTCCCAATGTGATGCGATTGAGATGGATTATAAAAGCAGACTTGTCAAATAAAAGCTGTTTGAAAAATGTTCCCATTCCCTAATGATTTAAATCATTTAAGACTGCAAAACTGAAAGGCAACGTTCTTCCCACACAGCAGGTTTAGTTTGATAGAGTAGACTGATTTCAAATAAGGTGTGCTTAATGACTCCTGCAGAACTATGGTTCTAAGAAAGGCAGTTTTAATGGTGATCGAAGTAAGATTACCTCAGCCAGCTGGCTAGTCCACTAAGTACTGAATTTCTCCAAATATCCTTTTTTCATGTGAAAAAAGATTGCAGGCGTTGTAATTTACAATTGCAAGATTTGTGACATGGTTGTCATTATGTTTTATTAACAAAAAACAACGGTCCAGATGTTTTGTTGGCCAGTCATTTACAGTTGTATGTGTGATGATGCAGATTCCTGGGAGGAAGTTTAACTTTCTGATGAGCAACTCTCTGCCATTTAGATTCCTTCAAAATAGCTATATTTAATGATCAGAGAGTTTGGAGGGTCCTGACAGATATACGTCCAGGGCTAGAAACATTTGAGAATTTTAATAAAACAATTTACTCTTACTCCTGGGTAATTATTAAACTGAATTCCTGACTCACCACTGATACACCCAATCAGACCCTGCCAAGCAGAGTGACTGGATCCCTGACCAAATGTGTACACCAACCTGACTCCATAACCACTGCCCACATCCACCTCAACCTAAAGCACACCCCAGGATTATGATTCACCCAATTACTTCTTTCTTCCTTCCCTGGGATTGTTAAATAAGAAACAACACCTTAGTTTGCTTAGCTTGGTATTCATTATGTGCCTTACACTGGCTTGTGGTTCTTGCCCTTATTACTCATGTTTAGTCAATATAGAACTACTATGGTACCATCATGAGCTGTTGTTCAATTTTCATATGTCTGTTACTCTAATAGCCTTGATACTTTAAAGTGCTTTACAACACTTTTGGAGTATATGGAAGTTAATTTGGCAGTTATATAGCTAACTTAGTGGTGTAATGCATGCACTGGATTATGTTACAGGGCTCAGGTAATAGATAATGGTAGCACACTATGATAGGCTGGTTAAATCACGTAATAGATAAGCTAATGCTAATGACAATAGTGTTGTAATGTGATAGGTTAAGTGTGAGCAGTCGGTGAAAGCGAGATCAGAGTCAAGATTAGAGTGGTGCTGGAAAAGCAGAACAGGTCAGGCAGCATCCAAGGAGCAGGAAAATCGACGTTTCGGACAAAAGTCCCTTATCAGGAGGAAATAGAAGTAGAGTCAGAATTGGAATCTGATGAAGAATGACAATATAGCAATCTCAATAGGGGGGAAGATGCTGCCATTGCTTATAAAAGGGGGGAGACAGCTGCAATACATTCCTTGGAGAACCCAAGATCTGGAAAGGCTGAAAAATGTGTTGTTCAGTTTACAAGAGGGAGCAGGAAAGTGGATGAGAGCCTTTGAAGACAAAACCACAGGATGGTTGTTGGCTGTGAGGTATTTGAAGGCACTGCTAATGAAGTTGGTGGTGCTCCTGAACTTAAGAGAGATAATGGACCGAGACCGCCTGAAGAATGTGGTGGACAATCCGATGATTGATGGTGCTGGGTTTGCTCAAATAAGACAAAGGGTATGGCAGGCCCTTAGAGACTGTTACCCACCTAAGATCAATCCCAAAGCTTTGAGAGGGGGTCCATTGGAAGTCACTGAAAAACCAGCAACCTATCTAGAAAACCAATTAAAAAGGCAGAGGCTTGAAACAGAACAAGACGTGGAAGGTAGCCAACTGTTAATCACAATGTTCCAGACTCTTATTGTCGAGGCAATGCCCCTGCAAGTCAAATCTCAGGTAGAGGAGGTAGTGGATCTAACATCAATGGCCCACTGGGAATTCAGAGACCATAAATTCCACGCAGTAAGAAGGTACCAGAAAGACAAAAAGAAGCTGGCTGATCAACAGGAGGAGGTACAATGAAAGTTGACATAAATGTAACTCGAGGAACTTAAAAAGAGAGAGAGCGAAAAGCAAAAGGGTGTTGCCAGTGAGTTGATAGGCACAACTTAAATGAACAAAATACTGGTCTAAGGAGAACTCTTTCACACCACCTGGCAAGGGCTGGAAAACTTCATGTCAATAATATAAATGTTTTTCAGGGAACTTTTCCACAGATACCATATCAAGGGCAAAATAAAATTAAACAACAGCCCAGACAGAACCGGGGTTCCCAAGGCAAGGGACAAAGAGGTGGGTGGGCCGAAGGGTATGGTGAGAAGTCAGACTCAGAGAGGGTTGGAAGTGGTGTGTTGGGGGTGTTACCAACCAAGCCATTTTAGAAGGGATTGCCCATATTGGACCTGGCCCTCCTAGCCCCAGGGTGGACTTATGTGCTGGGAACATCCGGCTGTCCCGCCACAAATGCCTATGGGCCCAACAGGGCCTGTCAATCCATACAGAATGTGTTCGGGGTGCCCACAGAACCCAAGTGGGAAAGCACAATACCCTATGATAAAACGGAAGGCTAAACAGGAACCCATTGTACAGGTTAGTTTAGAAGAATGGTTGACACCCATGATGATAGATACTGGAGCTACTTACACTTTTGTCCAATCGCAGTATCCCTCCCACCTTCCCATATCAGGAAAATTTATTAAGACTGTAGGGTTCTTGGGTAAACTGCAGTTGACAAGGTTTACACCAGCAAGTTTACAAATGGATAGTAAATAAGTCCAAGGGGACACCGATTAATTTTCTAGGTAGATATGCCTTGCTGAAATTAGAATTGAAATTGGAATGTACTCAAAAGGGATTAAGTATAGAAAGAGCTAGTTCTCAGTTGTTACTGCAGGGAGCTAGGAACACTAACAATTATTGGATAGGAGACATAGAATATTACATTTGGGAGACTTGGGAAAAATGAAGGACAGATGTTTTAGCATTAAAACCTAAAGCTAAGCTACCCAAGTCTGAGCTGCATTGCACAGTGATATTTGATGAGACTCAGAGAGTATTAGAAAGTGGTGGCACTGTGGAGTTGTCACCCCGCAGCATCTAAAGAGTGGAGCTATAATAATAGGAAAGCAGCCAGCAGCGCTGCAGAGAGGAAACAACAAACTTCTGGACAAATGGTACAGTGTGCCAAGAGCCGCGCCCCATATGACGTTGCTAGTAAATGAGGGACATTAGTCCAAGGATTTGGGATCCATGGTAAAGCAAGCAGGAATGATTAGTGATTGGAAAATAATGGCACCAGGGATCTGGGAATCTGGAAATAGTAACTATGCTAGAGTTGCAGTTTATATAGACATGGTATGGAACTGAAAAGAGGTTGAGGTGGTTTCCCAATGGAGTGTGCCAATGATAGCTGGAGGACGTGACCACCAAGATGATAAATGGTTCATTGAGTGCATTGCCAGCTATTTTATGGTCGCAACATGATACAGATGTGGGGAGAGTGAAGTCAGCAAATCCAGTAGCAATAAGATTTAAACAGAAAGCACATTCAGTGAGAAGACCACGATATTCCCTGAAACCAGAGGCAAAGGAGGGAATAGCAGCAACAATACAGGGACTGCTGGAAGCAGGAGTGCTAAGGGAAAGATGCAGCCCCTGTAACACTCCACTGCTGCCTGTCCCAAAGTGGATGGATCTAAACGGAGACTGGTGCATGATCTGAGAGCAGTCAATAAGGTGGTGGAAGATAGGCCAGCAATAGTTCCAAACCCGCATACGCTGCTGATTAATATACCACCAGAAGTGGATTGGTTTTCAGTGATTGATTTGTGTTCAGTATTTTTTAGTATTCCACTGGCAGAGCAATGTCAATATTTGCTTTTATGTACAGGGGAAGGCAAGACACTTATACTCGAATGCCACAGGGATTTAAACACTCGCGGCATGGATTTAATCAGGTGTTGAAGTTGGATATGCCGGGTGTACCGTTGGAAAGTACACCAATCTAGTATGCTGATGATTTGTTAGTTTGCTCAGAATTACAAAAGCGACACTCCAAAAGCTAGTGTGCTTCCAATTAAACCTGTTGGACTATAACCTGGTGTTGTATGATTTTTAACTTTGCACACCCCGTCCAATACCGGCATCTCCAAACCATGACTACTATCAACACTTTCTAGAAAAGCTAGCATACAAAGGTCACAAGATGTCTAGGCAGAACTGCAATTCTACAAGCATCAAGTCGAGTACTTGGGCAGACTAATATTGAAGGGAATTAAGTTGATAGCACCTGATCAGATTGAGGAAATAACTCAAGCCCCCAAACCTGAGACGATAGGACAAATAATGATGTTTTTGGGGATGGCAAGATTTAGTTCGGACTGAATTGGGGCATATGCCGAAATTACGGCTCCCCTGAGGAAAATAATGAAGGAGGCAGGACATGCAAGGTTGAAGAGTGCACTACAGTGAATTAAGGATGCTGCAGCAACTTTTAACACCCTTAAGGAGGATGTAGACTTGTTCGCTGAGCTGGAAGGTTCATGTTCAGACATTTTGTCACCATACCAGGTAACATCTTTAGTGAGCCTCAGGATGAAGGCTCACTGAAGATGTCACAATATCAGACATCATTGAGATGCAAGGTAAGGCGATCTTAGCTGAACAAACACTGTGGAGACAAAGGGAGCCAAGCAAAACCAAGAAGGCCTGTGGAGCACAGAGGAAGGTTTCTGGGTGGCACCTACCCCTTTGTTGACCATTCTCATCTCAGAGGCACATGGGTTAGGTCACTCTGTTAGAGAGGAAGTACTGGGGAAGATAAAGAAGGACAGGTTCTGGTCACCTTACTTGCAGCCCTCAGTAGATTACATATTAGAGTCATAGAGATGTAGAGCATGGAAACAGACCCTTCGGTCCAACCCGTCCATGCTGACCAGATGTTCCAACCCAATCTAGTCCCACCTGCCAGCACCCGACCCATATCCCTCTAAACCCTTCCTATCCATATACCCATCCAAATGCCTCTTAAATGTTGCAATTGTACCAGCCTCCACCACATCCTCTGGCAGCTCATTCCATACACGCACCACACTCTGCGTGAAAAAGTTGCCCCTCAGGTCTCTTTTATATCTTTCCCCTCTCACACTACACCTCTAGTTCTGGACTCCCCAACCCCAGGAAAAAGACTTTGTCTATTTATCCTATCCATGCCTCTCATAACTTTGTAAACCTTTATAAGGTCACCCCTCAGCCTCCGACACTCCAGGGAAAACAGCCCCAGCCTGTCCAGCCTCTCCCTGTAGCTCAGATCCTCCAACCCTGGCAACATGCTTGTAAATCTTTTCTGAACCGTTTCAAGTTTCACACCATCTTTCCGATAGGAAGGAGACCAGAATTGCACGCAATATTCCAACAGTGGCCTAACCAATGTCCTGTATAGCCGCAAAATGACCTCCCAACTCCTGTACTCAATACTCTGACCAATAAAGGAAAGCATACCAAATGCCTTCTTCACTATCCTATCTACCTGTGACTCCACTTTCAAGGAGCTATGAACCTGCACTCCAAGGTTTCTTTGTTCAGCAACACTCCCTAGGACCTTACCATTAAGTGCATAAGTCCTGCTAAGATTTGCTTTCCCAAAATGCAGCACCTCGCATTTATCTGAATTAAACTCCATCTTGTTGTCACAATGCGAGATATGTGCTCAAACTAATATCAGAAAGGAAATAGTGACCCCTATAGGGCACTATTTAAGCATTTGGTAATCGATTTATGCAGACATGATAAAGACAGTGAGAAAGAAGAGATATCGACAGGTTCGACAGATGGGTAGAGGCAGCTCCATCAAAAGACTCAGGGGCAGGAACAATAGTGGAATTCTTAACAAATGAAGTTATTCTGAGGTTTGGCATACCATCAGAGATCAGGTCAGATAAGGGTCTGCTTTTATCCAAACAGTGGTTAAGTTGGTGCTGCAGACTTTGAGGATCAAGCAGAGCTTTGGATATGTGTATCATCCCCAGTCGCAAGGTATGGTTGAACAGATTAATGGAACTTTAAAAGCCAAGTTGAATAAAATTTGTGCAAATACCAATCTTAACTGGGTTGGTTGCACTGCCACTGATAAGCTACCATATGCAGACTAACCACATGACAAACTTGATAGTGCATGAAATGTTTACCAGTAGACGCATGCCAGTGCCCAGGTGGAGGGGTCCGTATGAAGGACCTAGCTTGGAACAATTAGAGCTAGAACTTAAGCAGTATATGCAACAGCTAATTATGAAACATGAGTCTATCCAGAGACCCTTCACGGTAACCAAGACATCGCCCACTGCTGTTCAAGTGGAGGGACGATCCACGTGCTATCATCTCAATCACTGCACCAGAGCTGTTCCACAATTGCAGAAGGACTCTGGAGCTGAGGTAAGTGAGGGTGAAGAAAGGGCAGCAGAAACCGAATGGGACGCGCTGGGAATCGATACTCCTTTGTGTGACTTTGAGTGAGGTTTTCGGGGATACTGGTGCCTCCAGGGCTATCAGACATGGGTCTGTGGAAGGTGAATTTTCTCCTGATTGTATGGCTGGAGACGGGTTGGGATAGTCCTGAACCTTTCTACTCCTGTACAGACTTAAGGACCATCAATTTGGCAGACATGGTGGATCTCGCCCGGCAATGCTAATACGCTGCAAAGCCTAGCCAAAAGGTATGGAGGAGTATGGGGTGTGGAGCCCACTCCCCTAATATGGTTGTCTGCTAAGTCGCAACCGTCATACTTCAACATTCCTGTGCCCTGTAACTCTTCCACCTGCTCCCAATGGCAACGACGACAACCCCATTGGCCGTTTGATCCAAATCACTCACCATTATTTATACAGCCCTATTCCTCTCTCTGGTGCCTCCTCCTTCAGACTTCTGCATCGTACTGTCAGGATGAATGGGGGAGGTAGCAACTCCAGCAGTGTTGCGGTTATGGTACTCCTTGGTCTACCAGTAAAAGTAACCAGACATTTTCTGTAGCTGATTTGGTGGTGCATAAAGGCTTGCACTTTGAATGATTCGGATGGAATGGTTCTATTCCGTTAGGCCACTTTGAATACCCTTGTGTGCATATGCTTGACATTGTGACTATCACACCTTTTGGTGCCAGTGCGATACAACATGAGTTTGTTATGAATTCTCAGCATATTCCCTTAGCAGATACCTGGTGGCTGTGGTGGCTTGGAAAGGGGGCTGCATCTCATGCTTCCCTCTGGCTGGGCTGGTGTCTGCACCCGCATGCTGCTCCTCCAGGAGATTGTTGTGTCACCACATGCCCAGTTTGATGCCCTATCACCACCAATTTTGCCCCACCCTAAATGGGAATATGTCCCTGATCCAGTGTTTCAAATTGATAGTATAGGTTAACAAGTTCAAGGCCAGAAATTAGATTGTCACGGGCTGGGAAGCACTTATCCCTGCCATTGATATGAGCAAGAATGTTGAATGGATTAATTACATCTATTACAACCAGCAGAGATTTATTAATTACACCGATGATGCCTTCTCAACATTAGCTGAGCAGTTGGATACAATCAGCAAAATTGCATGGCAAAATACGCAGGCCTTGATCTGGCTGTTGGCTGAGAATGGTGGTGTCTGTGTACTGTTTGGGGAACATTGCTGTACCTTCATAACCAATAATACTATCCCGGAGAGATCCTTTACTAAAACGTTAGAATTTACAGGAGGAGCTTAAGAGAATGCGGGGTCTGGCCATTTTTTGTTTTGGCTGGTTGGATAGCATTTTGGATGCATGGGAGCCTAGGTATGCCAAGATTAGGATTGTTGTGGTTATCGTGCTGATTATCATTGCATTTGTCTTTTGCTGTGCTATGCCTCTTATTAAGTCTTTTTAGTATGTCTTACTGTGTGGCAATTCCCTGTCATTCTGATGAACTCCTGACTAATCCCCTCTTCCACAAAGTTTCTGCCTCTCCATTACTATGATTTGATGTCCGTTGAAGTGCTGAAGCCTTGTCTGGGCAAAGATGCCTGAATTGCATGTGTTGCATGTGCGCTTATATTGTGCAGGGTCTTCGGGTCTTTTTTCCTGTTCTAGCTATTGTGCGATGGGTTTTTGGCCCAGTGACTCCATTTACAGAGGGAGAATCCTTTGAGAACTGGACCCTGGAAACTGTTTTTGCCCATTTTCAGGGCTGCAACTACCGATTTGGCCTTTGTGTGTCCAGCTTTGTTGTATTCTTTCTCTGTGTGAGACCAGTAGGTCTCAAAGGGGAAATATGGAATGTACGGAAGTTAATTTGGCAGTTATGTAGTTAACTTAGTGGTGTAATGCATGTACTGGATTATGTTACAGGGCTCAGGTAACAGATAATGGTAGCACACTATGATAGGCTAGTTAAATCACATGATAGATGTGCTCATGCTAAAGACGATGGTGATGTAATGTGATAGGTTAAGTGTAAGTAGTAGACTAGTTAGGCAGAAGACGATTAGTTTAGAAAGACAAAGTATGATTGGTTATGCTATGCTGCCACGTAAACACAGGAACTAGAAACATATAAACAGAAGATGCTCCAAGAAGGGAGTGGGCAGACAGGAAAAACATTTTCTGATTGCCAAAGCTTGTATTTGCAAATAAAAATCTTGTGAAAGATTTTCTACATCTCCTGGTAATTTTGTCAGTGTATTGATCTTTCCACAACACACTTTAACAGTTACATAGTTTGTGTGATTTGCCTTTCAATGTCTGCATTGGATGTATGACTTCTAGAATACGTTGAGCAATTTTCACTTGTTGAATCTGAAGATTTCATTATCTTAGCATCCTCAACTTGCTTCATGGGGAGTGTTTTTCTTGACAGCACGGTCATCTATCTCCCTTGCTTGCATGTCATGTCCAGGTGATAAAGTAATATTCAATACAGTTGCTTGGGAGCAGACAAAAGCAATTTGAGGAGGATATCTTCAAGTAGTTTGTGGGCAGGCTCAGTTGTCACTGTTGCTCCCTAACAGACATTGGTTAACATGCTCACAAGCAAATACAATAGTCAGACATGCCTTTTCTGAGCAGAGTCAATTTGTGTTAATGCACTGGATACAAATGTGACTGTGTGGTCTTGCTGGCAAGCTGGAAGGGGATTTCATCTTCATTGCAATACTTAAGCACGGGTAATATCAGTGAAAGCTGCTTTCATTCAGTTCCCCAGAACCACTACAGTGGACTTGCTTAGAACAAAAATTAACACAATGAAAATTCACGCAAGAACCTTATTAAATATTTCATAAATTGAACAAATCATTACGCTGCTTTCAAATCAATTAGTTGTTGCAGCTACACGACAGCTTGTCAGGATCTGGGGGGAAGCCTTTTCCTGACTGAGCAATAAGAGCACTTTGGCCCAGCCTCAAGTTCCTGATTTGGAGATGCTGATGTTGGACTGGGGTGTATAAAGTTAAAAATCACACAACACCAGGTTATAGTCCAACAAGTTTAATTGGAAGCACACTAGCTTTCGGAGTGACGCTCCTGATGACGCTCCTGATCACCTGATGAAGGAACATCACTCCGAAAGCTAGTGTGCTTCCAATTAAACCTGTTGGACTATAACCTGGTGTTGTGTGATTTTTAATCAAGTTCCTGAGCTCTCTAACAGTCACACCGAGAGTTTCTGATCATAGTCTGGGATGGCTTCTTCCATAGTACGTCCAAAGACCAGCAAATCAACCATAATAGCTTTAATTCTGGGAAGATCACTATCTCCCATTGTCTGCATCAATACTCTTCTAGAGCAGTGCAAATGCCAAATAGCATGCAGAGCTATCTGCATCTCTCAAATGACATTGAAAACCAGTTAGAAAACTATTGCTTTCATTTAGCACACTTGTCAGTAGCTATTGTTCAGAGGGTACTAAAGATTTGCTTTGGCAAGTTGTAGCAAAAAAAATGTTTTCAGTGATTGGCACATGATCGTGAAATCTTTTCAAAGCTTTGAATCAATGCATTCAGTTTACCAGGATTTTCACTGCTACCATGTTGCTAATCCAGTAATTAGGAGTTGTCACTTTCTTATTACTCTGCTTCAAGCTCTTTCATGTTTACAGACAGCTGGAACTTTCCTCAGCAGATGCTATGTTGGTCTCGTACTCATCTACTTTGAGATAACATTTACCAGCAAGACATCTGAGTCTTGTAAAATCATCTTTGCGATCCTTTCGGATCTGTTGAGCTGTTGATGGCTTAGTGTCTTGTGAAACACACCACATCACTTCCAGTACACATGGGGTTATTAATCCTGGTTTCTGTTTTGCTTCAGTTGTGATGAGAGGATTTTGTTTAATGTCTACTATCTGAAATTGCAGGCCTTTATTCTTCTCATTGAATTGTGCTTTCAGCTTTTTTTGTTTACTCTGGGTAAGTATCATTATATTTAATGCCTCTAGTTTATCTTGAGGCTTAACTTACAGGAAACCATCCTAAGCACAGATGAGAGAAATCATGCTGTTACATAACGCAAGTGTCTATCAAACACTTCATGTTCTTTGGTGCACTCCTGTAATCATTTTAGCCATCAAAGCTTTCATCACCTTCAGAGCAGACAATGCTAAACTGTCTTGCACACTGATCAATCAACCTCTTTGGCTGACATCTTCCTAACAGCCATCCATATAAGCTTGTTTTATACTTTTCTGGTTAAACACATGTAATATAGCCTAATCGAATATCTTGCATCATTCATATTGAGCATACCTCTCCTCAACATTTACATCTTGTCCTCTGGCCTTGATTAGATTACTTACAGTGTGGAAACAGGCCCTTCGGCCCAACAAGTCCACACTGACCCTCCGAAGAGCAACCCACCCAAACCCATTCCCCTACATTTACCCCTTCAACTAACACTATGGACAATTTAGCATGGCCAACTCATCTAACCTGCACGTCTTTGGATTGTGGGAGGAAACCGGAGCACCCAGAGGAAACCCACGCAGACACGGGGAGAATGTGCAAACTCCGCACAGACAGTGCGGGAATTGAATGCGGGTCTCTGACGCTGTGAGGCAGCAGTGCTAAACACTGTGCCACCGTGCTGCCTCATCTTTTTGGGAATTTCTTTTTTTCCCTAGACTGCTTTCAGTCAGCTTAGAATATTTGCAATGCAATGCCTTCATGTGAGCTCCCATTAATATGTTCAAATTGATGATTTTTAATTTCAGCTTCTGCATGTGTGAATTCTTTGCTTGAGAAGTTTCTCCTCTCAGATGTGCTGTTGTGGCAGTAAACCTTATCCCCAATTATCCTACCTCAGACAGGATTTCAATTGTCCAAACTCAGGATCCAGCGAGATATACAAATGAAGTCACACTGATCAATAGTCTTCCTTTCCCCTTGAGCTACAAATATTGAGCAAATGTCATGCATAAGTAGCACCAGCGTGAGGTTCAAACTGTGCTTTCAATATCTTCCTTGCCTGGCTTTTCTGTTCTTCAGTGAGATCAAAGCTACATTAAAGCTTGTAACAGTCTTTACTCAATGCTGTTAGTGGAATTGCATCCCTTATACAGAGGGTCTCAATTAAATTAAATCTGTTGTTATTTCATAGATCCCCCTTAAAGTAGAAAAAATCCAACACTGTCCCATGTCTCTTTTCATTGCCATAGCTTCAGGGAATAGAAAACACACAACTTTTAACTGATCCAGCAATTTACAGTTGAAGCCTTTTATTCTTTACTGCTTCTTTCAGTAGCTGGCTGTCTTAAAACCCACTTATTTTCAGAAGTACACCATGGGTGGAATCTTACATGGGCCTGAATGATGAGGGCTATGGTGACATTTGTAGCAGAGTTGCATGAGGAGTCCAGTGAGGAGTCTCCATATGTTGGGAACAATTAATTCTGTGTTATGGAACTGGCAAGAACTGCTGAAGCCAGGTTCTTCACTCGACATCAGTGAGTTGCCCTTTGAAGAGGGATTATTGCTTTTTAAACCACCCTAAATGGCATTACTCACCTTATTAATATTCAGCTTCCTACTTAGCCAAGTGCACTGACAAAACGAGATGCTGAGAATTCATGATGTGGAAATCAATGGGTTCCTGATGACTTGTCACTGGTTGTGAAGAGCGTCTATGTTGAGCAGCATGAAGCAGACACAGGGTCGATCCATAGGAACTAGCCACCCACACACCTTGTCCACAGACATTGGAATATGACATTTGCCAACCCCTGTGGATCCTCATAACACCCACCCCCAATCCACTTGCAGGACGTTTCAGAAACAGACCTGCATTGCAGGGCACACTAACATTAAAGAGGCTGCTGGAAGGAAACCTTACACTTGGTAGGCATCCAGTTCTCAGATTGGACCGGAGTGTGTCATGGAGAAACTGTAGAGAATCACCAGGAGACGCGGAGAGTTCTTCAAAAAGTGGGTCTTTTATTTGCAAACAAAAAAAAGTGACACTCAGAAAGCAGATTCTCGAAAGCCCCTGAACCTCAAGGTCCATGGCTCTTTACACCTTTTTGTTATCATGTTTTTGTTAGTTTATCAGCATACCCAACTGTTAGTCAGAATTCCCTCACTCCAGATATACAATAAACCAATAATGTTAGTTCCTATTTTCTCTCTACTTCTGCCACTATAGTTTTTCCTACATTCTACTTAATATTATTCTAATGTCATGATTAGATATTTTACTACCACCTCTAATATGATTAGATTTCTTACAGTATGGAAATGGTCTTCCACCCCAGACCCTAGTTAATATTATTCTAATGTCATGATTAGATATTTTACTACCCCATCTACCATAATGGTCTCCTGTCCCAAGCTGACCTGTCATAATTAGATACTTTACTATCCCATCCACCACTGTCCCAGGCTGACTCTACTAACTATTAATTCAATATTTAATGTCATGTCCTAAATATTTATTGTCACGATCTGTTCCAAGCTGTCATGATGGTATTTAGCAGGCAAGGCTGACTTTACTAACTGTTGTTATCTCATCTCGATATAGTGACCTTTCAACTCCAACTTGACTCTGCTAATTGATGTAGAAGCATTCCACTAGTCTTATTCCATCCTGCCACAGTGGTCCCATCCTGTCACAGTAACCTTTTGACTAGTGCAGCATTCCACAGACCCCTTGTAACAGATCGCCAGTGGCCTTCAAGCTTTAACCCTTCCCATGCTTTCATGCTCTTTATTTTCCATAACTGCAGCTCACAGCTATTTGCTCCTTCTCTCAGCGCTCACTCACTTGATACTTTGCAGTATCCATTCTGTTGTCCATATCAACTCCAGTAAACACAACACTTAGCTTGTACTGTTACTGCAGTTTACTTCTTTATTTATCACTCAGTTGAACACTAAGCATAAAATTGCATTGGGGCACAAACAAAGCTCCCTCAGACTCATGACTGAGAATTGGGTATTAGCCACACTGGCGAGGGATAGCTGGTCAGACTTCAATCACTTACCTGACTCTATCCTTCTCGGAACTCCAAACTCAGGGTCCTGTTTCTGCAATGATTGTTCCTTTATTATGCTACTGATGTCTTCAAACATGTTTTATGTGTTTTCTTTGAATCTTGAAAGTTTGACTCCTGCCCAGGACACTGAAGATCATCCATCCAAGGATTGTATAGATAAAATACAACTGTTTAATTGCCCTTCCTTTAACTTAGTCGCCTTAATAACCATGAAGGTCAAGCAAACTTTTAGCAGTCTTTATCACCAAATTCCTGCTGGGTTCTGCCTTGCACAGCAAACTATTGTTCCTGTGAAGATGGCCATTTTTCCCCCCATCATCGTTGTAGAGACTCAGCTGCTAACCATTTTACTGGATTAGTGGTGCTGGAAGAGCACAGCAGTTCAGGCAGCATCCAACGAGCAGCGAAATCGACGTTTCGGGCAAAAGCCCTTCATCAGGAATAAAGGCAGTGAGCCTGAAGCATGGAGAGATAAGCTAGAGGAGGGTGGGGGTGGGGAGAGAGTAGCATAGAGTACAATGGGTGAGTGGGGGAGGAGATGAAGGTGATAGGTCAAGGAGGAGAGGGTGGAGTGGATAGGTCGAAAAGAAGATAGGCAGGTCGGACAAGTCAAGGAGACAGTAACTGAGCTGGAAGTTTGAAACTAGGATGAGGTGGGGGAAGGGGAAATGAGGAAGCTGTTGAAGTCCACATTGATGCCCTGGGGTTGAAGTGTTCCGAGGCGGAAGATGAGGCGTTCTTCCTCCAGGCGTCTGGTGGTGAGGGAGCGGCGGTGAAGGAGGCCCAGGACCTCCATGTCCTCGGCAGAGTGGGAGGGGGAGTTGAAATGTTGGGCCACGGGGCGGTTTGGTTGATTGGTGCGGGTGTCTCGGAGATGTTCCCTAAAGCGCCCTCTTTTCCACCTATCCACTCCACCCTCTCCTCCTTGACCTATTGTACTCTATGCTACTCTCTCCCCACCCCCACCCTCCTCTAGCTTATCTCTCCATGCTTCAGGCTCACTGCCTTTATTCCTGATGAAGGGCTTTTGCCCGAAACATCGATTTCGCTGCTCGTTGGATGCTGCCTGAACTGCTGTGCTCTTCCAGCACCACTAATCCAGTATTTGGTTTTCAGCATCTGCAGTCATTGTTTTTACCTTGCTAACCATTTTAGTACAATGTAGGAATTAACATGTAACCATCCAGCTACAATGCCTTGCCTTGTCATTTCAACTAGTGTAGTCAAGAAATCAGGCCATACAACTTGCCTTTGGGCAGTGATTTGTATCAATCTTACACCTGCACCATGTGCCAACAACAGACATGGCAAACACACTGCATATACAATAAGCAGGCAATCATGTCTCAACCTCTTAGGGGAGTAATCCTCAAAAGTCATGGAGTTGCCTGTCACTTGGAGCCGTGGAACAGTGAGTCAAAGTACAGCCTCTGATCCAAGTCCAGGGAATTGTCCACAGTCAGGGTGTTCTCAGCCAGGGGATCTGCAAGTCTGTATTACAGAGGTTAAGCCACAACAAATCCTGCGGTTGCATAGCAGTCAGATTAAAGTTGGGAGGTGAGGAGGTGAATTTGGGACAATGCACTCAGCTCTTTACACACCATGGGAATTCTGTGACTTTATAAACTGGCTCAATGTTGATCTCTGACCAAGGCAGCTTTGGAAAGCAAGTGCTATTTCAGGTGCACATGTTTAATGGCTTCCACACAGATTGCATACAAAATCCACTTACAGCTGAGGTAGAGTTCACAACTGTAACAAATCAGCCAGTACACAAAAAGGATCGGGGGATACACGCAGCAAGTACTTCACACAGAGGGTGATGGGTGTATGGAACACATTGCCAGCAGAGGTGGTAGAGGCAGGCACGGTAGATTCATTTAAGATGCGTCTGGACAGATGTATGAGTAGGTGGGGAGCAGAGGGATACAGATGCTTAGGAATTGGGTGACAGGTTTAGACAGTAGATTTAGATCGGCTCAGGCTTGGAGGGCCGAAAGTCCTGTTCCTGGGATGTAAATTTTCTTTGTTCTTTGTTAGTTTGATACAATTACATTTAACCAAATAATAGCAATGTTTAAAGAGAAAACTCTCTGTTCATTCCATATAGTGAGTGGAAAAATGACAGTACTGTGGCTGTGAGTCGTTACGGGCATTTGATACACTGTGCGATGGAACATCCAGTGACAAGTATTAAAAGATACAGAATGTGTTACAGCACATTCACTGAACACTGGGTGCCAAGACAGTGCTCTGGCCTTCATAGGAGGAACTATATGTTAAGGAGTATGCAGTTCCCTTCATAAAATAAACAATTGGCAGAGATCACCATTATACTTGTGCAATATTTGTAATGGCAGCTTTATCTTCTGGCAAGCATGTAAATGGCAAGAAAATCTTAGTAATATTTATTAGTTCAGACTGCATTTTATTATCCAGCAATTTTGACCAAATGAATGGCATATAATCAGCAGGTATGTTCCATCCACAAGAATGATCTAAAATTTACAAAATATAACACAATTATTAAAATTCCATTTGTAGATGACACAAAGCTAGACAGAGGGACAAACTGTGTTGAGGAACCAAGAAAGCTGCAGAAGAACCTGAACAGGCTAACAGAGTAAGTACAGAAGAGACAGATGGAATACAATGTGGGAAAGTGTGAGATTATGTACTTTGGTAGGAACAATAGGGGCTTGGACTATTTTCTAAATGGGGAAAGACTTCAGAAATCTGAAGCACAAAGAGACATAGGAGTCCTGATTCAGGATTCTCTTAAGAATAAGCTGCAGGTTCCGTTGACATTTAGGAAAACAAATGCAATGTTAATATTCATTTCAAGACAGCTAGATTACAAGAGCAGTGATGTACTGTTGAGGCTGGATAAGGCTGTAGTCAAACCATACTTGGAATATTGTGAGTAGTTCTGAGCACTATATCTAAGGAAGGATGTGCTGGCCTTGGAAGGGAGTCAGAGGTTTACAAAAATGATCCTTGGGATGAAAGTCTTGACATATGAGGAGTGGTTGAGGAGTCTGACTGTAATTGAAGTTCAGAAGGATGAGAGAAGATCTGATCGATACTTACAGAATACTGAGAGGACTGGATAAAGTGAATGTGGAGTCGATCTTTCCACAAGTTGAAGAGATAAAGACCCAAAGGCACAGCCTTAGAATGAAAAGATGACTCTTTAGAGGAGGAGGAGGAGGAATGTCTTCAGCCAGAGAATGGTGAATCGGTGAAAGTGATTCTTGCAGAAGGCTGTGGAGACAGAGTCACTGAGTGTCAGGGTGATAAGGAGAAGGCAGGAGGATGAGCTGAGAAACATATCAGCCCTGATCAAATAGGGGAGAAGATCCAATGGGCCAAATAGCCTAATTTTGATAAATCTTATGGTCTTATGAAGCTTGTGAACATTTGCTCTAAAAGAAGGAATGGATTGCAGGGAACAAAAAGTAAAACTGCAGATCCTGGAAATATGAAAGAATGGATTGCAGGACGGTGGCTGCAAACAACAAATTACATTTATAGAGGCCCCTTAATATCGAAGGAATGAACCCAAGATCCTTCAGAAGAGGAGTAAATCAGACAAGAAATGAGTATACCTCAGAGGATATTCGAGTAGTTAGTTAAAAGCCTGGATGTGATGAGTGCTAAGGAGCCACTTAAAAAATGTAGTAAGCACTGTCAAACCCTTGTGTTTGGGTTAGACAGTTGAAGGTAAAGGAAGGTCAGAAGGAGTTTGTGTTGTACAAGGGGACACGGAGTCTTCAAAGGGTTTCGAAGATAAAGAATTTTTAGAGTTAGGGAAGAGCAGTGATGTCAACACAAGGATAAGAATTTCATATTGGAGGATCATGGGACCAGAAACCAGCATAAGTCAGTAAGCAGACAACTAGGAGTCCTTGATGTCGAGCAGAGGTTTGGATGAGTTTAAGTTTATGGAGAGGAGAGAATGAGATGCTAGACAGGCAAATAAGGCAGTCATCAAGTCTATAGATTACAAAGATAGGGATGAGAATTTCAACAACAGACAACCTGTTACAGGGTTCAAGGTAGACAATGAAATCGAGTTGTAAATGCTAGCCTATGGTGGATAAGCCATTTTGTACAAAGTCAAATAGGTTGAAAAGGTTGCAAAGTCTAGTTCAAACTGCATCACAGAATCACTGGCAAAATTGCAAGGCTTATGGCATGTATGAACAAGAAAAAATGGATTCAAACTTCACGATATTTTCCTGCAAGACATTGTGGGTCATCTGAAACTGGTTACCACAAACTCTCTGACAACATGGAAACAACAGAGGGATTGAGAGATATTGTTTGGGAAAAAGAGTTGGGTGTTACATGCTCGTATAAGCTGAACCATGTTAAGATGTCACCAAAATTCATCTTAAGGAAAATATAGCAGCTGATTATGCACGCATTAGGGCTCTAGTTGCCACAGTATGGAAAGATGCTGGCAACAAAAGTCAATTGTTTAAGATGTTCAAGTTAAAATTGACAATAATAAAGCCAAGCATCAGCTGATGGAAGACAGGCACCGAGGAAAGGATAGTACAGTTAACAGTGACAGAACTGGCAGGGAGCTGGAGATAGGCACAGAAAGATAGAGTGTCAACAGTCACGAGAATGTCATTAACAGCTTTGGTTGAGGTCAGCTCTGTACTCTGATAGATATAGAATTGTGAAGACTCAATTTAGTGATCAGGGGAAGCAGGTTGTGTGACAATACTTACAGAAAAGGGAAAGGTTTGCAGTGGTAATGCAGTGGAAGGCCCAGAAAGAATTTGGCTAATTTATACTTGAATGCGACTGATCAGGTCAAATCTTGCAAAGTTTGGGTAAACAAATTTTACTGATAACTTCAAATCTCTCCCATTAAAGTTGACAACAAAGAATGAAGCTCACAACAAAAGAAGTGAGCAGGATGGAAAAAAGGGATTTTGCAATGGGCAAGTTTATCAAAGTTAGAAATCAATGAGTGCTTGAGCAGTTGAACATCTGCAGAAGAAAATTAAATGGAAAGCCAGAGGTTAGATGATTGGGAGTTTGAAAATGTAATTGCAAGTGACTTAGAAGAGGGTACTTTATCTCCCAGACCAGTTCCAAAGGAGGTTAATTTGCCAAGTAATGAAAGTTACAAGGAAATGGTCAGAGATTTCCTTGTCTTTGAATTAGACAGTGGTAGTAGAGATAAGATAATGTGCGGATGTAAAGTTTACAGGAGGACAAAAGGCCAATTAAACCAGGCCGGTGAATGGGAAAGGTGGGTTTGGATGATGATTATAATAATCAAGGATGATCAGTTGTTCAGCACAGAATAAGTTATTGGAAAATAGGGTAGGTGCTTCAGAGGGTAGAAATACAAATCAGATTGAATAATTTACTGAAGATCAGGGATAATATTTGGGAGGTTCTGGATTAAGATGTTTCAGAGCATACTACACATCAAAACTGAAATGTTTCATTTCCAGTATATACACATGCTATAAAAGGCACACAAAACCAGCTAAACCAGCAAAATTGAGTCAGTGTTGATTCTATCCATGTGCACCCTTACAGCATTTCTCCAGATGTTGAACTAACTTGCATATAAGCAAACTAATGGTGCAGCAGCTAGGGATTTCCTGGGTTCACAATTCATTTATCATTTCTATTTGATAAAATGCACCTCATTCTGGCATGGCTCAGCACCATATCACAGTACAGAACAGAGGCAGTGAAGGCAATATGCATGAAAGATAGACATAAAATTTGATCATTACGAAGAGTATTGAGGTATCAAAACTAGTTTTGCTGCTTGAGCCAATTCAGAAGACAATTGCAGGGCGCTCTGAAAATGGGTGTTTATTGTAGACAGCTTTGCCCTTCTGAACTTTCCATTTCAGGTACAGCTAGACTTTGACATGGATGGTAAGGATGATCTCTTAAAGCTAGAACTATATTGACCAGACAATCCAGGTGATGTGCATTGCAGTCTTCACTGACTGCAGCAAAGGGCAACAGTAGACAGACTGATATTAATATTAACCCCATCTTAACAGGTAGGACAGTGTTGAGGTAGTGGGTAGAGCCATGAATTACATGTCCCTATCAAGCCATAGATGTAATCAACTAGGAGAAAGTGAGGACTGTAGATGCTGGAGATCAGAGTGGAGAGTGTGGTGCTGGAAAAGCACAGCACATCAGTCAGCATCCGAGGAGCAGGAGAATTGATGTTTCAGACAAAAGCCCTTCATCAGGAATGAGGCTAATTCATTCAAGTGCTTGATGTGGTCCCCTGCTATAAGCTGGCTAATAGGTTAAGGGACATATTCCTATCTAAAAGTGGTCATGCTGCAGTCTCGGTTGCATAGTTACTCAAAAGAAAAGACTCTAATGTTTAGTAGCCCCAGTGTTTACTTGCATGGATGCAAGCCATGGATCAATCCATCACTATAAAGATAGTTAAAATGACTAAGTGTAGTGCAATGGAGAGGTGTGTGACATTTCATGCACACATTTACCATCCATTTCTGCACTGCATTTGGGAGCCTGATCTAAAATGTATTGGTGCTGGGTGGGTCTTCCAAGAGTCAAGTAAAATTCAAGTGGGAGCTGCCAGCCTCGAGTTAATCTCTTGTTCTAGATCAGGAGAAGCAGAAACTGCATTCTTCAAGTCACTCAAGGATCTCAGTTGACCTACCTAAACTTGAGTTTTTCAGACGTTGCAAGGATCCACCATTATGGATTCTGCCATTAAATGTCAGAAGTACAAAAATCCCAGCCATGCTGGCTTTCCTCAGCTGTTTTCAGCCTGAGCTGCAACACTAACTCACCACCACCACAACTAACACCACCCCCAATATCTCAATTGCATGCAAACACTGGGGCCACCAAACATCAGGAGTCCATGCTTCTGTGTAACAACACAACTGAGACTGCAGCATGACCACTTTTAGATAGGAACATGTTCCTTACCTATTTGCCATCTTACAGCAGGGCAACACATCGAGCACTGGAATGAATAAAATTACTAAATATTCTTGTTACTTTAAGGACTCAATTATGAATTACAAATCACTGTCAATGCTCAGTTTATTTTAATGAAGCAAAAGCTTGCAAATGTGAACTAATAGCCAGCTTCATCATATTATGCTTCTCTTGTGAACCTAGGAGCCCAATGTGGATTATGAATAGTCTTTAGGTTGCAGTCATGGAAAAGGATGGCCTCACCGATAGCAGTTGCTGGCTGGTATGGACTGCGTCTCAGACATCCTTGTCTTCTCACTTATGTGTACTTTGGAGTTATACCGTGTTGCTATCTTATTTTGTTACCCCAACACTCCATTTCCTGCCCAAAATTGAGGAATATAAGCAGTGTTTGTAAAGGCTGCTTAGGAATTTCTGTATAATTAAGCTGCTTTCATCAATTTTGCCAGGATTTATTCCAATGGATATACAAGTGATTGTGTGATTCCCTCCATATGTCACATCCAAGAGAAAAAAAATTGATTTAAAAAACATCCACCAAATGTTTAACTCACTTCATGGAAATAACTGGGGCCATCAGAGAACTTCTTCCAGATGTTTTTTTTATTTGTTGTGTCTCCAGATGTTTCTCATATCTGACAGAATGGTAATTGATTTGTGTACTTAATGTTTATTGTAATTAGAAATTATTGGATTAACATGCACTGATGTTTTTGACATGTGCAGCAGACAAAGAAAGTATGAAGGGAATGCATATCTATAAAGCTATGTGATCACAGCAAAAATTTTTGGAAACTTTAGAGTAAATATTCCCTTTGTTCGATGCTAGCATATTGTTTTGCCAAAGTAATACAACTACCTTGCAGTTCCCAGCTGAATGAGATGTTGAAGCAAAAACATGGGAGGGAAGATTCAGGCTTAGGCTTTGTGGATCATTGGACTTCTCTAGTCCACTTGAGCCAAGATACCCACATATCAGAAATCATTTCATATCGGACTGCATAGCACATTCAGCTCAACTAGTCCATGTCAGTAATTACATTTCACACAAGCATCCTATTTTCATCTAAAAGATTCACACACACAGGTTTAAAGAGGAGAAACTTTGGTTATGTAGCCTCAATAGGAACGTTTGGGACTGTTTTCATTGGGCAAGACAAAGTTGAATGGAGATTTGCTGGAAGTATTCACAATCATGAGTGATCAAGACAGTATACAGGAGAAAACAAAACAGATTTTCCCATGGTTTTGATAGAAGTCAAGAATGAAGCCAGAGAAAGGATAATTAATTAATGTTAGTCCAATTAAAAGGCAGAGAGATCAGGTCTGGCTAAGATGAATTGGAATCAAAACTTGGCAAGTAAAACAGAAAAAAGGCTTGATGACAAACTTGCTATAAAATACCGGTCACCCTCTGCTTGAGGTTATGTATAATTCTTAGCATCAGACATCAGAATATCTAGGTGTCAAACAAACAAAGGAAAGGTTTAGGAGAATGGTTACAGGCATGAGAGACATCAGTTGGAAGGATAGATCAGAAATGTTGTTGTTCTTCTGAGGGGAGACAACGTTGACAAGATTTGCTGGAAAATCCAATGGGTCTAGATATGGACAAAAAGCTACCTTTGGTCGAGGAATCAGGAGCAAAGGAACATGGATTGAAAATGAATGTTAACCAGAAGTGACATGAGATACAGTGCAGTAGGTGGAACAAGAAAATGAAATATACAATTGAATAATTATCTGAAGAGGGGAATAAAAAGTTCCTGGTTATTGTAAAGTGGTAGGGGAATGACATTGGTTGATTCACTCTTGTGTCAAAAAGTGTGGTGCTGGAGAAGCATAGCTGGTCAGGCCGCATCCAAGGAGCAGTAGAGTCGACTTTTCAAGCATAAGTTCTTCATCAGGCTGAGCTTTTCCAACACCACACTTTTTGACTCTGATATCCAGCATCTGCAGTCCTCATTTTCTCCTGATTCACCCTAGCAGAGAGCCAACACAAACATATTAGATCAGGGTTACTCTAAGATTTGATGACTAAGCAGTGACTAGACTGGGATGATTGATCTATGTTTTTTTTCTCCATTGTTAAATTAAACATTAAACAAATATATTTACTATCAAACTATCTTCTTTAAACTATATCCCATGATTTTTATCAAAGTGGATTTTCCTTCTAGAAAGTTTTGCATTATTTCTAATCTGCCTGTTTGTCAAAAACAAATAGAATTAATACTCATCTACAAATCACAAATATTCCATGTTCATGTCCACAAATGTTATCCTTTTAAATCCTAGAGTACAAGGAGGACCAAATCTTGTTAATATTTAGAGCATAGTATAGCTTACTATGTACTAGCTAGCTTAACTTCCTGGTATTCAATGTTACCAACAGCATACACCATGCTTATGCACAGCAACATTACAACGGAGGTCCACGTGAGCAGCTTCAGTAAAGATGTACATCCACCATGAAGGCAACTCCCCTGTTAAATGTCCAAGCCAAACCTCTGACTGTGTCCCAAATATTTCTCAGTTTGCTCCACAATATTTTCTATGGGGATATAAGATAACCGTTCAGTTCTTGGCTTGGATGTCTTACCAATGAAGAAGAACTGTTTGGGCACTGGTCTTATTTTGTCACATACTTAACCTGACTGTAACTGCAATATCAGTGAAAACAGTTGAGCAATACAGGGTTGGATTTTTTGGAGTAGGGCTGAATTGTTTTCCTCCAAATTCTCCTGACACCTTAAAGAATGCACACAAAAGAAACCCTTCCTGTCACTTTAACTTGCTATGGGTAGGCAATTGACAGAAACTTTCACCCGCCAGTGAGAGGACTTGCAGACTCCAAGATCTACTGACCAATTTGATTGACTGGCATCTTAAAGTCTCAGCAGCATGGTTCTCAGTACTGGGACTGCCAGAATGTCCACAGAGAAGAGGAAGGGATAGCCAGAGTCAGTGTCAACCTTTTCATGTGAGGAAGCAGAGAATCCAGTCATGGTGGAGTTGGGTTCAAATTGCCAAGGACAGGCAACAGACAGGACAGGCAATGTTGAGGAAGTTTGGGGTGACCCTTTGGGGGGAAGATTGGGGGAGGGGCGAGGTTCAGGGGTGGATGTTGGAATGCACACCTCTCATTAGATAGACTCCCCTCACCTCCCACCTTTTGAACAATCTGCTTAAACAAACAATCCACTGTTGCTTGTCTATCTCCTCCAACCATACTACAGTGTGTGGTGCATTCAGGAGGTCAACTGACTTGGTGACAAGTTCATTTGCCCCTTTCTTTAAATATGGCAATTGGGCGGTTAATTATGACAGCCACCCTCCAACCATATTGGTGATTAACAGATTTATGGTGGGTTTGCCATCATTGTTTACATGTTGCCCAGCTGAAAACATACATCGTGGAAGACGGTGAGGCAAAAAAATCACATCCTGAAAATGCCAAGATCTAATGTTCTAAGAAAACCCAGCAAGAGTTCTTCAAATCAGTCAAATAAAATGTGTAAATCCTATTCAAGGTGTACTCAACACTTGTGCAACTTCAGCACGCACAGTTTGCTGAGACACTGCAACTTTTCAATCATTTTAATTTGAGTTCCATCCACATCGAATAATTAATCTTTAGGCATGTTACAGATACCTTCAGATTTGGGATGTTTAATTAGGTTGGATTTTTTTCAATAGATGTAAGGAGCAACCCATTCGTTTAGCTGAGCTTGGGCTGCCTCCGGCATTTTCGTGAGAAAGTACAGCTTCAGATGACAGCCAAATGGTCCCAGTCGGAATGATGGCTACTGTTGGAACTGCAGTCCCCAGAGGGTTAATATTGGCAGCACCAAATACAAAGGGAGTTGAGGGGTGGGTGAGATGAACATCTATGGCTGGGGTGAGGTTAGCAAACTCCATTAAAAAAGGCAACGAAGAGGATGTGGATTCATCATGAACAGGGCGGGAGAGGTAGAAACATTTAGGAAGACCAGGTTGGGGGGTAATTCCAATGGGCACTGGAGGTCTGTAAAGTGATTTGCCTACAATTGCCTATGAGATCAAGCAGTGAAAGCAGGCAGACTGCTCACTGGGTACCTGCTGCACCTCAATATGGGTACAATCCTTTAAAAGGAGACTGTCAAGTGGTCATGAATTGGTCATATTAGATGTCTATTCACCGATAAGGTGAAGGTAGACTAGACACCAGAAATGATGCCAAATGTCATGGAATCTTACATCTCACCCCCACCTGCCAATCTGCCCTGAGCAACATTGGGAGAAGTGGCTGTAAAATCACAGTCTTTGAGAAAGTTTGACACTGAGTGCTTTTTACTAGATGTCAGGGACCATAATAATGCCACAAAAATGCCACTGTGGAAGTTATGGTATTGCAGGTGAGAAGCAGTGATTAATACTTGGCAGAATAAAGGTACAGTCAGAGATGAGGTGATACTGTAAATTACAGGGGCAATGTTTCAGTGAAAGAAGGATAAGAATGAGATTGTCATTCCCGTTCTTCCAATCAGGAAAGGACCATGATCTGATGTAAAAGTTTAGAAAATTATAGGTAGCAATCAAAGCACAATGGAAAAGAGTGGCTTTGGGAAAAGGGCACACATTGTTGAGAAAAGTGGACAGGGATTAATGCCACTGAGATTGGTGGAAGAAGAAGATCAACACTGAGGACAGTAAAACAGTTATTTGTAATTCTTTGATTGCCTGAAACACTGAAGCTAAATTAATTTTGACTATTATTATGCTACTAAAGATTGATCTTATGCAACAGTTTGGATTGCAGAATAAATGCGTAGATTGCCAAGGAAGCAATGACCTCACACGGTGCAGGAAATTTAAAGGTCCATTTCTCCCCAGGGCTGGCATTATGATAAATGAACCTTTTCCATATAACAGCACTAAAGTCATTTCCTGATAATTACTGAGCGTGGAAATGTAATGTCACTGGTACCAAACTCCCTAAGTGGTAGCAGCTGGTGCTGAGAAAAGGGACCAAGCCTGGGGCACATTCATTTTAAAATCACTTATGATGTCCCTATAAATGTTTATTATTATTGTCCCTGTCACCAGTACAAAACTTTGCTGCTTTTAATTCAAATCAATCGGTTAGTTCAAATTCCTTGAGCCCAAATTCCTGCTCTATTCCAATAGTCGCATCAGCTGATAAAAAATTTATTAAGCAAGTCATTTTAATACCAAAAAAATTGTATGATCAATACTTGCTTCCATCAATTTTCATCAAAATTCTAATTCTCTGTGTGAAGAGGTTCCTTATCTCATTTACTTCTTTTATAAGTGACCTTAAGTCTATGTTTCAGTCTAGGTCCTTTTGAATGCAGAATATTTTCTCCTCGTCTACTCTGTCCTGGTCCCTCATGATTTTGAAAGCTTCCAGCCTTTTCTTAGTCTCCTCTTCAACAAAAGGAGGTCCGACTTCTCCAATCAATCTTCATCAGGGCTCAGGGTTCAAGGGGGCCCACTGTGCTCAGGTCACAGTCTGGGTGCCCAGGCAAAAGAACTACATTGGGACTTTTAATTTCTATCCCTGCCCTTCATCTTCAGAACTGAAGTTTCCTGTTCCATTCTCAAATATCTTCTGCAGACTTCACAATACAACTATGCTTCCTATAGTGCACTCTCAGAACCATACCCAATTCTGCAGTTGATATTTACCTGGTGTGTTACATAAGTTTGGCAAAAGGTCCTTTTCCTCTTTATCTGATACTATTTTTTAACAAAGCCTAGTATACTGTATACTTCACTAACTGCTCACTGTCTGTCCTGAAAGTTGGTACTTTCTGCACATGTCCACCCAGTTCTGCTCCTATGTACACTTGGGGGTATCACACTTCATTTTATACTGAACCACAATGTTCTTTCGACCAAACTATGCCATTATACTTCTGCTCAAACATCATCTATGCACTCTATCAACTTGTCATGGACCTTTATGGATTTATGCTGTCTCCTCAGCTTACAGTGCTTCGAAAGTTTTATACCATGCAGAAATTAAACTGAACACAAATATTTTGATCATTAATACAAATCATGAAAATCAAGCATCCTAAAATTAATCCAGGGAAAATAACTACAAATCTTATTCTAGCCTGAAAAATTCACTACTGCCATTATTGTTTCATATCACAAAGTCAATGTTGCACCCATTCTTCTACTGTCCTGTTAATTCCATGACATTTAAGTTTGTTGTGTTGTTGCTCTGTATCAAATGCCTCAGGAACTCATGTGTATCACATCAACAGCATTACTTTCGCTATCTGCAAGAAACTCCAGTAAGTTAGATAAATCCAACCATTCCTTAAATCTGTGTTGGCTTATCATAACCAACATACATTTTTCGAACCAACAATTAACTCTATCCCAAATAATTATTTCAAGAATTTTCCATACCAAAGTTAAATGGGTCTAAAATGTTGATCTTGTGCTTGCAAACTATTATGAACAAAAGAGTTACACTTGTACTTCTGTAGTCATCTGGCAGCCTGAATCTAAAAAAAATTGAAAGATTAGTGCCTGTAGGAAAGAAGCACAGAAAATAGGACCAGGGCTGGACCACTCGACTCCTCAGGTTTTCTCCACCATTCAATATGATCATCAATCTCAATACCTAATCTCACCCTTGATACCTTTAGCTACAAGAGCTGTTTCTACCTCCTTCTTGAAATTACATTGTTTTGGTCTCAACAACTTTGTGGCAGTGACTTCCACAGGCTCAGCATTCTGGATGGAGAAATTTCACATCTCAGTTTTAAAAAGGTTTATCCGTTATCCTCAAACTATCAGCCTTGGTTCTGGACTCCCCTACCATCAGGAACATTTTTCCTACATCTAACCTGTAGAGTCCTGTAAGAGTTGTATAGGTTTGTACGAGATTGCCTTTCATTCTTCGAAACTCCAGTGAGTACAAACTTGATCAACTCAATCTTTCTTTATAAGTCAGTAATGGCATTCTAACAATCAATTGCATAAAACTTTGTTGTGCTTAATCTGTAGCATGGGTATCCTTCCTCAGATGAGAAGACCAAAACTGTACACAACATTCCAGCTGTGGCCTTAACAATGCCCTGTGTAAATGCAGCAAAACTTCCCTGTTCGTGTACTCAAATCTTTTTTCTGTGAAGAGCAACATACCATTTACTTTCTTTACTGTCTGTTTCAACAACATAATTATCAATGACTGTGCAAAAGACCTGGTCTCATTGAACATTCCCCTCTCTCAATGTATAGCCATTCAAGTGATTATCGGTCTTTCTATTTTTGTCACCAACATGAATAAGATCACCTTATCCACAATTTATTGTTCCTGTAATGCATTTTTCCACTCACTCAGCCTGTCCAAATCACATCTCCATAGCTTTCTCACAGCTCACCTTTTGCCCAGCTTTGTGTCATCTGCAAATTTTGAAATATTACATTTAGGTCCCTCATCTAAATCATGAACATATTGTGAGTAATCGGATTCCTAGCAGGCCTCTAATTTCTATTTCTATCCTTAAACATCTTTGGATGCAGCATCAACTTTTGAGCATCAATCTATTCAGTACGACTTCCTTCTCAAATTTACTTCCCCTGTAGTTACTGCGTTTCCTCCTGTCCCCATGGCCTGGGCAATATCACTTCCCTTAGAGGAGACAAAGGACTCATTTTGGACATTGGATATGCTCCCCATCTCAAGATGTAAATCCTTGTTTTGGTCTGGGAATCAGCCTCATTTCAACTTTTATCACCTATAGAACTCTTTGAGATTCCCTTTATGTTAGCCAATGATCATTTTTGCACCACCAACCTCCTCTCACAATACTTGTTCTGATTTTATTGGCATTTTTCACCACCCTTCTGAATATTTTGCAATCAGCTTTGTTCTCAATTATGTTTTCTATCTGATACCCATCATTAACACTTTTTCTCACCTTAATCCCAATCTCCATTTTCAACCAAGTAGGCCTTGGTTTTTGCAGTGCCATTCCCTTTGAACAACATCCCTCAAAAATATCCAAACCATCTCTTCTTCAAAAATAGTCTATTATTTTAGTTATTACCACCAACTTCTGATTCCAGTCTATCTAACCAAGTTCCATTCTCATCTCACTGAAGTCACTCCTCCTCCATTAAATTATTCTTACTCCAGATTGTCCTTTTCCATTACCATCCTAAACATTATCATACAATGATCACTGTCCTCCAAATACTCCATCACTAATACTTCATCTACTTGGTCAATCTCATTCCCAAGAGCCATATTTAACAATGCTACCTCTTGTTGGATGGACACACACTGTTGTAAAAAAATTCTCCTGAACACAATCTCGAAATGCTTGCCCTTTGCTGCTTTTTGCATTGCCATTATCCAAATCCATCGTCAGGCAATTAAAGTCTCTCATTATAATTGTTCTGATGTGTGCATCTCTAATTTCCTCAGATTTGCTCCTCTACATCACTCCCAATGATTGACGATTTATTAACTATATTGAGGAGTGTAATGATGTGGAGATGTTCATGTCAAGTTGGGGTGGACTAAGGCAGAAGTCACTTGACACCAGGTCATTGGCCAACAGGTTTATTTGAAATCACAAACCTTTGGAGCGCTGCTCCTTTGTCAGGTGAAGTCCTCATCTGATGAACTGCAGCACTCTGAGAAATTGTGATTTCAAATAAATCTCTTGGACTATAAATTAATGTTGCGTGACTTCTGATTTTGAGGTGTGTAATGACACCCATTTTGTTTCTTAGTCTTACGTACCAGGCCAGACCCCCCCCCCCCAAAAAACATTTCAAGAAGTTAACCCAGACCTTAAGTTTGATAATTGTCTTAAGCAGGTGTAGAGTGGATATTCCAGGAGTGATGCAGCTGGCCCAATCACTTAGTTTTAAACAAAACTTTTTAAAATCACCAAGGACAACACAACCTTGCTAAAAGAGGAGCATCGTCACATTAATTCGAGATAAATCAACTATCCTTGAAAAATCTTAGACATTCACATCCTGCAATGCACTTCTTAATCACCATTTCTTTCCTTGCCTGTATTTTCTGAACACCTTTTAACCAGAAACATTTAGCAGCCAGTTTTACCCTTTCTTGGACCAGTTTCAGTACTGCCACATCATGATTCCACATGCAAATCTGCACCTCACCAATCGTTTTGGATTATATGTTGCATATTTATATACATGTCGTGTGGCCCTAATTTAGAAATCTGCTTCTTGCTTCTTGCAATGCAACTTATTAACTTAATATTCTCTATTCCAATGCTATCTATCTCTCCCAGGGTTTTTCTATAGTTTAGTATGCTTTCCTACTTTCCCTGATACTGCTTAAAGCTCCTACAACAGGACTAGAAAAATACCTTAAAGAACTTAGTCACATATCAATTTAGTTGTGACCTATCCAGCTTGTATTAAATATTATCTTCCACCACAGCCAGTTCTAGGAATCTAAATCCTTGCCTCCTGGATCATTATTCAAGAAATCCATTAATCTGCCCTATCTTATTTGTTTACTCATTTGCACAGAGTAATCCAACTACAATTACTTTTGAGGAGCTGTTTGCTAGTTTTCTACCAAGAGCCCCAAATTCTGATAGAACTGCATTTCCTTCCTATTTACATTGTTGATACCCAGATAGACTATAACCTCAGGCTGTATACCCTCCACTCATAGAATATCCTGTAGCTGGTCTGACATCCTTAATCCTAACACCAGGAATGCAACATATTATTCTGCAATCAAATCTAAGGATACAGAATTACCTGCCTATTTCCCTAACTCGTGCATCATGTATCACTACTGCTCTCAGTCATCTTCCTTCCATCCTGTTTCGATTGCCACACATGCTGCCATTGGTTTGACTCTTGCCACACTCCTCTGAGGAGTCATTGTCTTCATTGATATCCAGAACTGAAAACCAGTCAGTGTGCTGGTCCTCAGGAGACTCCCATATTACCTGCATGCCAGGCAATCATTCATTTGCCCTGTGGGCTTGACCACATCATTGAACGCAAAACCTCAATCTCCATGTTGTAGGAGTTTTAAGCATTATTAGGTCAAACATGTGCAGCCAATCACACATCCTCCTACATGCGTGTCTTGTTCACATGCAGTGTTCATGATTTCCATAATGTCACAAGGTAGGCATTCCATATGATTGAGTTGCCCACCCATATCTTAAATTTGACTTTTGTACATGTAGAATTATATACTTCCTGTACTGGGATGCTTTAAAACTTACATTTTTGAAAACATTTTCTGACTTTGAGACAGACAAACAGAGACAGTTTCTAAAGGCAAATGTTCATGTTTTTTTATTTTGATTTTTGATTTTATTGTCACCTTTACTTAAATACAAAAGTGCAGGAGAACAATAAAAAGTGTATAATTTCATCACACAAGATTTTCATCTCAGATACAAATACCTGGGTACAGAATCTTAAGAACAAGGTAGAAAGAAAGAACAAAGTTAAATGTTAAACATTGCAGTAATTATGGTACACTTTCTTAGTTTGAAGTAGGAAATAAATAAAGCTGAATGTTCAAACATTAAAGTCCTCAAGTATTTAGCCACAATATGAAAATATTTCAAGGAAATCACCTCAAGACTAGAAGTCCACAGAAGTCAGGCTGGGCCAAGAGACTGTCACAAACCACCGAAGACTGCTATGCTGAGCCATAAGTCCACCACACGGGGCCAAACGTCTGCTTCACCGAGCCAGAAGGCTGCCACACCAGACCTGGAGGATGTCACACCAAGCCAGAAGGCTGCCTCGCTGTGTCCGTGCCATGTCCAAGGCCAGTAGTTCTTGGCCTGGAGCCCAAGACCAGGAGAAGAAAGAAAAAAGAATAAGAGAAAAAAGACACAAAAAAAGAGAAGGACAAAAAGAGAAAAAAAGGAAAAGAAAACCGACAGAGCGGATAAGGTCCATCTGAAGCATCCTACTCTGCTGCCATCTTGGATTTAGGAATATTTCCTAAAGGAATACCTCCTTCTTTTACTTCATCAAGTTTACTACTCAACAAGCTTAAATTCTTGTAATAACCTTTATTTAAAGTGTCTTGATTCCTAATGCACCACATTCTCTAAATACTTACTGCGTCTTGTTCGCTCTCGCATAATATAACTACGTACCCTTTCATCAACCAAATGGATTCATTTTTTAAAAACTCTCTTGTAGTCAGAGACTCTGATAAGCCAGAAAACAAAGTTCATTTAGCTTCCTGTAACAGTGATTAACACCAGTTGAACAAAGGGTTTTCAGCTGATTGACAGATAACTGCTGGTACTAGGCAGGCCTTATTTAAAAAGGCAATTTAAATTCTTTAAAGGTTAATTAGTTATAAATTCTAGGCCAGCATCTGATTCAATGTAAGCTAAACTTGAGAAAGACATAGCAGCTAAATTCCCACTTTGAATCAAATTCCCCTCCCCCACAAAGTCTCATCTCATGCCAACATAGTCAAACTGTGCTGTTCTTTCCTGAAATCCCAATACCACTTAAAACAGTGCAATGGGAATGGATTAGGTTGAACGTTGTTCTGATTGCTTTCTAAACCTCATCAAAAATTGTGCTAATTTTATGATAATGTGTGAATAAATTACTAAAGGTTGTTCTAAAAAGATTATAAAAACTGTGAGTGAATTGGCATTATGCTGATCATCCAAATTATGAATTAGGACATAATATTTAAGATGACAGCTAAATTTAAATGATGGAAATGTATTTTTTTTCATTTAGAAAGGATTTTTTTAGCATGAAAAAAGTATATAGAATTGAAGAAATAGTGGAGATGTAAGAAAACAGAGCAATCCATAAGAATGCATGATTACAGAGTAGAAATAAGTTTAGGTGAAGACAGGGGCTTGTAGATAGATAGACATCAGCTCCTGGACTTCAGCTGTACATTCAGGGAGAACTGTCAACATATAGAAACGGAGAACATAAATGCAGGAATAGGCCATTTGGCCCTTTGAGCATGCTCTGTCAATCGTTCTGATCATGGTTGATCATCTGATTCTTCCTGCTTTCTCCCAATGTCCTTTGATCCCGTTAATTCTAAGAACTTTATTTCTATCTTTCTTGAAAGTCTTCAATATTTTGGCCTCAACAGTTACTGTGGCAGAGAATTCCTCAGGCTCACCACTTTGAGTGAAGAAATTCCTTCTTATCTCTGTTCTAAAAGAGCCTTATCTTTGGACTATGACACTTGAACTCTGGTCATTGAGAACATCCTTCCCGCATGTTTAATCTTGTTAGAATTTTATAAGTTTCTAAAAGACTCTGCCCCCATTCTTCTAGTTCCCAGCCACTCCAATCACTTCCCATACAACTGTCCTCCCATACCTGGAATTAGTCAAGTAAAGCTTCCTTGCATCTTCCTCAATAGCCAGAACAGCCTTCCTCAGATAAGAAGACCAAAACTTCATATAATACTCCAGGTGTGGTCTTACCAGTGTCCTGTGCAACTGGATTTAGTTATTCCCATTCCTTTAACTGAATCCTTGTCATAAAGGCTAATTACCATTTGCCCTCTTCACTGCCTGCTGCACTTACATGTTTACTCTCAGTGACATTTATGGACATTACACTGAATCTGTTCTCTATTTGCTCACTTACGTGGCTTGTCCAAGTCACACTGAAGTTTATCTGCATTGTCTTCACGGCATACCTTCCCACCATGCTTTGTGTGTCTCCTTCAAATTTGGAGACAGAACACAGAGTTTCCCAATGCAAATCATTAATATATATTATGAATAACTGCAATCCCAAGCACTGATCCATGTGGGTACCCTAGCAGTCACTGCCTGCCACTCAGAAAAAGATCCACTCATTTCTACTCTGTGTTTCCTGTTCCGAGTTCTCAATCCATTTCTGCTTTAATCCATTACATGGGACATTATTGAAACACTGGCATTACCTTCACATGCAATTCATCTTATTTGAGCATTAGTTTCAATTCACGCTTCTGCCCCAACCCCTGATAGTAGTAACTGACAAATAAGTCTTGGACTGTTGGAGTTGGTAATAGGGATGAATGTATGTGAGTGGCTGATTGAGACTCTTGTATTGCTCAGAGAATACACCTGCTTCTCCTGGCTTCATATCAAGCGTGCATTTAAAATAGTTTTGCTGCTAATCTCTGGCTGGCAGCCATTAGTGTCACTGAAGTCTCATGACGTATTAAATTCTGAAAATCTTTAGCTCTTGATTTTCATATTGGGAGCAGTGATTATCATTTTCTATCCTTACCTTTAGACTTAGAAATGTCACCTTAAGTAGTTTCAGCTGTGACTAGCTATCTGACAGAAACATTTAAAATAATGCAATTTTATTTTATTCTTCACAGAGGCTGTGTGGCCTTGCAGCTTTGAGGCAACATTGACTGTGTTCTATTATCATCACTTCACCACAGGGTGATCACACTGTGACATGTTGAGGCCCCAAATTCTGGGATTCTCTCTGTAGATCCTCCCACTTCTTTACTTCACTTTCCTTCTCTAAGGCATTTCTTAAAACTTACGTCTTTGACTAATACTTTTGGTCAGTCAATCAAATATTCCTCATGTGGCTCACTGTCATGCTTTATTTTACAAGGCACCTGTGAAGGACAATGGAACACTTCATTTTACAAAGGGTGCGATAGAAATATAAATTTTTATTATTGAACATGAAAGTGATGATGATTAACTATTGAGAAAAAGGTATGATGTGGAGGTATGGTGTTGGACTGGGGTGGACAAAGTTATAAAAAAAACACCAGATTATAGTCTAACAGGTTTATTTGAAAGCACTAGGTTTCAGAGCACCGCTCCTTCATCAGGTGGTTGTGGAGCAAAGACCATAAGACACAGAATTTATAACAAAAGATTTCCATTTCATGCAACTGAAGTGATAAAATGAACAAACCTGGATTGTTGTTAAGTCTTTCCTCTTTTAGAATGAGTTGCAGGATTTAGTTCATTAGTATGTAAATCCCAGAACTTTCTTTTAAGTCATCTTCTCAAGATAGCTTAAGGTTTTTAAACAAAAGGTGACATCTCAGCTCGGACAATGCATTAAAGGTGTGAGGTCAGAGTCTGTCTGTACCCCGACCTTGAGTCAGACTGGTTCAACCTCCAAAGTGGAATTTACAAAATATTACATGGATTGATTGCCTGCAGATTGTGCATTTTTTTCACAAAATAGAATGTATCTGCAAATATAATTCTACAAATACAAATTCACCCCAAAGAATTATGTGCATGTGCAAGTATGAGAGAGAGAGAGAGAGAGAGAGAGAGATAGAGAGAGAGTGAATGTGTGCATGTGAGTGTGTGAGTGCATGTGAGAGAGTGTGTGTTTGCATGTATGCAAGCTTGGTAAAGTGTGTGTGTTGGTGTGATAGAGTATATGCCTGTGAGAGGGTATATGCGTTGGTGTGAGTCTGGGGGGTGTATGTGAGTGTGTGTGTGAGAGAGGGAGAGAGAGAGAGAGAAAGAGAGCATGTGTATGAGAGACAGCATGTGTATGAGAGAGGGTCTGCATGAGTGTGTGAGTATGTAGGAGTGTGTGTGTATGAGAGAGTGTATAGTGCAGTGGTGTGACATGAACCCAAGGTCCTGGTTGAGGCCATCACATGGGTACCAAGCTCGGCTACAGCGTCTGTTCGGCCACTTTGCATTGTTGACTATCCTGAAGTAAGCCTTGGAGGATGGTCATCCAAAGATCTGAGGCCCAGTGTCCCTGACTGCTGAAGTGTTCCCTGACTGGGAGGGAACACCCATGTCTGGTGATTGTTGCACGGTATCCATTCATCCATTGTTGTAGCGTCCACTTGGTCTCACCAATGTGCCTTGTCTTGGGGAATTCTTGTCTGCAGTGTATGAGATAGACAACTCTGGCCAAGTCATGAGTACTTGCCGTGTATGTGGTGGGTGGTTTCCCACAGGTAATGGTGGTATCTGTGTCGACACTCTGACAAGTCTTGCAGTGGTTCACCATTGTTTTAATTAAACTAAGTGCAAAGTGTTACTTTATGTCCCTCCTTAACTAATAATAAATGTACCTATGAAAATTATATGAACATAACTAAACAGTTTGTAGAAAACTTATTTTCAAAAGCAAGATCAAAACTTATTTTGTGTGAGTGAGAGCAAGTTACAGGGAATTCCAGACTAACGACAGAGGTCTTTTAATTTGTGCTAGGTGCACCATGGATAAATCTGACTTAGTTGAGTTCCTGAGCTGCTCAAGAATTCTTCTTATCATACCCTCAATAGACCCCAAAAATATCCACGTCAGCTGAATTCTGGCTTGAGTCCATTGGAAAGTGGAAGGAATACCCAAATGTTTATTGGAGGAAAATAGCTGGTCGCAGAGACTATCAGGGTTCCTTACCGAAAAAGTCTGCTTTGTCCATTGGACTGACATCGATCTAAAGTTCTACCTAGTGGTTGCAATTCGCATTGCAGGTGCGGCCTTGCATTTGTGGAACAATCATCCTGCACACTGAGCCTGTTATCAGGACCAGGATAGGATCTTCACATGGTGCATGTGAGGTTGTCATTGGAGGCAGAATGTACCCTCAGGGGATTTCAAGGCTAAAGAGAATAATGGGTTATCTTTCAAATGACACAGTTTGGCAGTACTGGTCATCCCAATAGACCAACAGCTGGAGCAGTAAGTAGCAGTTATCTACTCTAAACTCTCCCTCTGCATCTATTAAACATACATTGGTATTAGATATCTATATTATATCAGAGCTATTCCATTTTCCTGGAGTGATTTGAATATTCCATCTGTTTAAAGTATCCAAGGACATCAGCGCTAATAGAATTTTCCAGTTACGTGGTACATGAGGAGTAGACCAAAAGAAAATTTGGAGAAATATACTCTCGTGTTGGTAGAAAAAGACTTTCTTATCCTTCTTACATTTGTGAACTTAAAATAATTTATGAATCAGCAAGAAACAAACTTTACAGATACTCCAACCTGTGATTTCTAATGATTTACACTAAAAGGATTTGTCATGAGTTTAATTTCGCCACAAAACTACTTCCTCTTCCACCTGAGAATGCAAGCTGTCAACCTGTGTCGATATGAGAGGCCCCTCCAGTCTGATGGATGCTTCAGAAACCTGAGTTAGCATGCATTTTTTAACATAGTTAAATGACATTTGACACAACTTATTGGAATAGGTTTTGTGACATCGAGCAACGTGATGAGAAGTTGTTTTTAATCTGGGGAGGATTTTCTTTATTGCTTGTTTACCTTATTTCAAACATTTACCTGAAAATCCTGAAACAGGATTTATCATTGCTAATTCAACTATAAATTAGATTACTTACAGTGTGGAAATAGGCCCTTCGGTCCAACAAGTCCACACCAACCCATTCCCCTACATTTACCCCTTTACCTAACACTATGGGCAATTTAGCATGGCCAATTCACCTGACCTGCACATCTTTGGACTGTGGGAGGAAACCAGAGCACCCGGAAGAAACCCGCACAGACACGGGGAGAACGTGCAAACTCGACAGTCAGTCAGTTTTCTAGGGTTGTGAGGCAGTGGTGTTAACCACTGTGCCACCGTGCTGCCATTGTGCTAACAGCAGTGAAAATTGAACTTTTCATTGCTGTCTATAAATTAAAACTACACATTTATCCTACAGTGGTTCTACAGAGATGTTTTACAGGGATAGAAACTGGTAATTCTAGCACATATCACTCAGTTGTGACAATATACTAAGTTACATTGGTGGTGCTAGATTTTAGAATTAGAATTAGGTTTATTGTCACGTGTACTTAAATTACTAAAGAACAGGAATAAAATGAAAAGTGTACAATGCCACCTACACAAGGCAACTTGTGATGTACAAAAGAAATGAGAAAATAAAGAAAGAAAATTACACAACATTACAAGAAAACATAGTATAAGTTAGGAAATAAGAAATAAAGCTGAAAAGGTTGGATTTTACAGTCTTTCTATAAGGGCCTCCACGTAGTCTGACTGGGCTTCACTGGTTCCCAGCCAATAGTCATCTTTGCTCTGGGCCCACAGGCCACTGTCACCACTCCACTCCGGGCCCACTGGCCGCCAACCCCTTCCACTCCGGGCCCACTGGCCACTGTTACCGCTCCACGCTGGGCCCACTGGCCACTGTCCCTACACCAGTCTGGGCGCATTGGCCACCATCCCTCTAGAATCAGGGCTGGTCAACATTCCCGCTCCACTCCGGGCCCACTGGTCGCCGTCTCCGCACCACTCCGGGCCCACTGGTGACAGTCCCTGCACCACTCCGGGCCCACTGGTCACCGTCCCCGCTCCACTCCGGGCCCACTGGTCACCATCCCCGCTCCACTCTCGGCCACTAGTCACCGTCCCCGCTCCACTCCGGGCCCACTGGTCACCGTTCCCACTGCACTCTCGGCCACTGGTCACCGTCCTCACTCCACTCTGGGTCCACTGATCACCATCCCCGCTCTACTCGAGTGCCAATGGTCACCGTCCCCTCAGCATTCGAGGCCCACTGGCCACCGTCCCCACTCCACTTCGGGCCCACTGGTCACTGTCTCCACTCCACTCCGGTCTCACTGGTCACCGTCTCCACTCCACTCCAGGCCCACTGGTCACCATCTCCACTCCACTCCGGGCCTACTGGTCACAGTCCCCACACGACTTCGGTCCCACTGGTCACCGATCCCGCTCCACTCCAGGCCCACTAGTCACCGTTCCCACTCCACTCTTGGCCACCGTCCCCGCTTCACTCCAGGCCCACTGGTCACCGTCTCCGCTCCAATCCGGGCCACTGGCCACTGTCACCACTCCACTCCGGGCCAACTGGCCACCGTCCCCCTTCCACTCCGGGCCCACTGGCCACTGTCCCCACTCAACGCTGGGCCCACTGTCCACTGTCCCCACACCAGTCTGGGCCCATTGGCCACCATCCCTCTCGAATTAGGGCCCACAGGCCACCATCCCTCTCGAATTAGGGCCCACAGGTCACCGTCCCCCTTCCACTCCGGACCCACTGGTCACTGTCCCCGCTCCACTCCGTGCCCACTGGCCACTGTCCCTGCTCCACTCCAGGTCCACTGGTCACTGTCTCCGCTCCACTCCAGGGCCACTGGTCATCGTCCCTGCACCACTCCTGGCCCACTCTCCACGGTCCCCATTCCACACTGGGCCCACCGGCCACTGTCCCCACTCCACACTGGGCCCACTGGTCACTGTCCCCGCTTCATTCCAGGGCCCACTGGCCACTGTCCCCTTCCACACTGGGCCCACTGGTCACTGTCCCCGCTTCATTCCAGGGCCCACTGGTCACCGTCCCCGCTCCACTCCGGGCCCACTGGCGACCATCCCCACTCCATGCTGTGCCCACTGGCCACCATCCCCACTCCACTCTGGGCCACTGATCACCATCCCCTCTCCACAAAGGGCCCACTGGCCACTATCCCATTCCACTCGGGGCCCACTGGTCACCGTCCCCACTCCACACTAGGCCCACTGGTCACCGACCCCTTCTACTCCGGGCCCACTGGCTACCGTCCCCGTTCGACTCCAGGCCCACTGATCACCGTCTCCACTCCACTTCAGGCCCACTGGTCACTGTCTCCACTCCACTCCGAGCCCACTTGTGACTGTCCCCGATCCACTCCGAGCCCACTGGTCACCGTCCCCACTCCACTCCGGGCCCACTGGTCACTGTCTCCACTCCACTCCAGGCCCACTGGTCACCATCCCCACTCCACTCCAGTCCTACTGTTCACAGTCCCCACACGACTCCGGGCCCACTGGTCACCGACCCCGCTTCACTCCAGGCCCACTGGTCACCGTCCCTGCTCCACTCCAGGCCCACTGGCCACTGACCCCACTCCACGCTGGGCCCACTGTACACTGTCCCCACACCAGTCTGGGCCCATTGGCCACCATCCCTCTCGAATTAGGGCCCACTGGTCACTGTCCCTGCTCCACTCCCAGCCCACTGGCCATTGCCCCCGCTCCACTCCGGGCCGACTGGCCACCGTCCCTGCTCCACTCCAGGCCCAATGGCCACCGTCCCCCTTCCACTCTGGGCCCACTGGTCACTGTCCCTGCTCCACTCTGTGCCCACTGGCCACTGTCCCCGCTCTACTCCAGGTCCACTGGTCACTGTTCCCGCTACACTCCAGGGCCACTGGTCATCGTCCCTGCACCACTCCTGGCCCACTCTCCACGGTCCCCATTCCACACTGGGCCCACCGGCCACTGTCCCCACTCCACACTGGGCCCACTGGTCACTGTCCCCACTTCATTCCAGGGCCCACTGGTCACCATCCCCGCTCCACTCTGGGCCCACTGGCGACCATCCCCACTCCATGCTGTGCCCACTGGCCACCGTCTCCGCTCCACGCTGGGCCACTGATCACCATCCCCGCTCCACTCCAGGGCCACTGGTCACTGACTCCGCTCCACTCCAGGGCCACTGGTCATCGTCCCTGCACCACCCTGGCCCACTGTCCACGGTCCCCATTCCACACTGGGCCCACCGGCCACTGTCCCCACTCCACACTGGGCCCACTGGTAACTGTCCCCGCTTCATTCCAGGGCCCACTGGCCACTGTCCCCTTCCACACTGGGCCCACTGGTCACTGTCCCCGCTTCATTCCAGGGCCCACTGGTCACCGTCCCCGCTCCACTCCGGGCCCACTGGCGACCATCCCCACTCCATGCTGTGCCCACTGGCCACCATCCCCACTCCACTCTGGGCCACTGATCACCATCCCCTCTCCACAAAGGGCCCACTGGCCACTATCCCACTCCACTCGGGGCCCACTGGTCACCGTCCCCACTCCACACCAGGCCCACTGGTCACCGACCCCTTCTACTCCGGGCCCACTGGCCACCGTCCCCGCTCGACTCCAGGCCCACTGATCACCGACCCGCTCCACTCCGGGCCCACTGGTCACCGTCCCCACTCCACTCCGAGCCCACTGGTCACCGTCCCCACTCCACTCCGGGCCCACAGGTCACTGTCTCCACTCCACTCCAGGCCCACTGGTCACCGTCTCCGCTCCACTTCGGGCTGACTGGTCACCATCCCCACTCCACTCCAGTCCTACTGTTCAATGTCCCCACACGACTCCGGGCCCACTGGTCACTGATCCCGCTCCACTCCAGGCCCACTAGTCACCGTTCCCACTCCACTCTTGGCCACCGTCCCCGCTTCACTCCAGGCCCACTGGTCACAGTCCCTGCTCCACTCCGGGCCCACTGGCCACTGTCCCCACTCCACGCTGGGCCCACTGTACACTGTCCCCACACCAGTCTGGGCCCATTGGCCACCATCCCTCTCGAATTAGGGCCCACTGGTCACTGTCCCTGCTCCACTCCCGGCCCACTGGCCATTGCCCCCGCTCCACTCCGGGCCGACTGGCCACCGTCCCTGCTCCACTCCGCCCAATGGCCACCGTCCCCCTTCCACTCTGGGCCCACTGGTCAATGTCCCCGCTCCACTCTGTGCACACTGGCCACTGTCCCCGCTCCACTCCAGGTCCACTGGTCACTGTTCCCACTCCACTCCAGGGCCACTGGTCATCGTCCCTGCACCACTCCTGGCCCACTCTCCACGGTCCCCATTCCACACTGGGCCCACCGGCCACTGTCCCCACTCCACACTGGGCCCACTGGTCACTGTCCCCACTTCATTCCAGGGCCCACTGGTCACCTTCCCCGCTCCACTCTGGGCCCACTGGCGACCATCCCCACTCCATGCTGTGCCCACTGGCCACCATCTCCGCTCCACGCTGGGCTCACTGGCCACCATCCCCACTCCACTCTGGGCCACTGATCACCATCCCCGCTCCACAAAGGGCCCACTGGCCACTATCCTACTCCACTCGGAGCCCACTGGTCACCGTCTCCACTCCACTCCGGGCCCAATGGTTACTGACCCCTTCCACACCGGGCCAATGGCCACCGTCCCCGCTCCACTCCGGGCCCACTGGTCACTTTCTCCACTCCACTCCAGACCCACTGGTCACCGTCCCCGCTCCACTCCGGGCCCACTGGTCACGGTCCCCGCACCACTCCGGACCCACTGGTCACAGTCTCCGCTCCACTCCGAGCCCACTGGTCACCGTCCCCGCTCCACTCTGGGTCCACTGGTCACCGTCCCCACTCCACTCTGGGCCCACTGGTCACCGTCCCCGCTCCACTCTGGGCCCACTGGTCACCGTCCCCACTCCACTGTGGGCCCACTGGTCACCGTCCCTGCACCACTCCGGACCCACTGGTCACCGTCCCCAATCCACTCTGGGCCCACTGGTCACCATCCACTCTCCACTCCAGTCCCACCCGTCACCGACCTCTTCCACTCCGGGCCCACTGGTCACTGTCCCCGCACCACTCTGGGCCCACTGGTCACTGTCTCCACTCTACTCCAGGCCTACTGGTCACGGTCCCCACTCCACTCCGGGCCCACTGGTCACCGTCCCCACTCCACTCCGAGCCCACTGGTCACCGTCCCTGCTCCACTCCGGGCCCACTGGTCACTGTCCCCACTCCACTCCGGGCCCACTGGTCACCGTCCCCACTCCACTCCGAGCCCACTGGTCACCGTCCCTGCTCCACTCCGGGCCCACTGGTCACCATCCCCACTCCACTCCGGGCCCACTGGTCACCGTCCCTGCTCCACTCCGGGCCCACTGGTCACCATCTCCGCTCCACTCCAGATCGACAGGTCACTGTCCCCACTCCACACCAGACCCACTGGTCACAGTCCCCGCTCCACTCCGGGCCCACTGGTCACCGTACCCGCTCCACTCTGGGCCCACTGGTCACTGTCCCCACTCCACTCTGGGTCCACTGGTCACCATCTCCGCTCCACTCCAGGCCCACTGGTCACCATCTCCACTCCACTTTGGGCCTACTAGTCACCGTCCCCGCTCCACTCCGGGCCCACTGGTCACTGTCCCCGCTCCACTCCGGGCCCACTGGCCACTGTCCCCGCTCCACTCCGGGCCCACTGGTCACTGTCCCCGCTCCACTCTGGGCCCACTGGCCACTGTCCCCGCTCCACTCCGGGCCCACTGGTCACTGTCCCCGCTCCACTCCGGGCCCACTGGTCACTGTCCCCGGTCCACTTCGGGCTGACTGGTCACCATCCCCGCTCCACTCCAGACCCACTGGTCACAGTTCCCGCATCACTCCCGGCCCACTGGTCAACGATCCCGCTCCACTCCGGGCCCACTGGTCACCGCTCCACTCCAGACCGACAGGTCACCGTCCCCACTCCACTCCAGACCCACTGGTCACAGTTCCCGCATCACTCCCGGCCCACTGGTCAACGATCCCGCTCCACTCCGGGCCCAGTGGTCACCATCCCCGCTTCACTCTGGGCACACTAGTCACTGTCCCCACTTCACTGAGGGCACACTGGTCACCGTCTCCACTCTACTCCAGGCCTACTGGTCACCTTCCCCGCTCCACTCCGGGCACACTGGTCACAGTCCCCGCTCCACTCCGAGCCCACTGGTCACTGTCGCCGGTCCACTCCGGGCCACTGGTCACCGTCCCCACTCCACTTCGGGCCCACTGGTCACCGTCTCCACTCCACTCCGGGCCCACTGGTCACCATCTCCACTCCACTTCGGGCCCACTGGTCACCATCTCCACTCCACTTCGGGCCCACTGGTCACCATCTCCACTCCACTTCGGGCCCACTGGTCACCATCTCCACTCCACTTCGGGCCCACTGGTCACCATCTCCACTCCACTTCGGGCCCACTGGTCACCATCTCCACTCCACTTCGGGCCCACTGGTCACCGTCCCCGCTCCACTCCAGGTCCACTGGTCAGCGTCCCCACACTCCATGCCCACTGGTCACCATTCCCACTCCACTCTCGGCCACTGATCACCGTCCCCGCTCCACGAAGGTCCCACTGGTCACCATCCCCACTCCACTCCAGACCCACTGGTCACTATCCCCGCTCCACTCCAGGCCCACTGGTCACCATACCTGCTCCACTCCAGGCCCACTGGTCACTGTCCACGCACCATTTCGGGCCCACTGGTCACCGTCCCCGCTCCACTCCGGGCCCACTGGTCACCGTCCCCGCTCCACTCCGGGCCAACTGGTCACCGTCCCCGCACCACTTCGGGCCCACTGGTCACCATCTCCACTCCACTCCGGGCCCACTGGTCACCGTCCCCGCTCCACTCCAGACCCACTGGTCACTAGCCCCGCTCCACTCCAGGCCTACTGGTCACCATACCTGCTCCACTCCAGGCCCACTGGTCACTGTCCACGCACCATTTCGGGCCCACTGGTCACCGTCCCCGCTCCACTCCGGGCCCACTGGTCACCGTCCCCGCTCCACTCCGGGCCCAATGGTCACCGTCCCCGCACCACTTCGGGCCCACTGGTCACCAACCCTCTCCCCTCCGGGCCCATTGGTCACCATCCCCGCTCCACTCCAGGCCCACTGGTCACCGTCCCCGCACTACTTCAGACCCACTGGTCACCGACCCTCTCCCCTCCGGGCCCATTGGTCACCATCCCCGCTCCACTCCGGACCCACTGGTCACCGTCCCCTGCACCACTCCGGGCCCAATGGTCAGCGTCCCCGCTCCACTCCGGACCCACTGGTCACCGTCTCCGCTCCACTCCAGGCCCACTGGTCACCATCTCCAGTCCACTCCAGGCACACTGGTCACCATCTCCACTCCACTCCGGGCCTACTGGTCACCGTCCTCGCTCCACTCCGGGCCCACTGGTCACCAGGCACGCGGCACTCCAGTCCCACTCGTCACCGACCCCTTCCACTCCGGGCCCACTGGCCACCATCCCCGCTCCACTCTGGGCCCACTGGTCACTGTCCCCGCTCCACTCCGGGCCCACTGGTCACTGTCCCCGCTCCACTTCGGGCCCAATGGTCACTGTCCCCGCTCCACTTCGGGCCCAATGGTAACCGTCCCCGCTCCACTCAGGGCCCACTGGTCAATGTCCCCCGCACCACTTCGGGCCCAATGGTCACCGTCCCCGCTCCGCTCTGGGCCCACTGGTCACTGTCCCCGCTCCACTCCAGGTCCACTGGTCACCGTTCCCACACTCCTTGCCCACTGATCACCGTCCACGCTCCACTCTGGGCCCACTGGTCACCGTCCCCGCTCCACTCTGGGCCCACTGGTCACTTTCCCCAGTCCACTCTGGGCCCACTGGTCACCGTCTCCGCTCCACTCCAGAACCACTGGTCATTGTCCCTGCTCCACTCCATGCCCACTGGTCACCATCCACGCTCCACTCCAGGTCCACTGGTCACCGTCCCCGCACCACTCCGGGCCCACTGGTCACTGTTCCGCTCCACTCCAGGTCCACTGGTCACTGTTCCGCTCCACTCCAGGTCCACTGGTCACTGTTCCGCTCCACTCCGGGCCCACTGGTCACTGTTCCGCTCCACTCCGGGCCCACTGGTCACTGTTCCGCTCCACTCCGGGCCCACTGGTCACTGTTCCGCTCCACTCCGGGCCCACTGGTCACCGTCTCCGCTCCACTCCAGGTCCACTGGTCACCGTCCCCGCACCACTTCGGGCCCACTGGTCACCGTCTCCGCTCCACTCCGGGCCCACTGGTCACTGTTCCGCTCCACTCCGGGCCCACTGGTGACTGTCCACGCTCCACTCCGGGCCCACTGGTCACTGTCCCCGCTCCACTCCGGGCCCACTGGTCACTGTCCACGCTCCGGTCCGGGCCCACTGGTGACTGTCCCCGATCCACTCCGGGCCCACTGGTCACTGTCCCCGCTCCACTCCGGGCCCACTGGTCACTGTCCCCGCTCCACTCCGGGCCCACTGGTCACTGTCCCCGCTCCACTCCGGGCCCACTGGTCACTGTCCCCGCTCCACTCCGGGCCCACCGGTCACTGTCCCAACTCCAATCCGGGCCACTGGCCACCGTTACTACCAGATAATACTGCTTGCTATCGAGAATCTATTTGTTTGACATCACAAATGGCGGCACAGATAATTATTTATGACCAGAAGGATTTTGGAAGATTTTTTAGCTTGTGATTTCATTATGAGTTGAGTGTTAGTCATTGACATCTGTGTTCATTTAATATTAAATCCTAAAATGAGTGACATAGAGCTATTTAACAGAGCAAAGCATGTAGTCAGCTTTCAACTGCCAGAAATGTTACAATCCAAGTTGGCTAACAGCAACAAAGTGAAAGGATACAGCCCTTTCCACTTGGTAAGGGTGGCAAGGGAAAGGTTAAAAAAAATTGTAGTCACTTTAAATTGAAGTTTTCTGTCTCCAGGTTTTAAGATAGCAAAGTGGCATTGCTAGGTACAGTTAGACAACAGACACAGTTGAGAGTATTGTCCAAACATTGAAAAGAGTGAAAGAAATTAGGTACATGTATCTGAAAATAGAGGAGAATCTGAGTTATGTGGTTATAAAAAAAGTGGGTGGCCAATCAGTACTCAAAATATGGGCAAACCTATTTGATTTACTAAATCATTAAAGTAAGGTCACTCAGTAAATGTCATCTTGCCCGACAGTTTATTATATCATTTACTTTAAAAGTACAAATACTGCACACCAAAAGTAGCCATTATCATCTATCAAACCAGAAGAACATTTACCCTGACTACGGTGACCACTGCTATTTTCTTTATGGGCATTCCTTTGGTAATGTCCCTAATCCATCAACTCTACTGGTTTGGACTGATAGGAACAAAACTGGCAATAAATGAAATTTCTGGCATCCCTGCAAAGTACTCATTAGCAAACTGGAAGCTTTTCCTGCTGAGCTAGCCTTTGCAATCTCTGTGGATACTCAGTTAACCTGTGCGCACCAAAAAACAATGGAGAATACAACTGTCATCAAGAATTCCACAGAGAATGTCTCAGTCATGTTTACTGCTGCAGGGGCTTTGGAAAATTAATAAAAACCAAAAAGCATCACTAAGAGAAAAACAAACATATCTTGAGAAATGGTTTTGCTAAGTCATTGATTCCTCTAGTTTATTCAGTAGAGATCTGAAATATGCCAGTGGCAGAGATGATATTCCAGTATAAATATGAAATCATTCTCTCTTGTGCATGGTATGTTAAATCCTTGCTTATCTTATCACAGAGGTGTCGCGGTGCTTGTGAAGGGAATCTAAAATATGAAAGCATTGTTTGTCAAATCAATTAATAAAATGAGTAAAGGGCTTGGTTTTTAATCATAAGCATAATCGCACAGTCAAAAGAAAGTAAACAGGGTTTTCCAGTGATATACTGAGCACCTTTTAAGTCCATCTAAAGGTCTGTCACACAGAATGGGGAATGTTCTGGAATCCATTTCTCACAGAAGGGATCTGAATAAAAGGGACTGATAGACTTGGGAATTGGGGTCATGATCCTGTGGATTTTACTCTGATCTGGACTCACCATGAAAGTTGGATCCATGCTAGGAGTATATTATTGCAGAATGTAAGAGTTCTTGATTAAAATATCAATAGTCCTGGCATTTGCAGTAATGGTATGCACGGGTAATGACTGTTATTGCAATTTCCAGATCTTCTTCCTTGGAATATCCTATGCATTAACCCACCCAGGTGGTATGGATAATGAAGGTCAAGTGCAATGCTAGATTTCACAACATGAATTTTTCAACACTGTATTTTAATTCTTGGAAAGAAAATGTCAACAGAAGTGAATAAATTTCATTCTGTATCTTTATCTAAATATTTTCAGTGTGCAACTTGTTTGTAAAGCACATTCAAGAGTAGCCAAGAGTGGGAATGGCTTGTATAATGATTGGCTAACCTGCACCTCTTACAGACAACCTGTCCTTCTTAAAATGGTCCAGACCCTGCTGCATTCTGTCAGTTATAAGTTTAAAATTAAAAATACGTTAATGATCAGGTAGAGGGTTTGCTGAACAAATGCGTTCAGAAATGAAAAGGAGAGATGCTAACTTTCTGCAAGAAGTTCTCAATACAAACCTTACAGCACATAGGTTAGGAGGTTGACTTTCACAATACAAAGCAGTTGCACAAACCATTACAAAAAATATTCAGGGACAGCCCAGCTGGAGGAAAGGGAGGGAAGTTCTACTCTATTACTCCTCTTCTCTTTCCTTCTCCCCCTTTTCCTGAGTTGGTCTCCAAATACCAAGTAGTAAGGGCTGTACCCTTATTTTAGGATATGAAGGATGCAGACCAGGGCAGACTTCACTAGTTAGCACTAGAGGACACATCCCCTTTTCCCCTGCCTGGAACCATTGCTCATGATGCTGTTGGTTGTTATCCAATTTTCTGCATGGTGCTCATTGGATGTGTGGTCTGGTAGTTGAGTGGAAGCATTAGTCAAGTGTGTAATGAGAATTTAAAAGTGATATGCTGTGAAGACAGGAAATCTGAAATGAAACCAAAATGTTCTGGAAATACTCAGCAGGTCTGGCAGCCCTATACTTTGTGTCACCAAGCTTCTATTTCTGTTTGGTGTTTCATAGGTGGTTCGTATGGCTCATTACTGCAGGATAAAGATATGATGACTGCTACTAGAATATTGGGTATTCAGACTGAAGATCACTTGTTGACGTTATACTGGATCTTGATAGAGTGGTAGCATTTGCAAATGTAGAACCCCTCCCTGATGAATGGTAAGGTCTGCTGAGTCACAAGAGGTTGAATTCTATACCCCTGACCATCGCATTGGACTCTATGTGTTCTCTCCTTCTGCTTTACATTGGTCAGAGAGAAGACAAGGAAAGGGTAGCATTGTTTCACATTGGTTAGCACTGCTGCTTCAGAACACCAGGGACCTGAGTTCGATTCCAGTCTTAGGTGACTGTCTATGTGGCACATGCACATTCTCCTTATGTCTATGTGGATTTCCACCCGGTGCTCTGCTTTCCTCTTGCATTCCAAAGATGTGCAGGTTAGATGGATTGGCCATGCTTAATTGTCTCGTAGTGTCCAGGGTTGTATAGTCAAGATGGATTAGCCATGGCAAATGTGGGGTTACAGGGTGGGTCTGAGTGAAATGCCTTTGGAGGGTCAGTGCATACCCAATGGGCCAAACAGCCTTTATCTGCATTGTAATGATTTTATGATTCAACATTGAAGTCACTGTTCCTTCTACGCTAGGTCTCGGGTCACTTCCCTGATGGGCACCTAAATCTGGATTGTGGCAAATGTTGCCTGCTCCTGCCTGGAAAGTCCCAGTTACCTAGATTGGATAAGTTCTGGTGACTTTTATACCTGTGAGACACACAGTTGTCAACCTATTGTGAGAATCCAGGTCCTGTCGGAGGACATGATCTAGTTCAGTCTCCATTTTGTTGGTGAAATACAGGCACCTCACATACTAGTTGAGGTGGAATGGGAGAAATTTAGTTAGTTTCAGTGTGGAAACAGGCCCTTTGGCCCAACAAGTCCACACCGACCCTCTTAAGAGCAACCCACCCACACCCATTCCCCTACACCTAACACTACGGGCAATTTTTAGCATGGCCAATTCACCTAACCTGCACATCTTTGGACTGTGGGAGGAAACTGGAGCACCCGGAGGAAACCCACACAGACACGGGGAGAATGTGCAAACTCCTCACAGACAGTCGCCCGAGGTGGGAATTGAACCCGGGTCTCTGGTGCTGTGAGGCAGCAGTGCTAACCACTGTGTTATAAAGTTCCAGAAGGAGTAGGGCCTTTCTTTGGGAGCATGCCTCCTCTCTCTGTATGTTATTCCTTCTCTCTGCTGCTTTTTCCACATTGTTGTTTCGCCCAGAAAAGGATTGTATTGGCTGAAACCCATTTGCTCTTAACAGTGACCATATAGTAGCTCAAACTGATTTATCAGCACCCAATGTCACTCCTTTCCAAAACCAAAGGTTCACAAAGCTTTGTGGCTGTGGACCTTTTACAAATCTTCATGTCAAAATCATGGTTCTGACTTCCTGCTCTTATCACAGTTTTAAAAGTCTTGAAGCTATCTTCTTCCATTAGACTTCATCCATTTTACATTGCCCGTTTGTGTCATTAGATCTGGTCCACAGCATTTCCAATGCTGCTACCTTGGTATGAATTAAATCTATAGTTCTTGGCTTTTCTCCAGTTGTTATGCCTCATAGTGAATGATAAGTATTCCTTTCTTCACTTCCATCTTTTCCAGGCTAAGGAATTGCCAATCTCCAGTTTTTATTTATTTGTGTTTTCTCTCAGTAGAACAGAACTCTTTTGCTATGAACATTTATCAGTAATTCCTATCTATGTCTGTATCTTGTCCCTATGACTGTTAACACTCCCTTTGGTTTTGCTTTGTTAAACTTGCTGTTTTTCACCTCTTTCTCATTAGCATAAAACCCATGACCTTTTGAGCCACCTTTCGTTCTGAAAAAGAATTATTTTGGACTTCTAACATTAACTCTGTTTCTCTCGACATAGGTAATACTGGCCCCGCTGAACAATTTGTTTCCCCAGCATATCCTGATTTTATTTCAAATCTCCAGCATCTGCAGTACTTTGTTTCCAGTTGCATTCTGCAAGAATTGTGTAGCCTTCAGATCATCTTCATGTAAGAAATCAGAAAATAGGGGGAGATGCAGCAATCATTAATGCAACAGCAGTTTTATACCTGAGTGTTAACAATGGGAATATACACTTGAGGGAAGATGTTGCATAAGGTAACGCTTCTGAAACTGTCAATGTTGAAGTTGCGTTAAACTCCACCCAATCAGATATGTCATACAGGCTTTGAAAGAAGAATGAGGCAGTCAGCACGAGGCCCCAATAGAGATACTGAAGTGTCATGTCTGGCTCCTGATAGTTTTAACAGTTCTGCCCACTAGTCATTGTAATTTAGACTATCGCTATCATGCATTATATTATCACTGAGAGGCTTTTTATTTGAGGGAAGATGGAGTTACATTTTACATGTTTTGGTCAGCTGAAGTGACCCCCTAATAATCAGGAATCCATTGGATGAGCCCTCAGATGTAGCTGCCTTCAATTGTTACAATGTCAGAGTATGAACAGCACTCGGCTCATCCCTTTCCAATAACATCTCCAGAAGATATCAATCCAAAACATATTTTTGTCTGATTGGTCACTCATGATCACTCAAGTATACAGCAAATAAAGCAGTAAGGGAAGCTAAAACTATTTAGAAGCTCCCCTACTGGCACAAGCCACCATCCTAAGTTTTGCAATTCTGGCATCACAACTATATATCACTACCCCACAGTGGGAATGGTGGCAGGATGCAGAGGTTAAGGCTGGCTGGTGCTGCAGTGCCATCATGCAGAGGCCACATTGAAAGGGGTCTTTTTTGACAAGCTCTCTAAAGACAAGCTGATCATGTATATGGGGACGTTGACCTTCTCCACTTTCAGGACCTTGTGCAACATGCATTGCCACCACGAGCATGTCATAGCACTCATCAGGAGGTGACCTCTGAAGCTCCACAGGATGCAACTTCCCATGTGGCTCAGGTTGGTTCAGGAGGAGTTCAGCTGGAAAACATCATGAGGTGATGGACTCTTCTCAGCAGGATAGGTCAAGCTGGCAGTGTTAACGTCTAAGGTAGACATGAATATGTACTTGGCATTGTTGTGTCCACAGATTTGAACACAATTTCAAGATTGAACAAATCAACTCTGCCATTTTTACAGTCACTTTCTTTCTTAGAAGAAACTACAGGTGTTAATTACTCAACAGCAACAACAAAAGCATCAGGAGTCGGCACTGGCTGCAGAGTCACAACAGTCAACACACGGTGCCCAATGAACATAAAACCAAGTCTACACACTTCAATGCAGCCACCTGAAGCTAACAGATTGGCAGTGCCGACAATGCCTTACACTATCCAGGAAGTTGTCTTCTACGTTTGCCAGCTACTGGTGAACATTTGCATCCTCATGGATGAGGAGGAAATCCCATCCCAGTAGTCTTGTGTGTGACAATGGCCCTCAATTTCTATGCCAGTTGTTTATTTCAGGGAGCCACTGGGGATTTCTGCAGAATCTCAGAGGCAACTGCTTACAAGTCTATCTGGGATGTGATGATGCCCTGCTTGCTCGGGCTCACCTTTTATAACATTTTCCATGGATGTTGTAGGTCAGGCAATCAGGGCTTGGGCTTTGATGCCATGGCAAGATTTCTGCCTAGCCATCCCAACAGTCTTCATGAACAGGAAAGGCTTCCATTCTATGAATGTATAAATCATCTATGACTGCAGCAGATGGATCATGCTGGCCTATGTACGTTATCCAGGGAACTGCTGCAATGCCTCGAGTCAGGAACATTCACAGGAGTCTACCTTCTTGGCGCATAAAAAGATGGTTGGTTGGCAACAAGAATTATATTCATACATGGCTCGTAGCATTTGTCAATCCACAAGAGTCACTGTAGAGCAAGCTATAGGACTCTTGAAAATGTGATTCAGATTTCTGGCCCAGTCAGTTAGTGCAATGCAAGGTGAAGGAGTGGAAAGTCTTCTTTGAGCAGAAGGTTGAAGCTAAGGATTCTGGGATGATCAAGGAGGGACCTCACAAATACCAAAATGACAGGACCATGATGCAACGAGTTATATGATACCTTCCTAGACATCCATTTCCAGGAGGCTTGAGCAAGGGGAGATGTTTAATGTTCTGTTTGTCACGTACTGCTAGGGACTGCTGCATCCCCTATTCAATTCATTAACTGAAAGGAATTTCAGTTTGCAGTTTTGGTTGGAACTAAAGCAAAGTTCTTAATCTGTCTGTGTGTGAAATATGAAATTTAAAGCAGGAAGCTTAGTTGTGATAAACCTGGGATCTGTATTAACTGCATGCACGCATGACTGTGACACCATGGATACGCTCATGAGGAGGGACTCACAGATGGCTGTAAAATTCTGTGTCACTCCTCCATGAAAGAGAACACTGATGCTCACCAGGTCTGTCAATCCTACATTATAAGATTAGTTTGATTTTGCTTTCTCTCTCTCTCTTTCTCTCTCCCTGCACTCTTGTAAATTGTCAGGATCCTACACTGTACCATTACAATAACTGCACAATCTTCAGGAGTGAGCTTTTAATATTGTGAAGTATAAAAATACTCACAATTCCCCATTATTCCCTCCAGTATAGAAACATAGAAACTAATCACAGAAGTCAGCCATTCAGCCCTTCGAGCGTACTTCATCATTCAATATGATCATAGCTGGTCCTCTATCTCAACACCATATCACAATCTTATCCCCCTTAAGGAATGGTGAAAGTCACCTCTCAGATATGCTTTGCTATCTCTTATATTGAGAATGCCTAGCCTGGAGATCCCAAGGCATGGAATTGGCCTTTGGCTTCTGCACCCCTGTAGAGGTTAGTCATCTCTCAGCAACTTTTATGAACTGCCTGTATAGATTTCACTCTCCTCGATCCGAAATCCTGCGGCTAAACTGATGGGGACAAAATGAATTTGTGAATACTTGCAGTTTGACAAATAATTTACCAGTTTGGGCGCAGTCACTATCAGTTGATTGTTTTCCATACAATGCAGGATCATGACCTCCATTTGACCTAATGTTGGAGTTCCAATCCTCAGCCCAAATATGTGTCTCTTGTCACTTTTAAGGCCTGTCTATCTGAAGTCTAAATCATTGCTTTCTGTTTAAGATTTGTGATATTACAATGAATTACACGACACTTTGTTGACACTAAAAAGAATTAGGAGAAAAATTCAGCTGTGTGGAATATTTTGTAGTTATAATCACAAAGTTGAGATAGTGGGAGAATGCCCACTGAATGTGGTTACCAGAATCTGATACACCATTAGATAAGTGATTTTAATCCCTAGCTGGATTGTTCTTATTGTTTTGGTGGTATAAATTAGCTGCTAAAGCATTCAGATTTTCTCCAGTTTCTTGATGCTCATTTATGTATTAACAGAAAAACCAACAGTGCAGGTCCAATTAACAAGAGGGAGACTTCTGGAGGAACAAGCAGACATGAGTCATCTTTTAAATATATACATTCCCATGAATATGTAAGAAATGTACTGACTGACTTAAAATAAATATATAAATACATTGAATTGGTTTAATTAGAGAATAATTGGACATTTTTGACAGTTAAGACACGTGAGTGGATTTACTGAAGCCAATTAATGTGATAAAAATCTTCACACATTTCATGAAAAAATTAGCTGTGAGAAACAAAAAAAAAGATGAATTTTAATGAGTCCATTAACATTTTAGAATTCGCTAAGGGTTACGTTTCAGACAAATTAACCAAAACTGAAGGATGTTCGTTTTCTTTAGCAGGCAATTTAATACTTTCTGCAAAAAAAAAGAATGGATTTCTTGCCACAAGTCATACCTGGATGGCTGGTTAGCGGGGAATGGTGGCTGGCTGGCTACCCAGTTGTCCTGCAAGGATGCCCAGCCAGTATTTTTCAAGCGCTGGGACTCATTTGTATTATGCAGTGGTTTATGGTACAAAACCAATTGCAACAGAACACAAGGTAAATGCTGGGCTGGCTCAGTATTGCATGGACCACAGGAAAGTAGGCTCTGTTTGGGTTAGCAGTGACGGTAACAGGTGCAGGAGCCCAACCTCTGCAACATTTTCAGAGGATTCTCTATAGTTGAGCTGTCACCTTATATCAGTCAGAGATTGTGTGGTTGACAGTCCAAGCAAGGTGGTCCTAAACTTCGGCTGAGGCTTTAATTAATTACTTTTCATCTATGAGTCTGGAGATTGCGGGTTCAAGTTCAAACTTGACCAGAAAACTGTAAGCTCTCACTGCATTGCAGAGCTGTATTTTTGTCTTCTAACCAAAATGCTAAACTAGTATCTTATCTGCTCTCTTCATGTGTTTCAAATGTTCTGAACAAATTAGACTAATAGAGTCATACAGCTGTACAGCATAGAAGCAAACTATTTGGTCTAACTCACCTATGCCAACCAGATATCCTAAATTAATCTAGTCCCGTTTGTCAGCATTTGGCCCATATCCCTCTAAACCCTTCCAATTCATGTCCCCATCCAGACGCCTTTTAAATGTGGTAATAGTACCAGCCTCCACCACTTCCTCTGACAGTTCCTCATTCCCATACACACACCACCCTCTGCATGAAAAGTCACCCCTTCGGTCCCTTTAAATCTTTCCCCTCTCACTTTACACCTATATCCTCTAGTTTTGGACTCCGCTACCCTGGGGAAAAGACCTTGAAGGAATTCTATCCCTGAAGGAACTAATTATTTGGTAATTATTGCATCTATGAATACCACTCTTTTTGGACTAAAAAAAACTTTAAACAAAGGAAGTCAAGGCAGAAAATGTTGTACATATGAAAATGAGTAACCCAAACTCATTGTGAGCTATATCTAAAATGTGACTTTATTCCAACAGTAGGATGAATGCTAGATACATCACCTCTGTTTATGTTCAAGTCAGTTTTGCCCAGAGGCAGACCTTTGATTTTTTTTTTAACTGACGAATTGCTGTGAATTTAGGAGGGATAAGCATAGTAATAATTACTTGATTGGTTCCGGTCAGGTAGCTATATCCTTGGGTGTGGACAGCACAGTAGACACATTCTGCTTGTGGAAAAGAAAGCACCAAAAAATCTCTCTATCTCGTATCTGTTTGGGGAAATAACAGCAAACTGCCTGGAAGCTAGCTTCATTCACTATTTTCCTGTTAACTGCACTCTCTGAACTCTCTTGTTGAAGGGATAATGAGAAAAGAAACACTTTCAGTGATGCTGATGGGGCAAATCCTTACCCAGTGAGTGAAAAACTGAGCATTGGGTTATTCACAAGCTTGCATCATTCGCATTAAATTGGAAGGAATAAAAAGAAAAGAAAAATAAGCAACTCATCAAAATTTAATCAAGACTAGTATCAGGTTTGTGCTTCTTTGATTTAGTTTTCTCCCTTGCTCTAGCTATAATATTTATGTCATCTCTTGTCACTTTGCGTGTCTATTTGTATGTGTATTAATTTTAAAAAGGGTTTAAATCAGAATTATAAGTTAGCAATTCTTGCTGTTGGATTAAAAACAACTTTGTTAAAATAAAATAGTTATTTTCTTGTTAATGAGAAAACTGGCATGCCTATTCATTTAATCTGAATTAGGCACTTAGGTAAGCTGGACAATTTGGTGGCGTAGGCAAATTTGCAGGTATGTGATGACTCTAGGAATAGTGGAGCTTGATTTCCAACATACTACTCCAGAAGTTGTGACATATTGGTTATTTATGGGAGCTTGCTATGCACTAAATAACAGTTCTGTTTCCTACATAACGACAGTGAGTGTACATCAAAATTACAACAAAGTCTCCATTTTCTGCTACCCAGGCATCGAGAATTCTCATGTAGCCAAACCATAAGAAAGGTACCACCTGACTGCACGTAGTTGTTCTTCCAGAATACAATCATCTGAGATTCAATAAGGGGAAATCAGAATTGTAACCTCCTGAAGATTCTAACAAAGGTGGATTGGGTGACTTATCATGACAGGAACAGGTTTCCTCGCTCTGGGAACACATTGTTTGGTCGCCCATCTTAAAGTCATAGAGTCATAGAGATATACCGCACGGAAACAGACCTTTCGGTCCAATTCATCCATACTGACCAGATGACCTAAATAAATTTAGGCAATTTGCCAGCACTTGGCCCATATCATTCTAAATCCTTCCTATCCATATACCCACCCAGATACCTTTTAAATGTTGCAATTGTACAAGCCCCCACCACTTCCTCTGGCAGCTCATTCCATACATGCACCATCCTCTGCGTGAAAAAGTTGCCCCTTAGGTCACTTTTACATCTTCCACTCTCAACTTCTTCTTTTGGACTCGCCAACCCAGGGAAATGACCATGGCTATTTCCCCTCTCCATGCTCCTTGTGACTTTATAGGCCACTATAATGTCACCCCTCAGCCTCCAAAAATAACCCCAGCCTATACAGCCTGTCCCCATAGCTGAGACCCTCCAACCCTGGCAACATCCTTGTAAATCTTTTCTGAACCCTTTCAAATTTCACGACATCCTTCCTATAACCGCGAGACCAGAATTGTATGTAATACTCCAAACGTGGCCAAACCAATGTCCGGTACAGCTGCAAAGTGACCTCCCAACTCCTATGCTCAATGCACTGCCCAATAAAGGCAAGTATACCAAGCGCCTTCTTCACTATTCTATCCATCTGCAACTCCACTTTCAAGGAACTATAAATCTGCACTCCAAGGTCTCTTTGTTGACCAACACTCCTCAGGACCTTATCATTAAGTGTATAAGACCTGACCTGATTTGCCTTTCCAAAATGCAGCACCTCACATTTACCTAAGTTAAACTCCATCTGCCACTCCTCAGCCCATTTGCCCATCTGATCAAAATCCCGTTTTACTCTGAGGTAACCTTCTTCCCTGTCCACTACACCTCCAATTTTGTTGTCAACTACAAATTTACTAACTATGCTTTCTATGTTCACATCCAAATCATTTATATAAATGACAAAAAGCAGTAGACACAGCACTGATCTTTGTGGCACACTGCTGGTCATAGGCCTCAAGTCTGAAAAGCAATCCTCCTCCACCACCGTCTACTACCTTCTTCTACCTTCAAGCAAGTTCTGCAACCAAATGGCTAGTTCTCTTTGTATTCTGTGTGATCTCACCTTGCAAACTAGTCTACCATAAGGAATCAAAGATTGCACCAAACACCATCCAGGACAAACAGGCAGATAATTAGCAATCCACATCCATGAACACCAACTAGCCACTAAACGCCATGACCAGCTGTCCCTAGTAGGCAAAACATACTGATAACTAGGACCACAAATTTGACTGAGATGACATAAGAATAACAGGACAAGCTAAATGGAGGACAGCAGGAGGATTTCTAAGCATGGCACTCATCCACGGACCCCATCAACAAACATATTGACCTCAACCCAATATCCTGGCCATTGCGATAATCAACCAGAACCAGCCACTGAAACTAGCAGGAACGGAACCAAATAAATTCCAGAAGACACAGTACGCAGCGTTTCACAGGAGGTTCCAAAGCACTGAAGATGTCACCGACACAAGGGACGAAACATCTGCAAATCAACTTCCCACATCGGCAAACATAGCCACAACGATGATAAGGAACCTTGTTGAATGCCTTACTAAAGTCCATATCAATCACATTCCTGCTCTTCCCTCATCAATCGTCTTGTTAGTTCTTCAAAAACACATAATCAAGTTAGTGAGACATAATTTCCCATGCACAAAGCCATGTTGACTATCCCTAATCAGTCAGTGCTTTTCCAAATACTTGGAAATCTGGTCCCTCAGGATTCTCTCCAACAACTTGCCCACCATCAATGTCAGGCTCACTGGTCCACAGTTCCTTGGCTTTTCCTTACCACCTTTCTTAAACAGTGACACCACATTAGCCAACACCCAGTCTTCCGGCACCTCACTTGTGGCTCTTGATGTTCCAATTATCTCAGCAAGGGACCCAGCAATCACTTTCCTAACTTCCCTGAGTTTGAGGGTACACCTGATCAGATCCTAAATATTTATTCACCGTTATGCGTTTTAAGATGTCCAACACATCTTCCTCTGTAATATGGGCATTTTGTAAGATGTTGCTGTTTATTTCCCCATGTTCTATATCTTCCATTTCCTTCTGCCTAGTAAATACTGATGCAAAATACTCACTTAGCTTCTCACCTGTCGCCTGCGATTCCACACATAGGTGGTTTTGCTGATCTTTAAGGAGCCTTATTCTCTCCTTTTGTCCTTAATGTATTTGTAGAATCCCTTTGGGAATCTCCTTAACCCTATTTGCCAGAGCCATTTCATGTCCCCTTTCAGCCCTCCCGATGCCCCTCATAAGTATACTCCTACTGCCTTTATACTTGCTGTCTCCTTTTCATCAAAACTGTGCTGACTGTATTTATGAGCATGTGGCCACTTGTTTTTATAACACACATTCATCGTGTGGCAGCAACGAGTTAAGTCTTCACAAATACTATTAGTGTTTCTGATGCAACTGAAAGATTACTATAACTGGCAACAGTCATTCCTTGTGCATGTCAGATACCAGGGGGATTAAGATTAAGGGAGATTAAAGCACTTTGTCATGTCCCGCGATCATGATAGATGCAATATAAATGTGTGACTCTTTAAATGCATGATCCACATATGCCATCCAATTCTAGGCACCACTTATCAATTGTTCAATCATAATTATGCTGCCAAGGAGCTCATTGTCCACTGTATCCTGTTTTGGGGCTGCCAACACTCCCTGTTCTCTTGCTGATAGGTGTAAATGTTCAGTCCAAAGTGCTTACTTGTGGCATTACCATCATTGGAGTATGTTCATGGCGCAATGTAATTCACTGTACAGTAAAAAGACAAGAACTTTAAATGAAGGCAAATGAGTAAATGGATTTAGGATGTCTGAGAATAAATTGCTCAGAATGTGCCTGCTCCAACTCTGCAGGCAAAAATGTGATTATAGTTCTGATTTTGATTTCATTGAATGGCTAATAAATCAAACCCAGCTTAAAATATGGTGACATTAAGCATTTTATCTATTAATTGGCCAAAGGCTCGCTAGCTTCATCATGATGTCTTGAGAAAATGAAGATCAAGGTCGATAAATGAAAGTCATCAGCAAGAAATGCCTGCAAGATGCAAAAATAAACTTATATTGAGCCATTTCTTTATCATGATCTCTGTTTTGTTTATTGTAGTGAATCATTGTAGTGAAGGTTGAAACTTTGGTACATTACTGGTTAACACTTTTCTCAAAAAGCAATTACTGGCATACATGAGATGGAATTAAAAACAACTAATGGCTGTCAAGAAATGCTGAAAATAATTAATGAAGTAATTGGAGGCTAAACAATAATTACCTGGCACTGAAAAACCTAACATCGCTACTAGATTAAGGCTCATTTTAACTCTGATCTGATGTAGATGAAGCGTTCTGATTAAAGGTTCTGCTTGACTTCCAAAATATGAGTAAATACCTTCACACCAAACCAAACATAATACACTACCTCTGCGAAGATTCCTTCAAGAAGTGTACACAAATGGAGACTGCTGCGTTTGGTCTGAACATTTATCCTCTCAGTGAATACTATTGCATGAGGTAAGGGATTCTGAAAGGGTGAACGTTAGAGCCTGCATTAGGGTCTATTAAGTTTCTGTTTATGCCATACACTCTTGAGTGGGAAAAGCAGGAGAATTGTTTTGGATCTTGAAGGGAACAGATGTGTCAATTGTGTCTCTTAATAGTCTTATTCAAATCATCTGACCAGATAATGTAACTTTTACGATGCAATAAACTACGTCTTATTAAGTTAGAGCCTCTTCTTGTTAAGTGATCATTCCCCCATCACAGTAAACATCATCAATGGGCTCTTGTAATACAGTGGTAGTGTTCCTACTTCTGAACCAGGAGACCTGGGTTCAAGTTCCACTTGCTTCAGAGGTGTGTCATGACATGTCTGAATAGGCTGATCTTTTAAAAAAGAACATATCAGCTCTTGGGCCCAGTCAAGTAAAGAGGAATGGTGTTCGTATCCTTTAAACACCAGTGGAAAGGCATTAGGACAAGTTCCTAGCCTTCTTGACCTAGCATTCGAACATATAAGTTAGAATGGATGACAAAATCATCAGTGGTTTTCTGGAATGCTTTTTGGCATACTGGCCTCAATACTGAATGTAAGATGAAAAGTTATACCGCCCTATATTTAAAACAGAAATCACGTAGTTCAAAAACATAACTTATCATCATTTTCTGTGAATTCTGGTCTCAAATAATAGTCCATTGTCAGCATTTGGCCATTGAAATGCACAATTCTTGATGTATAATTCAAACACGATGACTGGAGTACATTCCACTTCATCAAAGGTGAGGGATTGTACTGAACTCTCACAATAGTCAGAAATGCCTATGAGTAAAATCTACAGCCTATTAAGGCAATTAAAATATCAATAAAGAGCCATTAAAAGTCTCCAACGAGTCTTTCCTAATGTGCATATGTTTCATTCTGTCAGGAACCTCGCCAGGTAAGGAAGGTGACAGTACAGCAAGAAGGCATTGACACATTAAATCACTATCATTTCAAACTATTAAAGGAGAAACAAAACACTAATGATACGAACAGGAGCAACTCCATTGTCAGAGACAAGTGATTTGGGTAGTTTGCAACAAAAGGTGCTTGGTGTCATTGCACTCAGGTCAGTTAGAGGGCAGCACTGATCTTTAATGACCCTTGTTCAGGAATATGGTTTTCTTTTGCTCTGAGCTGGGCTAATCCATGGAGAGCAGCTGTTACAGTGTGCACCATCCACAGTAGCAGAGGCATCAAAATTGCTCAGAACTAGAAGCTGCAACAGGAAGCAGTATCTTGGCTGTTTTAGAAGGAATTGTTTTGGACCAGACCAAACCCCTCCAAACATATTAGGAAGATAACTGAGACCCTCACCTTTTCTTATTTTAAAGGGAAGTACAAGACATTGTGTTTCAGATGCAATTTGCTTGGTCAAATTACTGAACTTTAAGAAAAAACATGCTTTATTTTACACTGCAGTTAAAATACAGACAAAATAAAACTAAAATAATTGGTTAAACTATAACTTTATGAAATGCTTAAGAAAATAATACGTATTAACGAGTGTGGGAGATTAGAAATGTTGTTTTTGCAGGTGGGGAGGGGGTGTAGTGGGGGGAAGGGAAGGGAAGGGGAACATTATACAAACGGTCGCGGAATTCTTGTAGCACGTAGCATGTAGCATACTTAAGGTTAAGACTTTAATGAATATAGAGGGTCTTTTAAAGAAAATAGTTTTAAGCTAGGAAATAACTTTAAAATGTTGTAGTTGACCACAAAAAGAAGCAGCAGGGGCATTTCACAATAAAGCTTATACTATATTAAGGGAAACTGGATAAAAGAACAAGCTGTAACAAACCAGGAACAAAGAATGCAGACAAGGACAGCAGGATGGCCAGATAAGAAAATAACTAACAAGTGAGGTAATCAGCTTATGATGGTATGAGAAAAGGGAGGCGTGATTCTGCAACTTGTAAACTGAATAAGAAAGCTAACATGCTCTGTTTTGACGCGCATTTCTGCTTGATTGCAGAAGCGTCCGGTCCTTGCAAGGCTGTAATAAATTGTTCTTGTTTCCAAGGTTTTGTCTCAGGCTGATTGATTTGTGAGTGAGTTCTGTTTCTTACACTAGTTCTAATTAACTGTTCGAATATAGCAACATTCCATAAACACGCACTTGGCAAAGACAAATTCAATAAAATAGATTTGTCACATGCAATTCTAGCAACAGGAAGAGAGCCCCACCTTTTATTTGTAACAGAGAGAGGAATAAAAGCTTCCACATCCAGCTTCAAGATTGCAGCTCTGCAGAAAGGTAAACTAAAAATCCTGCTTGTGTGGGAGCTTGACACCTTCCCACCCCCCACCTCCCCCGCCACCATTCATGCTTCTTCCATTGTACCAAATTTATGTTAAAGGGAACAAAGTCTCACAAGCTGTTTATTGGTTTTGAGCAGTCTGCTCAATAACTCTGTCTCAACCTTTCTTCACAAAAAAAAATCTAGGACAAAATGCATCTCTTAAAGCCATAGAATCATCACATAGAATGCATGCAGCATTGTGGCCACAAAGGCACTTAGCGTCTCTTTCATTAACACAGGATCTGTGAGGGTCAGCTTCTTGGACCCATCAGTGCAGCAGTGCCTATTGCTTCAGGTAGTCACTAATTTGTGCTCCTGATGAAGAATGATCTGATGTCATTTGGAGCAGTAAGCAACTAGTTTCCCGTGGTTGTGCAAGTGACTGTTATACAGTCATAGCGTCAAACAGCCATACTCACGGAAACAGATCCTTCAATCCAACTCAGCCCGACCTCTCCGCCCCCACCCCGTCTCCGGCCTATCACCCTCACCCAAATTTCCTCCCCCTTACCCTTTATCTCAGCCCACTTGGCACACCAGCCTCATTCCTGAAGAAGAGCTTATGCCCGAAACGTCGATTCTCCTGCTCCTCGGATGCTGCCGGGCCTGCTGTGTTTTTCCAGCACCACATTTTTCAACACATATCCCTCTAAATCCTTCTTATTCATGTGCACATCCAGATGCCTTTTAAACATTGTAATTGTGTCAGCCACCAACACTTCTTCTGGCTGCTCAGTCTGTACATGCACCATCTTGTGCATTGAAAAAATTGTCCTTTTGTTCCATTTTAAATCTTTCCCCTCTCACCTTAAACTTACGTCATTCAGTTTTGGATTCCTCTACACGGAGGAAAAAGAACATTGGCTATTTTCCCGATCTATGCCCTTCTTTATTTTATTAACTTTGATAATGTCATCCTTCAGCCTACAATACTCTAGGAAAAACACCTCAGCCTATTCAGCCTCTCCCAGTCTACTCAGCCTCAGTATAGCTCAAGCCCTTCAACCCTGCAACATCCTTTTAAATCTTTTTGGAACCCTTTCAAGTTTCATGACATCCTTCCAACAGCAGTGAGACCAGAACTGGATAATGTATGCCAAAAGTGACCTAACCAATGTCCTGTATAGCTGCAACATGCCCTCTCAACTTCTGTACTCAATGCTCTGACCAATAAAGAAAAGCATGCTAAATGCCGCCTTCACTATCCTATCTACCTGTGACTCTACTTTCAAGGAACTATGAACTTGCACCCCAAGGTCTCTTTGTTCAGCAACACTTTTGGGTGGCACAGTGGCACACTGCTGCCTCACAGTGCCAGAGACCCGGGTTCAATTCCCGTCTCAGGCGACTGACTGTGTAGAGTTTGCACATTCTCCCCGTGTCTGCGTGGATTTCCTCCGGGTGCTCCGGTTTCCTCCCACAGTCCAAAATTGTGCAGGTTAGGTGAATTGGCCATGCTAAATTGCCTGTAGTGTGAGGTGAAGGGATAAATGTTGGGGAATGGGTCTGGGTGGGTTGCGGGTCGGTGTGGACTTGTTGGGCTGAAGGGCCTGTTTCCACACTGTAAATAATCTAATCTAATCTAAAACTCCCCAGGATCTTACCATTAAGTGTACAAATCCTACCCTGATTTGCCTTTCCAAAATGCAGCACCTCACATTGTTGGCTGAAACTGTTCATTCCAGCTTATCTGGAGACATCTATTGGTTTTAGGTTTGACACAGATGTCCAAAACATTATAGGTTTTGCCTCCATGATCAGCTCTCCTTATGTGTCATCAATTGTGCTTATGTGATCAAGCCTCCTATGGACTGTTGATTTGTTATTAAAGGCTTCCACTCATCCAATATTCTGCTGGTATTCTGGTATGTGGTGCTGAAGAATCTTACAGATGTGTGCAGAGTTTCCAGAGACTGACCTTGATGTCTTTATCCTCTGCACAGCTTCAGCAAAGGTCTCCTGGGTGACAAGTGTTATAGTCTAAAGAGCTGTCTACTGACACCAATGTATTGTCAACATAGACACAAGATAGTTTTAATAAGTATCATCTATCCACCAGACCACAATAGAATAAATCGATGCCTTACTCAAACTGGGTGCCGAAACTGCTCTGATGGGTAGTCTTCAGTAGACGCTGGTAAAAGTATCACACTAAGTCAAGATGTGCTAAGCATTGCACAACCTGGAACTCCAAACAGAATTGGAACTTATACTGGAGTAGGTGGGCATCGTCAGACAAAAGTATATTTGTGAGAAATGAATATTCCAAGGTGGTAATTCTGTATGCCAGCATTGGCATGCATGCCAGAGAAACCTACAACACACTCATCCAAACAACCGAGGGCATGAACCATTATAGCCCTCATACTCAGCCATTGCCCTAGTACATGTATTGCATACTCACATAACATTCTCTTCCTGCACATAAAGGTCTCCACAACACACAACCCATGATTATTCGTTAGCTCAACCATTACAGAAACGGCCACCATCAATATTATGGGAGTTACCATTGATCAGAAGTTTAACTGGAGCATCAATATAAATACAATGGGTCCAGGAGACTGGAAATTCTACAGCAAGTAACTCATCAAATTCCTGTCTTCAAGCACAAGTCAGGAGTTTGATGGAATCATCTTCACTTGCTTGGATGAGTGCAGCTTCAGCAACACTCAAGAAGCTTGACACCATTCAGAACAAAGTAGCCTGTTTAACTAGCATGCCACTCACTGCCTTCAATGTGCTCTTCCTTAAACACTGGTGCACATTTTGTGCAGTGTGTACTTTTCATAAGATGCTTCAAAGTAACTCAACAAACTGACAGAAGCTTTAACAGAAGTGTTAAACCTGTAAAAACAAGGGGAAGCAGCACAATGAAGTACATCCATCTGTAAATTCTCCTCTAAGTTACACACCACCTTGATGTGGATATATATCAGTATTCCTTCAATGGCTGGGTCAAAGACCATGGTGGATTCACATACAGGTGGGCTGCAGCAAGTCAAGAGAACAATTATGGATGGACAGTAAATGCAGCCTTGTTGACAACAAGGAGGCTAGAAGAACACAGCAAGCCAGGCAGCATCAGGAGGTGGAGAAGTCGAAGTTTCAGGTGTAACCCCTCTTCAGGACTGGACATGTCGACTTCTCCACCTCCTGATGCCTGCCTGGTTTGCTGTGTTCTTCCAGCCTCCTGCTTGTTTTCCTTGGATTCCAACATCTGCAGTTTCTTTGTCTCTAACCTAGTAAAAGCAGCCCTGTCAGTGATGCTCACATCACAGGAATTAATCAAACAAATAGTCACTTTGGTGGTTTCTTCGGGATTTTGTACATGTTTTTATACGTTTTGTGCTCTCCTGTCCTGCAATGTCAAAGTAAATTGATTAAGGATCATTACTAGATCACTATTGATACTTATGCAAAACATTTCAGAGGCTCACTGAGGGACACTGAATATGAGGTCAGCAAACTAAGGAAGAATGTGTTTGGATGGAAGTTATACAGGCATTCTGGACAGATATTCTGAAGTGTGATTGCAAATGGAGAGCTTCAAAGATTCCTGTGCTGGCAAATGATACAGTGATGTGACTTAGGTGCCTGCAATCTGCCCCTTAAGTGCCACTCAGCTTCCCAGGTCAGATTGTACCAACAGATTCAAGAACAGCTTCTTCCCCAGAAGTCACCTCTCAAATTTTAAGTTTATTGTTAATCTCACTCTCTGTGCACCTTCTTTGCAACCGTAACATTTTCATCACCTTGTTCTATTACCCAATGCACTTTGTATGGTATGATCTGCCTGTACTGCACACAAAATGAAACTTTTCACTGTCCTAAGGTACATGTGACACTAATAAATCAAATCAAAATCAAATCAAAAAATTCCAACTGTTAACCTTCTCCTCAACCATCAACCAATCCTGTTTGGTGAGGCTGGCTGGAGTGCGAAGATCATCATCTGGAAATATTATGGATCTTTATTCCCTCACAGCTTCTACCATGAACTCAAGGGTCTCATCCACAAACTGGGACTCTGCCCTTTCCATTTTGATACCCATGTCCACCTTTCATTTGTTTCTGCAGCTTTGCTGTCCCATACGTCCAGTTCTCCTACTCTGCGTAATGCTGATGCCTTTTTAACACTGTGGTCTCAGTCAGGATTTACCAGCTCCCTCTGCCCATAACAAAGACAGAGATGTTCTCTGAATTCCCTGTCCCACATTTAAGAAAACACATTCAGTAGCAGGGTACTGACAGCCTTGGATGTACCTGTACTGCAGTAACCACAGCAAACATTAGATCAGCCTTCTTGAGAGTGAACCCATGGAAGGCAATGGTCTGGATGGAGTACCTGACCATGCACTCAGATCCTGTGTGGACAAGCTGGCAGGAGTATTTGCAGACATCTTTAACCAGTCCTTACTACAATATGAGGTTCCCACTTGCTTTAAGAAGACCACTGTCATCCTAGGTGCCAAAGAAAAATCAGGCAACATGCCTTAATGCCTACTGGCCAGTGGCTCTGTATTCCATCATTATGAAGTCATTGAAAGGTTAATAATGGCATCAACTCCATCCTCCAAGATTTCCTATTTCCAGTACAATTCTCCTACTGCCACAATAGGTTTACAGCAGACGCCATCTCCCAGCCCTAAACTTATTCTTGGAACATCTGGATAACAAGAACACTTTTGTCAGATTCCCATTTAGTGATTTTAGCTCTAACTCCAACACTATAATTTCAACCAAACCCATCTCCAAGCTCCAAGACCTAGGACTCTGTTCTGTAAGTGGATACTTGACTTCCTGACCGACAGACTGCAATCAGTAAGGATAGACGACAGCACCTCCTCCATAATAATTCTCAATACTGGTGTCCCTCAGTCTGTGCACTAAGCCCCTGACTAAACTACTTATACACTCACAACTGTGTGGACAAATTCAGCTGTGACTCCATTTATAAATTTGTTGATGACATCGCTGCAGTGGGTTAGATCTCAAAAATGAAGAGACAGAGTGCAGGAAAGAGAGAACTTATCAGCATGGTGTAAAGACAACAATCATTCGCTCAATGCCAGCAAAATGAAGAGTTGGTCATCGACTTCAGGGAGTGAAGTGGAGGCCATGCCCATCTGTGTATCAATGGTGCTGAGGTGGAGGTGGTTGAGAGCTTCAGGTTCCCAGGAGTAAATATCACCAATAATCTGTCTTGTTCCATCCATGTGAACACTACAGTCAGGTAAGCACACCAACACCTCTATTTCCTCAGAATCTGGGGAAATTCAATGTGTCCATAATGAATCTTACCAATTTTTATAGATGCACCATAGAAAACATCCTATCCCAATGCATCACAACTTCATACAACAACTGCTCTGCCAAAGAACAGATGTAGTGAAACTTGAAAGGGTTCAGAAAAGATTTACAAGGATGTTGCCAGGATTGGAGGATCTGAGCTACATGGAGAGGCTGAACAAGCTGGGGCTGTGTTCCCTGGAGCATCGGAGGCTGAGGGGTGACCTTATACAGGTTTACAAAATTATGAGGGGCATGGATAGGATAAATAGACAAAGTATTTTCCCTGGGGTCGGGGAGCCCAGAACTAGAGGGCATAGGTTTAGAGTGAGAGGGGAAAGATATAAAAGAGACCTAAGGGGCATCTTTTTCACGCAGAGGATGGTACGTGTATGGAATGAGCTGCCAGAGGAAGTGGTGGAGGCTGGTACAATTGCAACATTTAAGAGGCATTTGGATGGGTATATGAATAGGAAGGGTTTGGAGGGATAGGGGCTGGGTGCTAGCAGGTGGGACTAGATTGGGTTGGGATATCTGGTCAGCATGGATGGGTTGGACTGAAGGGTCTGTTTCTATGCTGTACATCTCTATGACTCTATGACCGCAAGAAATTATGGAGAATTGTGAATGCAGCCCAGCTCATCATGAAAACCAGCCTTCCTTCCATTGACTCCATCTACACTTCCCATTGCCTCAGGAAAGCAGCCAATATAATCAATGATCCCTCCCACACTGGTTAAACTCTCTTCCACCTTCTTCCATTGAGCACAAAATGCATTTGTTTGAAAAGACAATACCCACAGATTCAAGAACAGTTTCTTCCCCGCCGTTATCGGACCTAATGAATGCACCTCTCATATAAAATAATTGATCTTTCTCTACCTCCTCTGTAGTTGTCACACTATATTCTTCATTCTGTTCTATTACTCTGATGTATTTACACAAGGTATGATTTGTCTGGTAAGCACGCAAAATGATACTTTTCACTGTATCTCAGTACATGTCACAATAATAAATCAAATCAAATCAAAAATACTTCATCATTTTCTAAGTCGATAAGATTCTAATCTATATGCGAATGAACACTGTCAGTTGACACAAGAATTTTTCCAGGATTACTGTCGATGACTCTGCACCTGTGTGAAGTTCGCAAGAATTTCAACTGAGTTCCTAATCTTTCTGACTAGCATCATTGAGTTCATTTCATTACTGACCCTGGCCTACACCCATTTGCATGCCACTTAATTTATCTGTGGGCCCCCAACTGCTCTCCGACAGTATCCTGGAAGGATTTAAAAGCTAATGGATTGAGGTTGGTGGTGATTGCAGCTATCGGTAGTCATATAGTCTTGGAGGGAGAAGATCATCTTCTCAGAGGTTGGAGATACCTGACACCACCAGACACAATAACCTGAACCTGCTTTAACAGAAGTGTTCAGCTGTGTTAAGGAAACAAAGTCACTATGTTTCCTGCAAGCTGCACATCTCTGCATCTCCACCCTCTCAATATCCAGCTTCTAATGTTCCGCTCTCCACCACTCTCCTCTCAAAAACAGCCCTCTCAGTTTTGCCCCTCTCTGATGCTCCCCTCTCCTCAACTTCAGTTGCTGCTTTCGCTGCTCCACTGCCTTCATTGTTTCTCATCTCTCTGAAGATCTCCCGTGTTGCTTCCCACTGTACTCTCCCCTCTCTAATTCTACCCTCTCTAACATGACCCTTATTGATACCCCCATCTCCATCACTCCCATTTCCTTCTTTGCTTCCCATCTCTCTGATACTCCCCTCTGTGATATTCCCTTCTCTGTTGTTCCCTTCTCTGCCTCTCCCTTCTCTAATTTTCCCCTTTCTGGTGTCAGTCAGAGACTTGTAGGCTGCTAGTGCTCTTTTTGTTGCTCTTCACATGATAACCAATTAAAGGCAGAGTAAGTGGCACCTATTGTCATGTGACAGTATAAGCCTTCAAAGTATAGCCAGTTAATTCTTATCAAAGATACTGTTGCAAAATCTTTCATACACGTGGGTAAGTTGGAACTGAGTATTTAATTCTCCCTATCTCACATCAATTGTTTGAGATTCCTCAACTGCCTCTATACTTGCTTACCTTCTTTTTGGTAAGTTTCAAGAAACCAAGGGAACTCTGTGATTAAACTCGGAGGTGAGTTGATTTATTAATGTGACTGAGTGATTTAACATCTGCCTTTCCCAAGTGGGGTTCATTTATGCAGGCGAACATGTCCAGTTTTTGCTGAAGTTTGCAGTTTCGAGCTGGCTTGCCTTTGAACTGATAACATTCCCTATTTTAACTCACACTCAAACCCAGTGGGTTGTGCACTGCCGACTGACTGATGTTGCTGCTAGGCACAGGAATGTCTAGGGAGGCACAAAGGTTCAGGGCTGGGTCATCTGAGATATAGTAGCTATTGCCTGCAGGCCACATTCCAGCACATCTCTGTCACTGCTGCCCCCTTGTGAAGTACATTTTGTAACAGCAACCTTCCTCTGACTTCGTCTCACTTCAGAGTGCATTGCACAGAAACAGCCAAATATAAGATAACAGCCTCTGATTCAATTGAACCTACACCTTTTCTTCATCTTCTTCACCATCCTCCAAAAATCAGAGCTTGCAACAAGGAGAGCAATTCCAGTTCTTAACTGCAACAATATTCCTCCTCAAACCTTGCAAAAAAAAAGCAACATAAATACTATTAACACAGCTGTCAAAATTCCAGCGAACGTCCACAATTAGACAATAGGTCTGGAAGGAATGTAGTAAGTTTGCCTTGTAAAACCTGCCTAAAGCCAGCACTATCTGCAGCTGACATTTTTGACTATTTTATATGAGCAAGCTGAGCACATAGCATATTCGCTGTGAGAAATGTGGTAATTGTATGAATGTTCCTTAGACTTTACTTCACTATTCAAAATCAAGCTCTCACACATTTCATGTACCATAGGGTAGCCCAGTGGGCTGAGTCAGTCAAATGTGCTGAGCATTAGTGGCACAGCAGCTCAGTGGTTAGCACTGCTCCCTCACAGCATCAGGGACCCAGGTTTGATTCCAGCCTTGGACAACTGTCTGTGTGAAGTTTGCACGTTCTCCCCTTGTCTTTGTGGGTTTTCTCTGGGTGCTCTGGTTTCCTCCCACAGTCCAAAGATGTGCAGGTTATGGGAATTGGCCATGTTAAATTGCTTAGGGGTGTGTAGGTTAAGTGCATTAGTCAGGGATAAATACAGGGCAGGGAAATGGGTCTTGGTGGGTTATACTTTGGAGGGTCGGTGTGGACTTGTTGGGCCAAAGGGCCTGTTTCCACACTGTAGGGATTTTATGATGAAAAAGGATCAAAATTTGCTTATGTTCATATCTACATCCATTGCCTCACACTGTGCCCTTCAGTGTCAATTTTTGTTTTATTTTCTAACATTGATATTTTTGCATCCTTGACTGTTGTGCTCTTTTAACCAGAAACATCTTTTCTGATAGTTGTGTGATTTTTCTTTGTTTACTTCCTTCAATTTTCCTGGTAGCACTGATTCAGATTATATTGCTATAATTATGGAGCTATCTTGTCTCAGAGGTTTACATATAAAGAAGTTGTTAATACTTTGTGAGGCCACTCAATTCTTTTTCTGCAAACATTAAACTCCTGCAATTTTGGAGCTAGTTTCTGCTTTTCCATTTGCATGATATAAATCACACTAGTTAGAAAGTTCAAGTGGTTTATTTCTAGCTGTTGAAGGAGGAAATTTACATAATTACATTTAATTTACCATCAGAAAATAATCATCCTTCCAGAATGCTGAAAGAGCACTTTTTGAACCTCTAATGGAGTGATCCTATTCATCCATGACTTTCTGCAGAATGTTGAATATATCTGTAATGATTGTGTCCATTGGAGCAGAGGTAGCAGACTGGTGTAGGTTAAAATTATTGTTTTCCAACATCTCCATGTCAGGGGATCAAAACATCTTGTTATTTCTGATCAGATGCTCAACGAAGGTCCGAACTGCCTATTCAGGTAGATGTCTACGGTTCCCTGAAATTTTTTAAAGAACCCAGACTTTTTTAATGGTCTGGTCAGCAGTCATTTATCTAACACCTTCTTCTCTATTATATCGCTGTTTGTGGCACTTCATGGGTGCTCAAATTGGCTACCGTATTTACTTACAGATAACCCTTTCAGAAAAATAATTAATTGACCATAAGAACATAAGACATAGGAGCAGAATTAGGCCAGTTGGCCCATCGAGTTTACTTGGTCATTCAATCATGGCTGATCTGTTTCTCAATTCCATCCTCCTGCCTTCTACCCATAACCTTTGATCTCCTTGCCAACCTATTTATCTTTGCCCTAAGCACAGTCAATGACTTGCCCTCCACAGCCTTTGGGGTCAATAAATTCCATAGAATAACTTCCCTCAGGCTGAAGAAATTCCTCCTCATTCTCAGCTCTAAAACATTGTCTCTTCACTCCAAGGCTGTGCTCTCAGATTCAGGCCTCTCCTATTCGTGGAAGCATCTTCTCCATGTCCACTGTATCCAGGCCTGTCAGTATTCTATAAGTTTCAATCAGATGTCCTAGCCTGTCAAGTCCTTCTTCAGCCTACCCATCTCATCCTTCTAAACTCTATCAAATACAGACTCAGAGTTCACAACCACTCTTCATATGAAAAGCTCCTCCTCCTTGCAATCATTCTCGTAAACTTCCTCTGGAATTATTCCAAGGCCAGCACATCCTTCCTTAGATATGGGGCCCAAAACTGTGCAAACTATATCACATACAGTCTGACCAGAGCCTTACACAGACTCAGTAGTACATCACTGCTCTTATAGTCTAGTTGTCTTGAAATGATTATTAACATTGCATTTTCTTTCTTAAATGCCAACTGTAGTTGTATGTTAATCTTAAGAGAATCCTGAACTAGGACTCCCAAGTCCCTTTGCACTTCAGATGTCTAAAGTGTTTCCTCACAGCCTCTGCCTGTATTATTACTACCAAAATGCATAACATCACACTTGCCCACATTGTATTCTGTCATTTTTTTTGCTCACTGTCCTAGCCTGTTAAGTCCTTCTACAGCCTACCCATCTCATCAACACGACCTGTCCCTCTCCTATCTTTGTGTCATGTGAAAACTTAGCAACAATGCCCTCAGTTCCTTTGTCCAGATCGTTAATGTATATTGTGAATAGTTATGGTCCCAACATGACCCTTGCAAAATTCCATGAGTCACCATCTGCTATCCTGTGTCTTACCCATAACACATGCTCTTATCTTATTAAGCAACATCCTGGGCAGCACCTTGCCATAGGTGTTCTGGAAATCCAAATAGATCATACCTACTGGCTCTCCCTTGTCTAACTTGCTCATTACCTCCTCAAAGGATTCTAATAGATTTGTCAGGCATGACCTCTCTATGGTGAAGCTGTGCTGAATCAATCCTTTTTTACCATGCATTTCCACAATCTCATTTTTATTAATGGACTCTAAAATCTTACAAATTCTGAGCTCAGGCTAAACCAGCGTATAATTTCCCATTTTCTGCCTCCCTCCCTTCTTAAATAGAGGTGTTTCATTAACCATTTTCCAGTCCTCTGGCACCATTCCTGACTTCAATGATTCTGGAAAGATCCCCACCAATGTCTCGATAATCTTCTCAGCCATATCTTTTAGAACCCTGGAATGTAAAAAGGTGATATATTCACATTTAGACTTTTCAGCTTCCTTACAATCTTTAATGACGGCCATTACACTCACCTCTGCCCCCTGACTCCATGGTATGGTGTTGGTGTCTTCCATCATTAAGACTGATGTGAAGAATCTAATACATTCCTCTGTTGTTACTTTGTTCACCATCACTACTTCACCAGCCTCCAGTGGTCCAATGTCCACTCTTATCATTCTCTTACCTTTTAGCTATCTAAAAGTCTCTTGCAATCTTCTTTTATATTACTAGCTAGCTTCCAAACATATTTCATCTTCTCCTGCCCTATTGCTTCTTATTAGGATGCTGGTTTTTAAAGGCTTTCCACTAACCATCACCATATTGCATGTTTTTTACCTTTTGTGCTGTACCTGACTTTCCTTGTCAGCTTTGTCTTCCCCTTAGTATGTTTCTTCTTCCTTGAAATGAATTTTTGCTGCACTTCCTGAATTACCCCCAGAAACTTCTGCCATTGCTGTTCTACCATCTTCCCAACTAGTTTCACCTGCCAATCAATCTGACAAACTCCTCCCACAAATTCCCCCTTTTGCTTTGATGGGATCTAAACCCAGGTCTCCAAAGCAAATCTGAATTTCTAGGTCAGCCACAGAATCCCTGCCATCGCCTGCCTTATCTATATTAACACTAAAACTTCGGATGAGTTGGAGGTAGGAGTATTCCATAAGTCTATCATTGTAATTTTCTTTCTCTTTCTTTCTTCGACAATTATCTGAAGAAATGGAGGCTCTAATAATTAGGACAAGGTAGACATCAGGATGTCAGAGTTGGAAATGACTTGAAAAATTCAAAATCACATAACATCAAGTTATAGTCCAACAGGGTTTATTTGGAAGCACTAGCTTTCAGAGCACTGCTCCTTCTTCAGGTAGCTGTGGAGGAGGACCATAAGACACAGAATGTATAGCAAAAGATTACAGTGTCATGCAACTGAAATGATATATTGAACAAACCTAGATTGCTGTTAAGTCTTTTATCTTTTAGGATGGGTTGAAATTTTCAGTTCATTAATATGTAAATCCCCAAACTTCTTTAAGTCACATTCGTGAGATAACTTAAGGTTAAAAAAAAAGGATACGTGTCAGCTTAGACAATACATTAAAGGTGCAAGGTTAGAGTCTGTCTGTATCCCAGTCTTGAGTCAGACTGGTTCTATTTCCAAAGTAGAAATGTATAAAATATTACATGGATTGACTGCCTGCATCGACTGTCTGCTGATTTGGAAATTGGGAAACAAATTTGTAATGAGATCTCAGCTATCTGCAAGAATAATAGGGTAGTTATGGTAGGGGATTTTAACTTTCCAAACATAGACTGGGACTGCCATAATGTTAAGGGTTTAGATGGAGAGGAATTTGTTAAGTGTGTACAAGATAATTTTCTGATTCTGTATGTGGATGTACCTACTTGACCTACTCTTGGGAAATAAGGCAGGGTAGGTGACTGAGGTGTCAGTGGGAGAGCACTTTGGGGCCAGCGACAATAATTCTATTAGATTTTAAATAGTGATGGAAAAGGATGGACCAAATCTAAAAGTTGAAATTCTAAATTGGAGAAAGGCCAATTTTGATGGTATTAGGCAAGAACTTACTAAAGCTGATTTGGGACAGATGTTCACATGTAAAGGGATGGCTGGAAAATGGGAAGCCTTCAGAAATGAGATAACAAGAATCCAGAGAAAGTATATTCCTGTTTGGGTGAAAAGAAAGGCTGGTAGGTACAGGGAATGCTGGATGACTAAATAAATTGAGGGGTTAGTTAAGAAAATGAAGGAAGCATATGAAAGGTATAGACAGGATAGAAGGAGTGAATCCTTAGAAGAGTATAAAGGCAGTAGGAGTATACTTAAGAGGGAAATCAGGAGGGCAAAAAGGGGACATGAGATAGCTTTGGCAAATAGAATTAAGGAGAATCCAAAGGGTTTTTACAAATATATTAAAGACAAAAGGGTAACTAGGGAGAGAATAGGGCTCCTCAAAGATCAGCAAGGCAGCCTTTGTGTGGAGCCACAGAAAAGGGGGATGATACGAAACAAGTATTTTGCATCAGTATTTGCTGTGGAAAAGGACATGGAAGATATAGAATGTAGGGAAATAGATGGTGACATCTTAAAAAATGTCCATATTACAGAGGAGGAAGTGTTGGATATCTTGAAATGCATAAAGGTGAATAAATCCACAGTACGTAATCAGGTGTACCCCAGAACTCTGTGGGAAACTAGGGAAGTGATTGCTGGGGCTCTTGCTGAGATATTTCTATCATTGATAGTCACAGGTGAGGTGTCGAAGACTGGAGGTTGGCTAATGTGATGCCACTGTTTAAGAAGGGTGTTAAGGACAAGCCAGGGAACTATAGACCAGTGAGCCTGATGTTGGTGGTGGGCAAGATGTTGGCGGGAATCCTGAGGGACAGGATGTACATGTATTTGGAAAGGAAAGGACTGATTAGTTACAGTCAGCATGGCTTTGTGCATGGGAAATTATGTCTCACAAACTTGACTGAGTCTTTTGAAGAAGTAACAAAGAGCATTGATGAGGACAGAGTGGTAGATGTGATCTATATGGACTTCAGTAAGGCTTTCGACAAGGTTCCCCATGGAAGACTGGTTAGCAAGATTAGATCTCACTGAATGCAGGGAGAACTAGCCATTTGGATACAGAACTAGCTCAAAGGTAGAAGACAGAGGGTGGTGGTGGAAGGTTATTTTTCAGACTGGAGGCCTGTGACCAGTGGAGTGCCACAAGGATCAATGCTGGATCCGCTACTTTTCATCGTTTATATAAATGATTTGGATGCGAGCATAAGAGGCATAGTTACCAAGTTTGCAGATGACACCAAAATTGGAGGTGTAGTGGACAGTGAATAAGATTACCTCAGATTACAACAGGATCTTTATCAGATGGGCCAATGGGGTGAGAAGTGGCAGATGGAGTTTAATTCAGATAAATGCGAGATGCTACATTTTGGGAAAGCAAATCTTAGCAGGACCTAGACACTTAATGGTAAGGCCCTCGGGAATGTTGCGGAATAAAGAGACCTTGGAGTGAAGGTTCATAGCTCCTTGAAAGTGGAGTTGCAGGATAGTGAAGAAGGTGTTTGGCATACTTTCCTTTATCGGTCAGAGTATTGAGTACAGGATATGGGAGGTTGTGTTGCGGCAGTACAGGACATTGGTTAGGCCACTGTTGGAATATTGCGTGCAATTCTGGGCTCCTTCCTATTGGAACTTGAAAGGATTCAGAAAAGCTTTACAAGTATATTCCCAGGGTTGGAGGATTTGAGCTACAGGGAGAGGTTGAATAGGCTGGGGCTATTTTCCCTGAAATGTCCGAGTCTGAGCAGTGACCTTATAAAGGTTTACAAAATTATGAGGGGTATGGATAGGGTAAATAGGCAAAGTCTTTTCCCTGGTGTGGGGGAATCCAGAACTAAAGGGCATAGGTTTAGGGTGAGAGGGGAAAGATAAAAGAGACCTAAGGGGCAACATCTTCACGCAGAGGGTGGTACGTGTATGGAATGAGCTGCCAGAGGAAGTGGTGGAGGCTGGTACAATTGCAACATTTAAAAGGCATTTGGATGGGTATATGAATAGGAAGGGTTTGGAGGGGTATAGGCCGGGTGCTGGCAGGTGGCACTAGATTGGGTTGGGATATCTGGCCTGCATGAACGGGTTGGACGGAAGGGTCTGTTTCCATGCTGTATATCTCTATGACTCTATGAGATTGTGCATTTTTTGAGAAAAATAGAATCGATCTGCAAATATAATTCCGCAAATGCAAATTCATTGTAACCTGATGTTGGATTATTTTTAACTTTATCCACCCAATCCAACACTGGCACCTCCACATCATGAAAAATTCAGCAATGTCAGAGGTTTGAGAGGAGGTCCATGCCCAACTCCATGCAGGTATTAACATTCTTATTGTTCTATTTCCCACCAGAGAGGTAGTCAGTTAGAGCTGACTGGTAGCAGAAGAGAACATGGGGTCAGAATTTTACAATGGCGATCATTTAGTAACAAGAACACAATCAGGATTTGGAGGAGAGGCACTGGTCAAAAGGTGGCTGGAGGTGAAAAGCTTGGAAAAAGGTAGAGCTGGTGTCCTCCTCGCAAGGAGAATGGCAACCTTGGTTGGAGAAAGTCCAAAACTTCATTGAAGGAACTATGAGGAAGATAAATGCAACTCCAGACCCACAATGATTGCTGACTGTACTCAAGTTCCTCCAAAGGCTGATCACCTATCACTCCTATGCTTGCTCATCTATACTGTTTCCTGGACCTTGAATGCTTTGTTCTCAATAGACTGTTCAAATTCCTTCATGGCCACACCATTCCACATCTTTCTAACCTATTTCATCCCTTCAATTCTCCCAGAAACTTGCTTTTTTTTCCAACTCTTCACCTTCATTTGCCATCTCTGACAAATATGTCTGCAGCTGTCCAGTTCCTATGTTTGGAAATCCGTTCTCTGACACTCTTTGCCTCAACATTTCTTTTAACTCTTATGATACTCCTTAAATACTATCCCTTTGATTAAGCTATTGTTTGTCTTTTTTGGCTCCATGCCAATTCTTGTCAGTTTAAGCATGTTGGGAATGATTTACTACATTAAAGGTACTGCTGAAGTGTAATTCTTGTTATTTGAAATTTAATGCTGGACCCTTCCTCGAATAGATTTATACACAGCTCCCTGTGGCAGTTTGCCAGCAGAGACTCTTAGAAATGAAATATTTAAAAATATAATAAGTCCAGGCAGCATTAGCGTTTATCAATAACCGTGCCTGTTTGTCAAATTATCTCGGTCTTTAATAATGCAGCTACATTTAGGGTGAAACATTTAGCTTAACAACATAACACTGAAATACCTTGCAGAATGCTGAGACTGTAAACTGAAGTGCTTGAATTCAGGCTGGTTAATATAAGTTTGATAAGAATCTCAGATTTTTCTATAGGTATAGGATAGTGAAAAGTACAACTGATCAAGAACGCAGGGGGAAATTCTTTGCTCAAAGGTTAGACTGTGGATGCTCACACCATGATGTGGTTGAAATGAATGATATCGATGTATTGAAGGGATAAATGGGCAAGCACATGAAGGAGACAATGAAGAATCTGCTGACATTGGCCCATTATAAAGCCCCTCAACTGCAATTCTAACCTCAATTTCCTTCAGTTTCTGGAAAAAGGAATCACTCAGTGAATACCCACCAAAAAACCAACAATGCTGGTGCCCACGCCAAATTTAAAAGGTCACCATGTACCTGCATGAGCACTGGCATTGTGAAGCTGCCCTCATCAGTGATGGTCATTCAGTCAGAAAATGGCAGAGAAGAGGAAGATGGCAGGGACCTAGAGGGCCAGTGGACAGAGGGGTCAAAAGTGCAGAGGACTGGGCCAGATCTTGACAGACAGGCCCAATGTTGCCACCCCAGGTTTAATATGCACTGCATGGTATAGAAAAGGGTATATAAGGAGGTCAATAACCTTCACCACTCCATCAGGGTATGTGCCACATTCATCCTTCTGTTACTTCACGTGTACCTTATCTTTATAACTTTGCACAGTTCCCAGAAAGATACAGAGTGCACCTGACTGTGGGTGAACCCACTCCTAATCCTGTATGTTGTCATTCCCATCCGTGTTTTCCTGTATCTTCCTCCCGTTATAAATACAGGTGCCACCGTCACAACTGTCATCTCCCTTCCTCATAACCTACAGCTTCCAATGCTCACAAATATGTTCCCAAGTTTCCTTGCTGTGGCAGTGCCCCCAGTCTTGGCCCACCTCCTTTCATGACTTACCGAACAGCCAGACCTAAGAAGGGTACCCTTGACTGATGCATCTCCATTTCCCTGATTACGTCTCGTGAATTGGCGCCATATTTCTCGCCATAGTCGATCAGGTCCCTTGAAGATTTTGTTCACTGTTTCTTTTTAAAATAGATTCTCTGTTCTAGTTTATGCAAAGACCATGAGAAAGTAAGAGAAGCATAACATAAACTCCTTAATGCATAAACCAAGCTAATCAAGTGGCTTACTTTATGGAACCACGCAGGAATAAACATGCAGTAACTTGACCATTAAACAGCAGAGGGAAACATGGGGCTTGGGAGAGAATATCGGAACAGGAGTAAGTCATTCTGAGCCTGTTCTGCCATTCAGTTGGATTATGGCTGAACATCTACTTTAAGGTCTTTCCCATACGATCTGCATATCCCTTGACTTTATTAGTCTCCAGGTATCAGTCAATTGAAGGTTTAATCTCTCCACAGCCCTCTAAGTGTGAGAATTCCAATGGTTCACTACTCACTTAGTGAAGAAGATCTTTCTTATCTTGGTCAAAAATGGTCGATCCATTAATTCTGAGAATTCTTTTTTGCCCTCATACTGGACACACATTTGTCCTGTTCTGCATTTAAAGAATGCTGGGTGATTGCAATAATATTACCCTTCATTTTCAAAATTAGAAAATACAGTTTTCTCAGTCTCTTCTCAAAAGCCAATCCAGCTATTTCAGGATTGGCCTGATACATTCCATTGCAATCCCTCTATGGTCAGTATGGCATTCCTCAGATAAAGAGACCAAAACTGTGCACAATACTCCAGGTAGAATCTCACCAAGGTACTATGTAATTACAGCAAGACTTCTTTACTCCTGTACAAAAAGCATATTGTGGGGAAGACAAACGCACTATTTGTGGGAGCATACTCCATACTCAATAGTGATACCTTTGCCAAGGTGTCACTGGGACACCATTTGGCTGTCAGCTCTGAGGACTGGGGAGTTCCTGTTCCTGACAGAAATCTCACCTCCAGTTTATTAATGGGGTCAGTTGACAATGTGGAAGTTGTTCGTTTTTACTGGGTAAGCAGTCACCTCACCATTACTTGATACTGTAGCTGCACTTACCTTCTAAAATCTAGCACAACTTTACAGGTTCCACTCCAACCTTAGCTCTTGAGCACAGGATTGAAGGCTGACACTCTAGAGCAGAGCTGAGGGAACATTGTACCATTGGAGAGACTGACATACCCTTTCCATGCTTGCATTGGTGGATGTAAAGCATTCCTTGACCATATTTCAAAGAAAAACAGAGTTGTTATCTTCAGTGACCTACTGACTTCTAATTATCCTTCAATCTGCTCACTATCACATTGCCATTCAATGGAAGTTCAAATCATCTGCACCAATCCATTCATTACAACAGTAATGACACTTCAAAAAGTACTTACGGATAAAAGCATTTTAAGACGTCTGGTAGTTGTGAAAAGTGCTATGTACAGTAAATGCAAATTCAAGTCCATAAAAGAAGAAAGTTACCTGATAAAATTATATAAAACTACTAAAAGGAGCTATTTAATTAGAAAAAAGGTTTCGGGCTCTAACCTCAGCCACAAATATGAGATAAGGAACAATGAGGGCGCTGGTTATTTCTGACAATCAGGTGATTGGCGAATGGGCCAAGGGTGAAAAACTCCTTTACACAATAAATGAGTAGGAACCAGAATGCACTATCTGATAGGGTAAGTAGAAACAAATTTAGTTGGTAGTTTCCACGACAAAATTTGAAAAATATGTGTGTGACTTTGAAAGAGTCAGTGCAGACTCAATAGGCTGAATCTTATGTTTTCTTTTGGCTGCTGTATATTCTCAGTAATAATCGAGTTTTTTTGATTACTTTTTAAAGTTAAATTTATGGTGTCAACTATTATAGGAATGCTACCTTTGAAGGGCTGCAATTCATGCCTGTCGACATTCATACTGTATTATTAGCAGAAGCCCAATCGATCTCTAAACGAAGAAAGAGAAAAAAACCCAACAAATTATGGTAATTCTGAAAACTGGGAGCAGAACACAACAGCAAGCAGACTGGAAGATTGGGAGCAGAGTGGACCAACCTGTGGACAGGAAATCTGGAGCGGGATATGACTGCTAACACACTGACTCATAAATGTTGATCTGCTATCTGCGAAGAACTAGGGTTGACTTTTACACAAGATATATGGAAAATTCCAGGTTATTTGACCAAAAATAAGGGGGTCAATTTTTCTATGAGATCGACTATTACTTGAGTATACACAGTAAGTACAAATTGAGTTTATCGTTTGGAGGGTTTCTTGCTATGAGACCTAATGGGATTTCTCGCAGTATATTTCCAAACTTGGCACATTAACTACTTGCCTTATACCTATGGCACCCACCAGTCTGATTCTGCCCTTTTCATAATGCATGCACCATTCCCAGAATAACTCACCACTCATCATTTGTATGAGCACCATCTTTGAAAGGCCACCACATATCCAGACAGTTATTAGCCCGCATTGAAAGTGTAATGGAATAGTAAGCACAAAGCCATGCTGCTCATTGGGTGGCACGGTGGCACAGTGGTTAGCACTGCTGCCTCACAGCGCCAGAGATCCGGGTTTCTTTCACTGTTTGTCTTGATGTGCCTACTAGCAAACAGACCATGGAGCACAGAACCCTGCATTACTGAACTGCTCAGGACGAACCTCGTCAAAAACCAATGCATCTTCCTCCACACATCTTTTGCAAAGGCACATTCTAAATGGAGATGTGTGACTGTCTCAAATCCCCTGCAGCTACTTTGAGGGCTAGTGGGTCTGAATGAACTATGGGGCGGCACGGTGACACGGTGGTTAGCACTGCTGCCTCACAGCGCCAGAGACCCGAGTTCAATTCCCACCTCAACTGTCTGTGTGGAGTTTGCACACTCTCCCCATGTCTGTGTGGGTTTCCTCCGGGTGCTCCAGTTTCCTCCCACAGTCCAAAAATGTGCAGGTTAGGTGAATTGGCCATGCTAAATTGCCCGTAGTGTTAGGTGAAGGGGTAAGTGTAGGGGAATGGGTCTGGGTGGGTTGCTCTTTGGAGGGTCAGTGTGGACTTGTTGGGCCGAACGGCCTGTTTCCACACTGTAAGTAATCTAATCTAATCATACCCAAAATAGTCAACCCTTCCTTGTCCTACAATCCTGTTCTTTTACCTTAGTCACTGTTTAACCAGCACCACATGCAGTTTACCTTTGCTTAGCTATATCCCATATAAACTCTCTCTCCAAGTTGCTGCTACTCTGTCCATAGTGCCCAATGGAAACCTCCATGTTGTCATTATTTAGTCAGCAATCATCACATTGAGGTAAACAATTAGACAATTGTAAGCATGAACTTTTATTTACAGCCATCAAAGGGAACACAAGCAAACCCAATTACTATTTTACCGTCCAAGGTTTGCAACCAGCTCTCAACAGGGTGTGAGTCTGATCTGTCTGGCTTGTCGCGCCTAATGCAGCTGAGCTCTGTCATGCACAAATAGAGTTTTCACCTGCCCATTTGCCTCGCCCTCCACCTCAGAAGACTGCTACTGCTCCTCCAGTTCTTCCAAATCTATTTTACCACTTCGTTTCTTGCTTGAATTGTTCAGAGCACAGTATGCCAGGACGTTGCAGCACACTCTGTCCAGAATATGCTAGAAGCCCACCCAAGCTCTAGCAATGGTACTCCATCGTCAGTAGCTCTACCATCTGCTCCATCACAGCCCTGGTCAAGGCATGGGCACTAATAGTGAACATTCCACAACAACTGAGTGGTCAACCATGTGCATTTTGCATCAACAGAACAGCAAGTGACTTGGGGAATCCAGATCACACTGGTCATTGACAGCACCAACTTTTAACTGGTCACCATGTACTGGCACCCCCCCAGTCACCACTGAAGCCTCCATTTACATCATTCTATACCAAAAACCCATTTCTACCCATTCACCCCTGACCCCCACCCCATGTAGGGACCCATCACACTGAATTTCACTGCTAATTCCTGTGCCCTGAGCATAAGATCCTCATGATACCCACCCTGCTCCACTCCCCCTTGTAGTGGCCATGATGGTGGTCACTGCCAATTACAACCTTTCCCCCATGATCTACTATGTCCTCCGATACTGACCTGTATACCTGCCCCATACACAGAGTTTCCCTGATCACTGTCATTGTCATCACCTCTACATACACTTCTGCTCTCCTCCACCATAACCATGACTGTCCCACTTCTTTTGACAGTGATTTACCTTCTGCTCCTCCATGCCCTCCTTCACACACCACAACCCGAAGTGATCAATGGCCAGATCTTTAAACCCCTGGGCCTGTGAACAGACTGATGGTATTAGGACTCTCTGACAGACTTGACTCCTCTGAGGAAGAGTTCAGTATGATCTCCTTAATACATTATCGGTGCATGGAACTCCAAGGTCAATGTGAAGCTACATCTTCCCCATGTGGACATTGTGTGCAGGAGAGGCAGTGAGCTATGCCATATAGAGTGAATGTTGATTTTCCCCATGCATTTTTCAAGATGGTTGAATGCATTTTTTTCAGTGCTTTTGCTGCACAGGCTGCTGCTGTGTGCTATAAGTGTTGGATTGATTTTGTGGTATGCTTCAAGATGTCTTTTTCCAGTTCCTAACCCCTCCGTGGGACAGACCCCTATTGATATGCATTACAAGCAGCCTGTCTTTGTGTTTGCACAAAACACCACGCTAATACTGATCATCATTGGCTCCACCTAAAATGCCAATTTGCTCGCAGTCATGGCACGGCAATGCAAGGTAAAGCATTGAAGCTGCAGATAGGTGCTAAGTGAACATGTGCTGAGAAAGCTAGAGTATAGCCCTGCGATACAGTCTGGATTAGAATGGTGCTGGAAAAGCACAGCAGGTCAGGCAGTATCTGAGGAGCAGGAAAATCGATGTTTCAGGCAAAAGCACTTCATCAGGAATTTTCCCGAATTTTGATTTTCCTGGTCCTTGGATGCTGCCTGACCTGCTGTGCTTTTCCAGCACCACTCTAATCTCCAGCATCAGCAGTCCCACTTCTGCCTGTGATACAGTCTGGTCTAATTCATGAGATGGGTGCCTGTCCCTGTACACAAAGTTTCCTTACACCAGCCTATCAATGCCAGCTGTCAGTGCTTCCTGCAATGCAGGTTTGTGCTTCCTAAGAATTCTGCAAGGGGATCGGTGAGGTGCCATGATGATCGTGAGGGATTGGCAAATGTGGAATGCCGAAGTTCATAGATGGGAAGTACATGCAGTTGGTGATCATGTATCATTCCATGAGATGGTGTTTGGTGCTGAACAACATGGAGGCTTTTCACAGCCAGCAGTGAACAGAGATCAGCAGCTACCTGCTCTGCTTACCACATTGAGAATTCTCAACGTCTAGCTCGTTTGCTGCATTTTATAAGATAGGAATCAGAAAATTAATGAGGTGAGTTGTGGCATTGATAAAACACATAACAAAGTAAAACTGCCCTTAATTAGCAACTCGTTGCTGTTAAAAAGAGACACATCTTGCAGCTTGGTAAATATATACAACTTGGAGCAAGATGCTCCTCATGTAGAGGTCAGCTTTACTGGAATTCTTGTCCAATTCTGGCACAAATCTTGTCAAAGCTCATACCCCTGTGACATTCCTCTTGATGGGTCTACTGGCCTCCTTTTGTGCTGTACTAGTTTACAATTTTGTGCAATTGTGAAATTATTTGATGTTCATTCCCACAAAAATACTTGACTCTCATATATTTACATTGGAGCATTGTAGATGTTTTTAATTAACCTGCTCAGATGTGATACAATAAGTGCACTGAAATGTAAATATCTTGATCAATATGACTACAATGTATATGAAACGGAATAATTTTGTAAGTACATTGTCTAATGCCACTTGGCTTATATACACGTATGAGCTGCATTTAAAATCTCTCACGAACAGAACATATCCAAGTCTTCTCATGTTAGCTCCTGAAGTTCAGATTACTGATGCAGTAATTAGCTTGTAGCTTCCAACTACATTTTGCCACAGGGGATGGTTCCACTGACAGCATCACGATTACTTAAATAAATTGGCTCCTTTAGAGAATTCTCTGTTTAGTCTTTGGAACATTAAAAAAATCATGCCCTTAGGCCCTGCTGCCTGCATCTCCAGGTCCAACAACACTTGTCCAAGACTAATTGGCAGAATGGTTATATTGTATGGTCTGCTGCTTACTGATTGCAGCTCTTATATTCATCGCAATCCGTGACCCAAAGTATCTCTCTATTCATTAGGGTGCAAAAGTCTCACTTTTCCAAATTCAGTCAATTGTTATAGAGGATAACGTCGTTAAAGTACTTATTAAAGAAAAAGAGCTAATGCTATATTGCTATGTATGTTACCATGAAACTCAATCAACTTTCTTCACCTGCTTTTGAAAGCCAGTTTCCCCATACCAAACCAGCTCTCCCCATATGTATGGAATAGCATCATGCTGCATCAGTATCACAAATATCCTACATTCTTGCAGTGATGTGGTATGTGCATTGAGGGAGCAGTGCTTATTGGAACAAGAGCAAAACTGCAATCTGTCAGGAGACATTGCAACAATAAGCTAAGCTATTTTAGGCTGGGGTTTTGGCCAAGGTCAGTCCAATAAGTCAAGGAACACAAACCCAGGTTTTGCCGGCCAGTTCTCAAGTCTGCGTTGTCTTGCAAAATCAGTTGTGGAAATGGGCCACAGTCAATGGGGGCTGTCCTGTAATGTCTGTCAAAGGGATCATCATTTAGGTCACAGTGTGTTTGACATCTAAGGAAATGAATACATCTCATTGGGCACAATAGGTAGGATGGGCGGTAGTAGGATAGAGAAAGGGACAATTGGATATCAAAAAGGGCATCACAGCACTTTGGTCTTGACCTGGAAAGGGAGCAGAGCCAGTGAAGGTGTCAGCATCTCAATAGTTGCGGGCTCTGGGGACTCAGTGGAGACAGTGACGATCAAGGTGCTCAACCAGTGAAGGTTGCTGTGGTTTACAGACTCTCAAGCCGTTTATGTTTACTGTGATTTCCAGGAGTCCATGTTCATGTGTATACTGTTTGCAGTCTATACAGACCCTCTATCATTTTCTGAGGGAGCTATTCCTCAACTTTGTTCACGTTTCAATTCCACACTCCCAAACCTTGGCTATCTGTTACAGAGAGGAGTTGTCAGGTTAGTGGAAGCCCAAATGAGTCTGCCCCTAGGCATGGCTGAAGTGGCTATAAACAGGTCTAAGGCAGCATGCAATGAACAGGGGAGGGGCTTTTTATCCTGCCTGCCTGCCCTCCTTTCAGTGTCCCTGATATTCCTGAGGTGTGAGCATGAGGTGTCCTACAAGAGTGAGCACGTGGTATGCCACAGGAGTTAACACGTGGTATACATGGGAGTGAGCACATGGTAACCCACAGGAGTGAACACGTGGTATCCATGGGAGTGAGCACATGGTAACCCACAGGAGTGAACACGTGGTATCCATGGGAGTGAGCACATGGTATCCCACAGGAGTGAGCACGTGGTATCCCACAGCAGAGAGCACGTGGTGTCCACAGGAGTGAACACGTGGTGTCCCACAGGAGTGAGCACGTGATGTCCCACAGGAGTGAGCATGTGGTGTCTCACAGGAGTGAGCATGTGGTATTCATGGGAGTGAGCACGTGGTATCCACAGGAGTGAGCACGTGGTATCCCACAGCAGAGAGCACGTAGTATCCATAGGAGTGAACACGTGGTGTCCCACAGGAGTGAGCACGTGGTATCCATGGGAGTGAGCACGTGGTGTCCCACAGCAGAGAGCACGTGGTGTCCATAGGAGTGAACACGTGGTGTCCCACAGGAGTGAGCACGTGATGTCCCACAGGAGTGAGCACGTGGTATCCATGGGAGTGAGCAAGTGGTATCCACAGGAGTGAACATGTGGTGTCCATGGGAGTGAGCACGTGGTGTCCCACAAAAAGTGAGCACATGATATCCACATGCGAGTGAACATGTGGTGTCCCACGGGAGTAAGCACGTTGTGTCCACAGGAGTGCTTGACTGAAGTAAATTATATCCAACCATAGACACTTGATCAGTTAAATTTTTAAAATCAAATTTGAAATTTAATTTTGCTTACAAGGCTATGACCCTTTTATTTGATTTGGTTTGTTTATTTTGGTTTAACATTCTCCAACTGACTTTAATAAGAATCTCTCCTACCATCCAATTTTGTTTGCAATTCATGTAGGACTGAGTGAGGATACATTGTCATCTCTTAAGCATCTTATGATCTCTCACATCAGCAAGGATCAAGAGCTCAGCGCTCAGTCACTAAATCCTCATCTTCCATGTTGGCCAATGCACACAGTCTCTAAAACCATAAACCATTACATTATATTTGTTATATTATCACACACAAGATGACAGATATTAACAAAAGGCTCATGTGAGAGGGTAAGTTGGTGATATGTGTAGTTGTTGAGATGGTAAGAAGGTAAAGTTCATTCAACTGCATCATGTCAAGGCCACATTGGCGCATTGTTGGGCCATCTTACAGGAGCTGAAAATGTGTTGCTGGAAAAGCGCAGCAGGTCAGGCAGCATCCAAGGTACAGGAGAATCGACGTTTTGGGCATAAGCCCTTCTTCAGGAATGAGGAAAGTGTTTCCAGCAGGCTAAGATAAAAGGTAGGGAGGAGGGACTTGGGGGAGGGGCGTTGGAAATTTGATAGGTGGAAGGAGGTCAAGGTGAGGGTGATAGGCCGGAGTGGGGTGGGGGTGGAGAGGTCAGGAAGAAGATTGCAGGTTAGGAAGGTGGTGCTGAGTTTGAGGGATTTGACTGAGACAAGGTGGGGGGAGGGGAAATGGGGAAACTGGATAAATCTGAGTTCATCCTTTGTGGTTGGAGGGTTCCTAGGCGGAAGATCTTCCAGGAGAACAGGATAACTAATATGCTTGAGATGAGATATTGTCAAACTACAAGGTAATTCACTGGGAGCAGATGCAACAAGCTCTATTGTAATGCAGAAACACATGGTGCTTGAGGCTGTGGTCAGGTGGAAGATTAATCTTTGTAAAAACATATCCTCAAACTAGCTGAGGAAGGATGTCAGTGTTCTCATCCATTAGGGTCTATCATTGATATCTCAGGCCTCATGGAACTAGGGAACAGGAGATAGATAGAGATTAATTAAGAGTTAATTGGATGAGAACTGGATGTCTAAATATAGGGTTCAAATCATTAGTGCTGTTACAGTTAATACGATGCAAGCTAGAAATGGAACTCTGACTAGAAAATTTCATGGCATAATACCCCCAATCAGTGCTTAACCTTTAATATTTAATGTCGGGGAGACCATGTCTTCCACATTATTTCTATCCAAGTAATCAAACAATTCTGTCTTGAATAGCTCAATTGAGCATTTTTCCACTATGCTGCAGACAGTGCATTCCATAACCTAACTAATTAATCTATATCTATCTCCGGTTGCCTAGTTCCATGAAGCCTGAGATGTTGATGATAGACCCTAATGGATGAGAACATTGATGTCCTTTCCCAGCTAGCTGTGTAGAAATAAATTCTTATCTCACATTTGCATGATGAGCTTTATTTTTAAAAGAGGTGACTCTCCTTTTTGTTCTTCAGGTTCAGTTGATGATGTCACTGCAACATAAATTTAACTATAAGAGATGAATAAGTCTGAGCTTTTGACTGTTAAGGAACTGATCCAAGAATCTCCTCCACCTTCACACCTTGCCCCTGACCTACAGTTTCTCACAAAACTGACATTCACAGCCTTCATCTCTAATCTCCAACAATGTCAAACTGGAGAATTCACAATCCGCCACACCACTAACCTGACAATTACGGCGTGGAACAATCCTTTCCCTCTGAGTCCCCAACCCACAGGTCTCAGCTGACACTTGCTGCTACTCCTGGCCTGATCAGACTGCCAGTTTGTCTCATTATAGGTGGGAAATGCAAGCCCCACAGATTGTAATGATTTGAACTCCAAACACAACCACATCTGTACTACTTCTGCCATCCTGAAATGTGGTGCTCAGTGCTATGACTGCTTTCAGTTCATAATAAGTGGAAGAATGATCACTTCATTTTTCATGAGGCACAAAAGAGAAAAGGGAACCTATTGAGTTAAAAAGCATTGAGATTATATTCATTGTTCCATTGTTTCAGGTGTTAAAGTCAATCGACAACCACAAGACAATTTACAACCACAAGACCATAAGGTTCAATTGTTGAATCTATCGAGTACAGTTAACGGTGGTACTCCTAGGCTAGAACATCCAAAAAGAAAGACTGATCACTTGGATAAGTCTAGATGATAATGTTTGGAAGTCAGATAGATTGTGACCGTTACAAAGGTTTTTAGAAAGGATTTATAATGAAAATGCATACTTATTCTGGTGTGAATATAAATATAGATCTTTGGCTCCTTCAGGCTGAAGTTACATTAAAACCAAGACCCCCAAAACAAAAAAGAGGTGCAATCATTTCGACTTTGACATGTTGAAGGATGTAAATGACAGTGTGTTAGGATCAGTCACTGGGTGAGGTGTCTAAATTTGTAGTGATTCCAGATGGGATACCTCAAGCCATTAAGTACATAGGTGTGGAGGGATGAACACACTTCCTCAAGTGGTCACAACAAGGTTAATTTTAAAATTATTCCCTCCCTTGTGAATACCTTGCTGCCAAATAAATGTTTTGAAAAGAATCCGTTTAATCAGGCATTCTTGAATTAACAGAAAAAGTGAATTTTTAAAATTACTAAATGTGAGAAAAATTAAAAATGCAACAAACATATGCATTGATTAGAAACAAAAGGTAAGGCCAAAACATTAGAAGTTAAAAAGAAATATATAGGTCAGTATTGAAATGTTTGTGATGAGTAGGTAGTTGAACATATGATCAGACTCTGCTCTTCCAAGAAGATCTTGTTAGTTAAGAACAAAATTAAATCTATGGTATTGAATGACATAGCGTCGGATGATGTGGAGTCTGTGTGGGTGGAATTGAGGAACCACAAAGGCAAAAAAAACATAATTGGAGTTGTGTACAGACCTCCTAACAGTGGTCAGGACCAGGGACGCAACATGTACCGGGAAATAGAGAAGGCATGTCAGAAAGGCAAGGTTACATTGATCATGGGTGACTTCAATATGCAGGTGGACTGGGTAAATAATGTTGCTAGTGGATCTAAAGAAAGGGAATTCATGGAATGCTTACAGGATGGCTTTTTGGAACAGCTTGTCATGGAGCCCACAAGAGAGCAGGCTATTCTGGACCTAGTGCTTTGCAATGAACCAGACTCTATAAAAGATCTTAAAGTAAGGGAACCCTTAGGAAGTAGCGACCATAATATGGTAGAGTTCAGTCTGGAGTTTGAAAGGGAGAAGGCGAAATCTGATGTAATGGTGTTACAGTTGAATAAAGGTAATTATGAGGGCATGAGAGAGGAACTGACTAAAATAGACTGGAAGCAGAGGCTAACCGGGAAGACACTAGAGCAAAAATGGCAGGAGTTTGTAGGTATAATTGAGGACACTGTACAGAGGTTCATTCCCAAGAAAAGAAAGATTAACCGGGGAGGGATTAGACAACCTTGGCTGACAAAGGAAGTCAGGAAATGTATTAAAGAAAAAGAGAGATCCTATAAAGTGGCTAAGAACAGTGGGAAATCAGAAGATTGGGAAGGATACAAAAGCAAACAGAGGATAACAAAGAGTGTAATAAGAAATGAGAGGATCAAATATGAAGGTAGGCTAGCCAGTAATATTAGAAATAATAGTAAAAGTTTCTTTCAGTACATAAGAAACAAACGACAGGCAAAAGTAGACATTGGGCCACTTCAAACTGATGCAGGGAGCCTAGTGATGGGAGATAAGGAAATAGCAGGAGAACTTAACAAGTACTTTGCGTCAGTTTTCACAGTGGAAGACATGAGTAATATCCCAAAAATTAAAGGGTGTCACGGGGCTGAGTTGAGTATGGTTGCCATTACGAAAGAGATAGTGCTAGAAAAGTTAAAAAGTCTTAAAATTGATAAATCTCCTGGCCCCGATGGGATACACCCTAGAGTTCTGAGAGAGGTTGCTGAGGAAATAGCAGAGGCATTGGTTGAGATCTTTCAAGAGTCACTGGAGTCAGGAAAGGTCCCGGATGATTGGAAGATGGCTGTAGTAACCCCCTTGTTCAAGAAAGGATCAAGGCAAAAGATGGAAAATTATAGGCCAATCAGCTTAACCTCGGTTGTTGGTAAAATTCTAGAATCCATCATTAAGGATGAGGTTTCTACATTCTTGGAAGAGCAGAGTCTGATTAGAACAAGTCAACATGGATTTAGTAAAGGGAGGTCATGCCTGACAAACCTGTTGGAATTTTTTGAAGAGGTAACAAGTAGGTTAGACCAGGGGAACCCAGTGGATGTGGTCTATCTAGACTTTCAAAAGGCCTTTGATAAGGTGCCACACGGGAGACTGCTGAGCAAGGTGAGGGCCCATGGTGTTCGAGGTGAGCTGCTGGGATGGATTGAGGATTGGCTATCTAACAGAAGGCAGAGAGTTGGGATAAAAGGTTCTTTTTCAGAATGGCAGCCGGTGACGAGCGGTGTCCCGCAGGGTTCGGTGCTGGGGCCACAGCTGTTCGCATTATATATTAATGATTTGGATGAGGGAACCGGGGGCATTCTAGCGAAGTTTGCCGATGATACAAAGTTAGGTAGACAGGCAGGTAGTACTGAGGAAGTGGGGAGGCTACAGAAGGATCTAGACAGGTTGGGAGAGTGGTCCAGGAAATGGCTGATGGAATTTAACGTGAGCAAGTGCGAGGTCTTGCACTTTGGCAAAAAGAATATAGGAATGGACTACTTTCTAAATGGTGAGAAACTTAATAAAGCCAAAGCACAAAGGGATCTGGGAGTGCTAGTCGAGGATTCTCTAAAGGTAAACATGCAGGTTGAGTCTGTGATTAAGAAAGCGAATGCAATGTTGTCTCTTATCTCAAGAGGGTTGGAATATAAAAGCAGAGATGTACTACTAAGACTTTATAAAGCTCTGGTTAGGCCCCATTTGGAGTACTGTGTCCAGTTTTGGTCCCCACACCTCAGGAAGGACATACTGGCACTGGAACGTGTCCAGCGGAGATTCACACGGATGATCCCTGGAATGACAGGTCTAGCATATGAGGAACGGCTGAGGATACTGGGATTGTATTCGTTGGAGTTTAGAAGATTAAGGGGAGATCTAATAGAGACGTACAAAATAATACATGGCTTTGAAAAGGTGGATGCTAGAAAATTGTTTCTGTTAGGCGAGGAGACTAGGACCCGTGGACACAGCCTTAGAATTAGAGGGGGTCATTTCAGAACGGAAATGCAGAGACATTTCTTCAGCCAGAGAGTGGTGGGCCTGTGGAATTCATTGCCACGGAGTGCAGTGGAAGCCGGGACGCTAAATGTCTTCAAGGCCGAGATTGATAGGTTCTTGTTGTCTAGAGGAATTAAGGGCTACGGGGAGAACGCTGGCAAGTGGAGCTGAAATGCGCATCAGCCATGATTGAATGGCGGAGTGGACTCGATGGGCCGAATAGCCTTACTTCCACTCCTATGTCTTATGGTCTTATGATTGTTTCAGTGGAAGTTACTGTTATGTTTGATGTTTATTGTTAAATGTTAGTTTGAAAATTCCTGGTTTTGTAGTTATTTGAAAGTCTTTTGCCCTGATTTCTGTCAATAGTGGCTGACAGGTAACACTTACAGTCAGAGTTGTTTTTGCTTCACCTGCAATTACAATGGCTGTTCTCAGTGCTGTGACACTCCCATAATGATGGCTGTTCAGGACCACACAGACCAGAATTGAAGCTTTAATTTAATCCCTATCCGTGTGTATTTTAGAACAGGCGATGGGAGGGGAAGCATGGTGGTGGTGGCAGGAAATACAAATACATATCTCACCCAGATTCCTGACATCTTTTAACCATTGTGTTCACATTCTGAGATAGTCACAGAAATTATTTATTCAGTTTATAGTTCATTTTCACCGTTTGATGTTTGTTTGATACCTCAGGTGCGAGATTCCAGAGTACCTCTCTCCCTCTCTCTCTCGGCTGACACTAAATCTAAACCTACAGCCAACCTTTGGCTGTACGTCCTTTTCCAAGCTAAAACAATTGTAATTAATGTTTGATTTGATTTGCTTTGGCTTGATTTATTATTATCACATGTACAGAGATAATGAAAAATAATGTTTTGTTTGCTAACTAGACAAATCATGCCTTACATAAGTATATCAGGGTAATGGAACAGAATGCAGAATATAGTGTCACAGCTACAGAGAAGGTGCAAGGAAAAATCAATTCTATGTCTATACATAAGTCTGATAACAGCAGGGAAAAGACTATTCTTGAATCTGTTGGTATGATTTTTCAAATGTTTATATCTTCTGCCCAATGGAAGAGGGTGGAAGAGAATATAAGCAGGGTGGGAGAGGTCTTTGATTATGTTGGCTAGTTTCCTACAGCAGTGAGAATGTAGACAAGTCAGTGGAAGGAAGAGTCAATAGATGTAAAGCTAGAAGAGTACAGCAGTTCAGCCAGCATCCAAGGAGCAGGAAAGTCAATGTTTTGGGCTGAAAGATGAAGGTTTTTAGCTGGAAACACTGACATTCCTGCTCCTTGGATGCTGTGCTCTTCCAGTTTCACAGCTATTTACTCTGACTTCCAGCATCTGCAGTCCTTACTATCTTCTAGTCATTTAAAAAATGACTTTTTTTTTCTGATGGACTGGGCTATATTCACAACTCTCTAATTTGTTGCGGTCTTGGGCAGAGCAGTTGCCATTCCAAACTGTGATCCATCCAGATAGGAAGCTTTCTATGGTGCATCTGTAAAAAATTAGTAAGAGGCATTGTGGACACCTTGAATTTCCTTGGTCTTTTGAGGAGGTAGAGGTGTCGGTGTGCTTTCTTGACTGTAGTATCAATATGAATGGACCAGGACAGATTATTGGTGATAAATGCACTAGGAAATTGTAGGTCTTGACCATCTCCACCTCAACATCATTGATACAGATTGAGGCATGTTCTCCTCTCTGCTTCCTGAAATCAATGACCAGCTCCTTCATTTTTCTGACACTGAGGGAGAGATTTTCTGTCTTCACACCATGCTACTAAGTTGCCTATCTCTTTCCTGTACTCTGCTGAATTGTTCTTTGAGAACTGACCCACTATATTTCTGTCATCAGCAAATTTGTGATTGGAGTTAGATTAGAACTTGGCAACAGAGTTGTGGGTGCATTGAGTGTGTAGTAAGAGGCTGTGTGTGTAGCCATGTGGGGCACGAGTGTTGATGATTGTTGTGGAGGAGATACTGTCACCTGTCCTTACTGATTGCAGTTTGTAGCTCAGGAATTTGAGAATCCAGTTACAGAGGGGAGAACAGAGTCCAAGGTTTCAGAGTTTGGAGATTAATTTGTCTGGAGTTACGGTATTGAAGGCAGATGCCTTTATTACCCAGATGTTCCAGGGATGACTGTAGGTCCAGAGAAATGGTGTCTGCTGTGCACCTATTGTGATGTAGATGGATTACAGTGGATCAAGGAAATCCAGTTTGATATTCCATCCGAGGTTGTAATTGGTGGCCCACTATTAAAGTGATAAAAGGTACAAAATTCTCAGGCATGAGAAAACATAAAAAAAAGAGAAGTCTTGTAATAGGGAAAGGGATCTACATTGAAAATATGATCCTTTGTGTTATGCTCCAAAGGAAATGTTAACAAAATGGAATGAAACAGAGACAAAGTGGATGACTGGTGGGATGTTAGCATTAAAGGAAAATAAATAAACCTTAGTACAGCAAAGTTGAAAATAAAATAATAAATGTATAAGATAGGCAAGCTAAAGTGAAATGATATAATAGCTTACAGGATAAAGCATTGGAGCTGGAAAGAAATCTCAAAATGTGAGTTACAGAAGGTGAAACCTTTGACTGATCAAAAGAAAAGGAAATGACAAACATGAGCAACAAGATGGATAGTAAATATAAATGGATTATATGGCACTCCAAATTAAGAAAATCCTTAAGATGTGGAGGCAAATGATGATAAAATGTTGATATCAGAGGTAAAGAATGACTTAAAACTGAGTAGAAGAAAAATTCCAAGCATAAACAAAGTAAAAATAAAACATCTAAAACCCCTTGAAGGAAAAGAATTGGAAATAATAACTGAGGCTTATGGTGAAATATGGATAAAGTGATACATTCATTATTGGATAACTTACCTAAGAGATCAAAGCAATTGACTGCAATCATCTTAGAACTATAAACTTAATGAGGCATCTCATTAAAGTGTCTTGAAAAGCATAATAGAAAAATAAAAATATGGTTGAAGCAGGAGTAAGTAAAACACATTAGACCTAGAAACAAGGGAGGGAATAATTAACCAAAGAGCAAGCTTTGACAAAAACTATGAGTATACATGAATATATTTTGCATCACTATTTACTGTGGCAAAAAACATAGAGGGAGGGAACTCACAGGAAATAAATATTGATGTTTGAAAACAGTCCACATTACAGAACACTATGTGCTGGAGGACTTAAAACATTTAAAGATTAATAAATTTCCACTACCTGATCAAGAGTATCCCAGGACAAGTTAGGGAAGAAATTGTAGGACCCCTTGTAGAGATATTAATATCATCCACAGCCACTTGTGAAATGCTAGAGAATCTGAGGGTGGCTACAGATATGCCTTTATTTAAGAAAGGCTGTAAGGAGAAGACTGGCAACTGTAGACTGGCGAGTCTACCATCACTGGTGGGTAAGTTGTTGGATAGGTTTTGAAAGGTAGGACTGATATGCATTTGAAAAAGCAAGGACTGATTAAGGATAGTCAGTATGGTTTTGTGCATGGGAAATCATATCCTAAAACTTAGTCATAGTCATAGAGATGTACATCATGGAAACAGACCCTTCGATCCAACCTGTCCATGCCGACCAGATATCCCAACCCAATCTAGTCCCACCTGCCAGCACCCGGCCCATATCCCTCCAAACCCTTCCTATTCATATACCCATCCAAATGACTCTTAAATGTTGCAATTGTACCAGCCTCCACCACATCCTCTGGCAGCTCTTTCCATACACATACCACCTCTGCATGAAAACGTTGCCCCTCAGGTCTCTTCTATATCTTTCCCCTCTCACCCTAAACCTATGCCCTCTAGTTCTGGACTCCCTGAACCCAGGGAAAATACTTTGTCTATTTATCTTATCCATGCCCCTCATAATTTTGTAAACCTCTATAAGGTCACCCCTCAGCTTCCGACAATCCAGCCTGTTCAGCCTCTCCCTGTAGCTCAGATCCTCCAACCCTGGCAACATCCTTGTAAATCTTTTCTGAACCCTTTCAAGTTTCACAGCATCTTTCCGATAGGAAGGAGACCAGAATTGCATTCAACATTCCAACAGTGGCCTAATCAATGTCCTGTACAGCTGCAACATGACCTCCCAGCTCCTGTACTCAATACTCTGACCAATAAAGGTAAGCATACCAAATGCCTTCTTCACTATCCTATCTACCTGTGACTCCACTTTCAAGAAACTATGAACCTGCACTCCAAAGTCTCTTTGTTCAGCAACACTCCCTAGGACCTTACCATTAAGTGTAAAAGTCCTGCTAAGATTTGTTTTCCCAAAATGTAGCACCTCGCATTTATCTGAATTAAACTCCATCTGCCACTTCTCAGCCCATTGGCCCATTTGGGCCAAATCCTGTTGTAATCTGAGTTCGCTGTCCACTACACCTCCAATTTTGGTGTTATCTGGAAACTTACTAACTCTACCTCTTATGCTCGCATCTTGATTGAATTGTTTGAGGAAGTAACCAAAAAGATAAATGATGGCAAAGCATTAGATGCTATCTACATGGACTTTAGTAAAGCCTTTGACAAGGTTCTGCATAATTAGTGAAGTTGGATCATGTGGGATTCAGGGAGAGCTCACCAATTAGTCAGATAATTGGCTTCTCAGTAGAAAACGGGGTTGTGGTGGAGAGATTTTTTTAGACTGGAGGTCTATGACCAGCAGTGTTCTGCAGGGATTGATGCTGAGTCCACTGATGTTCGTTGTTTATGTAAATGATTTGGATGAGAATTTAGGAGGCATGGTTCGTAAGTTTGCAGATGACACCCAAATTGGTGGTATGTGAAGAAGGTTATCTAAGATTACAAATGGAGTTTGATTAATTGATCCATTTTGGCTGTGGAATAGCAGATGGAGTTTAATGTGAAAAAATACAAGGCGTTGCATTTTGGTAAAACAAACAAGGGCAGGATTTGGTGTAGGTTTGTAAGGAGATAAACCTTTGGGACGTTGGCATCAAGTAAAGTGATTTGAATTGTTTTGAGTGGAGTGAAGCACATTGTGTCCTTGTGAGAGATAATTCTGTTTTCTTAGTGTTACTTTGAGTAAGGGAGTGGTCACCATTTAAAAAGTTTTGATGATGAACCATGAAATTGTGATAAGATAGACTTAAGGAGATCATGGACCTGGTTGAGCATTTTCAAACTATTTGAGTGATTAATTTCATTGTAAAGAATGAGGGAATGTTAAATGTAACAGTCTTGAAAGGATGGAGAAACTTGTTTTCCTACACCGTATTATTAGAACCTGAAGTCTGAAAGGATAAGAAAGGATTCAGTGGTGACATTCAGGAAAGGAATTTGATGTTTATTAATGTGTATAGTGAACTAGTTTATAATATCAGCATACTCACTGATATGACACAAATCAGTAAATTAGATTGTGAGTGTGTCCTTTATTATACGAGTACCTCAGCATTAATTATTTTTTGATTTACTGGACACCCAGTAGACATAATGGAAATTTCATGCTTCTCCATTCAAGAATAAGTAAATCCTTAAGGGAAGTTATGGCTTAAACTTTATTATCGCTTTACAGTATTTCAGAATTTCTTTTTAAAATTAAGCACTACTTCCACCATCTGGTTAAAACTAAAAGATTTCAATGAAACATCCACTAAGCACTAAGCACTTGGGAAGGAAATTGACAAAAGTCATAAAATGTACAGTGCTTTGATTTTTCGAAGGTTATTGAATGATGTTTCTGGAGGAATTCTGCAGGTCTGGCATCGAGGGAGGTTGGGGGATTAAGTTAACTTTGCTTTCTCTCGATGAGGAGGTACCAGTGTTGGATTGGGGTGGACAAAGTTAAAAAAAAATCACAAAACCAAGTTATAGTCCAACAGGTTTATTTGAGAGTACCAGCTTTCAGAGCACTGCTCCTTTGTTAGGTTGCCAGTGGGACAGGATCAAAAGACAGAATTTACAGCACAAGACCATAGTGTCATGCAACTGATACGATTATAGTGAACCGAGACTGCTGTTAAGTCTTTCATCTTTTAGAATGGTTTGCAGGTTTCATTTCATTAATATGTAAATCCCAGAACTTTTTTCAAGGCAACTTCAGATGGGCTAACCGGCTGAGGAGTGCAGATGAGTTTAATTTAGATAAATGCGAGGTGCTGCATTTTGGAAAAGCAAGTCAGAGCAGGACTCATACACTTAGCAGTAAGGTCCTGGGGAGTGTTGCTGGACAAAGAGACTTTGGAATGCAGGTTCATAATTCCTTGGAAGTAGAGACACAGATAGATAGGATAGTGAAGAAAGTGTTTCATCTGCTTTCCTTTATTGATGAGAGCACTGAGTACAGGATTGGGAGGTCATGTTGCGGCTGTACAGGACTTTGGTTAGGCCACTTTTGGAATATTGCATGCAATTCTAGTCTCCTTCCAATTTGAAAGCGTGTTGTGAAATTTGAAAGGGTTCAGCAAAGGTTTACAATGATGTTGTCAGGGTTGGAGGGTTTGAGTTATAGGGAGATGATGAAAGGTCTGGGGCTGTTTTCCCTGGAGCGTTGGAGGCTGAGGGGTGACCTTACAGAGGTTTATAAAATCATGAAGGGCATGGATAGGATAAATAGACAAAGTCTTTTCCCTGGGGTGGGGGAGTCCAGAACTAGAGGGCATAGGTTTAGGGTGAGAGGGGAAAAATTTAAAATGGATGCATAGGTTTAGGGTGAGATTGGAAAGATTTAGAAGGGATGTAAAATGTAACTTTTTCATGGACCTGGTTGAGCATTTTCAAACTGTTTGGTGCATGCATAGAATGAGCTGCCAGAGAAAGTGGTAGAGGCTGGTATATTTACAACATTTAAAAAGCATCTGGATGGCTACATGAATAGGAAAGGTTTAGAAGGATATGGGCTAAATGCTGCTAAATGGACTGGATTAGATTAGGATAACTGGTTAGCATGGACGAGTTGGATCGAAGGGTCTGTTTCCGTGTTGTACATCTCTCTACGACGGGTGGCAAGTTCTGGAGAAATAGTCTTCTGTAGTATGCCAGAAAGTTGTCTAGATCCATAACCTTTGCAATATTCAGTGCGTCCCATCCTTTTTTTTTCTGATATCATGTGGAGTGAATTGAATTGGTTGAACACTGGCACTTCTGACACTGGGGACCCCGACAGGAGGCTGAGATGGATCATCCTTTCGGGTACTTCTGACTGAAGACTTTATGAATGCTTCAGCTTTATTCTTTGCACTGACATACTAGGTTCCACTATCATCGAGGATGGGGACATTTTTGGAGTCCTTTCCTGCAGTGATTAACAGCAGATTATTGAACGATTCAATTGTATTCCAGAGCTGTTTGAACTATGGTCTCTGAATGTGGATTTGCATCAGAAAACATAAATTCTACAAATCAGAACCCTGTTGTGAACTTTGCATTTATAGATTTGTTGGAAAATCAGGTGTGCAGGTTGGCATGGACTACATGATTGTTTGCACATCAAATTGAATGAATGAACTGCCCGACACAGCCCAGCCTATTCCTTGTCTGAAATGCTGCTATGGAATCACAGAGGAACGTCTATGCCAGGAATGCAAATTTGTATAATCATTCATTTTAGCTTCTGTATCCATTAAGTGTAACCAGCACTCAGAGCTTCGAATATATTACGAAAAGTAATAAATGATGTGGCTTGTTTTCAAAGCTATGACCTAATCTCAGGATAAAGATAAACTAGTTTTGAGTAATTTTATTTGAGTTCTTGTGATGAAAATATGACTTCATTATCTCAGCAAGTCCATTCACCTTGCCGATTTTGTTTTAGTGGTCCTGCTGTAGAGTTTTTGCTGGTATCATTTATAGGCCAGTAATCCTGTATATTTGGCTTTCATTTAGGAATCATACCTGAAACCATCTGGCTGAGGTAAAATGATCAAGGTTGAAAAGTCTGCATTGTAAACACTATGTCATTTTATTTTTGTATTCCTTTAAATTGTACACTCAGAGGGGAAAAGAAGCTTTTCAAAACAAGGCAGCATCAGGATTAATAAAGGTCTAAAAGCAAGTAAAATGATACTCCTTGTGTACACTGTGCAGCCAAGGGTCATAATGGTGACAAATGAACTGGAGAGAAGGATTTCGTTCAAATGGAGTTTTGTTTGGCAATAATTAGCAGATTGGTTTGTTGACTATTGTCCTGTTACCAATGACAGAGGTGTTTTGCCCGCTAAAAATTATGAATTCATTCTCATGTAGCTGAACTGTTTAAGGCTGTGAAGAAGATGCACAGAAGTTTTCAGACCACCACTAATTTAGGAGCACTCTCACTCTTTCTGTTATTTGCAGTTAACTACTTTAAACTTGAAGAAATACAGTTTATCTTTCCTTCAACTGTTGCTGCAAGCTGTGTCTTTTGACTGATAAGTCAGACACCTTTTATAGGTGAACCACTCCCCTCTCTACACTTATTTTGGTCTCTTTAATCTTGATTCAACTCCATATCCATGAAAAACACATTATTTTTGAAATGGAATATCTGGGATTAACATGAGGTTGTTGAATATATTTTGTCATCTGAATCAGTTTGGAGATTAACATTTCAAATGGAGTGGAGAGTAACCTAGATATTGTCTCAACACAGCAATTCTTTTGTAAATCCTGTTAGCAGCTTCGTACAGGGGAATCAATGATCAAGTCAATCACATATTCAGACAAAAACACACCATCAAAGGTAGCTGTCCCTTGATTCAAGAACGACAGCTATCCAGGTTTGTGAATTTCTGCCATTCCGGTTTTCATGTGATTGAAAAGTCTGATTCTGTGTTCACAGATCATTGTATACAAGAGGCAGGATGATCCAGGAGATAGTGGGACCCAGAGAGCTGGATTTAAATCCTTTCATTTCCTCTCTGCCATCGCTGTGCAGTAAGATGTTGAGACTCATCATTAAGGTGTTGGGATTCAACATAATTTGACGGGCAAGTTGTTAGTATTCGGACCGTTTAGTATCAAACTCCTACCAGTCATTAAACGCAATGTTGTGCACAGCCTCTGAGTCTGTTAGAAGCATTTTGTTTGCCTGTGTTGGCCAGTTGAGAACTGAGAGAAGGGGATTAGCGTGAAAGAGCCATCTGGACATTGTTGCCAATCCATCAGGAGTTTTGTCTGACTTCAAGAAGGATTGTAGTATTCATTTGACTGCCCTCCCACTGAATTCAGAGGATGCAGCAGAGGTATTGCTAATTGAGTTTCTGTCCTGCTTTTACATGTAACTGATACAAAATCCAAATTCACAGCAGTACAGGAGTGTATTGATGCCAAAAGACTGTACATCATTTGTTGCCTTTTGTTAACTTGTGGATGTCATTGATGTCGGCACTTACAGAAGTAATTGGTAGAAGGTTGAGCTGGAGCAGTTGATCCAGTATTGAATCTCATCAGCAATGAATGCATTCAGAGAGATGTGGCTGGCAAGGCTCAGTATGGCTCAATATTTTTCAGAGTCTCTCCAACAGGAGAAATGGGATATTTAGCTGATTGGGTATGTGTGTCTTGTTTTGGCATCATTCAAAAGCAGGTCAAGCATCTTTTATATAGAATTCAAAGCTATCAAGAGTGACTTGCAATTCTATTGCAATGTGTGCAATAGCACTGTAGATGTTCATCTACTATAGATCATGTATGTTTATGGAGGTCAACTTAGATTTGGCATGAAGGTGATTGAGGTTAGAGTTATCCATCTAGATGGTGTTCAGTACTTCCACCAGAAGGCAGCTGACCTTTGATGAGTTACAAAACTATTGGCTATGTATTGTAAATTTGACTCGCGACCGTAAGCTTATGTTGACCCCAGATGCTAATTTTGAAGCCATATCAAGCCATAGAGTCATAATAATTAACAGCATGGAAACAGACCATTCGGTCCAACTCGACCATGCTGACCAGATATCCTAACCTAATCTAGTCCTATTTGCCAGCACTTGGCCCATATCCCTCTCAGCAAAAGTGAGGACTGTTGATGCTGGAGATTAGAGTCAAGAGTGTGGTGCTGGAAAAGCACAGCAGGTCAGGTAGCATCCAGGGAGCAGGAGAGTCAACGTTTCAGGCAAAAATCCCTTCAAAAGCCCCTCATTCCTGATGAAGGGTTTTTGCCCGAAACGTCGATTCTCCTGTTCCTTGGATGCTGCCTGACCTGCTGTGATTTTCCAGCACCACACATTTGACCCATATCTCTCTAATCCCTTCCTATTCATATACCCATCCATTTGCCTTTTAAATGTTGTAACTGTCCCGGCCTCGTCCACTTCCTCTAGCAACTCATTCCATACATGCACCACCCTCTGCATGAAAAAGTTGCCCCTTAGATCCCTTTTAAATTTTCCCCTCTCGCCCTAAACCTATGCCCTCTATTCTGGTCTTATGTTTCAGATCCCCCAGTCACTTCATGTAAAAGTCCCATTGATTCTCGGAAGGCAACTTTAATGAGTTTCTATTTGCAACCCGAATTTGCTGCGCAGCAACTTGAACTTTCAATGTCAATTCGCTTTAAGTTAAACATGTTATTGCTGAAGAGCTGGCTGCATGTACATTGTCTTTCAGTTGGAAGTGTTTGGTACACTTCCAGAACAGATTTTAGAGGTGAGTCTATGATTCTCTTTCACTCACAGGGTGAATTATTCAGAGAATTCAGAGGGAATGTCTTTAAGCATACAGTGGTTATACAATGTGGAATTTGCTGTCATGTGGAATAATTGAGATCAGTACCTTAGATAAATTGAAAAGAAATTCAACAAGTACATGAGGGCAAATACTCTGAGATTATACTGATAAGGTCAGATAAAGTAATGTCGCAAGAGATCCACGTGGATCAATACAGTATAAGCCAGTCTGTTCTGTGCTGTGAAATCTCTATCATTTTATGTAAACATACACAGTGTAGTTTTTAATTTTCTAACCATTATATCCTGGCTGAAGTATTACTGTGGTCTTTGACTTTCACTTTTCTCTTTTCACTCTTGTATTTACTTTTTCTACTTGTGTCTCTCAACACCCACACAAAAGAAATAAAGTTTCAAAATGAGATTAATCGTTCAGCTTCACATGGCATCACATCAGTGTGCAGTGTCCTGAAACAACAAAGACAGTTACCAATTACACTAAAAGGCTCTTTGCTTTTTGAAGTTCAGAGGGACATTTCTCTTAGCTCTCTGCAGGTTAGAATATTAAAATGATCAATTTAGAAATAGTTGCAATCGCATTTACACCCTGCACGCAATTTTTGCTGCTGTTGTGAGCATCATATTTATTTCCTAAAGTGATATTTTCCAGAATGCCATAATTTAGCTTTGATTTGGAGATGCCGGTGTTGGACTGGGGTGTACAAAGTTACAAATCACACAACACCAGGTTATAGTCCAATAGGTTTAATTGGAAGCACACTAGCGTCGCTCTGAAAGCTAGTGTGCTTCCAATTAAACCTGTTGGACTATAACCTGGTGTTTTCTGATTTGTAATTTAGCTTGCAACACAATGTTAAAGGGTTGGCACCAGGGACATTTATTTAATTGGAAATCATAGGGTGGAAGGTCACCCACATTTGGAGGCCTGACTCCACCCTGATGGTATTCTATCAATGTCCAAATCATAGATACATCCTCGGGACAACTCTCCTCACCAGCCACTATGTGCCTACTGAGGGTCCACTGGCAGCAATAGCCATGGCCACAAGGATAACATCCAACCCTGGACCTCCTACACCAATCACCCCTCCTGCTACTCCCTACAGACCAAGGCCTGTCTGACTGACCCTGGTTATCCTGCCTCACTAATCTCACACCATGTGGTCTCCCAGCATAGCCCAATTCTCAGGATCCTCATTGTGAAAGACCTGGAGAATCTCAATGGGAGGGAGGGATTTTCTGAGTTGGATGTAGTCCTGTCTGGGCCTCTGGATGGCACAGGTCTCCTGCCAGTGGCTGAGGGTATCACAGTGGTAATTAAATACAGCCCACTCCCAATGTGTTTCTCTCTCCATAGGTGATGTCTGACCTTTGAGTAGTTCCAGCACTTCTTGATTAATTTCAGATTTCTAACAACTCTGGTTTTTTGCTTTTCTTTAATATTAACATAGTTTTTTAGTTTGAGTCAAATCTGTTGACTTCTTAAAAATGTCTAACGAGGAAGAATGCTTTCTTTCAGAGGCTTTCCCAGTGGGACAAACTCAACTCGAGACCCCTTCAGGCTAATTAGAAATTGCTGTTGTCGGCCCTGTCTCTAATTATCTCAGAAATGCAACGATGCACTTTTTCTCTAAAGTTAATGAGTTTGATCTTCTATGAACAGTTAATTAAGGTGGCTGTCAGAAAAGAAAATTCTAATCCTTTTTGCTTTCCTAAAGGCATTGATTATTATCACTTGCAAACCCATGGAGTTTGAGGCCCTGCAAAAGTGACCACAACTTCCCACTCTCCAAACTGAGATGCTGTCATTCTCATTCCTTTGGTGAAAATCTAATGCGGGTGACTAGAATTTCATGACACAAAAGCATTTCATTCATTGAAGTATTTATAATTTGCATAAGCCCTCCTTATGTCATACTTCATTTCACTTTCTCAAACTTATGGTTCCGTAAGAGCATAAGCCTTTCATCAGGAATTTCTGATCAAGGGCTTATGCCCGAAATGTCAATTCTTCTGCACCTTGGATGCTGCCTGACCTGTTGTGCTTTTCCAGCACTACACTCTCGACTCTGATCTCCAGCATCTGCAGTCCTCACTTTCTCCTTATCCTTCCGTCCCTTCTCGCTCACGTGACTTCCGCTTAAAAACACCCATGTTGGAATCTAAGCATTAACAGGCAAAATACAGTTGAAAGGATGTAGCATGGAAATTCTCATTTCCATAAATCTGACCCTGGAGTAACCATATTCTGATTTTCATCTGGATGTGCGCAGAATGGAATCATGTCAGCTGCCTTCAGGAAGAATACAGGGAAGGGGAGCTGTGCAATAGACCCACCTCAGTGATTGGGAACATGTTGCAGCTTTTAAATAAATTATAAAATGAGAGAAGCAGCACTTTAACCCTCACCCCTCACAACCTCTCATCCCATACACATCCTATCCATTAAAACCAGTGCCAGTTCAAGTCTTCCCAACCACACTTCATGACTTTATGTGGCCCCAATGCCGATATTTTACACTTCCACCCACTTCTCATGGCTCGTTAGTAATCCCTATGGCAACCTATTCCTCTCCTTCCATTCCTTTTGACCTTTATTGCTCTCATACCAATGTAATCTTAGTTCAAATCAACCCATGTCTCCCCTGCACCACCCTTTGATCTTACATGTTCCCTGTCAAATCACCCAGAATCCACTGTGGACAGATCTTGTAAACCAGGGTGAGATTAAATAAATTCTTAATTGTTTCATGAAGAATTCACTTTTTTAAAAACTCTCATTGATTAAACATTTATTTGCTATATTTAACCTCCTTTGAATGCTTGTTCGAAACCCGCATTTATATTCATAGTCCTACTCTAAAGAATGTACAAACACTGAGAACTATCAATCCAAATGTGAACTGACAAGCACCCCCACTGTGATGATGACAAATTAAGATCAATCATGTAGCATTAATCCTATCATGATAACCCTTAAACTTCGGTCAAAAGATAAATGAAGTAACAGGCATTGAACATTTTAATACTTTTTTCAGAGAGTTTCTTTTGCCAAATAATTAAAGTACAGGAGATTTAAATGCCTTGACATCTTGAGACCTCCTTTTACAGTTCCAATGAGTTTATCCATAGTAGAAAAAATAGTATTTTATTAACAAATCGAGAGGAAATTTGATCCTTACTTCTCTCAAAGGATATCTGATCTCTCCCAAAGATGCCTTTGAACCGTATCCAAAAGATACCATTCTTCTCCAAAAGGGAACCATAAAAGAACTCTAAAGAACTCTTCTCTCTGAAGAAAACCTAAAACAAATCATCAAGCCAGCTGCACTTTAACACGCGCAGTTTCTTCATGACCTTTGGGTTATCCAATGTATAACAAAATCTTATTCCCCTAAGTCCCTAGTGAAAATGGCCCGTGCTGGTTTTGTTGGTGAAACTTTTGGATTCAGGGCTAAAGCACCATTTTGACTAAGCTTAGGACCCGACCATGTGCATGAAAATTCAAACCAAAATATTTTGTTCTTCAAATAGCTTCTGAATAAGATCATAAGACGTATGCAGCCCTCTGCAGTAAAGAATTCCATAGATTCCATACTGCCCTCTGAGAGAAAGATATCTTTTCATCCCTGTTCTAACTGAAAAACCCCTTACTCTGAGATTGTGCCCTCTGACCTATCTACATTTTCCCTGTGAAGGCCTCTAGGAATCTTATATGTTTCTGTAAAGTCACTGCTCATTCTTCTAAATCGCAGTCAGTATAAAACCGATCTACTCAATTTCTCCACATAAACCAATCCTTCTGTACCTGGGATTGATCTAGTAAATGTTCACTGGACTGACTCCAGTTTCAGTATATCTTTGGGGGAACACAGTAACAGGAGAAAGCCATTCAGCCCCTTGAGCCTATTCCACCATTCAAGACAACATGGCTGATTTGTGGCCTAATCTGCCATTGGCCCATATTTCTTAATACCTTTGTTTAACAAAATAATTATCTCTCAGATTTAAAATTAACAACTGACATAGCGTTAACCATTTGTGGAAGAGAGTTCCAAACCTCTACCTGTCCTTTGTGGGTAGAACTGATTCCTAATCTCTCCTAACAGCCTGACCTTAATTCTCAGACTATGCCCCCAGTTCTAGAAACCCCAGCCAGTGGAAATAATTTATCTTTATTTTCCCCATCTTTCCCTGTTAATATCTTGAAGACGTTGATCAGATCACCTCTTAATCTTCTAAATTCTAAAGAAAACAGGCCTAATTCATAAAATTTCTCCTCATTGTGCACCCACTGAAATCTCAGTATCATTTTTATAAACAACATGGTAGTCCCTCCGAGGCTAATATATCCTTGCTAAGGTATGGTGCCTAGATCTGCTCACAGTACTCCAAATGGAGTCTAAACAGGATTTGGTTGAGCATAACTCAGTATCCTTACACTCTCCTTTAATAAGGGCACCAAAATTGTTCACAGTATTCCAGCTATGGTCTGATTATGGCCTTATAAGATTTTAGCAGAACCCCTTACTTTATATTCCATTCCTTTGAAATAAAGACCAACATTCTATTTGCCTTCTGTATTACCCAATGAACTTGCATGCTAACTTGCTGTAACTTTTACATGAGGGCTCTCAAATCACTCTGAGGTTCAGCTTTCCATAGTCTTCCTCTATTTAAATAATATGTAGATCTTCTATAGGTTTGCTAGAGCTCTTCGGGAGGGTTTAAACTAGATTGGCAGGGGGGGTGGGAACTGGAGCTATGGATCCAATGATGGAGTAGGTAGTGAACAGTCAGGTACAGTGTGCAGAGAATTTGTGAGGAGGGACAGACACTTGACAGGGCAAAGGTGCAGTCAGTGTGATGGGTTGCAATGTGTCTATTTTAATTCAAGAAGTATCAGGAATAAGCATGACGCATTCAGAGCACAGGTCAGTACTTGGAACTATAATGTTGTGGCCAGTACTGAGACTTGGATATCACAGGGTCAGGAAAGGTTGCTGGAAGTTCCAGAGTTCAAAAGGAATAGGGGGCAGGTAAAAGGTGGAGGAGTGGCATTGCTAATTAGGGCTAGTATCACAGCTCCAGAAAGGGAGGTCATCGAGGAGAGTTTGTCTATAGTGTCAGTACAGGTGAAAGTCAGAAACAGGAAAGGCGCAGTCACTTTATTGGGAGTTTTTTGCAGAACCCTCACTAGCAACAGAGACACAGAGGAGCAGATTGGGAGGTAGATTTTGGAAAGGTGCAGAAGTAACAAGGTTGTTGTCATGGGTGACTTTAACTTACCTAATATTGATTGAAACCTACTTCATGCAAATAGTTTGGCAGGAGCAGTTTTTAATCAGTGTGTTCAGGAAAGGTTCCTGACTCAGTATGTAGATAGGCTGACTGGAGGGGAGGTCATATTAGATTTGGTGCTTGGCAATGAACCATGGTGTACAAGATGATGAGAGGCATAGATAGAATGGATGGCCAGAGACTTTTTCCTTGGGCAGAAATGTCTATCATGAGGGAGCATAATTTTAAGATGATTGGTGGAAGATTTAGGGGAGATGTCAGAGGTGGGTTTTTTTCACAGAGTGGTGGGTGTGTGGAATGCACTGCCAGCAGCGGTAGTAGAGTCAGATACATTAGGGACATTTATGCGATTCTTGGATAGGCACTTGGAAGATAGGTTAGTCTGATCTTAGAGAAGAATAAAAGGTCAGCACAACATCGAGGGCTGAAGAGTCTGCACTGTGCTGTCCTGTTCGATGTCCTATGTTCTATGCTTCCTGCCAAACTGCTTAACCTAGTTAGAGACAAAAAAAACCGCAGATGCAGGAATCTAAAGTAGACAAGCAGGAGGTTGGGAGAACACAGCAAGCCAGGCAGCATCAGGAAGTGGAGAAGCCATCATTTTGAGTGTAACCCTTCTCCAGGACTGAGAGTGGGTGTAAGGGGAGCTGCACATCCTGACATTTTCCTACATTTTACGATATAACTCAGTTAATAGTTAAACTTTTCTGATTTTTTTTAAGGTTAGATTTCAGGTTGACTGTTACATGGATACTATTTTTGACTGGTTGAAATTCATGGCCATCAAAATTCAAACTGTATCATTAACAGTAGCTCAATTGATCTCTAAACAAATCCAGAAAACACAATGAATTACAGTAATTCTGAACACCTGGAGTGGAGCGTGACAGCTGGCGGACTGGATGACCCAGCCTGGAGCTGGACGACCAGCTCATTAACTCATAAATATTGATCTGTTATCTGTGAAGAACTTTTACATGAGATATATGGAAAATTTCAGACTTTTTTGCTCCAAAATAGGGGTCAAGGTTTACATGAGATCGACTTGTACTCGAGTATATATGGTACTCCATCTGCCAAGTTTTTGCCCACTCACTTAATCTGTCTATATCCCTCTGCAGTCTTTTTGTGTCATCTGATAGTTTATACTACTTACTTTAAGTTCCAACTGTAATTGTCATTTCTCAATGTTTTCTACACATTAGTCAGTCTAGATTAGAGTAGTGTTGGAAAAGCACAGAGGTCAGGAAGCATCCAAGGAGTAGGAAAATCAACATTTCTGACAAAAGTCCTTCATCAGGAATTCCTGATGAAGGGCTTTTGCCCAAAACATCGGTTTTCCTGCTCCTCGGATGCTGCCTGACCTGCTGTGCCTTTCCAGCACCACTCTAATCTAGACTCTGATTTCCAGCATCTGCAGCCCTCACTTTTGCCTGGAATGACACTGTATCAATTCTTAAGAAATGCAGGCAGTGATTATTTCCAATGCTGCATGCCTTTACAAAGGCATTTTTATTGGTTATGAAGTGCTTTGGAGTGTCCCAAAGTTGTGAAAAGTGCTATAAAATGTAAGTTCTTTATAAAGGATCCCTTCAGTGTGAAAACAGGCCCTTCAGCCTAATAAATCCGCACTGACCCTCTAAAAGAGTAGCCCACACAAACCCATTCTCCGTTGCTCTACATTTTGTCAATGCACCTAATCTATACATCCCTGAACACTATGGGCAATTTAGCATGGCCAGTTCACCAAATCTACACATCTTTGGATTGTGGGAGGAAACCAGAGCACCCTGAGGAAACCCACACAGACACAGGGAGAATGTGCAAATTCCACACAGACAATTACCCAAGAGTGGAATCAAACCAGGGTCCCTAGCACTGTAAGGCAGCAGTGCTAACCACTGCACCACCATGCCACCTTTTTTTTGCAATCTATCCATTGAAACCTTTTACGTGGTTTGCCCCACAGGCATTGCATTTGCAACTTTCCTGGCTTTATACATCCCATTGTACTTAAGGTATCTTGGAATAATATAAAAGATATAAATGTACGTGCATGATCAAGACCCAAATGAGATATTTATTAACTTTGAAAATTTTAACTGATAATTTCAGAAGTGTGTAAAGATAGGGTGGGAACGCTGATGGGAGGGGAGAAGTTAACGGCAGTGTGGAAATTTGGTATCTGCTACTGTATTCAAAGACAGAGATGTTAGGCAAATGGTCTTTAGGTAAGGCTAGTACACTGGACTTGAGATCAATGATCCCACTGATCAGAGGAACATCTTGCCCACTTACAGCTAAAACCGCTGAACAAATCTGAGCTACAGAAGTAAAGATGCTTTACTTCGCAGATATAGAGATGTTGTGAACCTTACTCCAATCCTTTCCAATCAGACCTGTTTTGCGAACAGCCTGTCCTTTGCAGAAACAAAACAATAACTGGTCTCTGGTTGCTGCTTAGTTGCTGCTGGTTTCAATGTTACTGTCATTTGCTAAATTGATAGTTTCAAGCAAGGCAAAACATTTCTATCACTTTACTGCTGAGGACTGCAGTAAAGTACTGGACACATCTTTCAATTGTCACCTATTCTGGAGAATACTGTCTCCAGAGACCACATAGAGGTACTGATGGAGGAAGAATTGGCACACTAATAATGTTGCTCAACTAGTAATACCGAACACATAGGTTTGAATATGATCATAACCAGTCGTTAAATTTAAATTCTACAAAATTCTAGAATTAAAATGTACTGTTGATGATTATAAAAACCTTTCTGGTTCACAAATGTCTTTCAGGGAAGAAAGTCTGCCATCTATCCGATTTACATGTGACTCCACACACAGCATTGTGGGTGACTCTTGGCTACCCTGTGAAGTGACCTAGCACATTATTTAGGGCAAAAAGGATGAACGATAAATGTTATCCATTCAGGGATGCCCACATCCCATGAACAATTTTTTTAAAATACCTCTTATCACATCAATATCCATGTGAATCACATTTCCAATTTCAGCCTTCTCCTTAATCCATGGGTAAGGCATTGCATTTTAGCTCATTTTCCATTCTGGATTTCTGGTGCTCAAAGACCATCTGGTCTCAACTGCTCATTGCACTTTTAAATATTCCTTGAGATAAAGTGTCTGAGTTGGTGCCAGAAAGTGTCGTATATAAAAGGGAGGTGGGGAGGCTAAAGTAGCTTGAAATGGTAAAATGCCTCATGCTTCTCTGTATTATCATCATCATACCAATATCTCTCAGGAGAAAAGCTTTCCTACTCCAAACTCCTTTCATTTTAGTCTTCTTACAGATTCTGCACCAACCCCATCAACCCATTACTCACCCATTACTGTAGGTTAGGGTGCTGAAGGGTTTGACTGGGTGAGGGATATCCCCTAAGTAGGAGGGAGACGAAAGAGTTAGGAACTGTATGTGGGAACGTGGCATTAAGGGCAAGGAGAGTGTTGTGTGATACTTCAGTGGGTTTCCAGATGGATGCTCAGTTATTGGCATCAGATAAGTAACTGAGCATCTCATCTGATGCTAGTAACCTATCATAGACCTTCTAATCTCCACAACAATATTCACTTGAGTGTTTGGATATGGTTTCAAAAGGATGAGGGGTTTGAATGTAGGAATGTCTTCCGCCACCCCCACCTTCACTCGACCTAAGTGGCCTTCCTTGGATAGATTTTGTGGAGTCATGAGTGTAATGATGTTGAGGATGTGTTTTGGCAGATCTTGGTTGAGCAAAATAAGGAGGTAGATCTTGCCCTTAACACACTGAGAAGTGTTTGTACAATTATAATACTGTTTTAAGGAAGAGATGTGTGTGCTGTGTGCAGGATGAATAAGCCAGAAGAAGTGAGTGAGTACACAATACTTTTGCATTGTCACACCATTGAACTTATGATGGCACATTCTATAGCTGTGGAGGAAAGGAGTTTTCGATTTGTACCACTGTAATCCCCTTTTACACAGTATAAGTGACTGAATTGCATGCCACCTATCTTCAATCTGAGGTAAAATCTGGAGTCTTCATTGTAGAGGTCCTGTTTTCTCCTTCAAGATAGCTGTTTGTCCAGCTGCTCTCTGGGCACGGAAACTACTTAAGCGGTCATTCATTTGCTAATGTACTCTCAAAATGCTGATAAAATATGCATGCATTAATTTGAAAAAGAAAGGAAAGATTACAGCACCCTGACTGTCTTACATGCTTGTCAGCCCAGATTGAAGAAATCCTGTTGAAGACATTTAATGAAACAGTGCCTCTAAAGGATAGCCACGTAGGGGACTGCTATAGAACCCCTGCATTCACTCCCCCACCACCCCCAACTTCATGGAAAGGAGTATATTTTTATTGGATGGAGGCATAAACTTCAGGTGGTTTGACTGTCACATTTTTGTCCATCTTTAATGCTGTACACTTAATATGAAGGGACTGTTGCACTGCCTGTTAACTTGCCTTATCATTAGACTTACTGAGATCCTTAATTATTCTGTTCATTAACAATTAATGCCGTAACTATTGTAATGCATTTGGCAGCAGAAGGCAGATGATAATGGGAAAGCACCAAAGTTGGCGAAGGGGCGGAGGGACAGGCAACACAGTCTGTGCAGAATAAGGTTATACTCTCTCTTTGTGCCGCTCCACAAGACTTTCAAAACATATTCCTACATTGTCTTTACACTATCCCCCTTTGCTATGGTGTCCAATAATCCCTGTCTGAAAACGTCTGGCTTACCTATCTCCCGAAACCATGTTAGCTTCATTCTGGGTCTGTTTGCACTGCGGTTCAGCAGCCTGCACCAATCTATTCTAATGCTGCTGATACCTGCAAGAGCTGCCACCTCTAGAGGGCAGGATGCCGTGTCTCTGAGGTGCAGAAGTCTCACCCTCAGGTACTTAAAGCCACCCATAGTCTTAATATTGCTGTGGACAGACTTATTTAAACTGATAAGTTTCCAACTTTTTTTTCTCTATGGTGGGGTCTGGAGGGGTTGAGTGGATGGGGGTAGGGGTCAAACTGTATGACTGCATGAAAATTTCAGTACATAATGATCTGATAAGTCGATATACATGTGCGTGGGAATCTGTAGTTTTCTCCCTTTGCAGCTGACTGCCAAATGCAACGACTTGCTGAAGAGGAGCAGTGGCACTGTCAATCAAGTGAAGAAATCGCAGACCATTGTTTTTCTATGGGCCTTGATACCACATTGAAGTGTTGTCGCTGTCTCCCTGCTCTTGCACATCCTTTGTTTATGTGTGCCTCAATCTCCTTTTATCTGGCATTTCTTAAGTGGTCACGACTACCACATCAAGAACAAAGGCCTTTCTTTTTGTCCTCTTATGAGGATAAGTATGTTCCACGTATAGCCAGCTCATATGCAGAATTTCGATCAAGAATAGCAAAATTGTCTGCTTCAATGTGATAAGCTCTTTTTAATAAGCTTAACTGCTGTTTATCCAACAGTTTCACAAATCTGCTTTAGCAGCTGAATCTTGTGTCAGCTGGTAAATCTTCATTCATAACAGATGAATGACTCTATGCACCTAGGCATTCCATTCCCAGATGTTGAAGACAGAAAGGTCAAGAATTTCACTCAGAAGTATACAACAGAGACTTCAGAGACATATCAAACAACAGACAGAAACACAAAGCAAAATCTGGAATTAAGCTCAGCAGCAAATGAAAGTCATGGTAGCAAGAAATTCTTGCAATATTGTAACAGTAAGAGGACTGCCAGGAAACAACTGAGAACTTAATGAGTGCTAATGACAAACACTCAAGATGAACAGAGAATGGTTTGTTTAATTAACAATACTTGAAGTCTTCATAACAGTAATATGGCCTCAATTAACAAAGTTAATCCAAGGTAGATTATGGAATCTGCTTCACAAGACAGGAGCTGTTGAACAATATTAATGACTGGACACAAATGGATAGATTTGATTTATTCTAGTGTAAAAACAAAGAGTAAGAGAAGAAAGTTAAGAGTGATGAAGACATTGGCAGTCACATTGGATTGTAAACTAGATGACATTGAGACATTATTCAAAAAAAAGAATGATTGTAACCTGTTAGTTTTATGACAATATACAGAATGGGCACAACTATTAGAAGAAAAAAATGAGCTTTAGGTATATGTTAATAAGCTACTGAGGAACGTATCCAATTACATGAATCAACAGCGCAGAAACAGATTATTGTTCCTCATTGGTTTATATGGGTGTTTATGCTCCACACCAGTCTCCTGTCATTCCTCCTTGTTTAACATTATCCCAATACCTTCTTATTCCTTTATTCCTCATGTACTTATCCAGCTTCCATTTTCATGGCTTCTATGTTGTTTTGCTCCCTAAATGGTAAGTTCCACATTTTTTACCAATCTTTACGAAAATACATTTATTCTGAAGTCCTAATTACACTTAGAAGCGGATGTTTTATACACGTGAGTTTGGATGTTCCCCGACTAATGGAAATGCCAGGAGGCATTTTAGTCAAAGAATAAAAACTGACAGTAAAGCATTTTTTCCTCATATTCCTTAATGCCTTTGATGAACAAAATCTCGGAGTGCCTAATGTAAAATTAACAATTGACCCAACATCCAATGTTGCTTTCGGAAGAGATTCACTCAAATCAGACTGGGAATCAATACTTACTGAGTGTCTTAGATTTTCATTGTGTTTAACCTCTTTGTCATGATGTACTTCTTCAATTTTCTTTTCCAGCAGAGCCAGATTAAACACCTTCACATTCATTATAAGTAGTTCATTTTTCTGTCAAGTAAGATCTTGTTCAGCTGCTATTTCACTAATGTTATGTTGATGTTCAATTAAGAAAGCTTGTTACTCCTTTTTATTTCTTCAAGGATTTTCTTAACAACATTGTTGCTTTTTGTCTACCTGTGTTTGTGTCTTGTCTAATTGCTTTCTAGTCAGAATGATTACTTTTTTCTTTCAGTTTTAAATTGTGAAATCATGACGAGCAGGGAGAGGGTGAATAGCCAAGGTCATTTTTGTAGGGTGGGGGAGTCCAAAACTAGAGCACCTTGGTTTGAAGTGAGAAGGGAAAGATTTAGAAAGGACCTGAGGGGTAATTTTCAAAGTGGGAGGTGCATGCTGAAACAAACTGCCAGAGGAAGTGTTCGAGGTGAGTACAATTACAGCATTTAAAAGACATCTGGATGGGTATATGAATAGGATGAGTTTTGAGGGATATGGGGCAAATGCTGACAAATGGGATTAGGTCAAATTGGGAGGTCTGATCGGTGTGGATGAGTTGGACTGAAGGGTCTGTTTCTCTGCTGTATGACTCTCTGACTGTATAACACTATCCTTCCTTGCAGACCTACAATATTAACACTGGACTCTGCTCTTCCACTGTCCTTCAACATCATGTTTTTTTCTTGTTTTAAAGGTATTGTTTTGAGCTGCTCTGCCTCACCATGTTCATATTACCTCCTGCATTTTTAATTTTATGTCTTTACCTTATATGCAATTAATGTTTCTTTTTCTGTTGAAAGTTCCAATATTTATTTTAAAAAATAGGCTGACTGTTACTGGAGGAATTCAAGAATAGTGTCCATTTGCAGTTAACATTTTATCTGGAAGACACTAAATTGTCTCACAGTAAGAGATCGGAGGAATTTCTTCACTTTGAAGGTGATGAATCTTTCAAATTCGTTACCACAATGACTATGGAAGCTCAGTCATTGAGTATAATCAAATCAATAGATTGCTGGAAATGAATAGCATCAGTAATTTGTGGATAGTATAGGAAAGTGGCATTGAAACAGATAATCAGCCATTATCTAATTGAAGGTGGAGCAGGTTTGAAAGGCTGAATGGTGTACTGCTGCTCATATGTTCCTCGGACCACTAAGTTCATTAAATAAGGGAAGAATCAAAAATAGCAGGTGATTATGAATTACTATGATTAAAATCAAACCCTTCTTTGAAACCTTCCAGCCCACTGGTGAACACTTAGCTAGCAGCACCAAGCTTGTGAACTGCCTAAATCAATGTTAAACGGAATTGGCTGGTTACAATCCTAAACTTCCAAACAAAAAATGGTGTGATCAACTTTTTGTCAAGCGTATTTAACTCAGTGTTATATCATATGGTAAGAAAGATTTCATTAAGTGCAAAAAAGGAATGGAAGCATTCTTAAAATATTATCTTTGTATTGATTTAATTGCTAGCATTTCTAATTTAGAACCATGGAAATGATATAGCACAGAAGGGACCATCTGGCCCATTTTGTCCATGTCAACTACATATTTCAAGGCACAATATTCTATACCAATAACAGTTCATTTTCAATGAAAGAGACATTTAATGTTAAGACTAGAATAGATACATTTTTGTTGCTGGGATTAGTGGGTATCTCATTGGTAAGTACAGCATACATGTATTTTGATAGTGCTTCCATTTTAGCACAACTTCTAGAGGAACAAGTTAGCTCACACTGTAACCTGCAACTTCTGTACTTAGTCACATGTGTGATCACTGGGAGTTACTCTGCAAATTGCTCTTCAATGCTAAAGCATACTGATAGGCTCACCATTGCTTTCCTAAAAATCTGGTGTTTGGCTTCACTTATGTTTGTTGTCATTGTAACGAATATAATTAATTATATAAAGGGTAGACTTCAGTTGATGTTTGTCATGAATAGGATTTCTCTTGCATAGTTCTAGAGGTCTAGCACCACATTCATAGGATCCCAGTCCTACAAAAGCTTCATATGAGATTTTGTATAAAAGAAAGTGCATGCAATGGAATACACCATCTGATGGTGCTATTATGACATTTTGCAGCCCATTTAGATAGTACAACACCAGAATTTCAAGTTTGGACACTTGGACCATAAAGGGCTAGGCAATATATTCATAGATCATTCTGCAAAGAACAAACATTTTACTTTAAAACAGAGTCTGTGCTTGTGTTGCCTAAAAGGCTCAGCATCCAAGTTAAATGAAGGATATTGTTAAGACCATATGACATAGGAGCAGGCATAGGATATTTGAAACATCTGGTCTGTTCCACCATTCAATGAGATCATCACTATTTTGATAACCATGATCTCCATCTTCCTGCCTCTTCCCCATAACCCTTGATCTCCTTGCTAATTAAAAATCTGTCTATCTCAGCCTTGAATACAGTTAAAACCTCTATAGTCTGATGCAGTAAAGAATTCCTCAGATTTATTACATTCTGAGAGAAGAAATTTCACCACATCCTGTCCTAAATGGGTGATCCCTTATTTGTGAGATTAGGCCCTCTGCTTTTTAGATTTTGTTATTGCCGTACCAGAAAATCAAGCAGTGAAAATAAAGATAACCATTGGAAAGTAGTTTTTGCACAGACTCAAAACTTCAGGTTTGTTGCAAGAGGATTAGCAAGACCTTGCTTAACTATGAAACATACTCAGGGATCAGCTTCATTTCAAAGTGAAGTTTTAAACTGACAGCCTCACAGCATTTGCCCAAGGTGTTGCTACTTTAATTTTTCAGAATGTTTTAGGACCAGCATTTCCAACTCATGCCTTTGATGGCATCTTGGATCGACATTGGGTTTCTGACCAAAAGAAGATGATTCTCCTATTTGGAATAAAATGGTACAAACATATCCAATCCAAGTTCTTGTCAGTAACCTACAAGTAACATTCTTGAGCTTCAAATGGAAAACTATTTCACATCCATGCTAATTAGCACATGAAAAATATCCTGAATTAATGTAATTATTCTTTTCCTAACTGAATAAGTGCATGTTCCAAATTCTGCTTGGTGATGACAAGTTTCCTGAATATTTTACGAAAAAGAAAATTGCCTGGCCTGCTATGGCTCACAAAATTGTGAGAGTCAAAGGCAGTGATTAGTTTAATGTTCAAATTAATGTTCTGTAACAGTCTGTGCTGCATATCACATTTTGCATTTTGAGTTACCCAATAAGAATCAAGGAATAAAAACTGTATAAATCAATGTGCAGCAGCAATTCAAATGGAACATCTTAATGTATACAAAATCATGGCAGTTCTGCCAACAGCACATTTCTATATTAAATTAATTGCAAGCATTCTGCAATTTGTTATATTTCATGAGCATGTTCTTAATCCTGTCACCAGCTCTGAATCTATAACTTCTAACATCTTAACCCTCCAGCTGATATCTCCGGTTGTGAAATTATTTTATGCTCCCTTGAAAATCTCAAATCGTATTCCATGAGTTAAGCTGGCTTAGCAGTCCAGAAAACAAATAACGAATTCATTGTTTTCTGTTCAGATGTGATCTGGACATAGTACAAACCTCCACCGTCAACTCTTAATGAAGAACAACAGATAAGTAGCACTCAGCCCAATCATGTACTACAGGCTAACAACAACAAATTTAATTTATAAGGAAGATGATTTTTAAAAAGTGGTTCTGCTAACTGGAAACTTTATAGTCCATATAATTTAACTTGCAGTGCTTTCAAACTAAGGAATATCTTGAAACTCTAGAACTATTGGTAGTGTCATGTTTAGTTCAGATTCTTTTGATGAAGAAATCTTTGAGAAATTGAATCCAAGCAGAAATTTTAGTCACTATTTATTTGTATAGATGCACAAAGGAAAAAAATTTTATAGAGTACTTATACAAAATGCCATTCAGGACATTGGTGTGAAAGAATTGATAATGATTAAGTGCAATAAGCATTATGCACTTTGATGAGAACCGGTAGAGAGAATAACAAAAGATGTTAAAGGGATCTGACAGTGGACCAGCTCCTCCTTAAAATAGTATACCCCACATCCTTATAACATTGAAGTAATTACAGTCGTGGAATAAACAACAAATTGTTTACGACAATAGATTCTTCTAGCTAGATTAGAAGATGGTTATCCACATCTGGAATAGACAAAATGGATCATGAAGAAACCTAGAAAGTATAGGTGCCAGCAAATACATGATAATAATTAGCCTCATTATATTAACTTAATATTTTCTGGGTTGGCCAAAATGAAACGAATTGAAATAAGAATAACAAAAGCGAATGAAGATTGGTGATGACCAAACAAATAGAGTCATAGAGATGTACAACATGGAAACAGACCCTTCGATCCAAGCTGTCCACGCCAACCAGATATCCCAACCCAATCTAGTCCCACCTGCCAGCACTCGGCCCATATCCCTCCAAACCCTTCCTATTCATGTACCCATCCAAATGCCTCTTAAATGTTGCAATTGTACCAGCCTCCACCACATCCTCTGGCAGCTCATTCCATACACGCACCACACTCTGCGTGAAAAAGTTGCCCCTTAGGTCTCTTTTATATCTTTCCCCTCTCACCCTAAACCTGTAGTTCTGTAGTTCTGGATTCCCTAATCCTAGGGAAAAGACTTTGTCTATTTATCCTATCCATGCCCCTCATAATTTTGTTAACCTCTATAAGGTCATCCCTCAGCCTCCGATGCTCCAGGGAAAACAGCCCCAGCCTGTTCAACCCCTCCCAACAGCTCAAATCCTCCAACCCTGGCAACATTCTTGTAAGTCTTTTCTGAACCCTTTCAAGTTTCATAACATCTTTCCAATAGGAAGGAGACCAGAATTGCATGCAATATTTCAACAATGGCCTAACCAAAGTCCTGTGCGGCCGCAACATTGACCTTCCAACTCCTGTACTCAATACTTGGAACAATAAAGGAAAGCATACCAAATGCCTTCTTCACTACCCTATCTACCTGTGACTCCACTTTCAAGCAGCTATGAACCTGCACTCCAAGGTCTCTTTGTTCAGCAACACTCCCTAGGACCTTACCATTAAGTGTAAAAGTCCTGCTAAGATTTGCTTTCCCAAAATACAGCACCTCGCATTTATCTGAATTAAACTCCATCTGCCACTTCTCAGCCCATTGGCCCATCTGGTCCAGATCCTGTTGTAATCTGAGGTAATCCTCTTCGCTGTCCACTACACCTCCAATTTTGGTGTCATCTGGAAACTTACTAACTGTACCTCTTATGCTCGCATCCAAATCATTTATGTAAATGACAAAAAGTAGAGGGCCCAGCACCGATCCTTGCGGCACTCCACTGGTCACAGGTCTCCAGTCTGAAAAACAACTCTCCACCACCACCCTCTGTCTTCTACCTTTGAGCCAGTTCTGTATCCAAATGGCTAGTTCTCCCTGTATTCCATGAGATCTAACCTTGCTAATCAGTCTTGTTGAATGCCTTACTGATGTTCATATAGATCACATCTACTGCTCTGCCCTCATCAATCTTCTTTGTTACTTCTTCAAAAAACTTAATCAAGTTTGTGAGACATGATTTTCCATGCACAAAGCCATGTTGACTATCCCTAGTCAGTCCTTGCCTTTCCAAAAACATGTACATCCTATCCCTCAGGATTCCCTCCAACAAACTTGCCCAGCACTGAGGTGAGGCTCACCGGTCTATAATTCCCTGGCTTGTCCTTACCACCCTTCTTTAAACAGTGGCACCACGTTTGCAAACCTCCAGTCTTCCGACATCCTACCTGTGACTATCGATGATACAAATATCTCAGCAAGAGACAGCAATCACTTCTCTAGCTTCCCACAGAGTTCTCGGGTACAGCTGATCAGGTCCTGGGGATTTATCCACTTTTAACCGTTTCAAGACATCCAGCACTTTCTCCTCTGTAATATGGACATTTTTCAAGATGTCACCATCTATTTCCCTACATTCTATATCTTCCATATCCTTTTCCACAGTAAATACTGATGCAAAATGTTAATTTAGTATCTCCCCCATTTTCTGTGTCTCCACACAAAGGCCGCCTTGCTGATCTTTGAGGGGCCCTATTCTCTCCCTAGTTACCCTTTTGTCCTTAATATATTTGTAAAAACCCTTTGGATTCTCCTTAATTCTATTTGCCAAAGCTATCTCATGTCCCCTTTTTGCCCTCCTGATTTCCCTCTTAAGTATACTCCTACTTCCTTTATACTCTTCTAAGGATTCACTCGATCTATCCAGTCTATACCTGACATATGCTTCCTTCTTTTTCTTAACCAAACCCACAATTTCATTAGTCATCCAGCATTCCCTACACCTACCAGCCTTCCCTTTCACCCTGACAGGAATATACTTTCTCTGGATTTTTGCTATCTCATTTCTGAAGGCTTCCCATTTTCCAGCCATCCCTTTACCTGCGAACATTTGCCCCCAATCAGCTTTTGAAAGTTCTTGCCTAATACCATCAAAATTGGCCTTTCTCCAAGTTAGAACTTCAACTTTTAGATCTGGTCTATCCTTTTCCATCACTATTTTAAAACTAATAGAATTATGGTCACTGGCCCCAAGTGCTCCCCCACTGACACCTCAGTCACCTGCCCTGCCTTATTTCCCAAGAGTAGGTCAAGTTTTGCACCTTCTCTAGTAGGTACATTCACATACTGAATCAGAAAATTGTCTTGTACGCACTTAAGAAATTCCTTTCCATCTAAACCTTTAACACGGTGGCAGTCCCAGTCGATGTTTGGAAAGTTCAAATCTCCACCCATACCCACCCTATTATTCTTACAGAAAGCTGAGATCTCCTTACAAGTTTGTTTCTCAATTTCCCTCTGACTATTAGGGGATCTATAATACAATCCCAATAAGGTGATCATCCCTTTCTTATTTCTCAGTTCCACCCAAATAACTTCCCTGGATGTGTTTCTGGGAATATCCTCCCTCAACACAGCTGTAATGCTATCCCTTATCAAAAATGCCACTGTTGTAGCTCAGGAGTTACTAAACTGTCACAGAAACTTTGAAAGAATGGAATCATGCTTAAAACGGATGCAGAAAATCAGATGTGATAATATGGACTATTTATCAGCTAAACGTGTGATTGCCATAGAATTGTGCTGTGTAAATATTACAGGTGAGTGATGCCATAAAGGTGCTAACAACATGAGCAAGCTAAGCCTAAATTCAAAGTTCATTAAGACCAAGAGATGTCTCTTTCCAGGGAAAATAAGTCCACCTAAATAAGTTAATTGATCAAGCTAGCCATGGAAAATGTGACATTTGTGATTTTTTCCAGGTTGTCAAACCAATCATTTGCAAGAGACTGAACAGTGTTAGACTTTAAATACACAGATTGCCTGTATGGAATAATGAACAGTATAAGAAAGCTTGGCTCAGATTATAGTTATTTAACTCAGGAGGCCATTTGATCAGTGGGTGGAGGCTGCAATGGAACAGTCAGATACCTGTTTTGGTCTGATCCTGAGACAAAACCAATTTACCTGTTCACTTATGAGTGTAAGCATTGCATGGATAAGAATTTTGCAGTAATTTGATAGTGTACTTTGAATTAATAAAGAATGTCAGTTATATCCCATTGTTAGAACTGAGTAATATCCAGAGTAAACTTGTCAAACCAAGGAAAGTGGGAATAAAAGTCTACTACAGTGAGCTGTGATCGAGATCTGAAGATTTGGTGTATCTTTACTATGCTACATGATAATCAGCAGTGGTGATTTGAATGGGTAAAATTAATTAAAGGAATACAGATGCTGAAAATCTGAAACAAAAACAGAAATTGCTGGAGAAATTAAAAAGGTCTGGCAGCATCTTTGGAGAGAAAACAGAGTTGATATTTTGAGTGGAGTGACCCTTCTTCAGAACTCACTAGACTTAAACCTTAACTCTGCTTTGTCTCCACAGATGCAACCACACCTGCTGAGTTGCTATAGCAATTTCAGTTGTATTCTGAATGGAATCTGAGGAATGATCCCTCATACAACACCATCGTAAGCAGCACTGTGAAGATCATTGGTACAGATCTGAAGATTTAATGAAACATAGAGAAGAAATCATTGTGACAATATTTCACATTGAATAATACTTTAAAGTAAGACTGAATGTATTTCAGCCCTGGTATGACACTTGAATAGAAGAAATCTGTAGGTCAAGACAGAGGTACAGGTCTTACTAGGAAGTGGTGGTCTATAGAAGTAATCCCAAGTTCAAGTTTGAGCAATGAGTGAACAGACATCAGAGATTGTGAATCATAGAGTCATACAGAAACAAACCCTTTGGTCTGGCCGGTCCATGCTGAATATGAACCCAACCTAAACTATTCCAACCTGCCTGAGCTTGGCCCATATCCTTCCAAATATTTATTATTCATGTATCTATCTAAATGTCTTTTAAACATTGTAACTATACCCATTTTGACCATTTCCTCTGGGAGTTCATTCTACACACAAACTATTCCCTGCATATAAAAGATGTCCCCATGTCTGGTTGAAATCTTTCTCCTCTCACCTTACAAATATGTCCTCTTGTCTTGAAATCCCCCACTCTAGTGAAAAGGTACTTGCCATTCACCTTATCTATACCTCTCATTATTTTATAAACATCTAAAAATATCTATAAGGTTGGCACTGTGGGTGGCATGGTGACACAGTGGTTAGCATTGCTGCCTCACAGCGCCAGAGACCCGGGTTGAATTCCTGCCTCAGGCAACTGACTGTGTAGAGTTTGCACATTCTTCTAGTGTCTGCATGGGCTTCCTCTGAGTGCTCCAGTTTCCTCCCACTGTCCAAAGATGTGCAGGCCAGGTGAATTGGCCATACTAAGTTGCCTGTAGTGTTAGGTGAAGGGGTAAATGAAGGGGTATGGGTGGGTTGCGCTTCGGCGGGTCGGTGTGGACTTGTTGGGCTGAAGGGCCTGTTTCCACACTGTAAGTAAGAAATCTAATCAAGGTCACCTTTCAACCTCCTACAAAAATAAAGGCTTTGCCTATTCAGCCTCTCCTTATAACTCAAACTTTTCATTCTCGGCAACATCCTGATAAATCTCTTCTGAACCCACTTCAGCTTAATAATATCCTTCTTGTAACAGGGAGATCAGAATTGGGCGTAGTACTCCAGATGAGGCTTCACCAACATCTGTACAACCTCAACATAATGTCCCAACTCCTACACTCAAAGATCTGACCAATGAAGGCAAGCATGCTAAATGCCTTCTTAACAACTCTGTCTTTCAGTGACTTAAAATTCAGAGAATTATGTACCGAAGTCTATAGGTCTCTCTGTTCTACAAAACTAAAATTCCATGGTACAAGGTAGAATCTTTAAAAGGTACAGTAATTAAGAGTGAAAGTGTGGGACTTCACAGTACAATTCAGGCATTACTGTAACAGTGCATGGATACCACAGGGCACAGCTAGAAAAAATGGAAGTGACAGGGGCAAGACAGAATCCATAACCTTAATTAGAACATTAGAGGCATTGCAATCACGACAATTAAAATGGAAGGGATTGGGCAAATTTTTTTTTAAATTACCAAGTCTCATCAAACATAATTTTTCTGGAGACCTCCTTAGGCTTTTGACAAGTGAAATACACTTCTGAAAAAAAAGCAAGAATCCTCCATTTTCTCTGCAAAACACATGAAAACATTTCCAGTATAAGAGAATCAACATTACTGCCAAATAATCATCTTAAAAGCCAGGTAAAATATCTAAGTATATTGAGAAGCCACAGTATATGAAATTGTATATCTAGAATGATTTAACTTTGGAGATTGGCCAAAGAAAGTGCATAATTTGGTCATCCCAGAGAAAATAACTCTGTAGGTAGAGCATAGCTTTGAATCTAAGTAGGTTAAATCAAGACAAAGAAATACAAAGTTTGGAATAGAATGGATGATGCTGTGGATGATAATGTGTAGAGAAAAACTTGAGTATTTTTTTTCTTGAGCAGCAGAGGCTGAGGGGAGATTTGATGGATGCCTATAAAATTATGAGATACATAGATAGGGTTGACGGTCAGGATCTTTTTCCCAGAGTTGAAAAGTTTAAAACTAGGGAGCATGCATTTAACGTGAGAGATGGGAAATTCAAAGGAGACATGAGGGGCATGTTTTTTTACACAGATAGTAGCAGGAGTCTGGAATGTGCTGCCAGGGATGGTGGTTGAGGGAGATACAATAGGGCATTTAAGGGACTTTTAGATAAGCACATGAATGTGCAATGAAAGGAGGGTATGGACCAAAGTCAGGCAAAAGGGGTTAGTTTCATTTGGCATCATGTTTGGCACAATATCATGGGCTGAAGGGCCCGACCTGTGCTGTACTGTTCTATGTTCTATGTTCTAACAATAGGATGCTTCCTGAAAATGGGCTGAAGCAGGACACTGTCACTGAAAATCAAAAGACTGAAGAACTACCCACACAAATAGCTAAATAAGGTTTGAACAATTTTCATTAGAAGACAAACCAAAATCTGACTGTTGAGATTAAGTAACTCAGATCTGCATTTTGGTATTTATGTCAATGGGCATTCCACAACTTTCAATTAGACACTGAAGTAAGCATCATATTATCAACAGACAGATTATGTTTGAGTAAACAAAGCCTACAGTTGACAGAAGTATCCATCTGGCTCAGCACTTAATGTTGAATATGTGCTACAATGCACTCTCCAAATTGCGGAACACCAAGTACAAGAAAAATAAAATGTATATCACAGCAGAAATTACCACTCCTGAGCAAAATGGTACATATTGACCTTAATTTTAATCAAAAGGAGGAAGAGATTAATGCTAGAACGCAAACAACATTCAGAATCTCTTGTGGCTAGTTTTGTTGGAATAAGAAACATGGTCATATCCCATCATTGAGAAGGCAAGCTGTGATCATACTTGTTTGATATAGTGTTTCTGTTGCTTTTAGTATTGACAAGATTTCACAATACAAGAAACAATATGATTTGTGAAGAAGCACAAGCAAAGAGTCAACCAATGAAGCATACATCGTATTTGAAATAATTCAATAGTCTCCATTTGATTTGAGTCAGATTGTAATATGAAACAGCAAATAATTTGATACCATGATGAAAATATTGCGTCATTTTGCAGGTTTATGTCCTTTGTGAAAGAAATACCAAAGGTCAAAACATTTCCAGTTTAGAGAGATACACAGGCTTCAGAACATCAGGAAGAGCACCCAAAGCAATTATTTTCTACTTAACAAATTAATCTTCTTCCAAATCTGAAGAGAATATTTGGGCAGAACAGTGAAACCTCCATAACTTATAAAATCAAAGACTTGGGAGAGGGAGATGGGATGTGTTAAATGTAATTATATAAACAAAAGCATAACAATATTGTAATGAGAAAAGAAAACTTGATGAGATATGTTATATTAAAAGAATCTGAAACTATTAGTATTGATTGAGTGCCATAATTACCAGATGTCATGAGAACTGGTGGAAAGAGTAGATAAGGACATTGAAGGAGACAGACCTAAGACTTCAACTCCCCCTCCCACTCCGTCAAGGACATGCAGGTTTTGGGTCTCCTCCATCACCAAACCCTTACCACCCGATGCCTGGAGGAAGAATGCCTCATATTCCACCTTGGGACCCTACAACCATACAGGATCAATGTGGATTTCAACAGTTTTCTCATTTCCCCTCCCCCATATTATCCCAATCCCAAACCACCAACTTGGCACTGCCCTCCTGACCTGTCCATCAACTTTCCCATCTATCCGCTCCACCTTCTTCTCCGACCTATCACCTTCCTCCTCACCTTCATCTTCCAATCGCTTTCTCAACTACCTTCCCCCCCAATCCCCTCCCATTTATCTCTCAGCCCCTCAGCCCACATCCCCATTCCTGATGAAGGGCTTATGCCCAAAATGTTGATTCTCCTGCTCCTTGGATGCTGCCTGACCTGCTGTGCTTTTCCAGCACCATGCTCTCAATTAAGATCAGGTCCTCCTAACAGGATCAGTAATGATTTACCCCATATTGTGTATCATATAAATAGTTTCAGAAATTGAATTAATTATATTTTATTTACAAGTGGCTCTCCTAAATAGACTAAAGACTGGCTATTGTTATTAACACTAGATCATTCAGGCTCTGGGAAGAATATGCCTAGAAGGTCATCAGTAGTCCCTTGTAGTTGAGAATGACTCTCTTCCACTTTTGGAGCAAGTCTATACATGACCATACAGACTGATATGGCTACCACAGGCTCTGTTACATTTGGGGCAGGTAGTGGTCATGGGAAGGGGTGAGTAGGACACATATGGCAGCACATTCCTTTTGATGTTTTTGCCTGGCTTCCATTTTTTCCTGACAGAAAGCTTTGAGGTGTTTGACACCTTCCCAGATGCTCCTCCTCCAATTTAGATGATCTTGAACGAGTAATTTCCAGCTATCCGTGGGAATGCTATACCTCACCAATGAGGCCTTGATGGTATCACTGAAGTCCTTTGTCTGCCCACTTGGGCTCACATGCCATTTTGAAGCTAAGAGTAGAGCACCTGCTCAGGGAGTCTCATGTCGGTCATACAGATGATGTGCCAAGCCCATCATAGCTGCTAAAGGGTGGTCAGTGCCTCAATACTGGAGATGTTGCCTGGTCGAAGACGCTGGTGTTGGTGTGTCTTTCTTCTCAGCGGATTTGCAAGATCTTGAGCAGACAGTGCTGGTGGTACTGCTCCAGCACCATCAGGTGTCTGCTGTTGACACTCCATGTCTTAGAGCCATATAGGAGGGCAGGAACCACCACAGCTCTGTAAACCATGATCTTGGTGTTGGGCCTGATTTTGTTGTTCTCGCCTTTTCCTCAGATGGCCGAAGGCTATGCTAGCTGGATCTCTTTATTAATAGCTGCTTTGGCCAACAGGACACTCTCAAAGTATTGGAAGTGGTCAACGTTCTTTCGGACCTCCTTGTGGACCTTAATGACTGGGCATTTGCTTTAGAATGCCAAGTCAGGATGATGAAGGACCTTCATCTTGCAGATGTTCAGGGTGAGACCCATACTCTCATGTGACTCTGTAAAGGTGCTGATGATGGTCAGGAGTACATCCTCAGATATTGCACATACACTATCGTCATCTGTGTATTGCAGCTTGATGACAGTGTTTGCTGTGACTTTGGTTTTGGCTTGAAGGCAGCGGAGGTTGGATAATTTCCCATAGGTTCTGTAAGTTAGCTCCACTCCAGAGGGGAGCTTGTTGATGGTGAAGTAAAGCATATCGAGAGCAATGTTGGGGTGATGGGGCGACCCTCTTGACACCAGTCTGAACGGGGAATGGGTTGGTGGTGGAGTCATTTGACATTACCACAACTTACATGTCATCGTGGAACAGGCAAAGGATGGTGACATATTTTATTGTCATTAGCAAGTACAGATGTTGGTTAAATCGACAGAGTTTTATTTATCTTGTCTCCAGTGAAAAGCAAACAATTATACTTTGTTACAATGCTACTGTACTGAAGATTGGTGAAGAAAAGAATAATAGGAATTTTTTATATTAGATACAGCAGAACACCAATCTGTCATGGTGCAAAATGTAGGAAAATTCTGCTTTTCTATTTTCCAAGTAGATAACCAAATAGATAATCGTAACCTCGACTCTCTCAAGTTTTGAGGATATAAAGATTTCTGTGCTGTAATTGAAAAAGGCATTTTTCTGTTTCACATTAAAGGTTGAACTTCAAGCCCATGTGGCAGAGTTGGGCTACAAGAACAACATTTACTGCAGTAACGTGTCCAGTTAAACAAGTTTTTTTTTGTAATAAAATAAAGAACAGTGAAGTTAAAAATCTGAAACAAAAACAGAAGTTACTGTAGAAACTCAGCAGTTCAGGCAGCATCTGTGGAGAGAAAGCAGACTTAACTTTTCGAGTCCCGTGACCCTTCTTTAGAAATTTTTGTTTGTATGCTGGTACCTTGTGTCACATATGTAGAGCTAATGGATGCTAACCTGGTGCACCATTTCTCAGAGGTCGACCTCTGTCAGTGCTTCCTAAACAATTTTGAAAATATATATATTTCCCATAGACACCTCTGATCAGCAGTGACCTCAGAGCTAGTCCATTCTGTTTAGGTTTTCCACATGCATTTAGAGTTTGACATGCACAAAATGGAGGCAGGAGAACCTCCCACCTCATTATAGTAACAGTGCTGGAGCTATACCTATTACAGGCACAAATACACATTGAAGATAGCAAAAAAAACCCTGGAAAATATCAGTTTGGAGCATATAGGACAGATAGAATGTAGAACTGTGATGTCGCAGAAGGAGGCTATTCAGCTCATCGCATCTTTCCTGTCCATCTGAAGGAACAATTTATTAAATGTCACCTCTCTTGTTTTTCCTTGTTGCCCTAGAAAATTTTGCTTATTAGAAAGAGACATCAGCTGACTGGCACACTCTAGTAGCACTTCTTTTAGCTATGTTCATGATAGTCTTAATTGCACAGGTCCCCAGAAACTCCTAAATTGCACCCATTTGATAAACTCCATTGGTTTGTTTGGCTTTTACAAAATGGGAGCAGTTGCAGTAGAATTGTCCAATTCACAAATCCTGCTCAAAAACTTTCTTCAACTTACTGACAATTTTATCGTATTATACTCACACAGCTCCATCTAAATGTGCCTTCTCTGTTCTCCGTCCTGTTGTAAAATGTATTCAACACAGCCTCCATATTTCAATTTACTTTATGTGGCTAGCATTGTCAGGTCAAATGGATGGATATTTCTTACCATCTAGGATTTATGATTGATCACTACAAAGGTGATGCAAACTGTTAGAAGTCAATTTTAAACATTTTCAAAAAGAATTACAGAATACCAAGCTACTGGGTCAAAGATCATCACTTTATCTTGCAATGTCCTTAATGATAGATAATAGCACATCTTCCACTTTTGTGGTCAAAACTCCCTCCTAGATGAACCATTATTAGATTAGATTAGATTAGATTAGATTACTTACAGTGTGGAAACAGGCCCTTCGGCCCAACATGTCCACACCGACCCGCCGAAGCGCAACCCACCCATAACCCTACCCCTACATTTACCCCTTACCTAACACTGGGGGAATTTAGCATAGCCAATTCACCTGATCTGCACATCTTTGGAGTGTGGGAGGAAACCGGAGCACCCGGAGGAAACCCACGCAGACACGGGGAGAACGTGCAGACTCCACACAGTCAATCGCCTGAGGTGGGAATTGAACCCGGGTCTCTGGCGCTGTGAGACAGCAGTGCTAACCACTGTGCCACCGTGCCGCCCATAATTATATGAATGCAAATTTAGCAGATGCATTTCTCTAAATTTTAAAAAGAATGCAACATAACAAAATCAGAATTTATCTTAATATTTTTTGCAAGAGAAATCTCATAAAGCAACAAGTCAGTTGTGAAACATAATTGTTCAAAGTAGCTGGATTTACAAAATGTTTTCCCCTTCCTTTATGGAAAACAAATGGTTCCCCATGACTACGCCAGGTTCCCCATGGTAGGCTTATGCGGAAAGTCAGGAGGCATGGGATAGAGGGAAATTTGGCCAATTGGATAGAAAACTGGCTAACCGGTCGAAGTCAGAGAGTGGTGGTAGATGGTAAATATTCAGCATGGAGTCCAGTTACAAGTGGAGTTCCGCACGGATCAGTTCTGGGTCCTCTGCTGTTTGTAATTTTTATTAATGACTTAGAGGAGGGAGTCGAAGGGTGGGTCATTAAATTTGCAGATGATACAAAGATAGGTGGAGTTGTGGACAGTGAGGAGGGCTGTTGTCAGCTGCAGAGGGACTTAGATATGATGCAGAGCTGGGCTGAGGAGTGGCAGATGGAGTTCAACCCTGCCAAGTGTGAGGTTGTCCATTTTGGAAGAACAAATAAGAATGCGGAATACAGGGTTAATGGTAGGGTTCTTGGTCAGGTGGAGGAACAGAGGGATCTTGGGGTCTATGTACATAGATCTTTGAAGGTTGCCACTCAGGTGGATAGAGTTTGTAAGAAGGCCTATGGAGTATTATCGTTCATTAGCAGAGGGATTGAATTCAAGAGTCGTGAGGTGATGTTTCAGCTGTACAGGACTTTGGTTAGGCCACATTTGGAGTACTGTGTGCAGTTCTGGTCGCCTCACTTTAGGAAAGATGTGGAAGCTTTGGAGAGGGTGCAGAGAAGATTTACCAGGATGTTGCCTGGAATGGAGAGTAGGTCGTACGAGGATAGGTTGAGAGTTCTCGGCCTTTTCTCGTTGGAACGGCGAAGGATGAGGGGTGACTTGATAGAGGTTTATAAGATGATCAGAGGAATAGATAGAGTAGACAGTCAGAAACTTTTTCCCCGGGTACAACAGAGTGTTACAAGGGGACATAAATTTAAGGTGAAGGGTGGAAGGTTTCGGGGAGATGTCAGGGGTGGGTTCTTTACCCAGAGAGTGGTGGGGGCATGGAATGCGCTGCCCGAGGGAGTGGTAGAGTCAGATTCATTGGCGACCTTTAAGCGGCATTTGGATAGGTACATGGATGGGTGCTTAATCTAGGATAGAAGTTCGGCACAACATCGTGGGCCGAAGGGCCTGTTCTGTGCTGTATTGTTCTATGTTCTATGTTCTATGTTCTTACATGTTGAACATTAATACAAACTGCCATGTTTTATTGTAGATGTTTTTTTTTAAATAAACAGAGTAAAGCTCTCAAAAGCCACTTATTTCTATCAGCAGAGCAAGTATATTTTAAACAAAGAATTCTTGCTGACATTTTCAGCAAAATTACCTAGAAATCTATTAATGATATGTCAAGGGGTGGCTTAACTGTTGCATAAGGGCTTCAGAACCTTTAAGCAAGCTTGTGAAGATATCATGTAGCAGTAACTCACTGAGCATAAATAGCACAGTTTGAGTGCAGTTAGAACATGCTCATGTCTTAAGAGCACATTGAGATGAACAAAGATAGATTTTTCCTTTTGAATGTGACCACAAGATCAGAGCTTGGTAAATCCACAATTATCTGTATAGTAGCATTTAATATTAACATACTATAAATAATGTTACTTTGAAGCCTAAATCTGAAGTTAGTTATTATCTTTCCATTCTCCTTTACCAGTCTGTCTTGAACCTGAACTCATACTCTGGCATCAAACTACACTGTAAAAGATAATCCTACCATTAAACTTCCCTCAGGCCAATTCTCCCTTTTGCATTTTCTTCTTTCAGCCACCTGTAAACTATTGCCTTCCCAACCACAGAAGCTCCATCCGGAGTAGAGAGAGTACAATAGTGCAGCATTGCTGATGTGCAGCATCACTTCGAGTCATAGAGTCATAGAGATGTACAGCATGGAAACAGACCTTTCGGTCCAACCCGTCCATGCCGACCAGATATGCCAACCCAATCTAGTCCCACCTGCCAGCACCCGGCCCATATCCCTCCAAACCCTTCCTATTCATATACCCATCCAAATGTCTCTTCAATGTTGCAATTGTACCAGCCTCCACCACATCCTCTGGCAGCTCATTCCATACACGTACCACCCTCTATGTGAAAAAGTTGCCCCTTTGGTCTCTTTGATATCTTTCCCCTCTCACCCTACACCTATGCCCTCTAGTTCTGGACTCCCCAACCCCAGGGAAAAGACTTTGTCTATTTATCCTATCCATGCCCCTCATAATTTTGTAAACTTCTGTAAGGTCACCCCTCAGCCTCCAATGCTCCAGGGAAAACAGCCCCAGCCTGTTCAGCCTCTCCCTGCAGCTCAGATCCTCCAACCCTGGCAACATCCTTGTAAATCTTTTCTGAACCCTTTCAAGTTTCACATCATCTTTCCGATAGGAAGGAGACCAGAATTGCACGCAATATTCCAACAGTGGCCTAACCAATGTCCTGTATAGCCGCAACATGACCTCCCAACTCCTGTACTCAATATTCTGACCAATAAAGGAAAGCATACCAAACGCTGCCTTCACTATCCTCTCTACCTACAACTCCACTTTCAAGGAGCTATGAACCTGCAGTCCAAGGTCTCTTTGTTCAGCAACACTCCCTAGGACCTTACCATTAAGTGTATAAGTCCTGCTAAGATTTGCTTTCCCAAAATGCAGCACCTCGCATTTATCTGAATTAAACTCCATCTGCCACTTCTCAGCCCATTGGCCCATCTGGTCCAGATCCTGTTGTAATCTGAGGTAATCCTCTTCGCTGTCCACTACACCTCCAATTTTGGTGTCATCTGGAAACTTACTAACTGTACCTCTTATGCTCGTATCCAAATCATTTATGTAAATGACAAAAAGTAGAGGGCTCAGCACCGATCCTTGTGGCACTCCACTGTTTACAGGCCTCCAGTCTGAAAAACAACCCTCCACCACCACCCTCTGTCTTCTACCTTTGAGCCAGTTCTGCATCCAGATGGCTAGTTCTCCCTGTATTCCATGAGATCTAATCAGTCTCCCATGGGGAACCTTGTCGAATGCCTTACTGAAGTTCATATAGATCACATCTACTGCTCTGCCCTCATCAATCTTCTTTATTACTTCTTCAAAAAACTCAATCAAGTTTGTGAGACATGATTTCCCACGAACAAATCCATGTTGACTATCCCGAATCAGTCCTTGCCTTTCCAAATACATGTACATCCTTGTCCCTCAGGATTCCCTCCAACAACTTGCCAACCACCGAGGTCAGGCTCACTGGTCTATAGTTCCCTGGCTGGTCTTTACTGCTCTACTTAAACAGTGGCACCACGTTTGCCAACCTCCAGTCTTCCGGCACCTCACCTGTGACTATCGATCTTATACTTCAAAGCAAGCATGAGCATTACATGTACCTTAGATGACAGTAGAAAGGTCGGAACACCACATGTTGATTTATTGGGTTTGAGAAGTTTATACTTTATGTTCTGCAGCAGGGAGGTCACAGATGTGTTCTGCTAAACAGCACTTAGGTGAAAACCCTGATGGAGTAGCATTGAAGAAAGCACCAATGACAATCCATCATCAGGTAATGGGTGCATTTTTGGCCCAATGGACAGTTTTCTGTCACCTTGAAAGGACATGGAGGAATTTGGTTCTTACTTGGAGGACACCTCTAAGTCATTTGACAGTCTTCTGTCATTAGCGAGCACCAAATCTAAGATAATGGCTAGTAACAATGATATAAATAGTGTTCGTCTTTCAGCTCTTCCACTCCATTGACTGTTCTGTTTGTCTGCTGTGTTGCAGATCTGGCTCCAATGTGCCTTTTTGACTACAAGCCATTAAACTCTGTGCTTTCCCTCTGAGGGTATAACAACGCTGCCTGCTAAATCCAGGAACTCACATTAATCACTCCAAAAACACTTTGAGTACTACCAGAGATTTTGCAAAAGAAGACAATATTCAAAATCAACTTCAATGTAATTGGAACAGGCTCTTTAAGTAATCAAGTGCAGGGCCCCTCTAATACTGAATGTAAGTCCATTAATGTGTCTTCTTAATCTAAGTTTGTAAATATCAGGCCAAATCATCTGGTGCCTCTGTTTGACATCATGACAGCATCAATTAGGAGGTATTCAGTGTTCACAGGGGATCCTTGCACCAATGTTCCTTCCTGTAAAGGACATATGCCAAATGCATCATAACATTTGAAGGTATGGTAAGCTCCATTTGGAGATCTTCTTCCTTTGTAGCACTATCTCCTCCAATGCTACAGATGTGAATTTTCCTCCCTAAAGGTCTCTTCAAATCTTCTGTCATGTTTCAGTCAACATTTCTGGATGTCAGCCTGGAGTTGTTCTATTTGTCTTTGACCTGTTTTCTGACTAATGGTTTGAAGAAATTGACTCCTCTTATTGGACTACATTCAATAATCCCTTTTTTCTAGATTTATTTCAGGTTGCTTTCTTCATTCAATATTAGCTGCATTTTTTTCTTCGTTCTCTCTCAAAAGGATCGTAGACATACTTCTGCATATTTTTAAATCAGATGGCTATCATAATTAGTAAGAAGGTTTCTAATTAACTTGCCTAAGTCCTCAAAAAACCACAGTGACTTTCTCTTACCTTACTTCTCTCTTTCACTTAATAATGAATGAAGCTTTGCATCTTCTCTGTGTCTCATTTCCTCTGGTTTGCAATAATCTTCACTCATCTCACTCTTTCTTTCTATTATTTCACCATCATTAAGTTTCTTTTCATTCCATTCGCCAGATCTTTTGAAGATATGACATCATCATATAATTATCCATATAATGTTTACAATCCCATTTTTTAAATCTTTGAAACAGCAATACTTCTCCCATCGTGAAGTCATTTAACAGTTTTAATTGGTTCATGAGCACCAAAGCAAACATAACAGCCCATAATGCAATGATAATGACATTGACCTTTGTGAAAAAATGCCACAACCTTTTCAGGTAGATGATAGATAAACACAAATATCCCAAATCTGCTGTTCAAGTTTTACCAGTCTGGCATTAGCTTTGAGAAAATGGCATTTGTTTGTCTACCACACCTTTGGAATGGTTGAGGCTGCGGTTCTTGAACATTAGATACAAACTAAGCTCTTCATGATTTGGAGATGCCAGTGTTGGACCGGGACGTACAAAGTTAAAAATCACACAACACCAGCTTATAGTCCAACAGGTTTAATTGGAAGCACAATTGTGTCCTCCACAACCAGGTGCAGTGCTCCGAAAGCTAGTGTGCTTCCAATTAAACCTGTTGGACTATAACCTGGTGTTGCATGATTTTTAACTAAGCTCTTCACATAAGGTTAAGTCGCATCCATTCCAGTCCAACTATCTGCTCAGCCATATGATGCGTTGATAACTCTTAGTCAACATCTTTAGCACCGACAATTAACTATTACTGAAGAGAACACCCATTAAAGTAAGTTTATTTTTCTACTATTATCTCCATTTGCAATAACCCCTCCCTACTTTACTTTTATAGCTTTCCTAAAAAAGAGTAAAGACTATCTTCCTTTCCCAATCATTCCAAAACAATGCATACTGTTATGAGGATGTGTTACCTGAAATAGTAATTTGAAATTGACTGGCACATATCTATATCTTGGATTTTTTGTAAAGCATGCTTTGTAAAGCAAAGGAGATTGGGCGCAGAAGAGGGAGTGTTACTTTTGCAAAGAACTCAAGAAGCTCAACTGGAGTCATTGAATCTGCAGTACATTTAGACAGAGACTACATGACAATCAGAATCCAGAAGTGTCTGGCTCATAACACCTTCAGTCTAGGCCTCGTCCTCATGGGGTCCAACACTGAGATGGTAATTTCATTTTTTTTGTCTCTTGTGAGGTGGGGATCTTGTGGGTGGGTGGGGGTGGAGTGTCAGTGGAGTTAGTAGCAAAAGAAGGGGGTTTACTTAAAGAGATGACTATTTGATTTATGCTTGCCCCCAGATAATGAAATTTGGAGACCTCCAATTCTGGGGAAAGAAAATATAAAAGCTATCTCACAGGGCCAAGTAACCTCCCTCAGCACAACCTGGCAAGTAGGTCTCTCTGGTTACACAGTCAGGATAACCATTTTATGTTTGGGCTGGGAGGCGGGTATTCAGAGAGATGGTATGTTAATGCCCTTAAGTAGTTATTAATTTACCACATAAGAGTCTTAATTGGTGGTGGGTTGAGACAGTGTCCATTGAATTTCTTACCCAGAACTTAATTGATGCAATGGTAGGATGCATGTGAGTACATTTCCAGAGCTAACTTGTTGAAGTATTCTCCTTTTACTGGAGTTCTCCCACGATTTTCAAGGAGGAGAAAGTTCTAGCCACTGGTTTTGAATACAGAGTGTAATAACGACACCTTGTTTGGTGCAACAACATTTGTCTGTTTCTTTAGATTTCTTGAAAACAGTCGCAGAAAAGTTTGTGAAGACATTATTACTGCAAGTTGAGGATTTCTACAGGAAGTTAAAATCTATAACATTGTCTCCAGAAACATGAATTCAGCCAAGCTTAACCAATCCAGGAAGACACCCAAGTGGCAATAGTTTGTATACAAAATCACTTCGGCTATAGAGCAAAATTTGAACAAAATGTGAATAATTGTTCCTCTTGAATTTAACCGTTACTTGGCCCTGTGAGATAGCTTTTATATTTTCTTTCCCCAGAATTGGAGGTTGTGTGTGCTTGTGGGTTATTTTTCAAGAAGGATATTTCTATACGTTTTCATGGTTTTGCATTTGTTTTCGCATCTTCACTTGAAAACTTCTGATTGCAAAATACTGGTTCTTCATTTGTTCCTAGAAAGACTGGACTGATTTCTGCCTGATACTGTTCTATACGGTTTGTTTTCAGACTCTGTAGTGACCAGTGAGGGAGTGGGATAAAGAAAGGAATCAGTCCACCCCTCCTAACACAGCCTTGCCAATATTGAGTTTTCCCCTTTAATTAGAGTTTCAAGGTTCAGAGAAGCCCCCTATCTTGCCTTGCCTTTTAGCTCAAACACAAAGCCAAGCAGATTTTCTTGTTTATCAGGAATTATCAACAGAGGGTAGATGTGTTGCTATAAGGCAGTGTGGTATGTCCATCGCATGCCATCATGTTACATTGCAAGCACAATGAATGTGTTTAAGCCATCTGGCCATGTTTCAGTCCCAGAGAACAGTTCTCAGTCAAGACAAGGGAGACATTCTTCAGTAAAGGAGTCCCAGCACATTACGTCAAGAGCATGAGTCACTAAAAATCCAGAGGGTTGTACACAGTCAGTTGGCTGATTGGGCAGTCAGGTCCAAGCAATCCAAAACTTCATTGACTGGGGAGTGGTCCATTGTCAACTCTACAGCTCCAGTGCTTGGGAAGTTGTGGTTTAGTCAGTCAGGGAATCACACAGATATCAACAGGGGCCTGATCATAAATTTATCCACGCTATCTATCCAAGTCATTCAGGAGTATGGGCCACTGTCAGCCCTGAGTTCAGCTCAGTGAACACAAGGGATGTTATCAGGGCTCACTGTTGTGATAGAGAAATGGGGTAGTCCATTCTGTGGATTGGAGGCAATATGCTGAGATGCAGAGATAACACTTATCGAGAAGGAGGGATTCTCAATGTAATGAGGGAGGTGATTGTGCATTGTAGGAGATGGAGTACTGTGGGAGGGGTATTCATCAACAGTTACAATGACCCTGACTTTGGCATGTGTACAACACAACATAATGTTTGACATGACTGAGCTGAAACATCAGGGCCCAGGGAGATGAAATCATAATCGAATGAGATTTGTGGGAATATGTGGAAGCTTGATGTGCCAAAAAAGAAAGGAATGTGGTGTTTGGCAGAGGGGGGTGGGGGGCAGTGTGAGGCGGTGGGAGTAAGCATAACACACTATGATTCGCTATGCCAGCCATGCCCTACACAGCCTTCTGGATTCAAGTGACTCAAATGTAAATTAGAAATCGGACAACTGCCTGTGTGGAATTCACATGTTTTCGCCGTGTCTGTGTGGGTTTTCTCTGGGGGCCCCGGTTTCCTCCCACAATCCATAGATGTGCAGGTTAGGTGAATTGGCCATGCTAAATTGCCCGTAGTGTTCAGGGATGAGTAGGTTAGGTGTGTTAGTCAGGGGAATGGGTCTGGGTGGATTACTCATTGGAGGGTTGATGTGGACTTATTGGGCCAAATGGCCTGTTGCCACACTGTAGGGATCCTACAAAACTCTATTCTATAAGTAGAAAATAACTGCACCATAACCAGAATGTACAGAGTAAGTGTTTTGTTTTCTCTCTGTACAGTCAGATCGACCAAGATCTTACTGAATTACTAATCAAGGAGATAAATGACCTATATAACAGTTCCTAATTCAACTGTTCAAATCTTAACCAACTTTGAAGCAGGGGCAGGAAAATACCAAAGTATTGTCATTTCTGAAAAATTCAGTGTGATTCATTTTAAGTAAACAACATAAGAATTCTCATTTCATGCCATTCAGGGTATCAATTGGTTCAGCTAATTTCTTCCCAAATGGGCAAACTGCTGCCATATTTCGGCCCTAACTGGGATTAATGGGAACAGCAAAGCTGTACAACCCAAGCTGGCAGCAACATCCCAGACAATCTGATTCTTAATAGTATTTCCTATATATCTCAACACAATGAAAATTAGTCCTCCCAAGGGTTACTTCACAGATCACAGTCATACATTTAGCACTTATCCTTTGTTTCTTATTATGTAGCAGCAATTTATTATGCAATTCATTACATTGTCCTTTATTCCAATAGTTTTCACCTTAGACCTGTCCCTTGTGAGGAATCTTATCAAATACATTCTGGAAGTCAAGATCCGTCACATCTGACAATCATTTTGTTACATCCTCCAAGAAATCTTGCTTTAATTAATCTTACTAAGTACAGTCTTTAATTTTCATTATATATACTTGAGTGGCTTAGTTCCAAATGGAATAATTTAGCTTTCTGCTGAAAAATTCAAGAAGATATATGTAAGGCGTAATTTTAACCTGCAAGAACAGGAGATTTGGGAATGGGTGGTGGGGAGCTGTTAAAATCAATGTTTCCTAGGAGGGAGGTACACTGGATGGAGATATACAGGAGGATGACCAAGGTCACAGTCGACACAGCTCATATCACAGGGTTTACAGAGAGAGAGGGACTGCTTCCTTTGATCTCTCTGAAGAGCAGTGCTTCCATAGACTAAGGTGGTCTCGTCACATGGTGCCAGCAAGCTTCAGGGTTCTAGAAGAGGGCCAGGTCCAGTCAAGATATCTGGATTAATGGTGCTGAAAGAGCACAGCAGTTCAGGCAGCATCCGAGGAGCAGTAAGATCAATGTTTCAGGCAAGATATGTCAGCCACTAACAATGAAGCTGGTCACTGTTGAACTTTTCAAAGCCTATTGGTGAAAATAAGATGAGGAGTGAATCGTCACTGGTTTTAGATCTATTCACCAAGTGAAACATTATAAACCTAAAATGAATAATCACACAACATCGAGTCATAGTCCAACAGGTTTATTTGATTAGATTATTCACAGTATAGAAACAGGCACTTCAAGTCCACACCGACCCTTCAAAGTGTAACCCACCCAGACCCATTCCCTCTGACTAATGCACCTAACACTAAGGGCAATTTAGCATGGCCAATTCACCTGAACTACATGTCTTTGGACTGTGGGAGGAAACCAGAGCACCCAGAGGAAACCCACGCAGACATGGGGAGAATGTGCAAACTCCACACAGACAGTTGTCTGAGGTGGGAATTGAACCTGGGTCCCTGGCGCTGTGAGGCAGTAGTGCTAACCACTGAGCCACCGTGCTGCCATAAAGCACTTTCAGAGTGCAGCTCCTTCATCAGGTGATTGTTGAGGTGAAGATCATGCTCACAGAATTTATAGCCAAAGGAGTCCAGGGTCATGGAGATATGATATAGTAAACAATCTTAGATTAAAACTTTCACCTTTTGTAATGGGATATGTTGGTTTCTGTTCTTTGATATGTACATCCCAGAACTTCTTTTAAATTGCATTCTCAGATAGCTCAGGTTTTTAACCAATAGGTGTGAAATCTGTCTCTGTCCCAATGCTATGTCAGACTGACAAGCCCTTTGTATAGTTCTACAGAGTTTTACATGGATTTGTGCAACAAGATAAAATTATTATACACCATCCGCACTCACACTGATACACGCACCCTCTCACACATACCCCATCACACTAACACATACACACATATACACACTCAATCTATCACATGCACTCACATCCACGCGCACACACACACTCGTATACACACTCAATCTATCACATGCACTCACACCCACACACACACACTCGTATACACACTCAATCTATCACGTGCACTCACACACACACACACTCATATACACAATCAAACTATCATCTGCACTCACACCCACACACACACACACCCACACACACACACTCGTATACACATTCAATCTATCGCGTGCACTCATACACACACACACACACACACTCGTATACACATTCAATCTATCATCTGCACTCACACCCACACACACACACCCACACACACACTCATATACACACTCAATCTATCATGTGCACTCACACCCACACACACACACACGTATACACATTCAATCTATCGCGTGCACTCACACACACACACTCGTATACACACTCAATCTATCACCCCTACATGCGCATACGTACACGCTTTTGCAGAATTACATTTTTTTGCTGCAAATATCCATGTAAAATGCTGTAGAACTATACAGAGAGCTTGTCAGCCTGACAGAGCATTGGGACACAGACAGACTTCAGACCTATTGTTTAAAAACCTGAGCTATCTTGAGAATGTCAGAGGCTGCCCTTGACATTCTGTGCTGAGACCCCTCAGTGAGTGCGATCCCCTCTACTTGACTGAGACTTGCTGACAACCAAGGCAAGCATCTCGCCTTTGTGTTGATATTAAATGGCACATCAAGACATCAGTACTATAAGTCTGGTATCTCTGGCTGAGGGAACAAAGACAAATGGAAGAAGGCAAGGCAAGACAGAGATGTTGTGAGCATCCAGGTAGGTTCAAAGTGAGTGACCAGTCTTACAGCAAGTGAAGATCCCAGAGCTACAGACTGATCCAGTCCATGAGCTGGAAGCATGTCAATGAGCCCATGATTCCTTGCTGCGATAGTGCAATGTTAGTTATTTGTGCATCCTGAGGTGCAGCTTCAAGGTGCTTATGAGAGTTCCTAGATGGCGGCACACATAAATTGCCAATGTCTGTGGACATGGCAGCACATGTGACTGGTGCATATGGAGCGTGCTTTGAGTACTCAGTGTCCAACATGGTGGTTATTGGAGGAAGCGTTGAGCTGAAGTGGCCGGGAACCATTTGGACTTTCATAGTAAGAATTCTTGATATCTAGCTTTGTCTGCTGGGTTTGATAGGAGTGAAAATTGGATATTAATGAGTTTGACTGTCCATGGTGTTTAACAAGTAATAATCCTTATTAACTCACCAAGCAGCTTATGAAAAGCTTAAAAGATGGCAAGAGGTGCTCCTGCCATCAAGGTTAGCCTCACAGGACCTCTCATCTGATGGTGCCACAAATCTCGGCATAGCCCACGTCACACAATCATATAGTATTCTGCCCTATGATACCAATGACGTCTAAAACTAATTTCCACAGCTGGAAGAATGAGTTGCAGAAGGTTAATTTCAGTTATTAATTTTACTTTTTTTTCCTGATTTCAACATTTTTTCCTCAATTTCAATTAAATACAATTTATTCACTTTGAAGTGCTGTAATATTCTGTTGCTCCAAGTGCATAAGCCTGAACAAAAGTGATAGGAATGACCAACCTATGTGTCTTTTAATTATTCTGATTTTAAGGAACTACATTCAGTTATCATGTTTCCCTGCTTACCTTTCTTCAACTTAGAGCAACTAATTTTAATAATTGCATACCAATTATTTTTGTAATTATATTAGTCACAGAAATTGTGGGATGGCCCGATGGGAAACAATTAATAAGGAAATTAATTTCATGAGTGAAGTATATTGAATATTTCATGAGAGATGCAAATCATGCCATAGTATTCTATTTAGGTTATTAATGTTGAATTATAGTTTTGAAATTATTAATGTAGTTTTAGATTTCCTTTGGTGTTATTTGATTGAGAACTGCCACAGGTATGTCTGTTAACATTTTAGTGGATCTTAGTGAGAGAGTTTGCATCCTTGGTTAGGATCAAAAGGACCTTCTTGAAGCTGGATTGGTGATAAGATTACCTTTTTTCTGAACACTGCTCTCACTATAGGTTAAAGTCTAGCACAATGCTTAACACAAAATCATCTTTCTCCCAAATCTCATCATGTGTTCTCCGACTGTGCTGATGACATAGATTGGCTATTGACCTTTAACATTAATCCTTTACACGCCATTATGGAGTGACAGTAATAAACTAGAAACAATTTAATTCGCACAATTCAAGATGAACATTAAATATCCACTGCTTTTTCAACAATGGAATAGAATGCTAAGTTCAAATAAATTAAGCCATGATTAGTTCTTGAATTTATCCACCATTAGACAGCTTTTGATTTGATGATTTATTGCTATTACCAATCACATGGACAGTATTCTTTATCGTTGTTGTAAAGGTCTCCCAAAAAACCATGTAGAAATAGGAGACTTGGATTTGCCAGACTCCCAATATGCCATTATCCTTTTTGATCTTAATTGCATTGGAGATTCATGTCAATTTTTATATATTTTGTGCGGGTATTACCATGTCATTTGGATCAATGGTAAAATGACATTGCCTGAGTGATTGAAATATTTTTACAGGAAATTCTAGGAGGATTCTATCTGATGAAAACAAATTTCCAAGTTATTTAAACAAAAACAATCAATTTTCAGCATAACTTTGCAGCATTTGGATATATATTTAACTAAACTTGGTACTGTGGGAAGTTGGGAGTCTTAGTGAATCTAAGTTTTCTATTTTTACATGATATTTTTATTTGGAAGCTTTTACAAAAGCGATAGGGAATACTGTTATCGTAATTTGAAAAAGTATCGTTCTATCCATAAAAGTCCATTGGTGTTAGCTAACTATCCATTTCAGATGTGATGTCTTTACATGGCATACCTCTGTTGATGGTTGAAGAGGACAACCTGTGAAAGGCAGGTTCTGCCATAGGTGCTAGACATGAACCTACTGAATGTTGTTGTGAGTCTTTTTTGATGCTGTGTTTTGTTGCTGAGTCACTATAGTCACTAGTCAGTGCATGCTACCCCACAGAACATGTCACCATTTTGCCTTATCATCAGACAGTTGTGCAAATTAACACTTAGTACTTTAAAGGATTAAAGTACATCAAAAGATAACCTCTAACCATCCTAACTTAAAGAACTGTGTGAGCTAATCAACGTCTTAAGCTTCTTTTTTGTGTGAAAATATTTTAACAGCTGAAATGTTTACTTATTCTTAAGTTCAACCTGATATTCATAAGGCACAATCATGTAACTCAGATGTCATGTAATTAACTATTAAGCAATATTCATTGAACATAAAAGGTTCATAAAGATTGAGTCCATGCCCTGCCTAAGACCTTGCATTAACGACCTTCCACAAATGGCATTATAGCCAAATGGCATATTAGTTTCTTAGACTAATACCAGCCAAAATGATTGATTTGGTGAGTCTACACAAAATATTCAAGATCATATCCATCAATGTTAGATTGTTACCACAGTAAGGACCTTGCTAATTGTAAAAATAATCAATACATAATACAGTCTAGTCTGTACTACTGTGTTACTACTGTTTAGCACCTGATATCCGTTCAGAAGGCTTCAGAGTTTATATCTTTTGAGGTCTTTGGTTTTGAAGTATCAGGGAAAAATTGATTTAAGTTTTTGGGAGGTATCTGGATTTGTTCATTTAAAGATCAATAAAAAGACACAATTAAACTTTTCTTTTTCAGCAGCACATTTCTTGGAATTCACATGGTTCCAGATAATTGCCAGTCTTGTTTTTTTGAACTCACCTTAAGGAAAACACCTGTCTGCTTTTTCACAATTTGGAGAGAGCTAGTTCAGATTTTCAGTTGCAAAGTAGCCTGCTCAAAGCAAGAAACTTACAAGCTTAGCTTTCCTGTTTTCTGGAAAATAAACCTTGTTGTGGGTTCAGTGTGATATCTGAATCCTGGTCAAGCTACTCTTGCACGGCAAGCCTCTGAAAGTGTTTATCAATATTTTCTAAAAACCTATATCAACAAAAGTGCATAGCAACAACTATAAGTGTTCATTGAACTATAAGTGTTCAAGACTACAAACTGTATATTCCTTTGATCTTACTTTTGTAATGGGCTCTATCTCTTTTCATATTTGTACCTGTCTGTATGAATACTCGATGTTGACCTTTTATTATTGTTCCTCAACATTAGTATATAATAAAATTGCTCTTTAGTGCACCCTGGAAACCCTTACAATTACCTCTCACTATAATACCATAAACATTGCAACTGCATTTTTACGTGAAGAAGGTAACAGGTTCATCCTCAAAAGCACAAAAGTCTTACTTGTGGCCAACAAAAAGGTTTAAAAGAGGGGACTCAATTCAATTTTTTTCACCTTTGTGTGCTAAAACATTTGACCAAAAGCCATCCGAACATCTCAAGACTTATCCTTATAGCCTTCAAGAACTAGAACATATTGACTGGTAATGCTTTCATTCAGTGAATCTCTGTAGAGAGAAATCACTTTGTTTTCCCTTTAGGTAATATGTGTGCTTGCATGTGTGTGTTTTGGGTTTTTCAAAGGATATTTTCTTACAATCTTACATTTATATTTTCTTACAATCAAATACTTGTTGAACTATATTTTTAAATCATTGTTGCAGCTCCAGTGAAACTTTGTCTTAACATCGATAGATTACTTTTAAGCAGTGCTTGTTAGCTGTAAATAGTGCATGTCACAAACAATATTATGTCATAATAGTGATAAAATATGGACTGTTTATTTTCAAATCCCATCCCATCTAGGTAATACGTAGGATGTTCATGAACTGAAACGGTTACAAAAATGAATAAAATGCCCATAGCAATTAGCTGACCACACAAGTTAGCCAAACTTCATGAAAGCAATGTAGAAAATGAGAAATCATCTGAACTGAAATTAACATTTTTATCAAAACACATTGAAACTAGTTTACCTAGTCAGGCATGAAAGTACACTCATCTCCTATTTTCAGTTATACCTTTATGATAAGTTTATTAGCGATGAAAGTGATAGCTTACAATTATAAAGTTTGCAAACATTGAACTCAGTCATTGGAATACACAAAGCCAGCTGTATTTTAGGGAGTTGCTTTTGCAGAGCTAAAGGAAGTGGATTGAATCTAGAAATAGTTGGAGAAACTGTTCTCATGCCTCTCAAGAAGGAATATTGTACAGTTACAGAATTGCTGAGAAAGAAAAATCAAAGCACTTAGAACTCAAAAAACATCTGAAATGTTCACTTCTGCTGAGCGAACAAAACAGAATATGTATGTTTTAAGGACACTAGTAAAAGACTACAAACTGTATATTCCTTTGATCTTACTTTTGTAATGGGCTCTATCTCTTTTCATGTTTGACCCTTTATTATTGTTCCTCAACATTAGTATATAATAAAATTGCTCTTTAGTGCACCCTGGAAACCCTTACAATTACCTCTCACTATAATACCATAAACATTGCAACTGCATTTCTACGTGAAAAAGATAACAGGTTCATCCTCAAAAGCACAAAAGTCTTATTTGTGCCCAACAAAGAGGTTTAAAAGAGGGGACTCAATTCAGTTTTCTTCACCTTGCTGTAACACTGAGACCTCTGCTGGTGTAGGTGAACAATGAAAAGCATGAAAGATACTAGTGGTCCTCAGAAATCATATTGGGCAGACATCACGTAGTTGGCATGCATTCCACTCAATGGGCATGGTTTAATCAAATGTTATAACTTCCAGGCCAACCAATTTTGTAACACAGAATGCTTGGATTCTGGAATAGGAATTTGTTTATTGGTGCAATATGATGCTTCCAAACTTTTCTTAAAAATCGAAAGTATATACGTTCCATGTTCAAATGTCTAATGTACTTGCATTGCATTCCTACCTGCAATGTTTTGCATTCATGAATTTAAAGTAACCAGCTTTGCAAACTCTGTATAAAAATGGTAAAATGTCAAACCTAGATTAATTATTCAATAAATTAAAAATTAGGATTTATTTCCTTTTAAAATAAAGTTCACTAACATTAACAGTTATTACAAAACATTTTCATAAATATTCAATGAAAACTATATAAGTTTTGCAATAATTTGCAATAGACAACTTTTCTGAATTTTTTACTTAATCTTTTGGAAACAACTTCACTGTTTTGGCAGTTCTTCAAACTGAAATTCAAAAGCCTCCGATCAAATAAGAATAATTTATATAACAGCTTTCTGCCATTAAAAAAAATTTATAAACTCAGGCTTTCTTTATGGAAATGGCAAGTAATTTTCTGAGCGTATTACTTTTTTTTAAACTTCTAATGAAGTGTCTTGTTAAGTTATTTCACCATGTTTCAAGTGCAGATGCTATGGCTATAAAATTATTTGAGATGTTATTGAGAATCTATACTTCATTGATGCCACCCCCCTTTGTAATTATTTCACAATCTTTGATTTCCTAGATCTGAAAGCCCACACAAGCCTTTCATCAGCATTACTCATTCGTTCCTTTCTGCCTTCAGTTCATTATTATTATTAATTGGAAATCAGAAAAAAATAAAGAAATGAGGATAAAAAAGCATCCAGCAAAGGAAATTAATGGGGTTGAGCTGTTTATACTTCAATGCAAGGAAGATTATAAACAACACAGATGAATTAAGGGCACAGATGGACACATGGCAGCATGTACTCTGTCCAGGATTTTTTTTTAACAAGCCCAATGAGAGGCGATGCAATTCTGGATTTAGTTTTGGGAAAAAAAGATGGGAAAGTGAGCAAAATGACAGTGGGCAACCATATCAGGACATAGACCACAATTCGTTTAGACTTAGTGTTATTATGGAAAGGACAAGATAAATCAGGAGTTAATGTTTTTAACTGGTGGAAGGCAAATTTTACAAAACTGAGATGTGTGTTGGCTGGGGTTGACTGGACAGGAAGCTAAAGGATAAGTCAGTGGTAAAACAATGGGAGGCACTGAGAAATGAGATCCTTGAGGCACAAAGCAGACATGCCTCCTCCAAAAATAAGAATACTACTGCCAAATGTAGAACCCTATGGTGTCTCGAAAAAATACAGGGCATTTTAAACAGGAAAAGTAAGCTTGTGATAGTCACAAAAAATTCAACACTGAAGATAGCCCACAGGAATACAGAGAGTATGGGATCTAGTTAAAAAAAAGGAAATCAAATAAAGTGCATGAAAAAGAAAAGCAGCAAGATAAAGGAAAGTCTAAGGACGTTTAACCAGTATATGAAGAGAAAAAGGGTGGTTAAAGAAAAAGTGGGACCTATTGGAAATGAAGAAGGGAACTTGTGTGAAGTTGCAGAAGATGTCGGAAGAATTTTAAATGACTTTTTTGGTCTCCATTTTCACAAATGATATGGATGATGTAGATGTAGTAATCCGGGAGGTATGATTGGTAAGTTTGCAGTTTGTAGTGAACAGAGAAAAAGGTTACCTTAGAATACAATGGGACCTTGATCACATGGGCTGATGGCCCAAAGAGTGGCAGTTTAATCTAGATAAATTTGAGGTGCTACATTTTGGGGGGTAAAATCAGGATAGGACTTACACATTTAATAGTAAGGTCCTGGGGAGCGTTGCTGAACAAAGAGACCTTGAAGTGCAGGTTTATAGTTCCTTGAAAGTAGAGTCGCAGGTGGGCAGGGTAATGAAGAAGGCATTTGGTATGCTTGCCTTTATTGGTTAGTGCATTCAGTATAGGAGTTAGGAAGGCATTTTATTGCTATACAGGACATTGGTTAGGCCACAACTGGAATACTGCATTCAGTTCTGTTCTCCCTGCTATAGGAAAGATGTTGTGAAACTTGAAAGATTTACAAGAATGTTGCCAGGGTTGGATGGTTTGAACTATAAGGAGAAGCTGAATAGGATGGGGCTATTGAGAGAGGTATCTAATGTCACAGATCTTGGCATACAAGTGCATAAGTCACTAAAGGTAGCAGTACAGGCAGATGAGGTTGTAAAGAAGGCATATGGAATGCTCATTGGCAGAGGTAGAGATTACGAAGTAGGGATATAATGATGAAACTGTATAGGACATTGGTGAGGCCATAATGAGAGTATTGTGTACAGTTCTGGCCACCACATTACAGGAAGGACGTCATTGCTCTGACAAGAGTACAAAGATGATTTAGCCACAAGGAGAGATTGGAGAGGTTGGGTTGTTTTCCTTGGAACAGAGAAGGCTCAGGGGCAATATGATTTCAGGTGTATACAATTCTGAGGGGTATAGATTGAATAAACAGAAGGATCCTGCTCCCTTTGACAGAGAGTTCAAAAAAACAATGGTCATAGATTCAAGATAAGTGACAAAGGGATGTCTGGAATTTGCTGCCTGAATCAGTGCTGGAGGCAGCAACCCTAAACTTTTTAAAAAGGTACCTGGATCTGCACCTTAAGGACTGCAAACTGTAAGGATATGGGCCGTGTGCAGGAAATTGGGAGTCAAAAAATACATCTGGCTGGTCTTTGTGTCAGCATGGACAAGATGGGCCAAATTACCCCTTTCGGTTTTGTATCATTTTTATGGTTCAATTCCATGAATACTACTGAAAAACTCCTAATTTTCCATATTTTCATTGGTATGAATTTTTACCTGTTTGTGCCCATTTTTTGTTAAAGATTTGGCCTTTAGGCAGCCAGTTTTGAATTATAATCTCCCATCTATTAACGTTCTTAGTGGTGTGGCAGCTGTTCCATTCAAAGCAAACCTTAACACTTGTTTTCGCATGCTGATGTCTCACGTACTTATTGTGAGCACGGTGGCTCAGTGCTTAGCAAATTGGCTCAGTGGTTAGCACTGCTGTCTAGTAGTGCCAGGGATTTGGGTTTGATTCCAGCCTCAGGTCTGTGTGGAATTTGCATGTTCTCCCTGTGGCTGCATGGGTTTCCTCCGGGTGCTCCAGTTTCCTCCCACAATCGAAAAATGTGCAGGTTAGGTCAATTGGCTGTGCTAAATTGCCCATAGTGTTGTGTTCAGGGATGTGTAGGTTAAGTGCATTAGTCAGTGGTAAATGTTGAGAAATAGGGTAAGGGAATGGGTCTGAGTGGGTGACTCTTCAGCGGGTCAGTGAGGATCTGTTAGGCCAAATGGACTGTTTCCACACAGTAGGGATTCTATGATTTATAGTTAAGTCAGGCACTTGTGCTGAGACATTCTAATCTTATTCTATAATCTGAAAACTTTCAGAATTCAGAAGTCCCTTAATCTCAACCATTTGGAACTGACAGGCTAACAATGTACTTGAATATGTAATCCAGGATCAAAACTGCATATACAAATGGTATTGAACATTTTTAATGCCATTTTAAAGGCATGTTATATAGATCTTGACTGAAATGTTAATGTTCTATTGATCAATTTATTGCTGCATTAATATAACTACATCAAGCCACCATTCTTAAAGATATCAAGCAATATTTTTATTGTAATTAGATTAGATTACTTACAGTGTGGAAACAGGCCCTTCAGCCCAACAAGTCCACACCGCCCCGCCGAAGTGCACCCTACCCATACTCCTAACTTAACACTGCGGGCAATTTAGCATGGCCAATTTACCTGACCTGCACATCTTTGGACTGTGGGAGGAAACCGGAGCAAACCCACGCAGACACGGGGAGAATGTGCAAACTCCACACAGTCAGTTGCCTGAGGCAGGAATTGAACCCAGGTCTCTGGCGTTGTGAGGCAGCAGTGCTAATCACTGTGCCACCATGCCACCGTGTTTTTAGACGAATTACATTTTCAAATTCTGCCCAAACTGTGATGGTTCATGTCAGATATTTTAATTGATGATATGTGACTGAGATTAAACACAAATTCAAAACAAAAACAGTTCTTGAAAATGGAAAATTTTATCTGCACAATGTGTCACCATTGTTGCTATCTCCCAAAACAAAATCATCCCACACAACTGGAATATACATCCAAAGATATTAGCTTATGGCTCACTGGGGATTTGGCTGTGGGCCTGATCTACAAAAACTGGGAAGTAACAGATTACATTTAGATGATAGTAGGAGGGGTGTTTTACGACTGGAAGACTGTATCTATGGTGTTTTACAGGGTTTGGTGCTGGGTGTATTCTATGGTGGAAATAGTCCTCCTGGGAGCAGATGTGACAGAGGTGGAGGAATTCAGAATGACCGACCTGGGGCCCTTGCTGTTTGTTGTGGACATTAATGGTCTCAACAAGAATGTAGGAGGTGTGCTCAATAAATTCACAGATGACATGAAAATTAGAAAACTGGGGTGTGATGTTTTGTGAAAAGGTAAGCCTTAGACGACAGGACAATATGGCTGGACAGGTCAGACAGACTGGTCAGTGGCAGATAGAATTCTGAAAAGTGTGAGGTTTTATTTTATAAGAGGCAAGAAAGCACAGGTTGAATGCTAGGACCCAGGAAGTACAGAGGCTCAGAAGGATTGGTATGCATGTCCACAGAGCCTTATTGGCAGCAAGACAGGTGGAGTAGGTAGTTCCAAAGCACATGAGATACCTGCCTTTATTAGTCAAGGCATTGAATACAAAACCAAGGAGGTCTTGCTGGAGCTGTGTGTTATGTTTGATAGGCCACAGCTGGAGTATTGTGTTGCACTCTGGTCACCGTACTCTTGAAAGGATTTGGTTTGAACAAGAGAGGGTGCAGAGGATTTATTGGGGCTGGAGTTATTAAGCTCTACAGAGAGACTAAATAGGTCATTGTATGTAGAGCAGAGGAGGCCGAAGGGGGATCTGTTTGAGGTGTACAAAATTGTGAGGGTCATAGGCAGAATCGGTAGGGATAAACCTTTTCCCTTCGAAGAAGGGCACCATTGGAAGAGAAGGAGCAGAAGGTTTATGAAGGATTTGAGGAAAAATGTTTAATCCGGAGGGTTGTAGGTACCTGGAATTCACCACCAAAAATTTGATGGAGGCAGGAACCCTCAAGACATTTACGAACAATGTAGATGAACATACTTGGTGTACCATAGCATACAAGATATGGGCCAATTGCTGGAAAATGGGACTAGAAAAGAAGCATGTTTTTGACTGGTGTGAACCTGATAGGTTGATTAGTTTATTTCCATGGTATAAAACCTCTACGACTGTCACCCAGTGAGCTCACAATCTAGGTCAGATTTGATGTCACGATCTGATGAGGGCACTGCACACATGCGGTACACTGACTCAGTGGTTAACAGTGCTGCCTCACCAGTGCTGAGTTCAGTTCCAGCCTGGTAGAGGAGTTTGCATGTTCTTCCTGTGTCTGCTAATGTTTCCTCCCACAACCCAGATGTTTAAGTTAGGTGGATTGGCCATGCTAAATTGCCCAGTAATATCCAGCAAAATGCAGGTTAGGTGGATTAGCCATGGTAAATGTGGGGGCACAAGGATAGGGTGGGATGCTGTTTGGAAGGTCAGTGCTGATTTGACGGGCTAAATGGACTCTTTCTGAACTGTAAGAATTCTATGATTTTCCTGCCACTGATGGAGGATGTGAGAGCTGAGGTTGTTGGCACTCTGAGGATGCTGGAGATCGTGCCCCTACTGATCTCACAAAGGTGGTGAACTTCTGAATTCAATCATAAAAGACCTGATAGAGATACAGAAACAGGAAATCAAACATCAGGCAGAGAGCTTTCATGCCAGAGTTGAGATAAGGTTGGAGGAGCCTGCCCACAAAGTGAGCACTGCCATGACTCTTAGCATCTTCAAAGCAAGTGGTAACTGCCTTGGGCATCCAAGTCCAGCAGAACTTGTAGTGGCTACCCAATGCTCAGACATTCACTTCATCACTCTAGCAATGAGTGTAGTGCAGCAATGGTTAGGCAAGAAGGGGATCGCTAAATTTCTCCTACATAGTTGTACATCAATCATCCTTGGCCTAACCGACTGGAGATGATAGGGTCACTTGCAGAAGGCAGGTAGGGAGGCAGCTCTCCCTTGGTGTTTCCTGAGCTGAATTCCACAGGACACCTAACTAGCATTCCTTCTCCCTCTTTTCCTTGAGGAGAACAGGCACTTGGATGAAAGCTCAATTCTTGCCCATTCCCACAGCAGCTTTTCTCCTGCTCCTTCTGTGTGCATTCCTAATTAGCTGACGACTACAAAACCACAGGAAAAACTATCTTACCAATGAGTGAAAGTGATGCTAACCTCAGGACCTGTCACCGAACTTAACACCAGAGTCAAAAAACTCCACCTATGCTATTAAAATCAATACAATAGATTTCAGAGTGCCATTTGATAAAATTTGAATTCAAAATTTGGTAATTCTTTCCATTGGTTATTTAAGTGAATTGCACCAAAAGAAACTAACACAACTAAATGGAAAGCAGTGATCAGTAATGTGATCCATTTCTGGCCCAACATAAGCATTGCACCATTGAGTTTGTGTTTGAAATAGTTTACATAATCCTCATCACATTTGACCATCTCTTTGAGTTCTGTTGCACCAAGACATCTTGTCGAATATTCAGATAGCACAGATAGTCTTCCATTCTAATATTGTTATTAATCCTCTTCTGCTCAAAACACAGCGCAGATCAATTGTTCTAATCTGCTCCTGAAAATTTACAATATTTTCTGGGCTAGTTTCCAAGCAACATAGGCATTTTGCATTTATTGTTCCATTGTAAATTATATTCAGCAAAGATTGGTATGACACCTCACTGAGGTATGAAAATTAAGCTCCACTATTACCAGAGTCACAAATTGCACAAAATTCCTCAATTTGCCTGTCTTTCAATAGAAAGCACAAACTGGGTTCCTGTACACAGGAAAATATTGATGAGTTGTCAGCATATTATAAACACACATGCGAAAACACATACAGGTTATGGATGGAAGGTAAACTTGGGAAGTAATTCAGTTATTTCTGTTCACATGGTGTGCTGAGGTGGTTCTCATGCTGATCACATATTGTTTCTTGGTCACCCTCCTCTAGATGTTTTCGCTGGTTTGTAGGAGACACAGGGTGATTGGTTCCCACCTATAAGATGTCCCTCACCTGTTAATTAAAAGTGGCAGCCTGCAGCAACTGCTGAAGTTTTTTCTTCAGGCTCAACAAAGGCTTTCACTGCAGAGAATGAAGACAGTCCCTGAGCTGGTGTTGATCTGATGGCTTCTTCCTAGCTTATTCCCAGCCCCAAGTTTTTCAGCTACCGGGAAACCAATTATCTATTGTTGGCAGGAAGAAGGCATTTGTCATCAATAATTGGTGACTAATCCATAGATCAATCTTCACTGTTCTCTGTAGTAAAAGCCTGAAGAAAACTTAAGCAATTGTTGCATGAAGTTAGGCATGGACCAGTTGGGCTGAATGGCCTCTATCAGCAGCATGCAGTGCAGTTTGTACATTCTTAAGAACAAGTTTTATCAGAACAATTATTCAAACGTTTGAACTGAAATAAAAAACATCCATATTAACACTCAGTTCTTAAGTAACAAAACAATTTACTGCCAATATTGGTGTATATTGTACGCATGTATGAGCTTTGAAATATCAAAAATAACCCCCAAAAATGCAGTTCGAAATGTGCCAAGTATGAATATGAAATGCTGGCATGGCTGTGGGCAGTTGTCAGTTTGTAATATGAACTGCAACTCCCTCAATGTTCCAGTGTGTATTAATGTGCTGAATACTTTTGCAACCCAGACTATATCACCAGTTCGATCCTGTATGCCCAGTTAAAAAGTACTGGTAAGAAAAAACACATATTTGTGGGGAGGAAAATTGAGGCTGACTACTAATGCGAGTATTACCTGTCATAGCTGAATAGAGGGTCAATTTATTCACTGAATATATGCAATAAACTTCATTTCAGGGCATTTGGAATAATGGGGTCATATTATGGATTGGATCAAGCTATTCACAACAACTTATGGCATTCACTTAGCCATTATGGACACTTCTGTGTAACTTCTTATGATTTCTTCTTTTAAACTTATATGGACTGCTACATACTTATTGAAAGCGAGAATAATTTTTTGTTAAGTCGACCTTTTTGACATTTAAATCTTATTGTAAAACTGCAATCCTTCACAAATTCATGCTTTGTGACAGAATGCAAATCACAGATTAAATGGCTTTGCAGGCAACCTTGACAGTGACTAGCTGCAAAAGCAGTCTCTTCTCTATTTTGTCATGCAGTGTTGCATTTTAAGGGAATGGAGAGGATGTCCCATTTGGGTACAGACATGATAGAAAATTGAATATGAGGATTTAAAGGTGAATGTTCTGTTAATACCATCTGTAAATTCCCACAGTGGCCCCAGACACACCAATATTTGCATACGATATAATAGAACTCTTCTAGAAGTTAAACAGTAAAACTCTATTGGTGCCCTCACAAGCCATCATTACTTTGAAAGCAAGCTAGAAAATTAACTTGGAGAAGATTGTTGCAACTTCTGGTTGCTGGCTTTTATGTAAGCTGTTCAATGTACTTATAATACACTGTGTGCTCATCTTTTAAAGGTGTTATTTTAGTACAGTCTGCACAAAACTAAAGCAAACAGGATGAGTGTGCTGACCAACTAATTTTAACAAGGGAATGTTCTGAGTTGGGGATGTTCGCCAACATGGGCAAACTTGTGATAAAACATTTGGTGGTGCTTATAAGGCATGCATTTCAGCTGCTTGCAGATTGTATAGCATCAGTCCGCTTAGAAAGATACTGCAAGTCTGTATCCCATTTATAGGTTCAAGTCATGGAATCATCCAGTATATAGCTATCCATAAACTATATGTTAAGGTTGAAGTGTAATGTGTGGAATGTCTCAGTGAAGAAATTCAGTTTGATGTTTATGGTAAAGTTCCCCTGCTTCTTCGAGGCCACCGCAACGTATTTTCCATTTCCCCATAGCTATCCTTACCTCCATTAAGCAGTTGGCCTTCCTGAGGCCTGACTTTGCTGCAAAGCAGGTTACATTTGATGTTGACAGCCAAATTAAAATAACTCAATTACCAACTCACCACCTGGATGCAGCTTACAGGATACCATCTGTAAATTCCAACAGTGGCCCCAGACACACCTGATCTCTGTCTCCTTTAAAACTAGAAGGTCACAAGTTGAAGGTAGGTGAGAGTGGAGTTCAAGATTTTCAGAATTAAAACATTTTGCAAACAACAATCTAATTTGGGGTGTAGAGGACGTTAAAATTCACCCATTGTTTCTGGCTTTCATATAAAATTACATCAAATTACATACAATGTACAAAACAGGAACAGATTATTTGACCAACCAATCCATATCACTGTTTATGTACCACATGAACATCCCCAACTCAGAACATTCTCTTGTTAAAGTTAATTGGTCATCACACACATATTACAATCCTGTTTGCATTATTTTTATGCAGATTGTAATAAAGTAGCGCTGGTTTCTTCTACAAACTCACCGACTTCCCACAGCTTCCTGAACTACATCTCCTCCCACCCTGCTTCCTGTAAAAATGCGATCGGTTATTCTGAATTCCTCCACCTCTGCCACATCTGCTCCCAGGAGGACTATTTCCACCATAGAACACACCAGATTGCCTCCTTCTTCAAAGACTGCAATTCCCCCTCCCATGTGGTCAATGATGCCCTCCAGCGTATCTTATCCACTTCCCACACCTCCGCCCACGAACCCCACCCCTCCAACCTCAACAAGAACGAAATCCCCTGGTCCTCACCTTCCAACCCACCAACCTTCATATACATCTCATCATCCTCCACCATTTCCACCACTTACAAACAGATACCACCACCAGAGATATATTTTCCTACCCTCCCCTATCCACTTTCCGTAAAGACCATTCTCTCCGTGACTGTCTTGTCATGTCCATGCCCCTCACCAACCCACTCTTCCCTCTGGCATCTTCCCCTGCCACAGCAGGGATTGAAAAACCTGTGCTCACACCTTCCCCCTCACCTCCGTCGAAGGCCCCAAAGGAGCTTTCCACATCCATTAGAGTTTCACCTGCACTTCCACACATGTCATTTACTGTATCTGTTGCTCCCGATACGGTCTCCTCTACATTGGGGAGGCAGGGTGCCTTCTTGCAAAGTACTTCAGAGATCAACCAAACCCACCACCATGTGGCCAAACATTTCAACTCCCCTTCCCACTCCACCAATGACATGCAGGTCCTGGGCCTCCTCCATCACCATACCCTAACCACCCAACGCCTGGAGGAAGAAGGCCTCGTCTTCTGCCTTGAGACCCTCCAATCACACAGCATCAGTGTGGATTTCACCAGTTTTCTCATTTCCCCTCCCCCACCTTATCCCACTTCGAACCTTCCAACTCAGCACCACCCTCATGACCTGTCCTACCTTTCCATCTTCCTTCCCACATATCCACCTCACCCTCCTCTCCGACCTATCACCATTACCCCCACCTCCATCTACCCATTGCACTCCCAGATACCTTCCTCCCAGCCCCACCCCCTCCCATTTATCTCTCCAACCCCTCGGCTCACAAGCTTTATTCCTGATGAAGGGCTTTTGCCTGAAGCATCGATTCTCCTGCTCCCCAAATCCTGCCTGACGTGCTGTGCTTTTCCAGCACCCCACTCTCGACTAAGTACCACATGAGCTGTCTCTTACCCATTTTTATCTAGTCCTAACAGAAGAAGCCAATCAAACTAACCAAATATCCATCTGTGTTACATTTTACAAGGATGGAGCAAACAGGAAATGGTAGCATACAATAAGATCAGTTATTTAGTATGTTCGCCATACTGGATCTATAGATTGTGTGCAAAGTAGAAAACTGTCCTCATCATGGATTATCATAAAGTCATCACAGGCACAACCGTCAAGAGAAATCAAAAAGTTTGATAAAGTATCTCCCTGAATAAAGGACTTCAGGTCTTAATACAATGTTATAACCACAAGCCTTCTATTAAGATGGCAGGAACCTTTTTTCTCAATTTCCATATTGTTTTTATTGAGTAGTTTTATTTTCCAAAGATGTTAATCAATATTATAAATCTAAGAATGTACTCAAATCTCCACCTCTAAGTGGATAAACAAATTCCAGGCTGCAAGTTGCTGGCCTTTCAGGATCATCCAGACTGTATTTCCAAAAGGAATTCATGGAAGAAATGCACATTCAGCTGCAAGCTGGCAATGCTCAGCAGATGAACTGAGTGGCCTCTTTCTTTGTCGTAAATGAATCAACTGTGAGTCCTGAACTAACATTGGGATTCCCACAAGGTCTGTTTTTGATCCTTGTAAATTCAAGGGTGCAGGAAGCAGTGGAGGGGTGGTCAGGGACTCTTTATACTGGGGTCCCCACATCTCCAGCCTTCCTAACCTTCTGGCATTACTAAGTAAGCAGAAAAGATGAACAGAGTACACCCAGGTCCTTTTCATATACACAGGTTGGGTCACAACAATGTCACTAAGATCTGTCTGTAATTTTAACCCAATGATCTGAACAGAAAAGCAACAATTGTTCCCATCAAGTGAAACAATGATAGCAGAGCTCTAAAAAATTAAAGTATTTTTAATTTTGCTGTTGTGCTCTTTTTGCCTCCAAGAAGGAAGTTTGTGTTTTAATATTTCTTTCCCATGGACTCACTACCTACTTCCCAATTGTGCAAGTACTGCCTCAGCAGCTGATCCCACCACTTATCTGATCAAAGCATAGAGTTTTGAGCCTGAATCATGTTTTTTCTCATTGGCTTAGGAACCAGTGCAATTCAATTAAATCTGTTCACTTTACATTAGTGTTCTGCCACCTTACCTGAAGCTGTCTACTTCATTTGATCAATCCCCTCAGATAAAATTGAATTTAGACCAGTTTAATTATTTTTGGGGTCTTTAGCATCAAGAATATTCAGGATCTCTCTGTAATCCCTAAAGGTCTTCTCTTGCCTGAATCTATTAATTTACAAATGTGTGGTAAAATACATGAGGAATTAAAGTGATATATTGTTGACACATAGCAGGAATTACGTAGCAAATCACATCAAAATATGCTATTTATAAATAAAACAGATAGACAAGTTTTGTGTGGGTATTTTGCATTATAGTGAGTGTTACTCTGGATATGTATTTGGCTGGATACCGAGCATATGTTTTCCTTCGTTCTGCAATTAATCTTTTTTCTATTGCCATCCTGCCACATAATTTGGTAACACTCTTTCCATCGTATGCAAGTGATGAAATGTATTGGAAATACAGAATGAAGCTTCAAGGAGTTACAGTTCCCAGGGTGGAATTTGTCTATTTGTCATCACTTTCTGCTCTTTGTGGCATAGCCAATGTTCAGTTTCGCAAGCTTATTCATCATTGCCTGAACCTTCATGAAAGATTTTGTGTAGAATGTTATCGAAGACCTTCAAAATTCATGTCAGTCATACTGTAGACCATTAGCTTTACAAATGCCTTGAAGCATTCTAGAGAAGAAAGAGTTGCACCTTATCACATCTATTAAAAACATCCAATTTTAAATATAATAAATTAAGTTGGCTTCACATATGCATATGCTAGAGTGAGCATTTTTATATATAAGGTCTTGTGCCCACACAGTCCCTCTAATGGATTGAGATGAATGACTACATAATTTACTTTTGATCATTTTGGCGAAAATGGAATGTTGCAGAACTTCTTATTCTTCTTTGAATAATTACGTGGAAACTTTAATGCTGCCTTGAGCCATCAAGACACAAAGGGATATTACTCAAAGCAAAATGAACTATCATTTACATAGTGTCTTTCATAACCGGAGGACATTCAATAGAACTTCAAATAAAGAAGGATGAAACTTTGAAGTAGAATCCAAACTGGACTGTAGCCAAATGTAGCAGTCCACTTATGCACACGGGGACACAAAACAATACTGAGGTATGTAATTGGATAATTATGAAGGATAAGTCTTGCTAGAAGTTGAGGAGCATTTTCTTGCCCTTGAAAAGAGCAGTAGGATCCTGACAGGGTTTTAAAAATAATAACTTAACAAAGTAACTTGTGGAGCAATATTTAATAACACAGTTGCAAACTTTTAACAAGAATGAATAACATTAGTTCAACTATACATGGGATAATTTGTTCTCAGAGCGAACACTCCTGCAAGTTAGCAAAGGAATAATAAGATAATGCCTACAGTCAAACAAAGAAATGTTTATTCATTGAACCGCTGAGCCTTGAAAGAAGCCACTAAAACACCAAGAGCATTGGATAAGGGATAAGGACTGATATACACAAGTCAGACAAGAATCCATTATGTAAAGATAAATAGTGCAATCAGATTTGATAATATGTATGTGCCTTTATTAACTGTATGCTGCAATGAGATCAGCATACCTAGGTAGTAATATGTTAATTGCACTTATGTTCTATTCATAATATAAACTTAAACAATGGTAAGGATTCAGTTTAGATAACTTTACACTGCTTAATTGGTATTTATTCTGTTTTTACTGAATCCAAGTGTATAACTGCCTCTGTGATCTTTCATTCTGGGTCTCCAGCGTATCATTTTTAGATTTTCTGGAGTCCCTAGCTACAGCTAACTAATAAAGGCTATTTTAACACACCACAGATCTTTGTCTGATCACTTTCTGAAAATAAGCGTCAGAGGATGGTGGAGCTATTATCAGATCCAGTCTATCCCATTGAAAGAAAAATGGAATCCCAGATTAAAAACTCACCCAGAGCATGGCACCTCTGGCAGTGCAACAATTCCTCAGCGCTACATTGAAACGTCAGACAGATTATGATATTGATTTTCATCTTTATAACCTGGTTAATAACGTTAGACCAATCTCAATTTATCGTGAATCAGTTGAATGAAAATCAAGGAAGTTCTGAAGAGTGAGTGATAAGCTCCACCAAATCAGTAGCTAGGTGATATACAGACAAACCCATGCTTGTGTTCAAGCTTCTAGATTTTAACATCAGCTAATGCTCACCAGAAAGAGAGGCGAAGGCCTTTTATTGAATCCAAGATAAAAATGTCCTTGCTCCTGAATTGGAATATCAGTCCACGTAACACATTCAAATCCTGTGATTTTCTGGTATAGTCAAGGAAGGTTTCAGTGGAGCCGTGACCTTTGAAGTGCTTTATTATTAGATCTGTGAGAAATGAATTCTAAAACCATGCTGACTATCACATGTGGCTCAAGAGGAAAGCAATATTCTGCCCATCCAATGTTAATTTTGATTTTAACCAATTGATCTGACAGAGACCTAGTGTAGACATAATGGGCAAATAGCCTTTTATACAATGTTACAATTCTGTGATTCTGTTATCCTCTAATGAATCAGGCAGCATCATTAACTTATTCCTTTCCATGAAAACTCTGGGATAGTTCAGCTCTTTCTCATGTGCTAACTAATAAAGGCTATATTTTCTTATATTTACTTATATACTGATAAGTATGCATATCTATAGGTATAAATACCTATATTTTCCAGAGTAATTTATTTATAACAAAGAAAGACACATATATGAAGTACAGTAAACACAGACACAAATATTGAGCAGTGTTCCTATTTAATGTTCAAACTGATTCTTTAAATAAAGTTTTTGAACAGAGAGTATAACCCTTTTGAAAAATATTTGTAACACTTAATCCTGATTATATTTTGTCATTTTTGATTAAAAATGAAAGGATGATAAAAGCTGCAATAAGCAACATGCACTTACAAATGTTTTGACATCTATATTATTTCTACGTAATCTTAAAATACAGGTACAGGATTGTAACACAAGTATTTTAAAAATTCATGGAATAGGACTTGCACTAATAAATTGCAGTGAAATAAAGTAAATCTGGTGAGAGTGAGCTGAATGCTGGTTTTACAACTTTCCTAACTTTCATTTCTAATCGAGGCAAGATCAACATCTGCACACAAACATCCTGATCAGAAATACTGCCTTACAATCTCAAGTGTGTACACAGTCTTGATTTATGATGACTGACTAGTGAGGAATTTATTTAACATACCTGCCAGTTCAGAGTAATTGTGTAATCCTGACTTGTCAACTGAAACTTCAAATTGGACACTCTTCTCCAACCAATTACAGGGATTTATTTCTTGTTGTGAAATATTTGAAGAATTGACTCACCATCAAGAGGTGATTTTGTGTAATTTTGTTCCCTTCCTCCTTCAGTTACTTGCTTCATCTCTCCACTCCTCTCTTCTCCTGAAGCTGGGACATTTATCCACAGTTGACAGGTGCTATTTAGTACTTGACCCAAGTGAACACTCTTTATGTGTAGGGCTAGGTTATAAAGAAAGAACTTTCCCAGGCAAGGAGAGGTGAATTTGTAAGTATAGTCCAGGTCCCAGGTTTCAGCATTTAACACCTTTTGACATGTTGTATAGGTTATTAATGTAATTGGGAAATCCATTAAAATTTGTTTTAACCCACAATTCTGATTTCCCAGATACCTCTTTCACAACATATCAGCAATTGACCAGTCAATGCATGAAAGTGTGGATGCAGCTGAGACTGCTTTGCAAACACAGTTGACAAGGTGGGTAGGGGTGCAAGCATGGCCACAGTCTAAGGTGTGGGATGAAGACTTCAGTCTCTGTGGTGGTGTGGTTTCGAAGCTTAGCACCGCCACTTGTGCTGGTAGTAAACAAGGGCTCTTGTTGTACATTGGTAATATCCCTATCTTTGAGCCAGGAGGCTTGGGTTCAAGACCCATCTATTCTAGAGCTGTATTGTAACATCTGGTTATTAGATTGATTATGAAAATATTGACAAATTAGGAAGCCTTTGATTGATCAATAGAAATGTGCAGCTGAGCAGCTGCTCTGAGTCTCAGGGAATAATTTCTGACTTCTTGCAAGGCACTTCATCTCTTCAACATTTCAGTCATCTTTAGTTGCCCTTGTCTGTGGCTGCATTTACTATAGAATGGGAAAAATGTTTGCAACTCTACCTTCCACTTCTGATAAAAGATCATTGCAAACAGCTCCTGCAGAAGGTAGAGCACTTTCAGCTGCCTTGTCCTTAACAACAGGGTAGAAGGGATGGAGATTGAAATGCAAGTGGAAGAAAATAAGATCCCCAGCACAGTTTCTACAGGCATGGGGTCAGCCATCTTGAACTGTATGTGCACCAGTACCTGATGATATCGGTAGCCTCCTGAAAAAAACCTCCTTCCCAGTTAACCCGATGGACATGCATTAGCAATGGCTGACAAGGTGTCTATCAAGGTAAGGATCTCCTCTGAGTCTCCTTAGAATCATAGAATCCTTACAGTGTGGAAACAGGCTATACAGCCCATCAATTCAAAACCAATGCTCTGAAGAGCATCCCACTCATACCCACCTCCCTCCTCTATCTCTGTAGCCCTGCAATTCCCAGGGTTAGCCTGCACATTCTTGGACACAAGAGACAATTTTGCTTGGCCAGTCCATCTCACTTGTACATCTTTGGACTCTGGGAGGAAAACAGAACACCCAATGAAACCCACACAGGCACGGAGAGAATATGCAAACTCTGCATGATGGTCAGCCAAGGCTGGAATCGAACCCTGGTACCGAGTGTTGTGTTAAATATTGAGCCACCATGCCACCTCTTCACTCAAGAAGTTATTAGTTCTTTTCTTTTATTCGTTCTCTGTACAACATGAGAAATCAGAGAGGGGAAACTGTTAGCAATGGCTTATGGGAACGTTGTTATTTGGAAGGGATATCTCTGTAGGAGGATAGTTGGCTGAGGATATGTTTGCTTCTCAAACAGAGATATGAGATATCTACAGAAAGAGGAACTGCAAAGTGTGTTATCTTGTTGAGTGTGGAACAGGACTGGAAAAGTAAGAGGGCCTCAGTACCTGAAAGTGTGATGTCCTTCCCCTGTTATGTCCTCATGATGTCCTGGATCCTCTAGATGCGCTGTCTTGAGGCTGGGTGGGAAGTCATCCTGCTCCTCACTCTGTCAGTCAGTTCTAACCACACCAGCTTTGTTGGAGAAGAGATCCTTTCCAAAGGAGAGCTGAACTCATTCAGTCACTCAGTTTCCATGGCAGGACACCCAGGGAAGAGACAGGTATTTTGGGCTTCTTCTCTGTTGCTGGGATTGATGTGTCTCAAGCTTGCAACTGAAGGTCCATCTGCGTAACTCATGCCATATTTCCTTGAATTGACAATCTTTCAACTGGCAGAATGGATGGATCTGAATTGGGTACTGAAATTCAGTATTTTCCTAAAAAAGATCTACGTACAAGCTTACTAATTAATAAATCAGTGTTCTAATCCAAAACTAATCCTATTGTTCTAAGACAGACTAAGCTGAGGTGCTTCCTGCAAAAGTTTGGAAAGTCTATTTGGTTTTAGAGGTCATCTATACACAACTTCGAGAAAGTGAGGACTGCAGATGCTGGAGATCAGAGCTTAAAAATGTGTTGCTGGAAAAGCGCAGCAAGTCAGGCAGCATCAAAGGAACAGGAGAATCGACGTTTCGGGCATAAGCCCTTCTTCAGGAATCAACAACTCACACAACTTTGACAGTTTTTTTTTTATTTCAGGGTGGTTCTTGAAGAATAATATTAAGAACCTTGAGCAACTTTCCTCACTTTTAGCCTGATGCAGCAAAGATCAAAATGAAGCAATACACTGTTGTCAAGGCCAACCCAGAAGAGGTCAACAATTTAGACTGGAATTTTATGTTTTTATATTCTCCTGTTTAAAAAATGATGACATGTTTTTAGGTCACTGGGTAAACTTGTGGTGAGTTCATTCCAAGTTCTAGTATAGCTAAAATTAACAACACTGAATAGTTCCATAGCTTCAATCCTACTCATCTAGAAAGAAAACATTTTGCTTGATATCTGTAGAAAAATCAAAATGCACAAGACAAACCAGTTGTCCAGCGTATCGCCAATAATTGTTTGCCAGAAAAGACTGATAATATTCATTAAATCAGGCTGGGACACACTGTCTCATGTTCTTTGATGGTTAGCTGATGTTTCAGAACCTGCAGTTATTGAATTGGGCCTCCCCTCTCGTCTTGGACTGGTTCTGATTCTTGGGTCTTCTGACCGAGGTAGCCTTTTGGGTCAGTCTGGTGATGCTCACCACAGGATACAAGGAGCTGGAGATGCTGTGCAGCTCGTCTCTCAGTCAAAGGTGCTCTCTGCAGATGCTATTGAAGAAGATACAAAAACAGAGAGAGCTGAGGCTTCAGGAAGCCCCTTTTATTCCCATCTCTATATCCTTCTTGAAGATTCTATCTGTGTCCAGTACCATCATTGGATGGGGGCAGGGATACCAAATGAGCTGACTGCCTTACATATTTGGGAATCGCAGAACATGGTTTTGAACATTCAACTGTCACATGCTGCCCTTGTCCCACTATGCCTCCGGCCACTGACTGAGTTGTGTGCCAACTAGTCTGTGCAACACTTTTCTTACTAAGCAGGTTGACTGGAGGTGTACACAATAGTTCATTCTGAAACAACGTAGCTGTTGGCATTTGACCAGGCAGTTCCAGCCCTCTGTGGTTTCAATGAGAGGTTGATTGTCCAAGGCCTAGCTGCATGAATGATGTCTGCACCAGCTCTGTAGTTTGCAAAGAGCTGAGTCCAGATAGGTTTAAACTTAACTTCCATTTTACTAGATTTTATACATGCTCATGAAAAAACTGTAAATATTTCTGTAACAATCCTGGAGGTGATGGAGAGAGTGAAGCAAGTTGGGTCACAGAATTGCCCAAGCAATTGTACAGGAAGCTAACAGATTTGTATGCGAAGGGGTCAAATACCTAACACTAACCTACACTACTTTATGATACCAGATTGTGTCTCAAAGTCTCTGGAGTGGCCCTGGCCATTCTGGTCTCCAAACTCTGACCCAAGTGGTAAGACCTATGCCAATGAGCTGAAACTGACAGCTGCAGTTTTGATATTCACTGAAGTCTACCACAGCCAGTATCAGAGAACATACCATTTTGCATTGGGGACAAATGTATTAACGGATTAAATACTTTGCTAACCAACCTCTTCAGAGATGTCTAGTGCACAGCTCGAGGGCAGGTGGATTTTAGGAATATTTTAGTCTGTGGGCTTTCATGAATTCAGATACCACCTGATCTATTGAGTGTTTGCAACATTTTTCATGTTGTTTTGGCTTTCCAGCATCTGCTTTCAGTTACATGGTCCAGATTTTTGCTAATTAAAGCCTGCTTGATAATGGTAAGGTGATTGCAAGGTCTCACTGGGAGCAAGGTTACAATTTTCTGTATCTTTTAAGGGTTTCTGATAATGCAGTGAAAACTGAATGTGACAATCTAATTCACCCTGAAATCCTGTCATAAAGAATTTATTTATTTTCTGCTGGGTTTAAAGTACCTCTGACATTGCCTTTCTGCCAAACTTATGCATTTATGTGGACATTATACATGTTTTGTAGGCTTTAGCTTCCTTTATATTTTATTATCTAGTTATGCAGTTTAATTTGTTTTCATATATGGTTTTTGTATGCTTTTTTAGAACATTGTAACATTATGGTCTGCTTGTATTTGGTTTAAAAAACAGTACCACTTAATGCTACACTTCATCATTTCAATTTGGAAACAAATATATTTCTTCCAATTCCATTCTCAGTTATGTTCCCAATGGTCTACTAGATTCACTATTTAAAATATTGTCATCAGTGTATGACATTAAGTGTAAATTTGAAACAGTCAGTAAACATATATATATATTTAGAGCATAAGTGGAAGGCTTACTGACACTATTTAATCTGCACAATTGCTAATGCAAACTCAGAAAATTACTAATGAGCATGTCAGTACTTGTAAATGGTGCCAGCAATATTTTAACCTGAGGACTAAACTTACTACAATATCATCATCATTAAAGATTGCTATGCCATCTTCTCTATGACTGTGTTCTAAAGTTAGGAGAGGGGAACTTAAGTATAACTAGCTCCACTTATCGCATTTTGTGTTAATCATGTATGATAGTCAGGTGAAGAGTGGCTGAAGGACTGAAGACAAAAGTGAGCTAAGGCTAATTCCCAGCAGGTTTTGTTACCAATGGAATGGTCCAATATTTGATGCTGTACCCTCCTGTTTGCCCCTGAAAAATTATGGGATCACTATGAATGGATGGTACAATTCTGGATAATAACCAACTGGGAAAACACCTCCTAATTTTCAAGGGCCAATGAGAAATCTTTCACAAGTTTTGGTTTGGAGATGGTGGGGACAAATGATCAAGGCCTGGAATTCCCTCCTTAAATCATTCTACATTTGCCTTCCTTTAATGCTTACAGTAGAAAACCTATTAACTTATCTAATCTTTGGTTGGCTGTCCTATTATATCATCTTACATAACAAATGTAAAATGTTGTTTCCAAATACTTCTATTCAGAATCTAAGTATGTATCACAAGGTTGAAGGTGACATATAAATGCAAGCTGTTGTTGGCCTTTAAGATCATATGACATAAGAACAGAAGTTGGCTATCAAGTCTGCTCTGCCATTCAGTGACTCATGACTGGTTTGATAATCTTAACTCCACTTTCCTTCCTTTTTCATATAACCCTTGATTCCCTTACTGATTAAAAACCTGTCTATCTCAGCCTTGAATCAGTGTCTAGGACACAACAGAAGCACTATCTTTGAGCCTTATTACCTCCTGAAATCTGATCCAAGACAAAGAAGCAATATCATGGAGGGCATTCTTCATTTTTTGTAATTATTTTTATTGAGAAAAAAGATTTTAATTTTTTTTTTACAAAATTACATGAAGGGGATTCTTAGTGGAATAAAAATTGAGCACTGCAATAAAACTCTACATAGTACATCCAATTATTGAAGGTTCTCAGAGGCCCCGCCAGATGTCAAATCTCTGTGCATCTATGACAAGAAGTCAGTGAACCATGAGCACAATATCTCAAGGGACAAATACAATGTAGAAAAACACTGACTACAATGAAACTTTGAGTTATTTAGGGACTGGTGGAGATTGGAGCATAAATATCCTTATTTTGTATTTCTTGACATATGCTACAGTTGGAGAAAACCTAAAGGTGGTGTAGGCTATTCGGCCCATGAAGTCCATTCAGTATGATCATGGCTGATCCTTTATCTCAACTGAATCATAAAATCCCTACAGTGTAGAAACAGGCCATTCAGCCCAACAAGTCCACACCACATCTCTGAAGAGCATCCCAGTCAGACCCACCCTGTACCATATCCATGTAACCCTGCTTTTCCCATGGTTAACCACTTAGCTTGCACATACTTGGACACTATGCACAATTAAGCATGGGAAATGTACCTAACCTGCACATCTTTGGATTCTGGGAGGAAAATGGAGCACCAGAAGGAAACTAACAGAGATTTGGGGCGAATGTGCAAACTCCACCCAGACAGTCATCTGAAGCTATAATTGAATCCACATCCCTGGTGCTGTCACGCACCACTGAGCCACCATGACACCCTTGCATTTATATTGCAACTTTAACTCTCTCCCCCTACCCTGGAAAATATTTACCCTCAAAAAATCTACTTCTTTCTAAAATATATCTACTGACTTGGCCTCTACAGTTTTCAGTGATAGAGAAATTTATAGGTTCACCACCTTCTGGGTGAGGAAAGTTTTCTTTATCCCAAGATGACCTACCATCCAGAGACACTGCCCCCTTTTGTCTAACCTGTGGCACTGGATAAAAACTATCATCATTCTGTCATCTCTCAGTCCTATTTTTGAGCTTGTCTTAAATGTAATTGCAACAATTAAGACTCCTACAGAACCTTGACCACAATTTTTGACCCCAATATTTCAGCATATTTGTGGAATGATAGCAGCAATTAATTGCATTTATATTGTAACTTCAACATGATGACAAACCATCACAAAGACTTCACAGGACTAATAGCAAACAGAATTTAATGTCTAGGCAGGCAAGGTTCTTTACAGCAGATGATCAATAGTTGGTCAAATAAGTGGGTTGTATGGAATGTGTTAAAGGAGGAAAGAAAGGTACAGAGTCAGAGGAGGATCCCAAAGCTTAGTGTCTTGATAGCAGGAGACCGGCTTTGAATATTCATGCTTAATATTGTGCTTTCAAACACATTTAGTTGCCTTGCTCAGAGGTAACTTAGATAGCAGGCAATAAGAATAATATATTTCTTGAGTGTTTGGTATAATCCTCAACTTTAACCAGAGCAACAGAAAATGAGAATAACACTAACAGGTATCGTGCAAGATTAAAGTTTTTTTTTGTTTCTCCTCAGAACTCTGATTATGTGGAATAAATTCACAGATGAATTTACCACATTTTTCTTCAAGAAATGAATGAATATTTGAAGTTTTCAAGTATGAAATAAGATGTAGATAATCAAATGCTGTAACATGGAAATATCATCCCAAGGAAGGCAATTAATTGAGGTTGTTTGATCCAAGCCATTCATTTTTAACTTGTGTTCATTAACCTTTGATCCTGGTAGATCCTTTCCTGAGGCTACTCAATGTTTGTTTCCAGGTTGAGATAGAACTGCTGGGAAATATGACGTTAATAGAACAGACTGAAACAGTTCATTTTTCTTTAGTTGTTGCTGTTGCATCTTGTCATAATGGAACCAAAGGACAAAAAAATGGAATAATCGGTAAGCCCAGAGATTTGCAGGCAAACTGTGTGGAGGAGTTGAAGCCTCAGTCAGTAGACACTATGCATCTGGAAATTGCAAGTGGTCTGTCTCATCCAATGGGACCACATAATGGAAAGTTGGAAGCTGTGCTCCCAATTTTCAAACCAAGTGAATGGAAAATTGTAGAATCTGCACGCAAATTTTCCTGAGCTATCTATTTAGCATGGGAAATCAATATTACATGAATGACAATATTCATATCAATTAATAAAAGATTTCAGTGGACTGTAATGCAGATCTTTAAAGTAATACATCCAATGCCTATAAAAACACTTCTGTGCATCTTTGTTTTATTTAAACTCATATTGTTACAAACCAAAGTAGTTCATTTGTACCCACAGGACATTTAGACAGAACATTGCTAATTACATAACTTTGTTAAATTTCTTCCAAGTGGCACATTTCATTATCTAATGCCTAACAGTTGGCCAGAAATGATTTGTCTGCAACATTAATTATTCTACTATCAAATAAATGAAGAAATTCAAAGGGTCTGTCAAACAACCTGAACTTTACCCTGAAAGAGGCCAAAGACACAAAGGCGAAGTAACTACTAATTGGAACCAAAGTGTAGAAAATAAGGAAAAAAATAAACTTCTAAGAGGTTGAAATGATATCTTTGGGGAAAAAAGGCAAATGATCTTGCTAAAATTTTAAAAAATGAAGTGAAGTTACACAGAAATTTGTGAAATGCAATCCCGTAAAAGCTGGAGAAAGTTCATTCCTCCCAAGTCTATAACAACGATTGCCATGTTAGTTCATTTTAGCACAAGATTTGTGACTTCAACTCAGAAAAAGAGCTCTGTCTAAACCGTGATCAAGAGACTAGATGGCTTTGATAACGATTGTTGCCTTCCTCAAACATACAGAACTTCTTGATGACACAACACATCTAATGATATTTGTAATGCTGTTGTAGTAGGAAGTCATCATATTTTATAACACCAGCATACAACAAATATTTATCCCAAAACCAACTATGTTGTCCTTAATGTATGACAATCATCTGGAACTTACCAAAAACATGAAAGATTTTCCACATTAACTAGCATATTGCTTCTCTAAATGAATTGCTTTATTCACAGATTCACTAAGTACTTAGTTGTCAACACTTATTCTTATTACTATTAAAGAAATAAATGAGGAGTTAATGTGGAGGACATAATCTCTCTGCCAACTGGAATGTCAGAGCAGGACCACTTCCACTGGCCCTGGAATGTGCAACAGATTTTAGTTGCCTGGTGTAATGGCTTCAACCTCTGAGACAAGATGTCATATTTCCAAGAGCTGTTGACTGATCAAAGAGCTATGATATGGAGGTGACAGTGTTGAACTGGGGTGGACAAAGTCAGAGGTCACACAACATCAGGTTACAGGTTTCTTTGAAATCACAAGATTTGGGAGTGCTGCTCTTTGTCAGGTGAAGTGAGGGCAGGTCTTCAGTGTTCATTTAAGGGACTTCAGTCTGCTTCTGATCATAGGCAGCCGTACTTAAAATGAGCTGGATGGGCAACCCAAGGATTGTCCACAAGTTTGGGAATGATGGATCATGAGGCCAGTGTGCATCCCCCATTTGGAGGAATGGGGCCTCCCTGGGCAACATTACACCCAATCCTTCTGTTTTCCATTTTTCCGTTGGGAACCTGATAAAGGGCTTTTGCCTGAAACATTGATTTTCCTGCTCCTCGGATGCTGCCTCACCTGCTGTGCTTTTCCAGCACCACTCTAATCTTGACTTTCATCTCCAGGATCTGCAGTCCTCATTTTCTCCTTGTAGAAAATGTGCAGATAATTCAAAGTGTGTTTAAAAATGGAACAAATCATCTCATGAGAAACTAGCTCAGTCTGACCTTTGATTCAAGAAACAGCAAAGGCTGAGTTGACAAAATGATATCCTTTATGATGAGCTATGCTTCCTTATCTAATTTCCAAATGAAAAATACAATTCTAAATGCTTTCTATTAGCATGTTGCCGCCGGAAACAAGTACACAGAGCCGAAGTTAGATGGTTGGCTGTAAGTTTCCATTAATTTCTGATCAATCAGCTTCCTCTTACCGATAATGCTGAGTATGTAGAGATGACTCTAAAGTCCCTACCTCTGGGTCAGATGATACAAGTTGAAATCCTATCCTAAATATGACCTAACAAGTTGATTTTGAAAATGAAAGAGATGCTGGAATAGTATAAAGGAAAGACAGAAAACCACGTATAGAAGAAAGGGAGTTAAGTTGAAGATTTGTTGCTTCTTGAAAGTCCCTTTCTTGTGTATATAAGATATTTCCATACTGCCAACTAAAAATATCGAGGAATTAAAAATATTGAAATATAAGCTACTCAAAGTATCAAACCGAAAAGAACAGAAACATGTTGGAATATTAAAAGACATTTTGAAAGGAAACAAAATTGAAAGGAAAGTCCACATTGACAACGTTCAACAAAACATCACTGAAATATTTACTTTGGTACTTCACATTGCTTATCTTTATTTGTACAATGTTGATTTAGATAGAATTCCTACAGTATGGAAACAGGTCATTAGGTCCAACAAGTCCACACCACCCCTCTGAAGAGTAACCCACTCAGATCCATTCCCCTACTCTACATTTTTTCTGACTAATGCACCTGATCTGCACACCCCTGAACTTTAAGGGCAATTCAGCATAGCCAACTCACCTAACCTGTCTGTCTTTCGACTGTGGGAGGAAACCACAGCACCCAGAGGAAACCCACACAGACACGTGGAGAATGCACAAACTCTCCACAGACGGTCACCTGTGGATGGAATTGAAACAAGCAATGGCATTTATTTTGTCATTTTAATATGATGGCAAACTATCAAAAAGACTTCACAGGACTAACAACAAACTGAATTTAGTGCTGAGACAGGAAAGGCTGTTTAGAGCAGATGATCAATAGTTTGGTCAAAGAAGTGTGTTGTATGGAATGCGTCAAAGGAGGAAAGAAAGGTACAGGGTCAGAGAGGTTTGAGGAGGATTCCAGAGCTTAGTGCCTTGGTAATAGTAGTTTTGATCAAATTATTATTGCTTTATATTGTGCTTTCAAACACCTTGCTCAGAGGCAACCTAGATAGCTGGCATCAAGGACAACATAATTGTCAAGTGCTTGGTGTAATCCACAAATTTATCCAGAGCAACAGACAATGAGAATAAAATGAATGGGCATCATGCAAGATTGAAGAGCTTTTTCTTCTCCTCCGAATATGTGGAATAAATTCATAGATGAATACCACTTTTTTCTTCAAGAAATGAATGAATATTTGAAGACTTTAGCATGAAATAAGATGGAGACAATCAAATACTGTAACGATGGAAATATTATCCCAAAGAAGACAATTAGTTGATGTTGTTTGATCCAAGCCATTCATTTTTTAACTTCTGTTCATTGATCTTTGATCCTGGTAGATCAAATGAGGCTACTCAGTGTTTGGGTACAGGCTGTGATGCAACTGCTGGGAAACATGACGTTAATGAAACAGGCTTAAATTTTTTTTTTAGTTGCTGCTGTTGTACTTTCTCATAATTGAATCAAAGAATATGTAAGGAATACTGAAGAGCCGTGAATTCAATTCAGAAAAGGAGGGACCAAGGGAAGGGGTTCTGTGTAAACCATGATCAAGAGACTAAATGGCTTTGACAATATAAAGCAATTATAGTGCCTCCCTCAAACATACAGAACTTCTCAATGACACAATACATCTAATGATCTTTGTAATGCTGTCGTGGTAAAAGGAGGTAATCATTTTTATACCATCAGCCTACTATAAACATATATCCCAAAATCAACTATGTTGTCCTCATTTCCTGACATTGTCTCGAACTTATCAAAAACATGAAAGATTTTCCACATGAACGACCATATTACGCCACTTCTCCAAATGATTGCTTTATTCACAAATTCATTAAGTACATAGTCGTCAACACCTATTTTCATCCCTGTTAAGAAATGCTTTCTGACACATGAGCCAGGGTTTAATGTGGAGGAGATCCTCCCTCAGCCCAACTGGAAAGTCATGGGAGCACCATTTTTTCCGGTCCTGGAATGTGAAACAGATTTTAGTTGCCTTGTCATGGCTTCAACCCCTGAGACAGGATGTCGCATTTCCAGCAGCTGTTAGCTGACCAGAGAGCTGGCTGGTCTGAGTGGTCATTTTAGAGGCAGCAGCCTGCCTCAGATCAGAGACAGCCCCACGTAAGGCAAGATGGACTGCCCCCCCCCACCCCCCCCCCCCCAAGGCCTATCCCCAGTGTAGGAGTGATGGATCCTGAGGCCACTGTGCATTGTCCATTTAGAGGAAAATGACTTATCTTGACAAAATATACCAAATTCAATCTGCTTTCCAACTGGAAAAAAACATTATAATTGCCTCAAATGGCTGGGGTTTACAATAAGTATTCCATTTGATTTGATGGGCTTCCCATATGGCAGGTTAGGTTAATTTTGGCTGCAAAAGATTGAACTATACAGTTAAGGGATATCTTGCTGATTGTATCAGCATGTTTCGGAGTTCCAGAGTGCAAGAGGAGCATAGAAGATAAATACAGAGGAACTTTGCTTATCCGAAGGACACGGGCGGGGAGTATTTCATTCGGTTAATTGAATTCTGGACAATCAACTGTTAGATAACATGGTTTAGCCAAGGATCAGGACCTTGTGATCTTGCCGGATAATCCAATATTCAAATAATTGAATGCCAGATAATCAAGGTTCCTCTTTAGTTATTGTACCAACGGGTATTGTCCAAAATTCTTTGGAAGTAGAAATTGGGTAAGAGCACAGAAAATATTTTAATCTATTCAATAAAGGTGATGGGATTGGCTGAGGTGTACATATCTATTATTCTGATATCTACAACTTGTCGTAATCATAGCAAGGGCTCAAAATGGTAAGACAAAGCTACATAAGCCAACCCATATTTTATGAAGGTATGTCATGCTTGACTAATTTAATTCCACTTTTGAATAAAATGATCAAGGATCTGGAAACGGAAATGCAGTGAATAAGATATATTTGAATTTCATTTGCAAATACATGCAGTGGACATGTCATCACAAAACACGAGTAAAGTCAAACTGGTGGGAATTGTAAATAGTATTGAATAATAAATTATATATAAAGAAGTTAAGGATGGCTATACAGATGACACTTGGTGAGTGAAATTTGATGGATAAGTATTTCATTATTCCTGAGAAGGATACACATAGAAAATGCACAGACAGTTAAAAGCATGTTTGCCAATGGATCAAGGCATGTAGTGAGAAATTGGACCTTAGAAAAATGTGCATGAGCTCAATCTGACCTTTGATTCGAGGGGAAACTAGAGTTAGCAGAAGCTGAATGGGCAAAATTATCTTCTTTATGATGAACTATGGTCCCTTTTCTAATTTCCAAATGAAATATACAATATTAATTGTTTTCTATTCACATGTAGCCATTGGAACAATATGTACAGAGCTGAAGTTAGATGTTTCACTGTGTGCAACTATTAATTTCAGATCAATCAGCTTCCTATTAATGATAAATGCTGAATACATAGAGATCCTAGTAGTGGTCTTAAGTCTGGGCCAGAGGATCCAAGTTTAAGGATCCTATCTACACTGAAGTTGAGTATTAAAAACATGATCAAACAAGTTGATTTAAAAAAAAAGAGATGCTAGGATAGCATAGAAGAAAGAGAGAACACCATATGTTCAGAGAAAAAATAATTCAAAGAATTGTTGCCTCTTGACAGTCCCTTTCTTGTGTACATAAGATATTTCCATACTGGCAATGAAAGATTTAGAGGAATTAAAAGTATTACAATGTGAGTATGGATTGCAGCTACTCAAAGCAGTAAAACAAGAACAAAAATATGTTAGAATATTAAAAGGTATGTTGAAAAGAAACACAATTGAAGGAAAAGACAAATTGTCAATCTTTAATAAAACATAACAGAAATATTCATTTTGGTACTCATAGCTCATCCTGATCTGTACAATGTTGATTTTAACAATGTAATATTCTTTTTATTAAATATATGATATCATTAACTCTAGGCACTAACCACCAGTTCTAGAAAGTATCTGCTTTTATCATTAATCACACTACCTTTTTTTATCATTGAGTTTGATCAAATCTCTCTCCTTATCAATCGTGTCATCTCTTGAAGCTTCGAAAGCTTCTGCATGAATAATATTGATGCAAATATTCTGTTTGCTTGACCCAACATTGTGAAAGTGACTCCATACATATTGTAAAGTACAGATTTGTACACAGCAATGTGTACAATGCTGCTGTGATAAAAATCAGCAGTTGGTACCACTTCAAATTGCAAATACCCTATATTTAGCTTTTCCCATTTTGAGAGAAAGAGAAAAGATACCTTCCTTAGTTACAAATTTAGTTACATTGAGGTTTATAAGATCACAAGGGGCATAGATAAGGTCATTTTCCTCATGTTGGAGAGTCCAGAGTTCAAAGACATAGGTTTAAGGTGTGAGGAGAAAGATTTGATGACCTGAGGGGTAACTTTTTCATGCAGAGGATGGTGCTTGTATGAAACTAGCTGCTAGAGGAAGTGGTGGAGGCTGGTATAATTATAACATTTAAAAGGCACCTAGATAGGTATATGAATAGGAAGGATTTTGGAGGGATATGGGCCAAATGCTGGCAAATGGGACTAGGTCAGATTTGGATTTCTGTTCTGTGCAGGTGAGTTGGAATGATGGATCTGTTTCTGTGTTAGATGATTCTATTACGCTATGACTGAATAACAAGGAATATAAGTGACAATTAATAATGATGAAACCATAATCTGAGGATATTTAACTTTGCAAATTCTGAATATGGAAGTAGAACTTAAATTAATTATTCCATAAATGAATGAAATTTTAAGATGTTTTGGATCATTATCTATCCACACCTTTTGATTTAGTTTCTAACAGACATAATTTCTGACATGCACTGGAATAGGTGGAATGTTAAAGTAACTTCACAGAATAATAAATAGGGAGGAGCTGAATCTGAAATGAGTTTTCCGTCAGTACTTAAGATTGTTGACTTCTCAGTTTCTCAAAACATGTAAGGAAACACAGGAGAGAAAAGCTTTCAATTATCCAGATAAACAACACTTAGCTCAAAGAAAACTGCTCTGAACCCTAACCCCACAGGAAGTGCATGTCTGATGGCATCATTATCAGGATAAAGACTTTATTATCGGACAGCCGGCAAGAGATTCTCAATATCCCCAAAGTAGTCCTGCATCTACTTGTGGTGACACTTCTTCACGAATCTCTGCTCTACACACAAAGGCAGTACTTTTATAGGAATAATGCAAAAGATCTGTAAGTCACATATTTGATTGTTGTTACATTAATTAAGATGGGCAATTATAATTTTACAAGCCCTAATGATTATTGTCCTGTGATAACTAGTGAATGGATTACAGGGACTGGTTATCGTATTCTTCATAATCATGTGTTGATGGGAAGAGATTAAAACAGAAGAAGTTTGCCTGTTCTCAATGGGGGAATCCACATATCTATGCTTATACGGAGAGGAAGCAAGATCATGGGAGCAGGAGGCAATTTAACAGGGATGTGGCCAAGGCTATCAGTTTTGTCTGGGGAGGACAAATACTTTTGCCTGTGGCTGCAGAGGAATCCACATGTGTGGCTCCAATGGATTCCTTCTCAGAGAATCAGTCTGCCTCCTCCCTGCTGAGATGTTCTGTCTATTCTGTAAGAGGACAGATATGCAATTGATACTGCAGTGAGTCTCTTTGGTAATGGAATGTTTAACCCTTGAGTCCCCAGTATACTTTGAACAAGAAGTAAACATGAAACTGATACCTTTGTGGCTTTCTAACTTTCTAAAGCAAATGATCAATGGAAACTTACAGAACAAAAGCAGAAGCTTGTCAAAATCAAACCAAATATTCATTATCATGTCTGTTGATAAACTCTAATTGCTGTGGTGCATGGTGATATAGAAAAGTAATATTAAATGTGATTTTCATCCTAATGCCAAGCTGCAGTGCTGTACATGTACTTCCACAGAACTCTATCTCAGAAATGGGTTTCATGAAAAAAAAGCAGAATTCTGTCTGGCCAACAAGAGTCTCACCCACTTGTCAGAGAACCAACAGGGAATACTTTCAGTTCAGTGGGGGAAGTCCAACAGAATCAAACACTCTTCAGGCACTTATGAGGGCAATGCCATGGTCACTGCCTGCCATTCTGAAATGGAGCTGTTTATCACTACTCTTTGTTTCCTATCAGCCAACCAACTTTCAATCCAAGTTAGTACGTTGCCCCCAATACCATGCGCCCTAATTTTGCTCACTAACCTCCTATGTGGGACTTTATCAAAAGCTTTCTGAAAGTCCAGGTACACTACATCTGCTGGATCTCCCTCGTCCATCTTCAGAGTTACATCCTCAAAAAATTCCAGAAGATTAGTGAAGCATGATTTCCCCTTCATAAATCCATGCTGACTCTGACCTATCCCGTTACTACTATCCAGATGTGTTGTAATTTCATCCTTTATAATAGACTCCAGCATCTTTCCCACCACTGAGGTCAGACTAACTGGTCTATAATTTCCTGCTTTTTCTCTCCCACCTTTCTTAAAAAGTGGTACAATATGAGCCACCCTCCAATCCCCAGGAACTGATCTCGAATCTATCAAACTCTGGAAAATAATCACCAACGCATCCACGATTTCTCGAGCCACCTCCTTCAGTACCCTGGGCTGTAGACCATCAGACCCCGGGGACTTATCAACCTTCAGACCTAACAGTCTCTCCAACAACAATTCCTGGCAAATATAAATTCCCTCCAGTTCAGGTCCTTCAGCCACTGTTACCTCAGGGAGATTGCTTGTGTCTTCCCCAGTGAACACAGATCTGAAGTACCAACTCAATTCATCTGCCATTTCTTTATTCCCCATAATATATTCCCCTGTTTCTGTCTTCAAGGGCCCAATTTTAGTCTTGACCATTTTTTTGCCTTTCATATACCTAAAAAAGCTTTTACTATCCTCATTTATATTTTTGGCCAGTTTACCTTCGTACCTCAGTTTTTCTCTGTGTATTTCCTTCTTAGTTATCCTCTGTTGTTCTTCAAAAGCTTCCCAGTCCTCCGTTTTCCCACTTATCTTTGCTATGTTATACTTTTTCTCTTTTAACTCTAGTAGTGTACCTGGACTTTCAGATAAAACTTTTGACAAAGTCCCACATAAGGAAGTTAGTGAGCAAAATTAGGGCGCATGGTACTGGGGGCAAGGTACTAACTTGGGAGAGAGACATGCCCTTGTTGTTCAATATCCTTTCACATTATGATACTGAGTCACCAACAATAACAGGAGCAATAGATGCATCATTCACAAGTCAGGGAGAAATCTTATCTAGACTCAGCATGAATGCATCTGGTGACTGCTCCACTACACATCCAAAGCCCTCAGTGATGCAGAATAATGGTGATATTGAGAAAGAACTGCTTACAATGAATTGGGTGTGCAAGAAATTCTCTGACTCCAACTTAGGCCTATTAATAAAACTTGAAACTGACTGCACATCATTAATAAGCTTATTACACACAAAGGAAGTTTCTAGAATGCCTCTCAGAATCCAGAATTTTCAACTGGGGCTAAAGTGATGTGTATTGTTTATGGAAATATATTCAGGGAAATACTGGACAATGGCTGAAACTCTATCAAGGTTTCCCTACCACAATCTAGGTAAGGGAAACAAACAAAAATTTCAGGCTATCAAAACCTACACAGCCTTAACAATTCACTGTTTTCCACCAACAACAAAGATGTTACAAGAATCTCTTGAATGTACACAGATTTGCAAGTCGTATTGATGGCTGGCTGGATTGGTTCATTTTTTTAAAAACAGCTGTTATGTTGAACAATGCTTTCACATCTGTATTAATGAGAGTCATAGAGATGTACAGCACGAAACAGACCCTTCGGTCCGACGCGTCCATGCTGACCAGATATCCCAACCTCTGTGCTCACTTCTACAAACAGGAATTCTATGCCCCCATGTCCCACCTATCCCCTCACCCACCTCCAGTGTTCCCCCTCCACTTGGATCCCTTCCCTTCGCTTCTTACCTGTCCTCAATCTCTTCACAGGAAACTGTCAGTGCAGTGCAATGCTGTTACAATTTCTCTCCTCCTCTCACCCACTCTCACTGTCCCCTTCTGAAATGGCACCACTTCGCACTCTCAGGTCCAACCCGAAATTTGTCATCAAACTCACTGGCAGGTGTGGCGCCCTTGTAAGCTGGCATGTTGATCTTTAGCCTGAAGACGTTTAATGTCAACTCTCTGACACATCTTCCTCCCTCTCCCTGAACCATGACGCCAAAAGCTAACATCAAGCAACTGTTGCCAGCAATGTCACTGACCTCATTATATCGAGAGAACCTCCCCCACTGCATCCAGCTTTATAATTGCCCAACTGTCATCTCATCTTCAGTTTCGGCATTGTACAACCATTGGGACTTGGTGTTGAGTTCAAAAGCTTCTGATTGTGAACCAACCCCCATTCAATCTCTTTTCTTTAGCTTTACTTGTTGCATTCTCTGTCACAATGTCCTCTCTCCCCTCTCCCACTCCAGTGGGTTTTTTCATTCCCAATTTAGCTGGAGTATGTACCATTGATCTGCCATTCTCACCTTCCAATCACTTAATCACTATCAGTACTGTTTCCCCCAGCATCCCCCCCCACCAACCCCAGCCCCCAATTACCTAAATGCTGCCTCTCCGTACTTCACATCAGCTCTGGTGAAGAGTTATCTAGATTTGAAATGTTAGCGTGCTCTCTATCCATGAATGCTGCCTGACCTGCCTTGATTTCCAGCAAGTTTCTTTTCGATATTGTTGCCAGTCTGCCACTCTCTCAACCACGTCTCCATTCTGGCAATGACATCACTTCCCATGTGCTCATCAACAACATCAACTCTTCTGCCTTCCTCACAATACTTCCAGCATTAAAATAAATGTCATCTAGTCTTGACGTGACACCTTGTGACATAACTTGAAAATAATCAAGTTATTTCTGCAATGACTTAGTCTGTGGTGTATGCTTCCCTGTGCATCACTGTCTTCGTTATTCCATCTCCTGCTGGCAAATTTGCTGAAACCCCCACCAACACTGCACCAGCGACATTCCCTGGAAGGGTGCTGGCCCCGTTGTGGTTTGGATACAAATCATCAGGCTTGGACAGGCCCTACCTTCACAGTGATCCAGACATCTAAAGCCCTCTCGCTGCTCCAACACATTGATCTGTTCTATGCACTTGTTCCTATATGCACCAGCATGTAATACCAGAGCAATTCAGAGGTTACAACCTTTGAGGTCCTGTTTTTTAATCTGCTGCATAGCTCCCTACATTCTTGTCACAGGACCTCTTCCCTCATCCTGCCAATGTCATTGGTCCCTATGAGAAGTACCTCTGACCCTTCACCCTTGCCCCTTTAAGAATGCTGTGTCGCGGTTCAGTGACATCATTGACCCTGGCCCCAGGAAGGCAAGTCACCATCCTGCAGTGATGTCTGTGACTGAAGAAATACCTGTGAGTGCCCCTCATGACTGAGATTCCCACCAATATTGTTCTCCCGGTCTTTCTGATCCCCACCTTGTGCAGCTGAGCTCTGGCTGCACTCCCCAGAGGAACCGTCACTCTCACTCTTTTCCAACACAGAAAATCGCTTCCTGAGTGAGATGTACTGTGGGGCTTTCCTGAATCTCTGACTACCACTGACTAGTGGTCAGTGTCAGTCAGAAACACTTCAGCTGCCAGGTGACCATGCCCAAGCTCTAAAGCCACATTCTGAAGCTGATCAAACCAATACTACATCCTGCAGGTGTGATCAGGGAAGGTGAGTGCAGACCCCGAGCCTTGTCCTCTCTCCATCTGCTGCCCTGGGGAGAGATGACCCCAATGATCCAGCAGTCACTACTCCCAGACTGTTAGTGCATTGATGTGACACGTGCAGGTACAACAACATTGCTGCAGTTTATTTAAAGTGAAACAGAATATTATTTACAATAACCTTAATTATTTACAATATGTACAAATATAACTGAGTGATAGATCTATTGATTTCATGAACTGGAGACTCTTGGTGAGATCAACCAGAATTATGAAAAGTTGTATGTTTTTGGATCAGTTTCTAAGAATATGTAAGTATCTGGAGGAGATTAATTTTTGTTACAATGTCCACGATCTGGAGGAGATTAATTCTGAGATAAAATTGAAGATCAAGAGAGACCACTTGCTGAGGACCTGACAGAGATCAGATGCTGTTAAAGATGTGAAGACCATCAGATGTTGTGATCAACAGAGAGAAGATCCGTTGGTGTGACAGTAACATTGATGTTCAGAAGATCTGTTTGTTTATTGACGGTGAGGATCTGGATCTGGAGCAGAATAGTTGGTACGAGAAGACAAGGATCTGGGCCATATTCGAAACCTGATGTGCTGAGTTCCCATTTGGGGAGTATACAGCAGCAACTGCAAATTAATCTTTTACACCAGGAGGCCCATCGGGTGATCCGGAAGCGATGGGTCTGCTTGGTGAGGAATGCTGCCAAGGCCGCTGCATGATCACAGTGATGGTCCTGGTTGGAACTGAAGGATACACAGTCTGAAATGTAGGAACTCACCATGTCAGACGAATCGTCAACGAGTTGATGTTAAATACTTTTCAGGAAGTTTTGGGAACTCCAGCTCTGTGCCCGAGATATGTCTCAGCTAAGGAGCAAGCCTTTGTGGATCCAGTGGATGAGACTATCATCTGCACTGCTGCACTACAACACTGGATGGTTTTCTCACTCTTAGTATCCAAGTGCAACAGCAAGCACACGATGTTGGTGTGGAGCTGTCGCTGGAAATCACTAGACTCTCCAAACATGGCCAATATTTCCAACATTTGGAAAGCTTCCACAGAGACTTGCTCACTTGCTGCCCCCGACAGTGACTGAATCCTGGAGAGGATTGCATTTAAAAAAGGCCTGATTGTTTCTGCCGGTGCTTCAAGGATGTTTTTCTGCTGGCAAGACAACACAGCAAGTGTGAATACATCGCTGTTCACTGGATTGCCCAACAGGCTCACTAAGACATCGGTCACTTTCCAACACCACCGCCTCACTGCAAAATTAATGTTTTTCAAAGCTATGATGCAGAGTAACTGGGTAATGGGCAAGGAGTCGTACCATCAGAGGTATTGTATAAAGCTGTTAATGACCATGTCTGTGAGACCCAGCTCAGAAAGACACTGAGCGTTCAGGAGTTCCCCAAAGATGATGATGATAGGAATGGCCTGACAGTCTCAAATCTGAAGGATCTGGGAAGCCAGACGATGTACGGTCTTAGACAATTCATCACCTGCAGATGCTGTCATTGCCCTGGCCAGCAGAACAACACTCTGATCAAATCCACCCCCTCGTAGCTTTTGCCATCCTCCCACCATCACCATCTGGTCACAGTTGTCACTTTGGCCAATCAGATCAAACAGAGCCTGGAGTGACCTCACAAACCTTCATTCAGTGACCTACTATGATCAACATCAAACCCAGCGGTGAAACCTCTCTGCTGTGACTGAATGTCAGTATCACTGGGCAGAGAGAAACTTATCCCACTGGTGAGAGATACAAGTAGGCCACTGAAAATGTCTGGGAACAATGTCTTCACCATGTCTGCCACCCTGGGCTGAGTGAGTATCTCATATAGGCTGTGAATGGCAGTCAGCGAGACATTGGCTGAGTACATGTCCGCACTGACGGGGCAGCTTTTTCCCCGCAGTAAGTACACGTGATGTTTGATCGTACTCACTGGACAGGCTCTATCCTCAGCTGCTGCTCTCCACACATCCCGGATGAACGTGTCCCCTAGGGGGCGACAGAGCTGGAGCTAGGACATAGCTGCTGCCGAGTGCTGTGAGGTCAGAGCAGTTATTCCTCATCGAATATGCCGTTTAACCTTCTTGTGAGGGATGATCTCCAAATGAAGCCCCAACACATGCAGGATCTCTGAGACCCAGTCCTGAAGTTGTTTTCGATCTTGTAGGTAGAGGTTTTCCAACAACAATGAAGCGACGTGGGCACAGCTGGGATGTTGGTCCGACAGACTGCCACAGACCATGAGAAGCAGGTTGTCCAGCTGACAACGCGGCAGGCTTTGGCAAATCAGCTCCATCACCTGATGACACTTCTCAAACTGAGCTCCTTCGTCAGGGTCCGTTAGGTCTTCTGTAAGCGTCTTCAGAAACACCAGACTCTCTTGATATTGTTCAAGTCTGGCTCCATCAGCCACTAAGTGGATGGACTGGATGGTACTGACCGCGCTGAGGGCCATCTGTTGAACTGCTTGGGAACCGTCAGCACAAAGTGGAAGCAGTCCTCCAAGCAGCGTGCTCACAGGATTCTCCAGCACTTCCCTGCTGTCATCACACCGTGAAAACACCACGGGCATCTCCGAGATGATGTGTACTGCTGTCTCTCGCTTATTGTCTTCCATCGACCAGATCCCCTCCTCAATCTTCTGGATGATTTCGTCCTTATCTTCAGTCTCAGCAATGATCTTCTCCATTGCCACACAAAAGACACAAATTAGAGGCTTTATCATTGAGTCTGCTTGTGAAAGTCCTCTGATTCTGCTCATTGAATTCTGTCTTCAATTTCTCCCTCGAGTTGGGAAGGTATTGATTCAGTTCACCAGAGCAGTTTGCTTGATCTCCTCTCTCAGCGTCTCTCCTGCACAAGTGCACAGATCGTTTCAGTTCGTTGTGTTTTACATGCCCCTGCGAAGATGTGTTGTCATGGTTCTCATTTGGATGACAGCGGCCGTCAGTTGTGATGTTGTCCTGAGCTCCCAGTGAGTGTCGTGTGCTGGGATTTTCAAAAACAAACATTCCGTGAGGAGTCATCGAGATTATGACATAGAGTCAGGGCCCATGTCATAGATTCTTTGGCTCATCGTGTCATAGTCATAGAGTCATACAGCACAGAAACAGACCTTTTGGTCGAACCAATCCATGCTGAATGTAATCCCAAATTAAACTCGTCCCATCTGCTTGGTCTTAGACCATATCCGCCGAAACCATTCCTATTTGTGCACTTATCTAAACATCTTTTAGACATTATAATTGTACCAATATCAACCATTTCCTCAGGAAGTTTATCCACACGTGAAGAGCACTTCATCTCCACATACACTCTTCATATTTTTTCAGAGATTGAATTGAACAAAGTTGTCTCCATCTAAGATATGACTGTTCTATTCTTCTCTAGAACCTCAATATCTTTATTCATCCATTTCCCCATAATCATTCCAGCCTCACCCTTCACTCTCACAGAAATGCGTGCTGCATAATTAAAATACGAATATAAGTACTCGTTCACAGACAAGAGTCCAATAAATCTTACCTTTGTCTGATCTGTCGTTGATTTCTCAGTTGCAGGATCTTTTGTAAATTCATTTAAAATGGAGTCAGGCCTTTCATTCAAATCAATCCATCCTGACCATTATTCCAAAGTGAATCAGACCCACCTGCATTCTCTGGGTCTTTATCCCTCCAAACATTTCTTATTCATGTACTTATCTAACTGTCAATTTTGTTTCAAAAGAACTGAAATTGAATCAAAAGAAAACATTCAGACTAAAATGTGATAAACTGTCAGAATTCTCCAAGTAAATGTGGAACTAAGCTTGGGTTTCAGGAGCAGGTGCAGGTTCAATGCATCCTTCAGTCAACCTTCAGAAACGAGATAACGAGAATCCAGAGAAAGTATATTAACGTTAGGGTGAAAGGAAAGGCTGGTAGGAATAGGGAATGCTGGATGACTAAAGCAATTGAGGGTTTGGTTAAGAATAAGAAGGAAGCATATGTAAGGTATTGAGAAGATAGATCGAGTGAATCCTTAGAAGAGTATAATGGAAGTAGGAGTACACTTAAGAGGGAAATCGGGAGGGCAAAAAGGGGACATGAGATAGCTTTAGCAAATAGAATTGAGGAGAATGCAAAGAGTTTTTACAAAGATATTAAGGATAAAAGGGTAACTAGGGAAAGAATGGGGCCCCTCAAAGATCAGCAAGGAGGCCTTGGTGTGGTGCCACAGAAAATTGGTGAGGTACTAAATGAGTATATTGCATCAATAATTCCTGTGGAAAAGGGAATGGAAGATATAGACTGTCGGTAAATAGATGGTGACATCTTGCAAAATGTCCATATTACAGAGAAGGGAGTGCTGGATGTCTTGAAATGCATAAAAGTGGATAAATCCCGAGGACCTGATCAGATATACCCTAGAATTCTGTGGGAAGCTGGAGAACTGATTACTAGGCATCTTGCTGAGATATTTGTATCATCGATAGTCACAGGTGAGGTGCTGGAAGACTGGAGGTTGGCAAACATGGTGCCACTGTTTCAGAAAGTTGGTAAGGACAAGCCAGGGAATTATGGATCAGTGAGCCTGACGTCGGTGGTGGGCAAGTTGTTGGAGGGATTCCGGAGGGACATGATGTACAAGTATTTCGAAAGGCAAGGACTGATTAGATATAGTCAACATGGTTTTATGTGTGGGAAATCATTTCTCACAAACTTGATTGATTTTTTTGAGGAAGTAACAAAGTGGATTGATGAGGGCAGAGCGGTAGATGTGATCTATATGGACTTCAGTAGGCGTTCTACAACATTCCCCATAGGAGACTGATTAGCAAGGTTAGATCTCATGGAATACAGGGAGAGCCAGCCATTTGGATACAGAACTGGCTCAAAGGCAGAAGACAGAGGGTGGAGGTGGAGAGTTGTTTTTCATACTGGAGGCCTGTGACCAGTAGAGTGCCACAAGGATCGGTGCTGGGCTCTCTACTTTTTGTCATTTACATAAATGATTTGGTTGCAAGCATAAGAGGTACAGTTAGTAAGTTTGCACATGACACCAAAATTGGAGGTGAAGTGAACAGTGAAGAGGGTTACCTCAGATTACAATAGGATCTGGACCAGATGGGCAAATGGGCTGAGAAGTGGCAGATGAAGTTTAATTCAGATAAATGCAAGGTGATGCATTTTGGGGAAGCAAATCTTAGCAGGACTTATACACTTAATGGTAAGGTCCTAGGGAGCATTGCAGAACAAAGATACCTTGGAGTGCAGGTACATAGCTCCTTGAAAGTGGAGTTGCAGGTAGATAGGATAGTGAAGAAGGCGTTTGGTATGCTTTCCTTTATTGGTCAGAGTATTGAGTACAGGAATTGCGAGGTCAAGTTGCGACTGTACACGACATTGGTTAGGCCACTGTTGGAATACTGTGTGCAATTCTGGTCTCCTTCCTATCGGAAAGATGTTGTGAAACTTGAAAGGGTTCAGAAAAGATTTACAGGGATGTGGCCCCGTTTAGAGGATTTGAGCTGAAGGGAGAGGCTGAACAGGCTTGCACTGTTTTCCCTGGAGCGTCGGAGGCTGAGGGGTGACCTTATAGAAGTTTACAAAATTATTAGGGGCATGGATAGGGTAAACAGGCAAAGTCTTTTACCTGGGGTCAGGGAGTCCAAAGCTAGAGGGCATAGGTTTAATGTGAGAGGGGAAAGATATAAAAGAGACCTACGGGGCAACATTTTCACACAGAGGGTGGTACGTGTATGGAATGAGCTGCCAGAGGAATTGGTGGAGGCTGGTACAATTGCAGCATTTAAAAGGCAGTTGGATGGATATATGAATAGGAAGGGTTTTAAAGGATTTGGGCCGGGTGCTGGTTGGTGGGAGTAGATTGTGTTGGCATATCTGGTTGGCATGGACGAGTTGGACCAAATGGTCTGTTTCCATGCTGTACATCTCTAGGATGTTATGACTCTCTGAGTCTATAACCAGATTCAAATTTTTTTGATTTTACAACATCCCTCATGATAGGGGTCATTCCTGCTCAAAGCAATGGTTAGCACATTCCATTATTTGGGGGAACACGTTCTCTCCCAAATTCCCTTCACTGATGAACTCTTCACATTACATCATCTGAGGAATCCTAATCAGATCAATTACCATTACAGTGTATGGCAGCAAGTGGAAGCAACTAGATTCTTCTTTACAATATCTGGGATTTCTGACCCTTTTGCAAATTTTCATAACTGCCTCACCCTCTCAATCTCCTTGTGGATATATGATGTATGGTGTTGAACTTTCTGACCCTTCCTGAAGCAGCTGATTTTTTCTCTCATGAGTTGGAGACCATTCCCTCCCCATCATGGTGCTGTAATGATCAAAGTCTACTTTCAGATATTCTAAAATCTCACTGGCAGTGGTTGACATCAATTGATATAATTCCCAGCGGTCAAAATAGTGATTGACGTTGACAAGATAATTAGTTTGGATGAAATTGAAGAGTTCCGTGCCAAGCTTCCTCCATCGTTTATCTGGGATCATTGCTCCTTGCAGCATTTGGAGAATTATGTGCCTGAGTCAATGTCTCAGCTGGGTTGACAACTTCCAGAGCATTTTGATCTGGACAATTGTGCACTGTCTTAATACCTGTAACTTTCTTTATAGGGAGCACTACTTTCAACAGCACGTACGCACTGTGCATTGTGGATTTCAAAGTTGAAGTTGAAGTATTCAGGGACAATTACATGAAGTTCATTTTGTCACTGGTGCACACTCCTCACACAGTATATCAGTGCCGGAGGGAGTGATTATTGGAGGTAGTAAATGAGGAGCCAGACAGGTGGCTACTTTGTCGGTAGTATTTTGCCATAATGCACCCTGCTGATACCCCGTGGTATTCTGGTGTGAAGCCTAGGCACCAACCACTGATGACTAGTGTGAAGACGGAAATCGGTGGCAAAACTCAGCAGGTCAGCAGCATCTGTGGGAAGAAAGCAGAGTTAGTGTTTCAAGTCCACTGGCTCTTCATCAGAACTGACCATAAAAGAAAAGGGAGTATTGCAGTCAAGCTAAAAGAGTGGCTGAGAGAAAGAAATCAGTTGGTTTTGAGGAGTAATTGTGCCTTGAGCCTCAGGAAAGCATGTGCTGGAACTCCCAGCTGACCCTATTGTACACGAGGTTTCCAGAGCCACTTGCTTTCCTGAACTCTATTAATTATTGGGACATGATTTTATCAGTTGGAATTACATATTCCTTAAACTATTCTCCTGACAACAAACATTAAACCAAACAGAAATGTTACCCCTCGGCAATTTGATGCGACTTTTGGAAAAGAAGAAAGTATCATTTCTGTCCCTTAGTGTCAGAAAGTCCCTGTCTTGACTGCTGCCAGCCAATCAGAATTCCATAGTGTTGTTAAGTGAAAGTGGGGATAAATGTACCCTGATTAACGTTGACTGGTTGGCAGTAACCCTTTTTAACTGAATCAGATTACGCAGTGAGATAGACAGAGGGGACAAATGTCAGGGAAAGGTCCAACACAACTTTAATGAACACTTCATTGAGGAAAAACTGCATTGATCAGACTCTACTGTGGACCTTAAATAAACTCTATCAATCTCTTCAGAGGACTTGTCAGGCAACAGTCTTAAATCTTGAAGTAAACTCTCTCAAAGTTGCATTAGTTATCTACTTCTGATACACATTTCTGAGAATATACTACACTCTTAAATCAGATCCCCAAACAGGTATTTGAATCTTCTGTTTGAAAAGTCTGGTAATACCTATGCCTTATGGCTGGGATCGGCTGCTCCTTGGTCTTTGAGGGTTGGCTGGGTTTCAAGATCTGCAGTCATTGATTAGGACTTCCTCTCTCCTCTCAGGTTGGTTCTGGTCTATGGGTTGACTTGTCAAGATGGTCTGTCTGGGTCTCTTCTGTCAGATGATGATGACAAGGTGCAAGGAGCTGGAGGTACTGTGCAACTCAGCTGCCAGTTGACAGTGCTCCCTGTAGATATTGTTGAAGATGATACAAAAAGCAGAGTTCCAGGTTGCCCTTTTATCCCTCTTGTTGCGCTCTTATTGAGGTCTCTGTGTCCTGTGTCCAATACTAGCATTGGCCAGGGGGCAGAAAATTCAGGTGAATTGCTTACGTTCCATAAATGGAGTTTGCAGAACATGGTTTTGAACCTTCAATTGTCAAATGCTGTTCTTGCCACACTATTCCTCTGGCCTGCTATTGCTCCGGGTGCCACCAGGTTTACAAAGCATTCTTCAAACAAATCGGGTTCACAGACGAGTGTACAATGATACATTCTGAAACAACGTGGTCATAAGCTCCAGGCAGTTCCATGTCTGTCCGATTTTGACTGGGCATTGATTGTCCAAGGCCTGGCTGCATGAATACAAACTGTTTCAGCTCCGAAGAGTCCGGCTGGGTTTTAACTTGATCTCCACATTTTGAGTTTTTATCCATTGTCATGAAAGCAAGTCAATTCAATATTTCTTGCACTCACCTGGAGATCAAAGGTCACCTGACGACAACAGTCAGTATTGTTGAGACACACAGGCAACATGGATCTTAGACACTGTCAAGTATGTGATGTGTGTTCTGGGAGGGATGGAGCACCTGTATAAAGGAGGGATCTCAAGGGGATGGGGCCAGGTTTTGGACATTAGGTGAGGTGACACAAAGTAGCAATGACTTGGGTGGTGGGTGTACTCATGAGCTCACGGGGATCCCAAATGATGACTTTCCACTTGTTTCCCACTTTTTCAGCTCAGATGATGAAAAAGCTGTCCTTTCAATTCTAATCACCAACTGTGTTAAAATATTGATAGAATTGGAATTAAGTTTATTGCGAAAAGTGAACAAAGTCGCCATTTCTGCTGCTACCCTGGGTGAAAAAGTCCCTAGGTACAAAATCTTAGTTATAAAATAGAAAAATGAAATTAACAAGTTGATACAGATATTAACCTAATTTTTCCTGGTTTAGCCAAAATGAAACGAAATGCTTGGTGATCACCTAACGATTAAAAATGTCACTGGTAATGTTATTCTACATTTTGCAAAAGTAATGTGTGTGTTTATATTGTGCTGTAATCCAGCGGTAACAAATGGAACTGTGCAGTAACTCTGTAAAAGCTGAAGTCTTGGTTTAAAAGCAGTTGGGATGTACAATATGGAATTGTTATCAGTAAGACAATGTGTTTGATCATAGAATTGTGGAATGTAAATATCAAATAATTAATTAGATGACAGAAAGGTAACAGCATTAGCAAGCTAGGTCTGAGGTCAAAATTTCTTAAGGCCAGAAAATAAAACTCTTTTCAGGGAGAAATAAGCAAATCTTAATCAGCAATTAATCAAACTAGCCTCAAAAGATATTTGTTACTTTTGCCAATAGTCAAACTGATCATTTGCTGGAAACTGCACAGGGTTAACAATAGATAATACAGCCTTGTTTGTATGGGTGGGGATGTTTGTTTATAGTGCACAAAGCTAGTCAGATTGAATCCACTAGAAATTGTGTCAACTGAAAAAATTTGAACGAGATGATGCAATGAGAAGTCCATTCAATGCTATCTATGGTTAAGAGCCTGCAAAAATTTGCAAAACATTGGGTGGTGTGGTAGCTCAGTGATCAGCACTGCTACCCCCGTAGCAGCAGAGGCCTGGGTTCAATTCCCACCTTGAGCTTGCACATTCTCCCTTTGTCTGTGTCAGTTTCCTCCCACAATATGAAAGATGCAGATCAGGAGAATTGTCATGCTGAAGTGCCCATAGTGTGAGGTGCATTAGTCAGGGGTAAATATTGGGTAGGGGAATGGGTGGGTTACTCTTCAGAGGGGTGGTGTGAATTTGTTGGGCTGAAAGGCCTGTTTCCATACTGTAGGAAAATTAATATAAAAAGCAGCTCCATCCACTCTTAGCTGATAACAAACAGTGGCTTTATCAATTTTTCCGGCACCACACTCTTGACTCTAATCTCCAGCATCTGCAGTCCTCACTTTCGACTAAGATGGTATGAAGAGTCTCGAGAAGGTTGCTGCATGCTGCATTTACATTTTAGGACATGTGTGAATTCTCCAATTCGATTCATTATTTTGGCCCATGGTTTCATGCAAAAGGGATCATGAGAAACCTGCAGAAGATGGAAGCCGTGAGGAAATTTCCGTGACCCCGAAAAGCCACCGATTTTGAATAGTTCATGGAATGGTGAGCCTAGTGAGATAATCCAAAACCTACTGAGCAAATTAATGATTCTCTCAGGCAATCTTTGATCAAGATCTGATGTGTTAATAGTGAAAAATCACACAACACCAGGTTAGAGAGCAACAAGTTTATTTTGGGGCACTAGCTTTCAGAGCGCTGCTCCTTCATCAGGTGTTTGTGTATGTTGATGATTGAGCAGCAATCAAAGACATGCCCTTGTTGTTCAATGTCCTTTCACATTATGATACTGAGTCACCAACAACAGCAGGATCAATAGGCACATCATTCACAAGTCGGGGAGAATCTTATCTAGACTCAGCATGAATGCATCTGGTGACCACTCCCCTACACATCCAAAGCCCTCAGTGATGCAGAATAATGGTGATATGGAGAAAGAACTGCTTCCAATAAATTGGTTGTGCAAGAAATTCTCTGATTCCATCTTCAGCCTATTAATAGAATTTGAAACTGACTGCATGCCATTAATAACCTGAGTACACACAAAGGAAGTTTCTAGAATGCCTCTCAGAATCCAGAATTTTCAACTGGGGTGAAAGTGATGTGTATTGTTTATGGAAATATATTCAGGGAAATACTGAACAATGGCTGACAATCTGTCAAGGTTTCCCAACTACAATCTTGGTAAGGGAAATAAAAAAAATTCAGGATATCAAGACCTACACAGCCTTAACAATTTACGATTTTTCAACGACAACAAAGACGTTGCAAGAATCTTTTGAATGTACACAGATTTGCATGTCGTCTTGACGGCTCGCTGGATTGGTCCATTTTTTAAAAAACAGCTGTTATGTTGAACAATGCTTTCACATCTGTATTAATGACAGTCATAGAGATGTACAGCACAAAACAGACCCTTCGGTCCAACTCGTCCATGTTGACCAGATATGCCAACCTCTGTGCTCACTTCTACAAACAGGAATTCTCTGCGTCCCATGTCCCACCTATCCCCGTGCCCGCCTCCAGTGCTCCCCCTCCACTTGGATCCATTCCCTATCCCTCTTACCTGTCATCAATCACTTCACTGGAAACTGTCGGTGCATCATTGACTGTTACATTTTCTCTCCTCCTCTCACCCACTCTCCCTGTCCACTTCTGAAATGGCACCACTTTGCTCTCTCAGGTCCAGTTCAAAATTTGTCATCACATTCGCTGACAGGAGTGTTGCCCTTGTAATCTGGGAGGCTTAATGTCAACTCTCTGACACTACTTCCTCCTTCTCCCTGAACCATGACCCCAAATGCCAACATCAAACAATGTCACTGACCTTCTTATATCGAGAGAACCTCCCCCACTGGATCCAGTTTTATAATCTCCCAGCTATCATCTCATCTTCAGTCTTGTCATTTTGCCACCATTGGGACTTGGTGTTGAGTTCAAAAGCTTCTGATTGTGAACCCACCCCCATTCATTCTCTTTTCTTTAGCTCTACTTGTTGCATTCTCTGTCACAATGTCCTCTCTCCCCCCTCCCACTCCAGTGGGTTTTTTCATTTCCATTGATCTGCCATTCTCACCTTCCAATCACTTAATCACTATCAGTACTGTTTTCCCCCAGCATCCCCCCCCCACCAACCCCAGCCCCCAATTACCTAAATGCTGCCCTCTCCGTACTTCACATCAGCTCTGGTGAAGAGTTATCTCGATTTGAAATGTTAGCGTGCTCTCTATCCATGAATGCTGCCAGCATGAAAATAAATGTCATCTAGTCTTGCCATGACCCCTTGTGTCATAACTTGAAAATAGTCAGGTTATTTCTGCAATGACTCAGTCTGTGGTGTATGCTTCCCTGTGCATCACTCTCGACACTGTCTCCGTTATTCCATCTCCTGCCGGCAAATTTGTTTAAACCCCCACCAACACCACATCAGTGACATTCCCTGGAAGGGTGATGGCCCCGTTGTGGTTTAGACACAAATCATCAGGCTTGAACAGGCCCTACCTTCACAGTGATCCAGACATCTAAAGCCCTCTCTCTGCTCCAGCACATTGATCTGTTCTATCCACTTGTTCCTATATGCACCTGCATGTAATACCAGAGCAATTCAGAGGTTACAACCTTTGAGGTCCTGTTTTTTAATCTGCTGCATAGCTCCCTACATTCTTGTCACAGGACCTCTTCCCTCATCCTGCCGATGTCATTGGTCCCTATGAGAAGTACCTCTGTCCCTTCATCCTTCCCCCTTTCAAAATGCTGTGTAGCGGTTCAGTGACATCTTTGACCCTGGTCCCAAGAAGGCAAGTCACCATCCTGCAGTGATGTCTGTGACTGAAGAAATACCTGTGAGTGCCCCTCATGACTGAGATTCCCACCAATATTGTTCTCCCGGTCATTCTGATCCCCACCTTGTGCAGCTGAGCACCCAGCTCGGAAAGTCACTGGGCGTTCAGGAGTTCCACAAAGATGATGATGATAGGAATTGCCTGACAGTCTCAAATCTGAAGGATCTGGGAAGCCAGACGATGTACGGTCTTAGACAAATCATCACCTGCAGATGCTGTCATTGCCCTGGCCAGCAGAACAACACTCTGATCCAATCCAACCCCTCGTAGCTTTTGCCATCCTCCCACCATCACCATCTGGTCACAGTTGTCACTTTGGCCAATCAGATCAAACAGAGCCTGGAGTGACCTCACAAACCTTCATTCAGTGACTGACTATGATCAACATCAAACCCAGCGGTGAAACCTCTCTGCTGTGACAGAATGTCAGGATCACTAGGCAGACAGAAACACATCCCACTGGTGAGAGATACAAGTAGGGCACTGAAAATGTGTGGGAGCAATGTCTTCACCATGTCTGCCACCCTGGGCTGAGTGAGTATCTCATATATGCCGTGATTGGCAGTCAGTGAGACATTGGCTAGGTACATATCCGCACTGACGGGGCAGCTTTTTCCCCCCAGTGAGTACACGTGATGTTTGATCGTACTCACTGGACAGGCTCTATCCTCAGCTGCTGCTCTCCACACATCCCGGATGAACTAGTCCCCGAGGGGGCGACAGAGCTGGAGCTGGGACATAGCTGCTGCCGAGTGCTGTAAGGTCAGAGCAGTTATTCCTCGTCGAACACACCGTTTAACCTCCTGGTGAGGGATGATCTCCAAATGAAGCCCCAACACATGCAGGATCTCTGAGACCCGGTCCTGAGGTTGTTTTCGATCTTGCAGGTAGAGGTTTTCCAATAACAAGGAAGCGACCCAGGCACAGCTGGGATGTTGGTCCGACAGACTGCCACAGACCATGAGAAGCAGGTTGTCCAGCTGACAACGCGGCAGGCTTTGGCAAATCAGCTCCATCACCTAATGACACTTCTCAAACTGAGCTCCTTCGTCAGGGTCCGTCAGGTCTTCTGGAAGTGTCTTCAGAAACACCAAACTCTCTTGATATTGTTCAAGGCTGGCTCCATCAGCCACTAAGTGGATGGACTGGATGGTACTGACCGCACTGAGGGCCATCTGTTGAACTGCTCAGGAACCGTCAGCACAATGTGGAAGCAGTCCTCTAAGCAGCATTCCCACAGGATTCTCCAGCACTTCCCTGCTGTCATCACACCGTGAAAACACCACGGGCATCTCCGAGATGATGTGTACTGCTGTCTCTCACTTATTGACTTCCATCGACCAGATCCCCTCCTCAATCTTCTGGATGATTCCGTCCTTATCTTCAGTCTCAGCAATGATCTTCTCCATTGCCACACAAAAGACAAAAATTAGAGGCTTTATCGTTGAGTCTGCTTGTGAAAGTCCTCTGATTCTGCTCATTGAATTCTGGCTTCAATCTCTCCCTTGAGTTGGGAAGGTATTGATTCAGTTCACCAGAGCAGTTTGCTTGAACTCCTCTCTCAGCGTCTCTCCTGCACAAGTGCACAGATCGTTTCAGTTTGTTGTGTTTTACATGGCCCTGCGATGATGTGTTGTCATGGTTCTCATTGGGAAGACAGCGGCCGTCAGTTGTGATGTTGTCCTGAGCTCCCAGTGAGTGTCGTGTGCTGGGATTTTCAAAAACAAACATTCCGTGAGGAGTCATCGAGATTATGACATAGAGTCAGGGCCCATGTCATAGATTCTTTGGCTGATCGTGTCATAGTCAGACAGTCATACAGCACAGAAATAGACCTTTTGGTCGAACCAATTCAGGCTGAATATAATCACAAATTAAACTCGCCCCATCTGCTTGGTCTTAGCCCCTATCCGTCCAAACCATTCCTATTTGTGTACTTATCTAAACATCTTTTAGAGATTATAATTGTACCAACATCAACCATTTCCTCAGGAAGTTTATCCACATGTGAAGAACTCTTCATCTCCCCATACAGTCTTTATATTGATTCAGAGATTGAATTGAACAAAGTTGCCTCCATCTAAGATATGACTGTTCTATTCTTCTCTAGAACCTCAATATCTTTATTCATCCATTGCCCCTTAATCATTCCAGCCTCACCCTTCACTCTCACAGAAACACGTACTGCATAATTAAAATACGAATATGAGTGCTCGTTCACAGACAAGAGTACAATAAATCTTACCTTTGTCTGATCTGTCAGTGATTTCTCTGTTTCAGGATCTTTTGTCGAGTCATTTAACATGGAGTCAGGCCTTTCATTCAAATCAATCCATCCTGACCATTATTCCAAAGTGAATCAGACCACCTGCCTTCTCTGGGGCTTTATCCCTCCAAACATTTCTTATTCATGTACTTATCTAACTGTTAATTTTGTTTCAAAAGAACTGAAATTGAATCAAAATAAAACATTTAGGCTAAAATGTGATAAACTGTCAGAATTCTCCAATTCAATGTGGAACTAAGCCTGGGTTTCAGGAGCAGGTGCAGGATCAATGCATCCTTCAGTCAACCTTCAGAAACGAGATAACGAGAATCCAGAGAAAGTATATTAACGTTAGGGAGAAAGGAAAGGCTGGTAGGTATCGGGAATGCTGGATGACTAAAGAAATTGATGTTTTGGTTAAGAAAAAGAAGGATGCATATGTAAGGTATAGACAAGATAGATCAAGTGAATCCTTAGAAGAGTATAAAGGAAGTAGGAGCATACTTAAGAGGGAAATCAGGAAGGCAAAAAGGGGACATGAGATAACTTTGGCAAATGGAATTAAGGAGAATGCAAAGAGTTTTTACAAATATATTAAGGGCAAAAGGGTAACGAGGGAAAGAATCGGGCCCCTCAAAGATCAGCAAGGAGGCCTTGGTGTGGAGCCACAGAAAATTGGGGAGGTACTAAATGAGTATTTTGCATCAATCATTCCTGTGCAAAAGGGTATGGAAGATATAGACTGTCAGTAAATTGATGGTGACATCTTGCAAGATGTCCATATTACAGAGGAGTAAGTGCTGGATGTCTTGAAATGCATAAAAGTGGATAAATCCCCACGACCTGATCAGGTGTAACCTAGAATTCTGTGGGAAGCTGGAGAACTGATTACTAGGCTTCTTGCTGAGATATGTGTATCATCGATAGTCACAGGTGAGGTGCTGGAAGACTGGAGGTTGGCTAACATGGTGCCACTGTTTCAGGAAGTTGGTACTGACAAGCCAGGGAACTATGGATCATTGAGCCTGACGTCGGTGGTGGGCAAGTTGTTGCGCGTTTCCGGAGGGACAGGATGTACAAGTATTTTGAAAGGCAAGGACTGATTAGATATAGTCAACATGGCTTTATGTGTGGGAAATCATTTCTCGCAAACTTGATTGATGTTTTTGAGGAAGTAATAAAGTGGATTGATGACGGCTGAGCGGTAGATGTGATCTATATGGACTTCAGGAAGGCATTCTACAGCATTCCCCATAGGAGACTGATTAGCAAGGTTAGATCTCATGGAATACAGGGAGAGCCAGACATTTGGATTCAGAACTGGCATAAAGGCAGAAGACAGAGGGTGGAGGTGGAGAGTTGTTTTTCAGACTGGATGGCCGGGGCCAGTGGAGTGCCACAAGGATCGGTGATGGGCTCTCTACTTTTTGTCATTTACATAAATGATTTGGATGCCAGCATAAGAGGTACAGTTAGTAAGTTTGCAGATGACACCAAAATTGGAGGTGTAGTGAACAGTGAAGAGGGTTACCTCAGATTACAACAGGATCTGGACCTGATGGGCGAATGGGCTGAGAAGTGGCAGATGAAGTTTAATTCAGATAAATGCGAGGTGATGCATTTTGGGGAAGCAAATCTTAGCAGGACTTATGCACTTAATGGTAAGGCCCTAGAGAGCATTGTAGAACAAAGAGACCTTGGAGTGCAGGTACATAGCTCCTTGAAAGTGGAGTTGCAGGTAGATAGGATAGTGAAGAAGGCGTTTGGTATGCTTTCCTTTATTGGTCAGAGTACTGAGTACAGGAATTGAGAGGTCAAGTTGCGACTGTACACAACATTGGTTAGGCCACTGTTGGAATACTGTGTGCAATTCTGGTCTCCTTCCTGTCGGAAAGATGTTGTGAAACTTGAAAGGGTTCAGAAAAGATTTACAAGGATGTTGCCAAGTTTAGAAGATTTGAGCTGTAGGGAGAGGCTGAACAGGCTTGCACTGTTTTCCATGGAGCGTCGGAGGCTGAGGGGTGACCTTATAGAAGTTTACAAAATTATTAGTGGCATGGATAGGGTAAACAGGCAAAGTCTTTTACCTGGGGTCAGGGAGTCCAAAGCTAGAGGGCATAGGTTTAATGTGAGAGGGGAAAGATATAAAAGACACCTACCGGGGCAACATTTTCACACAGAGGGTGGTGCGTGTATGAAATGAGCTGCCAGAGGAAGTGGTGGAGGCTGGTACAATTGTAGCATTTAAGAGTCAGTTGGATGGATATATGAATAGGAAGGGCTTGGAAGGATTTGGGTCGGGTGCTGGTTGGTGGGAGTAGATTGTGTTGGCATATCTGGTTGGCATGGACGAGTTGGACCGAATGGTCTGTTTCCATGCTGTACATCTCTATGACGTTATGACTCTCTGAGTCTATAAACAGATTCAAATTTTTTTGATTTTCCAACATCCCTCAAGATAGGGGTCATTCCTGCTCAAAGCAATGGTTAGCACATTCCATTATTTGGGGGAACACGTTCTCTCCCAAATTCCCTTCACTGATGAACTCTTCACATTACATCATCTGAGGAATCCTAATCAGATCAATTACCATTGCAGTGTAAGGCAGCAAGTGGAAGCAACTAGATTGTTCTTTACAATATCCTGGATTTCTTACCCTTTTGTAAATTTTGATAACTGCCTCACCCTCTCAATCTCCTTGTGGATATATGATGTATGGTGTTGAACTTTCTGACCCTTCCTGAAGCAGCTGATTTTTTCTCTCATGAGTTGGAGACCATTCCTCCCCATCATGGTGCTGTAATGATCAAAGTCTACTTTCAGATATTCTAAAATCTCACTGGCAGTGGTTGACATCAATTGATATAATTCCCAGCGGTCAAATCAGTGATTGACATTGACAAGATAATTAGTTTGGATGAAATTGAAGAGTTCCGTGCCAAGCTTCCTCCATCGTTTGTCTGGGATCATTGCTCCTTGCAGCATTTTGAGAATTATGTGTCTGAGTCAATGTCTCAGCTGGGTTGACAACTTCCAGAGCATTTTGATCTGGACAATTGTGCACTGTCTGAATACCTGTAACTTTCTTTATAGGGAGCACTACTTTCAACATCACGTACGCAATGTGCATTGTGGATTTGGAAGCTGAAGTGAAGTATTCAGGGACAATTACATGAAGTTCATTTTGTCACTGGTGCACACTCCTCACACAGTATATCAGTGCCGGAGGGAGTGATTATTGGAGGTAGTAAATGAGGAGCAAGACAAGTGGCAACTTTGTCGGGAGTATTTTACCATAATGCACCCTGCTGATACCCCGTGGTATTCTGGTGTGAAGCCTAGGCACCAACCACTGATGACTAGTGTGAAGACGGAAATCGGTGGCAAAACTCAGCAGGTCGGCAGCATCTGTGGGAAGAAAGCAGAGTTAGTGTTTCAAGTCCAATGGCTCTTCATCAGAACTGACCATAAAAAGGAAAGGGACTATTGCAGTCAAGCTAAAAGATTGGCTGAGAGACAGAAATCAGTTGGTTTTGATGAGTAATTGTGCCTTGAACCTCAGGAAAGCATGTGCTGGAACTCCCAGGTGACCCCATTGTACACCAGGTTTCCAGAGCCACTTGCTTTCCTGAACTCTATTAATCATTCGGACATGATTTTATCAGTTGGAATTACATATTCCTTAAACTATTCTCCTGACAACAAACATTAAACCAAACAGAAATGTCACCCCTCGGCAATTTGATGCTACTTTTGGAAAAGAAGAAAGTATCATTTCTGTCCCTTAGTGTCAGAAAGTCCCAATCTTGACTGCTGCCAGCCAATCAGAATTCCATAGTGTTGTTAAGTGAAAGTTTGGATAAATGTACCCTGAATAACGTTGACTGGTTGGCAGTAACCCTTATTAACTGAATCCGATTACGCAGTGAGATAGACAGAGGGGACAAGTGTCAGGGAAAGGTCCAACACAAATTTATTGAACACTTCATTTCGGAAAAATTGTATTAATCAGACTCTACTGTGTACCTTAAATAAACTCTATCAATCTCTTCAGAGGACTTGTCAGTCAACAGTCTTAAATCTTGAAGTAAACCTTCTCAAATGTGCATTAGCTATCTACTTCTGTTACATATTTCTGAGACTTTACTCCACCCTTAAATCAGATCCCCAAACAGGTATTTGAATCTTCTGTTTGAAAAGCCTGGTAATACCTATTCATGAAGGCTGGGATCGGCTGCTCCTTGGTCTTTGAGGGTTGGCTGGGTTTCAAGATCTGCAGTCATTGATTAGGACTTCCTCTCTCCTCTCAGGTTGGTTCTTGTCTATGGGTTGTCTTTTCAAGATGGTCTGTCTGGGTCTCTTCTGTCTGATGATGATGACAAGGTACAAGGAGCTGGAGGTACTGTGCAACTCAGCTGCCAGTTGACAGTGCTCCCTGTAGATATTGTTGAAGATGATACAAAAAGCAGTGTTCCAGGTTGCCCTTTTATCCCTCTTGTTGCGCTCTTCTTGAGGTCTCTGTGTCCTGTGTCCAATACTACCATTGGTCATGGGGCAGGAAGGTCATGTGAAATGCTTATGTTCCATAAATGGAGTTTGCAGAACATGGTTTTGAAGCTTCAATTGTCAAATGCTGCTCTTGCCACACTATGCCTCTGGCCTGCTATTGCTCCGGGTGCCACCAGGTTTACAAAGCATTCTTCAAACAAATCGGGTTCACAGACGAGTGTACAATGATACATTTTGAAACAATGTGGTCATAAGCTCCCGGCCAGGCAGTTCCATGTCTGTCCGATTTTGACTGGGCATTGATTGTCCAAGGCCTGGCTGCATGAATACAAACTGTTTCAGGTCCGAAGAGTCCGGCTAGGTTTTAGCTTGATCGCCACATTTCGAGTTTTTATCCATTGTCATGAAAACAAATCAATTCAATATTTCTTGCACTCACTTGGAGATCATAGGCCACCTGACAACAACAGTCAGTATTGCTGGGACACACAGGCAACATGGATCTTAGACACTGGCAAGTATGTGATGTGTGTTCTGGGAGGGATGTAGCACCTGAAAAAGGAGGGATCTAAAGGGGATGGGGCCAGGTTTTGGACATTAGGTGAGGTGACACAAAGTAGCAATGACTTGGGTGGTGGGTGTACTCATGAGCTCACGGGGATCCCAAATGATGACTTTCCACTTGTTTCCCACTTTTTCAGCTCAGATGATGAAAAAGCTGTCCTTTCAATTCTAATCACCTCCTGTGTTATAATATTGTTCGAATTAGAATTAAGTTTATTGCGAAAAGTGAACAAAGTCGCCATTTCTGCTGCTACCCTGGGTGAAAAAATCCCTAGGTACAAAATCTTATTTATAAAATAGAAAAATGAAATTCACGAGTTGATACAGATATTAACCTAATTTTTCCTGGGTTGGCCAAAATGAAACGAAATGCTTGGTGATCACCTAACGATTAAAAATGTCACTGGTAATGTTATTCTACATTTTGCAAAAGTAATGTGTGTATTTATATTGTGCTGTAATCCAGCGGTAACAATTGGAACTGTGCAGTAACTCTGTAAAAGCTGAAGTCTTGGTTTAAAAGGAGTTGGGATGTACAATATGGACTTTTTATCAGTAAGAGAATGTGTTTGATCATAGAATTGTGGAATGGAAATATCACATAATTAATTAGATGACAGAAAGGTAACAGCATTAGCAAGCTAGGTCTGAGGTCAAAATTTCGTAAGGCCAAGAAATAAAACTCTTTTCAGGGAGAAAGAAGCAAATCTTAATCGGCAATTAATCAAACTAGCCTCAAAAAATATTTGTTATTTTTGCCAATGGTCAAACTGATCTTTTGCTGGAAACTGCACAGGGTTAACAATAGATAATACAGCCTTGTTTGTATGGGTGGGGATGTTTGTTTATTGTGCACAAAGCTAGTCAGATTGAATCCACTAGAAATTGTGTCAACTGAAAAAATTTGAACAAGATGATGCAATGAGAAGTCCATTCAATGCTATCTATGGATAAGAGCCTGCCAAAATTGGCAAAACATTGGGTGGTGTGGTAGCTCAGTGGTCAGCACTGCTGCCCCCGTAGCAGCAGGGGCCTGGGTTCAATTACCACCTTGAGCTTGCATATTCTCCCTTTGTCTGTGCCAGTTTCCTCCAACCATCTGAAAGATGCAGATCAGGAGAATTGTCATGCTGAAGTGCCCATGGTGTGAGGTGCATTAGTCAGGGGTAAATATGGGGTGGGGGAATGGGTGGGTTACTCTTCAGAGGGGTGGTGTGAATTTGTTGGGCTGAAAGGCCTGTTTCCATACTGTAGGAAAATTAATATAAAAAGTAGCTCCATCCACTCTTAGCTGATAACAAACAGTGGCTTTATCAATTTTTCCAGCACCACGCTCTTGACTCTAATCTCCAGCATCTGCAGTCCTCACTTTCGACTAAGATGGTATGAAGAGTCTAGAGAAGGTTGCTGCATCCTGGATTAACATTTTAGGACATGTGTGAATTCTCCAAATCGATTCATTATTTTGGCCCATGGTTTCATGCAAAAGGGATCATGAGAAACCTGCAGAAGATGGAAGCTGTGAGGAAATTTCCGTGACCCCGAAAAACCACCGATTTTGAATAGTTCATGCAATGGTGAGCCTAGTGAGATAATCCAAAACCTACTGAGCAAATTAATGATTCTCTCAGGCAATCTTTGATCAAGATCTGGTGTGTTAATAGTAAAAAAATCACACAACACCAGGTTATAGACCAACAAGTTTATTTTGGGGCACGAGCCTTCAGAGCACTGCTCCTTCATCAGGTGTTTGTGTATTTTGATGATTGAGCAGCAATCAAAGACATGCCCGTGTTGTTCAATGTCCTTTCACATTATGATACTGAGTCACCAACAACAGCAGGATCAATAGGCACATCATTCACAAGTCGGGGAGAATCTTATCAAGACTCAGCATGAATGCATCTGGTGACCACTCCACTACACATCCAAAGCCCTCAGTGATGCAGAATAATGGTGATATGGAGAAAGAACTGCTTCCAATAAATTGGTTGTGCAAGAAATTCTCTGACTCCATCTTAGGCCGATTCATAAAATTTGAAACTGACTGCATGCCATTAATAACCTGAGTACACACAAAGGAAGTTTCTAGAATGCCTCTCAGAATCCAGTATTTTCAACTGGGGCTAAAGTGATGTGTATTGTTTATGGAAATATATTCAGGGAAATACTGGACAATGGCTGACACTCTTTCAAGGTATCCCAACTACAATCTAGGTAAGGGAAATAAAAAAAATTCAGGATATCAAGACCTACTCAGCCTTAACAATTCACGATTTGTCAATGACAACAAACACTTTGAAAGAATCTTTTGAATGTACACAGATTTGCATGTCGTCTTGACGGCTGGCTGGATTGGTCCATTTTTTCAAAAGCAGCAGTTATGTTGAACAATGCTTTCACATCTGTATTAATGACAGTCATAGAGATGTACAGCACAAAACAGACCCTTCGGTCCAACTCGTCCATGTCGACCAGATATGCCAACCTCTGTGCTCACTTCTACAAACAGGAATTCTCTGCGTCCCATGTCCCACCTATCCCCGCGCCCGCCTCCAGTGCTCCCCCTCCACTTGGATCCATTCCCTATACCTCTTACCTGTCATCAATTTCTTCACTGGAAACTGTCGGTGCATCATTGACTGTTACATTTTCTCTCCTCCTCTCACCCACTCTCCCTGTCCACTTCTGAAATGGCACCACTTCGCTCTCAGGTCCAATTCAAAATTTGTCATCACAGTCGCTGACAGGGGTGTTGCCCTTGTCATCTGGCAGGCTTAATGTCAACTCTGACACTACTTCCTCCTTCTCCCTGAACCATGACCCCAAATGCCAACATCAAGCAGTTGTTGCCAGCAATGTCACTGACCTTCTTATATCGAGAGAACCTCCCCCACTGGATCCAGCTTTATAATCTCCCAGCTATCATCTCATCTTCAGTCTCGTCATTTTGACACATTTGGGACTTGGTGTTGAGTTCAAAAGCTTCTGATTGTGAACCAACCCCCATTCATTTTCTTTTCTTCAGTTTTACTTGTTGCATTCTCTGTCGCAATGTCCTCTCTCCCCCCTCCCACTCCAGTGGGTTTTTACATTTCCATTGATCTGCCATTCTCACCTTCCAATCACTTAATCACTATCAGTACTGTTTCCCCCCAGCATCCCCCCCCACCAACCCCAGCCCCCAATTACCTAAATGCTGCTTCTCCGTACTTCACATCAGCTCTGGTGAAGAGTTATCTCGATTTGAAATGTTAGCGTGCTCTCTATCCATGAATGCTGCCAGCATGAAAATAAATGTCATCTAGTCTTGCCATGACCCCTTGTGTCATAACTTGAAAATAATCAAGTTATTTCTGCAATGACTTAGTCTGTGGTGTATGCTTCCCTGTGCATCACTCTCGACACTGTGTCCGTTATTCCGTCTCCTGCTGGCAAATTTGCTTAAACCCCCACCAACACCGCACCAGCGACATTCCCCGGAAGGGTGATGGCCCCGTTGTGGTTTGGATACAAATCATCAGGCTTGGTTAGGCCCTACCTTCATAGTGATCCAGACATCTAAAGCCCTCTCTCTGCTCCAGCTCATTGATCTGTTCTATCCACTTGTTCCTATATTCACCAGCATGTAATACCAGAGCAATTCAGAGGTTACAACCTTTGAGGTCCTGTTTTTAAATCTGCTGCATAGCTCCTTACATTCTTGTCACAGGACCTCTTCCCTCATCCTGCCAATGTCATTGGTCCCTATGAGAAGTACCTCTGACCCTTCACCCTTCCCCCTTTCAGAATGCTGTGTAGCGGTTCAGTGACATCTTTGACCCTGGCCCCAGGAAGGCAAGTCACCATCCTGCAGTGATGTCTGTGACTGAAGAAATACCTGTGTGTGCCCCTCATGACTGAGATTCCCACCAATATTGTTCTCCCGGTCTTTCTGATCCCCACCTTGTGCAGCTGAGCTCTGGCTGCACTCCCCAGAGGAACCGTCACTCTCGCTCTTTTCCAACACAGAAAATCGCTTCCTGAGTGAGATGTACTGTGGGGCTTTCCTGAATCTCTGACTACCACTGAATAGTGGTCAGTGTCAGTCAGAAACACTTCAGCTGCCAGGTGACCATGCCCAAGCTCTAAAGCCACATTCTGAAGCTGATCAAACCAGTACTACATCCTGCAGGTGTGGTCAGGGAAGGTGAGTGCAGACCCCGAGCCTTGTCCTCTCTCCATCCGCTGCCCTGGGGAGAGATAACGCCAATGTTCCAGCAGTCACTACTCCCAGACTGTGATTGCATTGATGTGACACTTGCAGGTACAACAACATAGCTGCAGTTTATTTAAAGTGAAACAGAATATTATTTACAATAACCTTAATTATTTACAATATGTGCAAATATAACTGAGAGATAGATCTATTGATTTCATGAACTGGAGACTCTTGATGAGATCAACCAGAATTATGAAAAGTTGTATGTTTTTGGATCAGTTTCTAAGAATATGTATGTATCTGGAGGAGATTAATTTTTGTTACAATGTCCACGTTCTGGAGGTGCTCAATTCTGAGATAAAGTTGAAGATCAAGAGAGACCACTTGCTGAGGACCTGACAGAGATCAGATGCTGTTAAAGATGTGAAGACCATCAGATGTTGTGATCAACAGAGAAGATCCATTGGTGTGACAGTAACATTGATGTGCAGAAGGTCTGTTTGTTTATTGACGGTGAGGATCTGGATCTGGAGCAGAACAGTTGGTACAAGAAGACAAGGGTCTGGGCCATATTCGAAACCTGATGTGCTGAGTTCCCATTTGGGGACTATACAGCAGCAAGTGCAAATTAATCCTTTATACCAGGAGGCCCATCGGGTGATCCGGAAGCGATGGGTCTGCTTGGTGAGGAATGCTGCTAAGTCCACTGCATGATCGCGGTGATGGTCCTGGTTGGAACTGAAGGATACACAGTCTGAAATGTAGGAACTCACCATGTCAGACTAATCATCAACAAGTTGATGTTAAATACTTTTCAGGAAGTTTTGGTAACTCTAGCTCTGTGCCCGAGATATGTCTCAGCTAAGGAGCAAGCCTTTGTGGATCCAGTGGATGAGAATATCATCTGCACTGCTGCACTACAACTCTGGATGGTTTTCTCACTTTTAATATCCAAGTGCAACAGCAAGCACACGATATTGGTGTGGAGCTGTCGCTGGAAATCACTAGACTCTCCAAACGTGGACAAAATTTCCAAAAATTGGAAAGCTTCCACAGAGACTTGCTCATTTCCTTTCCCGAACAGTAGCTGAATCCTGGAGAGGATTGCATTTAAACATGGCCTGATTGTTTCTGCCGGTGCTTCAAGGATGTTTTTCTGCAGGCAAGTGTGAATACATCGCTGTTCTCTGGATTGCCCAACAGGCTCACTAAGACATCGGTCACTTTCCAACACCGCCACCTCACTCCAAAATCGACTTTTTTTAAAGCTCTGATGCAGAGCAACTGGGTAATGGGCAAGGAGTCGTTCCAGCAGAGGTATTGTATAAAGCTGTTAATGACCATGTCTGTGAGACCCAGCTCAGAAAGACACTGAGCGTTCAGGAGTTCCCCAAAGATGATGATGATAGGAATTGCCTGACAGTCTCAAATCTGAAGGATCTGGGAAGCCAGACGATGTACGGTCTGAGACAAATCATCACCTGCAGATGCTGTCTTGCCCTGGCCAGCGGAACAACACTCTGATCAAATCCAACCCCTCGTAGCTTTTGCCATCCTCCCACCATCACCATCTGGTCACAGTTGTCACTTTGGCCAATCAGATCAAACAGGGCCTGGAGTGACCTCACAAACCTTCATTCAGTGACCTACTATGATCAACATCAAACCCAGCGGTGAAACCTCTGTGCTGTGACTGAAAGTCAGTATCACTGGGCAGAGAGAAACACATCCCACTGGTGAGAGATACAAGTAGGCCACTGAAAATGTGTGGGGGCAATGTCTTCACCATGTCTGCCACCCTGGGCTGAGTGAGTATCTCATATAGGCCGTGAATGTCAGTCAGCGAGACATTGGCTGATTACATGTCCGCACTGACGGGGCAGCTATTTCCCCCCAGTGAGTACACGTGATGTTTGATCGTACTCACAGGATAGGCTCTATCCCCAGCTGCTGCTCTCCACACATCCCGGATGAAATTGTCCCCTAGGGGGCGACAGAGCTGGAGCTGGGACATAGCTGCTACGGAGTGCTGTGAGGTCAGAGCAGTTATTCCTCGTCGAACACGCCGTTTAACCTCCTGGTGAGGGATGATCTCCAAATGAAGCCCCAGCACATGCAGGATATCTGAGACCCGGAACTGAAGTTGTTTTCGATCTTGCAGGTAGAGGTTTTCCAATAACAAGGAAGCGACCCAGGCACAGCTGAGATGTTGGTCCGACAGACTGCCACAGACCATGAGAAGCAGGTTGTCCAGCTGACAACGCGGCAGGCTTTGGCAAATCAGCTCCATCACCTGATGAGACTTCTCAAACTGAGCTCCTTCGTCAGGGTCCGTCAGGTCTTCTGGAAGTGTCTTCAGAAACACCAGACTCTCTTGATATTGTTCAAGGCTGGCTCCATCAGCCACTAAGTGGATGGACTGGATGGTACTGACCACGATGAGGGCCATCTGTTGAACTGCTTGGGAACCGTCAGCGCAAATTGGAAGCAGTCCTCCAAGCAGCGTTCCCACAGGATTCTCCAGCACTTCCCTGCTGTCATCACACCGTGAAAACACCACGAGCATCTCCGAGATGATGTGTACTGCTCTCTCGTTTATTGTCTTCCATCGACCAGATCCCCTCCTCAATCTTCTGGATGATTTCGTCCTTATCTTCAGTCTCAGCAATGATCTTCTCCATTGCCACACAAAAGACACAAATTAGAGGCTTTATCATTGAGTCTGCTTGTGAAAGTCCTCTGATTCTGCTCATTGAATTCTGTCTTCAATCTCTCCCTCAAGTTGGGAAGGTATTGATCAGTTCACCAGAGCAGTTTGCTTGATCTCCTCTCTCAGCGTCTCTCCTGCACAAGTGCACAGAACGTTTCAGTTTGTTGTGTTTTACATGGCCCTGCGATGATGTGTTGTCATGGTTCTCATTGGGAAGACAGCGGCCGTCAGTTGTGATGTTGTCCTGAGCTCCCAGTGAGTGTCGTGTGCTGGGATTTTCAAAAACAAACATTCCGTGAGGAGTCATCGAGATTATGACATAGAGTCAGGGCCCATGTCATAGATTCTTTGGCTGATCGTGTCATTGTCAGAGAGTCATACAGCACAGAAACAGACCTTTTGGTCAAACCAATCCATGCTGAATGTAATCCCAAATTAAACTCGTCCCATCTGCTTGGTCTTAGCCCATATCTGTCAAAACCATTCCTATTTGTGTACTTATCTAAACATGTTTTAGACATTATAATTGTACCAATATCAACCATTTCCTCAGGAAGTTTATCCCCACGTGAAGAACACTTCATCTCCCCATACACTCTTTATATTGATTCAGAGATTGAATTGAACAAAGTTGTCTCCAACTACGATACGACTGTTCTATTCTTCTCTAGAACCTCATTATCTTTATTCATCCATTTCCCCTTAACCATTCCAGCCTCACCCTTCACTCTCACAGAAACGCGTGCTGCATAATTAAAATACGAATATGAGTGCTCGTTCACAGACAAGAGTACAATAAGTCTTACCTTTGTCTGATCTGTCGGCGATTTCTCTGTTGCAGGATCTTTTGTCGAGTCATTTAACATGGAGTCAGGCCTTTCATTCAAATCAATCCATCCTGAACATTATTCCAAAGTGAAACAGACCCACCTGCCTTCTCTGGGGCTTTATCCCTCCAAACATTTCTTATTCTTGTGCTTATCTAACTGTCAATTTTGTTTAAAAAGAACTGAAAATGAATCAAAAGAAAACATTTAGACTAAAATGTGATAAACTGTCAGAATTCTCCAAGTAAATGTGGATCTAAGCCTGAGTTTCAGGAGCAGGTGCAGGATCAATGCATCCTTCAGTCAACCTTCAGAAACGAGATAACGAGAATCCAGAGAAAGTATATTCCTGTTAGGGTGAAAGGAAAGGCTGGTAGGAATAGGGAATGCTGGATGACTAAAGAAATTGAGGGTTTGGTTAAGAAAAACAAGGAAGCATATGTAAGGTATAGACAAGATAGATCGAGTGAATCCTTAGAAGAGTATAAAGGAAGTAGGATTATACTTAAGAGGGAAATCGGGAGGGCAAAAATGGGACATGAGATAGCTTAGGCCAGTAGAATTAAGGAGAATGCAAAGAGTTTTTACAAACATATTAAGGACATAAGTGTAACTAGGGAAAGAATGGGGCCCCTCAAAGATCAGCAAGGAGGCCTTGGTGTGGAGCCACAGAAAATTGGGGAGGTACTAAATGAGTATTTTGCATCAATCATTCCTGTGCAAAAGGGTATGGAAGATATAGACTGTCAGTAAATACATGGTGACATCTTGCAAAATGTCCATAGTTGAGAGGAGGGAGTGCTGGATGTCTTGAAATGCATAAAAGTGGATAAATCCCCACGACCTGATCAGGTGTACCCTAGAATTCTGTGGGAAACTAGAGAACTGATTACGAGGCTTCTTGCAGAGAGATTTGTATCATCGATAGTCACAGGTGAGGTGCTGGAAGACTGGAGGTTGGCTAAAATGGTGCCACTGTTTCAGAAAGTTGGTCAGGACAAGCTAGGGAACTATGGATCATTGAGCCTGACGTCGGTGGTAGGCAAGTTGTTGGAGGGATTCTGGAGGGACAGGATGTACAAGTATTTCGAAAGGCAAGGACTGATTAGATACAGTCAACATGGCTTTATGTGTGGGAAATCATTTCTCACAAACTTGATTGATTTTGTTGAGGAATTAACAAAGCGGATTGATGAGTGCAGAGCGGTAGATGTGACCTGTATAGACTTCAGTAAGGCGTTCGACAAGGTTCCCCATGGGAGACTGATTAGCAAGGTTAGATCTCCTGGAATACAGGGAGAGCTAGCCATTTGGATATGGAACTGCCTCCAAGATAGAAGACAGATGGTGGTGGTGTAGGGTTGTTTTTCAGATTGGATGGCCGGGGCCAGTGGAGTGCCACAAGGATCGGTGATGGGTCCTCTACTTTTTGTCATTTACAAAAATGATTTGGATGTGAGCATAAGAGGTACAGTTAGTAATTTTGCAGATGACACCAAAATTGGAGGTGTAGTGAACAGCGAAGAGGGTTACCTCAGATTACAGCAGGATATGGACCAGATGTGCGAATGGGCTGAGAAGTGGCAGATGAAGTTTAATTCAGATAAATGCGAGGTGATGCATTTTGGGGAAGCAAATCTTAGCAGGACTTCTACACTTAATGGTAAGGTCCTAGGGAGTGTTGCTGAACAAAAAGACCTTGGAGTGCAGGTACATAGCTCCTTGAAAGTGGAGTTGCAGGTAGACAGGATACTGAAGATGGCGTTTGGTATGCTTTCCTTTATTGGTCAGAGTATTGAGTGCAGGAATTGGGAGGTCAAGTTGCGGCTGTACACGACATTGGTTAGGCCACTGTTGGAATACTGTGTGCAATTCTGGTCTCCTTCCTATCGGAAAGATGTTGTGAAACTTGAAAGGGTTCAGAAAAGATTTACAAGGATGTTGCCAAGGTTAGAGGATTTGAGCTGTAGGGAGAGGCTGAACAGGCTTGCACTGATTTCCCTGGAGCGTCGGAGGCTGAGGGGTGACCTTATAGAAGTTTACAAAATTATTAGGGACATGGATAGGGTAAACAGGCAAAGTCTTTTACCTGGGGTCAGGGAGTCCAAAGCTAGAGGGCGTAGGTTTAATGTGAGAGGGGAAAGATATAAAAGAGACCTTCGGGGCAACATTTTCACACAGAGGGTGATACGTGTATGGAATGAGCTGCCAGAGGAATTGGTGGAGGCTGGTACAATTGCAGCATTTAAGAGGCAGTTGGATGGATATATGAATAGGAAGGGTTAGGAGGGATTTGGGCCGGGTGCTGGTTTGTGGGAGTAGATTGGGTGGGCATATCTGGTTGGCATGGACAAGTTGGACCGAATGGTCTGTTTCCATGCTGTACATCTCTATGACGTTATGACTCTCTGAGTCTATAACCAGTTTCAATTTTTTTTGATTTTCCAACATCCCTCAAGATAGGGGTCATTCCTGCTCAAAGCAATGGTTGGCACATTCCATTATTTGGGGGAACACGTTCTCTCCCAAATTCCCTTCACTGATGAACTCTTCACATTACATCATCTGAGGAATCCTAATCAGATCAATTACCATTGCAGTGTATGGCAGCAAGTGGAAGCAACTAGATTCTCCTTTCCAATATCCTGGATTTCTGACCCATCTGACTTTTGGTCATTTTGCAAATTTTCATAACTGCCTCACCCTCTCAATCTCCTTGTGGATATATGATGCATGGTGTTAAACTTTCTGACCCTTCCTGAAGCAGCTGATTTTTTCTCTCATGAGTTGGAGACCATTCCTCCCCATCATGGTGCTGTAATGATCAAAGTCTACTTTCAGATATTCTAAAATCTCACTGGCAGTGGTTGACATCAATTGATATAATTCCCAGCGGTCAAAATAGTGATTGACATTGACAAGATAATTAGTTTGGATGAAATTGAAGAGTTCCGTGCCAAGCTTCCTCCATCGTTTGTCTGGGATCATTGCTCCTTGCACCATTTGGAGAATTATCTGTCTGAGTCAATGTCTCAGCTGGGTTGACAACTTCCAGAGCATTTTGATCTGGACAATTGTGCACTGTCTTAATACCTGTAACTTTCTTTCTCGGGAGCACTACTTTCAACAGCACGTAAGCAATGTGCATTGTGGATTTGGAAGTTGAAGTTGAAGTATTCAGGGACAATTACATGAAGTTCATTTTGTCACTGGTGCACACTCCTCGCACAGTATATCAGTGCCGGAGGGAGTGATTATTGGAGGTAGTAAATGAGGAGACGGACAGGTGGCTACTTTGTCGATAGTATTTTGCCATAATGCACCCTGCTGATACCCCGTGGTATTCTGGTGTGAAGCCTCGGCACCAACCACTGATGACTCGTGCGATGACGGAAATTGGTGGCAAAACTCAGCAGGTCGGCAGCATCTGTGGGAAGAAAGCAGAGTTAGTGTTTCAAGTCCAGTGGCTCTTCATCAGAAGTGACCATAAAAGAAAAGGGAGTATTGCAGTCAAGCTAAAAGATTGGCTGAGAGACAGAAATCAGTTGGTTTTGATGATTAATTGTGCCTTGAACCTCAGGAAAGCATGTGCTGGAACTCCCAGGTGACCCCATTGTACACCAGGTTTCCAGAGCCACTTGCTTTCCTGAACTCTATTAATTATTGGGACATGATTTTATCAATTGGAATTACATATTCCTTAAACTATTCTCCTGACAACAAACATTAAACCAAACAGAAATGTCACCCCTCGGCAATTTGATGCTACTTTTGGAAAAGAAGAAAGTATCATTTCTGTCCCTTAGTGTCAGAAAGTCCCAATCTTGACTGCTGCCAGCCAATCAGAATTCCATAGTGTTGTTAAGTGAAAGTGTGGATAAATGTACCCTGATTAACGTTGACTGGTTGGCAGTAACCCTTTTTAACTGAATCAGATTACGCAGTGAGATAGACAGAGGGGATAAGTGTCAGGGAAAGGTCCAACACAACTTTATCGAACACTTCATTGAGGAAAAACTGTATTGATCAGACTCTACTGTGTACCTTAAATGAACTCTATCAATCTCTTCAGAGGACTTGTCAGTCAACAGTCTTAAATCTTGAAGTAAACCCTCTCAAATTTGCATTAGCTATCTACTTCTGATACACATTTCTGAGAATATACTACACCCTTAAATCAGATCTCCAAACAGGGATTTGAATCTTCTATTTGAAAAGTCTGGTAATACCTATTCATTAAGGCTGGGATCGGCTGCTCCTTGGTCTTTGAGGGTTGGATGGGTTTCAAGATCTGCAGTCATTGATTTGTACTTCCTCTCTCCTCTCGAGTTGGCTCTGGTCTATGGGTTGTCTTGTCAAGATAGTCTGTCTGGGTCTCTTCTGTCTGATGATGGTGACAAGGTACAAAGAGCTCAGCTGCCAGTTGACAGTGCTCCCTGTAGATATTGTTGAAGAAGAGACAAAAAGCAGAGTTCCAGGTTGCCCTTTTATCCCGCTTGTTGTGCTCTTCTTGAGATTTCTGTGTCCTGTGTCCAATACAAGCATTGGTCAGGGGGCAGGAAGTTTGTGTGAAATGTTTACGTTCCATAAATGGAGTTTGCAGATCATGGTTTTGAACCTTCAATTGTCAAATGCTGTTCTTGCCACATTATGCCTCTGGCCTGCTATTGCTCCGGGTGCCACCAGGTTTACAAAGCATTCTTCAAACACATCGGGTTCACAGACGAGTGTACAATGATACATCCTGAAACAATGTGGTCATAAGCTCCTGGCCAGGCAGTTCCATGTCTGTCCGATTTTGACTGGGCATTGATTGTCCAAGGCCTGGCTGCATGAATACAAACTGTTTCAGCTCCGAAGAGTCCGGCTAGGTTTTAACTTGATCTCCACATTTTGAGTTTTTATCCATTGTCATGAAAACAAGTCAATTCAATATTTCTTGCACTCACCTGGAGATCATAGGTCACCTGACGACAACAGTCAGTATTGTTGAGACACACAGGCAACATGGATCTTAGAAACTGGCAAGTATGTGATGTGTGTTCTGGGAGGGATGGAGCACCTGTATAAAGGAGGGATCTAAAGGGGATGGGGCCAGGTTTTGGACATTAGGTGAGGTGACACAAAGTAGCAATGACTTGGGTGGTGGGTGTACTCATGAGCTCACGGGGATCCCAAATGATGACTTTCTACTTGTTTCCCACTTTTTCAGCTCAGATGATGAAAAAATTGTCCTTTCAATTCTAATCACCAACTGTTATAATATTGTTACAATTAGAATTAAGTTTATTGCGAAAAGTGAACAAAGTCGGCATTTGTGCTGCTACCCTGGGTGAAAAAATCCCGAGGTACAAAATCTTAGTTATAAAATAGAAAAATGAAATGAACAAGTTGATACAGATATTAACCTAATTTTTCCTGGGTTAACCAAAATGAAACGAAATGCTTGGTGATCACCTAACGATTAAAAATGTCACTGGTAATGTTATTCTCCATTTTGCAAAATTAATGTGTGTATTTATATTGTGCTGTAATCCAGCGGTAACAAATGGAACTGTGCAGTAACTTTGTAAAAGCTGAAGTCTTGGTTTAAAAGGTGTTGGGATGTACAATATGGACTTTTTATCAGTAAGAGAATGTGTTTGATCATAGAATTGTGGAATGTAAATATCACATAATTAATTAGATGACAGAAAGGTAACAGCATGAGCAAGCTCGGTCTGAGGTCAAAATTTCTTAAGGCCAAGAAATAACACTCTTTTCAGGGAGAAATAAGCAAATCCTAATCAGCAATTAATCAAACTAGCCTCAAAAAATATTTGTTATTTTTGCCAATGGTCAAACTGATCATTTGCATAAAACTGCATAGGGTTAACAATAGATAATACAGCCTTGTTTGTATGGGTGGGGTGTTTGTTGAAAGTGCACAAAGCTAGTCAGATTGAATCCACTAGAAATTGTGTCAACTGAAAAAATTTGAACAAGATGATGCAATGAGAAGTCCATTCAATGCTATCTATGGATAAGAGCCTGCCAAAATTGGCAAAACATTGGGTGGTGTGGTAGCTCAGTGGTCAGCGCTGCAACCCTCGTTGCAGCAGGGCCTGGGTTCAATTCCCACCTTGAGCTTGCACATTCTCCCTTTCTCTGTGCCAGTTTCCTCCCACAATCTGAAAGACGCAGACCAGGAGAATTGTCATGCTGAAGTGCCCAAAGTGTGAAGTGCATTAGTCAGGGGTAAATATGGGGTAGGGGATTGGGTGGGTTACTCTTCAGAGGGGTGTTGTGAATTTGTTGGACTGAAAGGCCTGTTTCCATACTATAGGAGAATCAATATAAAAAGCAGCTCCATCCACACTTAGCTGATAACAAACAGTGGCTTTATCAATTTTTCCAGCACCACACTCTTGACTCGAATCTCCAGCATCTGCAGTCTTCACTTTTGACTATGAAGAGTCGAGAGAAGGTTGGTGCATGCTGGATCAACATTTTAGGATGTGTGAATTCTCCAATTCGATTCATTATTTTGGCCAATGCTTTCATGCAAAAGGGATCATGAGAAACCTGCAGAAGATGGAAGCCGTGAGGAAATTTCCGTGACCCAGAAAAGCAACAGATTTTGAGTAGTTCATGGAATGGTGAGCCTAGTGAGATAATCCAAAACCTGCTGGGCAAATTAATGATTCTCTCAGGCAATCTTTGATCAAGATCTGGTGTGTTAATAGTGAAAAATCACACAACACCAGGTTAGAGAGCAATAAGTTTATTTTGGGGCACTAGCTTTCAGAGTGCTGCTCCTTCATCAGGTGTTTGTGTATGTTGATGATTGAGCAGCAATCAAAGACATGCCCGTGTTGTTCAATGTCCTTTCACATTATGATACTGAGTCACCAACAACAGCAGGATCAATAGGCACATCATTCACAAGTCGGGGAGAATCTTATCTAGACTCAGCATGAATGCATCTGGTGACCACTCCCCTACACATCCAAAGCCCTCAGTGATGCAGAATAATGGTGATATGGAGAAAGAACTGCTTCCAATAAATTGGTTGTGCAAGAAATTCTCTGATTCCATATTAGGCCTATTAATAAAATTTGAAACTGACTGCCTGCCATTAATAACCTTAGTACACACAAAGGAAGTTTCTAGAATGCCTCTCAGAATCCAGAATTTTCAACTGGGGCTAAAGTGATGTGTATTGTTTTTGGAAATATATTCAGGGAAATACTGGACAATGGCTGACACTCTTTCAAGGTTTCCCAACTACAATCTAGGTCAGGGAAATAAAACAAAATTCAGGATATCAAGACCGACACAGCCTTAACAATTCACGATTTGTCAACGACAACAAAGACGTTGCAAGAATCTTTTGAATGGACACAGATTTGCATGTCGTCTTGACGGCTGGCTGGATTGGTCCATTTTTTAATAAAACAGCTGTTATTTTGAACAATGCTTTCACATCTGTATTAATGACAATCATAGAGATGTACAGCACAAAACAGAACTTCGGTCCAACTCGTCCATGTCGACCAGATATGCCAACCTCTGTGCTCGCTTTGACAAACAGGAATTCTCTGCGTCCCATGTCCCACCTATCCCCGCGCCCGCCTCCAGTGCTCCCCCTCCATTCTGGTAATGACATCACTTCCCATTTGCTCATCAACAACATCAACTCTTCTGCCTTCCTCACAATACTCCCATCATTAAAATAAATGTCATCTAGTCTGGCAATGACCCCTTGTATCATAACGTGAAAATAATCAAGTTATTTCTGCAATGACTTAGTCTCTGGTGTATGCTTCCCTGTGCATCACTCTCGACACTGTCTCCGTTATTCCATCTCCTGCTGGCAAATTTGCTTAAACCCCCACCAACATCGCACCAGCGGCATTCCCCGGAAGGGTGATGGCCCCGTTGTGGTTTGGATACAAATCATCAGGCTTGGACAGTCCCTACCTTCACAGTGATCCAGACATCTAAAGCCCTCCCTCTGCTCCAGCACATTGATCTGTTCTATCCACTTGTTCCTATATTCACCTGCATGTAATACCAGAACAATTCAGAGGTTACAACCTTTGAGGTCCTGTTTTTTAATCTGCTGCATAGCTCCCTACATTCTTGTCACTGGACCTCTTCCCTCATTCTGCCAATGTCATTGGTCCCTATTAGAAGTACCTCTGACCCTTTACCCTTCCCCCTGTCAGAATGCTGTGTAGCGGTTCAGTGACATCTTTGACCCTGGCCCCAGGAAGGCAAGTCACCATCCTGCAGTGATGTCTGTGACTGAAGAAATACCTGTGAGTGCCCCTCATGACTGAGATTCCCACCAATATTGTTCTCCCGGTCTTTCTGATCCCCACCTTGTGCAGCTGAGCTCTGGCTGCACTCCCCAGAGGAACCGTCACTCTCACTCTTTTCCAACACAGAAAATCGCTTCCTAAGTGAGATGTACTGTGGGGCTTTCGTGAATCTCTGACTACCACTGACTAGTAGTCAATGTCATTCAGAAACACTTCAGCTGCCAGGTGACCATGCCCAAGCTCTAAAGCCCCATTCTGAAGCTGATCAAACCAATACTACATCCTGCAGGTGTGGTCAGGGAAGGTGCGTGCAGACCCCGAGCCTTGTCCTCTCTCCATCCGCTGCCCTGGGGAGAGATGAAGCCAATGGTCCAGCAGTCACTACTCCCAGACTGTGAGTGCATTGATGTGACACGTGCAGGTACAACAACATTGCTGCAGTTTATTTAAAGTGAAACAGAATATTATTTACAATAACCTTAATTATTTACAACATGTACAAATATAACTGAGAGATAGGTCTATTGATTTCATGAACTGGAGACTCTTGATGAGATCAACCAGAATTATGAAAAGTTGTATGTTTTTGGATCAGTTTCTAAGAATATGTAAGTATCTGGAGGAGATTAATTTTTGTTACAATGTCCACGATCTGGAGGAGATCAGTGCTGAGACAAGATTGAAGATCAAGAGAGACCACTTGCTGAGGACCTGACAGAGACCAGATGCTGTTAAAGATGTGAAGTCCATCAGATGTTGTGATCAACAGAGAAGATCTGTTGGTGTGACAGTAACATTGATGTGCAGAAGGTCTGTTTATTTATTGACGGTGAGGATCTGGATCTGGAGCAGAATAGTTGGTACAAGAAGACAAGGGTCTGGGCCATATTCCGAACCTGATGTGCTGAGTTCCCATTTGGGGACTATACAGCAGCAACTGCAAATTAATCTTTTACACCAGGAGGTCCAGCGGGTGATCCGGAAGCGATGGGTCTGCTTGGTGAGGAATGCTGCTAAGGCCGCTGCATGATCACAGTGATGGTCTTGGTTGGAACTGAAGGATACACCGTCTGAAATGTAGGAACTCACCATGTCAGACTAATCGTCAACGAGTTGATGTTAAATACTTTTCAGGAAGTTTTGGTAACTCTAGCTCTGTGCCCGAGATATGTCTCCGCTAAGGAGCAAGCCTTTGTGCATCCGGTTAATGAGAATATCATCTGCAGTGCTGCACGACAACACTGGATGGTTTTCTCACTCTTAGTATCCAAGTGCAACAGCAAGCACACGATGTTGGTGTGGAGCTGTCGCTGGAAATCACTAGACTCTCCAAATGTGGCCAATATTTCCAACATTTGGAAAGCTTCCACAGAGACTTGCTCACTTCCTTTCCCGAACAGTGGCTTAATCCTGGAGAGGATTGCATTTAAAAAGGGCCTGATTGTTTCTGCCGGTGCTTCAAGGATGTTTTTCTGCTGGCAAGACAACACAGCAAGTGTGAATACATCGCTGTTCTCTGGATTGTCCAACACGCTCAATAAGACATCGGTCACATTCCAACACCACCGTCTCACTCCAAAATCGATGTTTTTTAAAGCTCTGATGCAGAGAAACTGGGTAATGGGCAAGGAGTCGTACCAGCAGAGGTATTGTATAAAGCTGTTCATGAACATGTCTGTGAGGAGACCCAGCTCGGAAAGACACTGAGCGTTCAGGAGTTCCCCAAAGATGATGATGATAGGAATGGCCTGACAGTCTCAAATCTGAAGGATCTGGGAAGCCAGACGATGTACGGTCTTAGACAAATCATCACCTGCAGACGCTGTCATTGCCCTGGCCAGCAGAACAACACTCTGATCAAATCCAACCCCTCGTAGCTTTTGCCATCCTCCCACCATCACCATCTGGTCACAGTTGTCACTTTGGCCAATCAGATCAAACAGGGCCTGGAGTGACCTCACAAACCTTCATTCAGTGACCTACTATGATCAACATCAAACCCAGCGGTGAAAACTCTCTGCTGTGACTGAACGTCAGTATCAATGGGCAGAGAGAAACTCATCCCACTGGTGAGAGATACAAGTAGGCCACTGAAAATGTCTGGGAACAATGTCTTCACCATGTCTGCCACCCTGGGCTGAGTGAGTATCTCATATAGGCCGTGAATGGCAGTCAGCGAGACATTGGCTGAGTACATGTCCGCACTGATGGGGCAGCCTTTTCCCTCCAGTGAGTTCACGAGATGTTTGATCGTACTCACTGGACAGGCCCTCTGTCCTCCGCTGCTGCTCTCCACACATCCCTGAATAACTTGTCCCATAGGGAGCGACAGAGCCGGAGCTGGGACATAGCTGCTGCCGAGTGCTGTGAGGTCAGAGCAATTATTCATCGTCGAACACACCGTTTAACTTCCTGGTGAGGGATGATCTCCAAATGAAGCCCCAACACATGCAGGATCTTTGAGACCCAGTCCTGAAGTTGTTTTCGATCTTGCAGGTAGAGGTTTTCCAATAACAAGGAAGAGACTCAGGCACAGCTGGGATGTTGGTCCGACAGACTGCCACAGACCATGAGAAGCAGGTTGTCCAGCTGACAACGCGGCAGGCTTTGGCAAATCAGCTCCATCACTTGATGACACTTCTCAAACTGAGCTCCTTCGTCAGGGTCTGTCCGGTCTTCTGGAAGTGTCTTCAGAAACACCAGACTCTCTTGATATTGTTCAAGGCTGGCTCCATCAGCCACTAAGTGGATGGACTGGATGGTACTGACCGCGCTGAGGGCCATCTGTTGAACTGCTTGGGAACCGTCAGCACAAAGTGGAAGCAGTCCTCCAAGCAGCATTCCCACAGGATTCTCCAGCACTTCCCTCCTGTCATCACACCGTGAAAACACCACGGGCATCTCCGAGATGATGTGTACTGCTGTCTCTCACTTATTGTCTTCCATCGACCAGATCCCCTCCTCAATCTTCTGGATGATTTCGTCCTTATCTTCAGTCTCAGCAATGATCTTCTCCATTGCCACACAAAAGACACAAATTAGAGGCTTTATCGTTGAGTCTGCTTGTGAAAGTCCTCTGATTCTGCTCATTGAATTCTGTCTTCAATCTCTCCCTCAAGTTGGGAAGGTATTGATCAGTTCACCAGAGCAGTTTGCTTGATATCCTCTCTCAGCGTCTCTCCTGCACAAGTGCACAGATCGTTTCAGTTTGTTGTGTTTTACATGGCCCTGCGATGATGTGTTGTCATGGTTCTCATTGGGATGACAGCGGCCGTCAGTTGTGATGTTGTCCTGAGCTCCCAGTGAGTGTCGTGTGCTGGGATTTTCAAAAACAAACATTCCGTGAGGAGTCATCGTGATTATGACAGAGAGTGAGGGCCCATGTCATAGATTCTTTGACTGATCGTGTCATAGTCAGAGAGTCGTACAGCACAGAAACAGACCTTTTGGTCGAACCAGTCCATGCTGAATATAATCCCAAATAAACTCGCCTCATTTGCTTGGTCTTAGCCCCTATCCGTTCAAACCATTCCTATTTGTGTACTTATCTAAACATCTTTTAGACATTATAATTGTACCAATATCAACTATTTTCGCAGGAAGTTTATCCACACGTGAAGAACACTTCCTCTCCCCATACACTCTTTATATTGATTCAGAGATTGAATTGAACAAAGTTGTCTCCATCTAAGATATGACTGTTCTATTCTTCTCTAGAACCTCAATATCTTTGTTCATCCATTGCCCCTTAATCATTCCAGCCTCACCCTTCACTCTCACAGAAATGCATGCTGCATAATTAAATTATGAATATGAGTGCTCGTTGACAGGCAAGAGTCCAATAAATCTTACCTTTGTCTGATCTGTCGGTGATTTCTCTGTTGCAGGATCTTTTGTCGAGTCATTTAACATGGAGTCAGGCCTTTCATTCAAATCAATCCATACTGACCATTATTCCAAAGTGAATCAGACCCACCTGCCTTCTCTGGGGCATTATCCCTCCAAACATTTCTTATTCATGTACTTATCTAACTGTCAATTTTGTATAAAAAGAACTGAAATTGAATCAAAAGAAAACATTTAGACTAAAATGTGATAAACTGTCAGAATTCTCCAAGTAAATGTGGAACTAAGCCTGGGTTTCAGGAGCAGGTGCAGGATCAATGCATCCTTCAGTCAACCTTCAGAAACAAGATAACAAGAATCCAGAGAAAGGATATTCCTGTTAGGGCGAAAGGAAAGGCTGGTAGGTATAGGGAATGCTGGATGACTAAAGAAATTGAGGGTTTGGTTAAGAAAAAGAAGGAAGCATATGTAAGGTACAGACAAGACAGATCGAGTGAATCCTTAGAAGAGTATAAAGGAAGTAGGATTATACTTAAGAGGGAAAGCGGGAGGGCAAAAAGGGGACATGAGATAGCTTAGGCAAGTAGAATTAAGGAGAATGCAAAGAGTTTTTACAAAGATATTAAGGACAAAAGGGTAACGAGGGAAAGAATGGGGCCCCTTAAAGATCAGAAAGGAGGCCTTGGCGTGGAGACACAGAAAATTGGGGAGGTACTAAATGAGTATTTTGCATCAAAGATTCCTGTGGAAAAGGGTATGGAAGATATAGACTGTTGGTAAATAGATGGTGACATCTTGCAAAATGTCCATATTACAGAGGAGGGAGTGCTGGATGTCTTGAAATGCATAAAAGTGGATAAATCACCTCGACCTGATCAGGTGTACCCGAGAATTCTGAGGGAAGCTAGAGAACTGATTACTCGGCTTCTTGCTGAGATATTTGTATCATCGATAGTCACAGGTGAGGTGCTGGAAGACTGGAGGTTGGCAAACGTGGTGCCAGTGTTTCAGAAAGTTGGTAAGGACAAGCCAGGGAACTATGGATCAGTGAGCCTGACGTCCCTGGTGGGCAAGTTGTTGGAGGGATTCTGGAGGGACAGGATGTACAAGTATTTCGAAAGGCAAGGACTGATTAGATATAGTCAACATGGCTTTATGTGTGGGAAATCATTTCTGACAAACTTGATTGATTTTTTGGGGAATTATCAAAGCGGATTGATGAGGGCAGAGCAGTAGATGTGATCTATAAGGACTTCAGTAAGGCGCTCTACAACATTCCCCATAGGAGTCTGATTAGCAAGGTAAGATCTCATGGAATACAGGGAGAGCCAGCCATTTGGATACAGAACTGCCTCCAAGATAGAAGACAGAGGGTGGTGGTGGAGTGTTGTTTTTCCGACTGGAGGCCTGTGACAAGTGGAGTGCCACAAGGATCGGTGCTGGGACCTCTACTTTTGGTCACTTACATAAATGATTTGGAGTGAGCATAAGAAGTACAGTTAGTAAGTTTGCAGATGACACCAAAATTGGAGGTTTAGTGAACAGCGAAGAGGGTTACCTCAGATTACAACAGGATCTGGACCTGATGGGCGAATGGGCTGAGAAGTGGCAGATGAAGTTTAATTCAGATAAATGCAAGGTGATGCATTTTGGGGAAGCAAATCTTAGCAGGACTTATAAACTTAATGGAAAGCTCCTAGGGAGTGTTGCTGAACAAAGAGACCTTGGAGTGCAGGTGCATAGCTCCTTGAAAGTGGAGTTGCAGGTAGACAGGATAGTGAAGAAGGCGTTTGGTATGCTTTCCTTTATTAGTCAGAGTATTGAGTACAGGAATTGGGAGGTCAAGTTGCAGCTGTACACGACATTGGTTAGGCCACTGGTGGAATACTGTGTGCAATTCTGGGCTCCTTCCTATCGTAAAGATGTTGTGAAACTTGAAAGGGTTCAGAAAAGATTTATAAGGATGTTGCCAAGGTTAAAGGATTTGAGCTGTAGGGAGAGGCTGAACAGGCTTGCACTGTTTTCCCTGGAGTGTCGGAGGCTGAGGGGTGACCTCATAGAAGTTTACAAAATTATTAGGGGCATGGATAGGGTAAACAGGCAAAGTCTTTTACCTGGGGTCAGGGAGTCCAGAGCTGGAGGGCATAGGTTTAATGTGAGAGGGGAAAGATATAAAAGAGACCTACGGGGCAACATTTTCACACAGAGGGTGGTACGTGTATGGAATGAGCTGCTAGAGGAATTGGTGGAGGCTGGTACAATTGCAGCATTTAAGAGGCAGTTGGATGGATATATGAATAGGAAGGGTTTGGAGGGATTTGGGCCGGGTGCTGGTTGGTGGGAGTAGATTGGGTTGGCATATCTGGTTGGCATGGACGAGTTGGACCGAATGGTCTGTTTCTTTGCTGTGCATCTCTATGATGTTATGACTCTCTGAGTCTATAACCAGTTTCAATTTTTTTTGATTTTCCAACATCCCTCAAGATAAGGGTCATTCCGGCTCAAAGCAATGGTTAGCACATTCCATTATTTGGGGGAATACATTCTCTCCCAAATTCCCTTCACTGATGTACTCTTCACATTACATCATCTGAGGAATCCTAATCAGATCAATTACCATTGCAGTGTATGGCAGCAAGTGGAAGCAACTAGATTCTTCTTTCCAATATCCTGGATTTCTGACCCATCTGATTTTTGGTCATTTTACAAATTTTCATAACTGCCTCACCCTCTCAATCTCCTTGTGGATATATGATGCATGGTGTTGAACTTTCTGACCCTTCCTGAAGCAGCTGATTTTTTCTCTCATGAGTTGGAGACCATTCCTCCCCATCATGGTGCTGTAATGATCAAAGTCTACTTTCAGATATTCTAAAATCTCACTGGCAGTGGTTGACATCAATTGATATAATTCCCAGCGGTCAAAATAGTGATTGACATTGACAAGATAATTAGTTTGGATGAAATTGAAGAGTTCCGTGCCAAGCTTCCTCCATCGTTTGTCTGGGATGATTGCTCCTTGCAGCATTTGGAGAATTATGTGTCTGAGTCAATGTCTCAGCTGGGTTGACAACTTCCAGAGCATTTTGATCTGGACAATTGTGCACTGTCTTAATACCTGTAACTTTCTTTATAGGGAGCACTAATTTCAACAGCACGTACGCAATGTGCATTGTGGATTTGGAAGTTGAAGTTGAAGTTTTCAGGGACAATTACATGAAGTTCATTTTGTCACTGGTGCACGCTCCTCACACAGTATATCAGTGCCGGAGGCAGTGATTATTGGAGGTAGTAAATGAGGAGCCAGACAGGTGGCTACTTTGTCGGGAGTATTTTGCCATAATGCACCCTGCTGATACCCCGTGGTATTCTAGTGTGAAGCCTAAGCACCAACCACTGATGACTAGTGCGAAGACGGAAATCGGTGGGAAAACTCAGCAGGTCTGCAGCATCTGTGGGAAGAAAGCAGAGTTAGTGTTTCAAGTCCAGTGGCTCTTCATCAGAACTGACCATAAAAGAAAAGGGAGTATTGCAGTCAAGCTAAAAGATTGGCTGAGAGACAGAAATCAGTTGGTTTTGATGAGTAATTGTGCCTTGAACATCAGGAAAGCATGTGCTGGAACTCCCAGGTGACCCCATTGTACACCAGGTTTCCAGAGCCACTTGCTTTCCTGAACTCTATTAATCATTGGAACATGATTTTATCAGTTGGAATTACATATTCCTTAAACTATTCTCCTGACAACAAACATTAAACCAAACAGAAATGTCACCCCTCGGCAATTTGATGCTACTTTTGGAAAAGAAGAAAGTATCATTTCGGTCCCTTAGTGTCAGAAAGTCCCAATCTTGACTGCTGCCAGCCAATCAGAATTCCATAGTGTTGTTAAATGAAAGTTTGGAAAAAAGTACCCTGATTAACGTTGACTGGTTGGCAGTAACCCTTTTTAACTGAATCAGATTACGCAGTGAGATAGACAGAGGGGACAAGTGTCAGGGAAAGGTCCAACACAACTTTATTGAACACTTCATTGAGGAAAAACTGTATTGATCAGACTCTACTGTGTACCTTAAATAAACTCTATCAATCTCTTCAGAGGACTTGTCAGTCAACAGTCTTCAATCTTGAAGTAAACCCTCTCAAAGTTGCATTAGCTTATCTACTTCTGATACACATTTCTGAGAATATACTACACACTTAAATCAGATCCCCAAACAGGTATTTGAATATTCGGTTTGAAATGTCCGGTAATAGTATTCATTAAGGCTGGGATCGGCTGCTCCTTTGTCTTTGAGGGTTGGCTGTGTTTCAAGATCTGCAGTCATTGATTAGGACCTTTCGGGTTGGTTCTGGTTGATGGGTTGTCTTGTCAAGATGGTCTGTCTGGGTCTCTTCTGTCTGATGATGATGACAAGGTACAAGGAGCTGGAGGTACTGTGCAGCTCAGCTGCCAGTTGACAGTGCTCCCTGTAGGTATTGTTGAAGAAGATACAAAAAGCAAAGTTCCAGGTTGCCCTTTCTCCCTCTTGTTGCGCTCTTATTGAGGTCTCTGTGTCCTGTGTCCAATACTAGCATTGGTCAGGGGGCAGGTAGGTCAGGTGAAATGCTTATGTTCCATAAATGGAGTTTGCAGAACATGGTTTTGAACCTTCAGTTGTCAAATGCAGTTCTTGCCACACTACCCCTCTGGCCTGCTATTGCTCCGGGTGCCACCAGGTTTACAAAGCATTCTTCAAACAAATCGGGTTCACAGACGAGTGTACAATGATACATTCTGAATCAATGTGGTCATAAGCTCCTGGCCAGGCAGTTCCATGTCTGTCCGATTTTGACTGGGCATTGATTGTCCAAGGCCTGGCTGCATGAATACAAACTGTTTCAGCTCCGAAGAGTCCGGCTAGGTTTTAACTTGATCTCCACATTTTGAGTTTTTATCCATTGTCATGAAAACAAATCAATTCAATATTTCTTGCACTCACTTGGAGATCATAGGTCACCTGACGACAACAGTCAGTATTGTTGAGACACACAGGCAATTTGGATCTTAGACACTGTCAAGTATGTAATGTGTGTTCTGGGAGGGATGCAGCACCTGTATAAAGGAGGGATCTAAAGGGGATGGGGCCAGGTTTTGGACATTAGGTAAGGTGACACAAAGTAGCAATGACTTGGGTGGTGGGTGTACTCATGAGCTCACGGGGATCCCAAATGATGACTTTCCACTTGTTTCCCACTTTTTTAGCTCAGGTGATAAAAAAGCTGTCCTTTCAATTCTAATCACCAACTGTGTTAAAATATTGATAGAATTAGAATTAAGTTTTTTGCGAAAAGTGAACAAAGTCGCCATTTCTGCTGCTACCCTGGGTGAAAAAATCCCGAGGTACCAAATCTTATTTATAAAATAGAAAAATGAAATTAACATGTTGATACAGATATTAACCTAATTTTTCCTGGGTTAGCCAAAATGAAACGAAATGCTTGGTGATCGCCTAACGATTAAAAATGTCACTGGTAATGTTATTCTACATTTTGCAAATGTAATGTGTGTATTTATATTGTGCTGTAATCCAGCGGTAACAATTGGAACTGTGCAGAAACTCTGTAAAACTGAAGTCTTGGTTTAAAAGGAGTTGAGATGTACAATATGGACTTTTTATCAGTAAGAGAATGTGTTTGATCATAGAATTGTGGAATGGAAATATCACATAATTAATTAGATGACAGAAAGGTAACAGCATTAGCAAGCTCGGTCTGAGGTCAAAATTTCTTCAGGCCAAGAAATAAAACTCTTTTCAGGGAGAAATAAGCAAATTGTAATCAGCAATTAATCAAACTCGCCTCAAAAAATATTTGTTACTTTTACCAATGGCCAAACTGATCATTTGCTGGAACCTGCACAGGATTAACAATAGATAATACAGCCTTGTTTGTATGGATGGGGATGTTTGTTTATAGTGCACAAAGCTAGTCAGATTGAATCCACTAGAAATTGTGTCAACTGAAAAAATTTGAACAAGATGATGCAATGAGAAGTCCATTAAATGCTATCTATGGATAAGAGCCTGCCAAAATTTGCAAAACATTGGGTGGTGTGGTAGCTCAGTGGTCAGCGCTGCAACCCTGGTTGCAGCAGGGGCCTGGGTTCAATTCCCACCTTGATCTTGCACATTCTCCCTTTGTCTGTGCCAGTTTCCTCCCACAATCTGAAAGATGCAGATCAGGAGAGTTGTCATGTTGAAGTGCCCACAGTGTGAGGTGCATGAGTCAGGGGTAAATATGGGGTAGGGGAATGGGTGGGTTACTCTTCAGAGGGGTGGTATGAATTTGTTGGGCTGAAAGGCCTGTTTCCATACTGTAGGAAAATTAATATAAAAAGCAGCTCCATCCACTCTTAGCTGATAACAAACAGTGGCTTTATCAATTTTTCCAGCACCACACTCTTGACTCTAATCTCCAGCATCAGTCCTCACTTTCGACTCAGATGGTAAGAAGAGTCTAGAGAAGGTTGGTGCATGCTGGATCAACATTTTAGGATATGTGAATTCTCCAATTCGATTCATTATTTTGGCTCATGGTTTCATGCAAAAGGGATCATGAGAAATCTGCAGAAGATGGAAGCTGTGAGGAAATTTCCGTGACCAAGAAAAGCCACCGATTTTGAATAGTTCATGGAATGGTGAGCCGAGTGAGATAATCCAAAACCTACTGAGCAAATTAATGATTCTCTTAGGCAATCTTTGATCAAGATCTGGTGTGTTAATAGTGAAAAATCACACAACACCAGGTTATAGAGCAATAAGTTTATTTTGGGGCACTAGCTTTCGGAGCACTGCTCCTTCATCAGGTGTTTGTGTATGTTGATGATTGAGCAGCAATCAAAGACATGCCCGTGTTGTTCAATGTCCTTTCACATTATGATACTGAGTCACCAACAACAGCAGGATCAATATGCACATCATTCACAAGTCGGGGAGAATCTTATCTAGACTCAGCATGAATGCATCTGGTGACCACTCCCCTACACATCCAAAGCCCTCAGTGATGCAGAATAATGGTGATATGGAGAAAGAACTGCTTCCAATAAATTGGTTGTGCAAGAAATTCTCTGACTCCATCTTAGGCCGATTCATAAAATTTGAAACTGACTGCATGCCATTAATAACCTGAGTACACACAAAGGAAGTTTCTAGAATGCCTCTCAGAATCCAGTATTTTCAACTGGGGCTAAAGTGATGTGTATTGTTTATGGAAATATATTCAGGGAAATACTGGACAATGGCTGACACTCTTTCAAGGTATCCCAACTACAATCTAGGTAAGGGAAATAAAAAAAATTCAGGATATCAAGACCTACTCAGCCTTAACAATTCACGATTTGTCAATGACAACAAACACTTTGAAAGAATCTTTTGAATGTACACAGATTTGCATGTCGTCTTGACGGCTGGCTGGATTGGTCCATTTTTTCAAAAGCAGCAGTTATGTTGAACAATGCTTTCACATCTGTATTAATGACAATCATAGAGATGTACAGCACAAAACAGACCCTTCAGTCCAACTCGTCCATGTCGACCAGATATGCCAACCTCTGTGCTCACTTCTACAAACAGGAATTTTCTGCGTCCCATGTCCCACCTATCCCCGTGCACGCCTCCAGTGCTCCCCCTCCACTTGGATCCATTCCCTATACCTCTTACCTGTCATCAATGTCTTCACTAGAAACTGTCAGTGCATCATTGACTGTTACATTTTTTCTCCTCCTCTCACCCACTCTCCCTGTCCACTTCTGAAATGGCATGACTTCGCTCTCTCAGGTCCAGTTCAAAATTTGTCATCACACTCACTGACAGGGGTGTTGCCCTTGGAATCTGGCAGGCTTAATATCAACTCTCTGACACTACTTCCTCCCTCTCCCTGAACCATGACCCCAAATGCCAACATCAAACAATTGTTGCCAGCAATGTCACTGACCTTCTTATATCGAGAGAACCTCCCCGACTGGATCCAGTTTTATAATCTCCCAGCTATCATCTCATCTTCAGTCTTGTCATTTTGCCACCATTGGGACTTGGTGTTGAGTTCAAAAGCTTCTGATTGTGAACCAAACCCCATTCATTCTCTTTTCTTTAGCTTTACTTGTTGCATTCTCTGTCACAATGTCCTCTCTGCCCTCTCCCACTCCATTGGGTTTTTTCATTCCCAATTTAGCTGGCGTATGTACCATTGATCTGCCATTCTCACCTTCCAATCACTTAATCACTATCAGTACTGTTTCCCCCAGCATCCCCCCCCACCAACCCCAGCCCCCAATTACCTAAATGCTGCCTCTCCGTACTTCACATCAGCTCTGGTGAAGAGTTATCTCGATTTGAAATGTTAGCGTGCTCTCTATCCATGAATGCTGCCAGCATGAAAATAAATGTCATCTCGTCTTGCCATGACCCCTTGTGTCATAATTTGAAAATAATCAGGTTATTTCTGCAATGACTTAGTCTGTGGTGTATGCTTCCCTGTGCATCACTCTCGACGCTGTCTCCGTTATTCCATCTCCTGCTGGCAAATTTGCTTAAACCCCCACCAACAGCACACCAGCGAAGGGTGATAGCCCCGTTGTGGTTTAGACACAAATCATCAGGCTTGGACAGGCCCTATCTTCACAGTGATCCAGACATCTAAAGCCCTCTCTCTGCTCCAGCACATTTATCTGTTCTATCCACTTGTTCCTATATGCACCAGCATGTAATACCAGAGCAATTCAGAGGTGACAACCTTTGAAGTCCTGTGTTTTAATCTGCTGCATAGCTCCCTACATTCTTGTCACAGGACCACTTCCCTCATCCTGCCGATGTCATTGGTCCCTATGAGAAGTACCCCTGACCCTTCACCCTTCCCCCTTTCAGAATGCTGTGTAGCGGTTCAGTGACATCTTTGACCCTGGCCCCAGGAAGGCAAGTCACCATCCGGCACTGATGTCTGTGACTGAAGAAATACCTGTGTGTGCCCCTCATGACTGAGATTCCCACCAATATTGTTCTCCCGGTCTTTCCGATCCCCACCTTGTGCAGCTGAGCTCTGGCTGCACTCCCCAGAGGAACCGTCACTCTCACTCTTTTCCAACACAGAAAATCGCTTCCTGAGTGAGATGTACTGTGGGGCTTTCCTGAATCTCTGACTACCACTGAATAGTGGTCAGTGTCAGTCAGAAACACTTCAGCTGCCAGGTGACCATGCCCAAGCTCTAAAGCCACATTCTGCAGCTGATCAAACCAGTACTACATCCTGCAGGTGTGGTCAGGGAAGGTGAGTGCAGACCCCGAACCTTGTCCTCTCTCCATCCGCTGCCCTGGGGAGAGATGACCCCAATGGTCCAGCAGTCACTACTCCCAGACTGTGAGTGCATTGATGTGATACGTGCAGGTACAACAACATTGCTGCAGTTTATTTAAAGTGAAACAGTATATTATTTACAATAACCTTAATAATTTACAATATGTGCAAATATAACTGAGAGATAGATCTATTGATTTCATGAACTGGAGCCTCTTGATGAGATCAACCAGAATTATGAAAAGTTGTATGTTTTTGGATCAGTTTCTAAGAATATGTAAGTATCTGGAGGAGATTAATTTTTGTTACAATGTCCACGTTCTGGAGGTGCTCAATTCTGAGATAACGTTAAAGATCGAGAGAGACCACTTGCTGAGGACCTGACAGAGATCAGATGCTGTTAAAGATGTGAAGACCATCAGATGTTGTGATCAACAGAGAAGATCCGTTGGTGTGACAGTAACATTGATGTGCAGAAGGTCTGTTTGTTTATTGACAGTGAGGATCTGGATCTGGAGCAGAATAGTTGGTACAAAAGACAAGGGTCTGGGCCATATTCGAAACCTGATGTGCTGAGTTCCCAATGGGGACGAGATAGCAGCAACTGCAAATTAATCCTTTATACCAGGAGGCCCATCGGGTGATCCGGAAGCGATGGGTCTGCTTGGTGAGGAATGCTGCTAAGGCCGGTGCATGATCACAGTGATGGTCCTGGTTGGAACTGAAGGATACACAGTCTGAAATGTAGGAACTCACCATGTCAGACTAATCGTCAACGAGTTGATGTTAAATACTTTTCAGGAAGTTTTGGTAACTTTAGCTCTGTGCCCGAGATATGTCTCAGCTAAGGAGCAAGCCTTTGTGGATGCAGTGGATGACAATATCATCTACAGTGTTCACTACGATACTGGATGGTTTTCTCACTCTTAGTATCCAAGTGCAACAGCAAGCAAACGATGTTGGTGTGGAGCTGTCACTGGAAATCACTTGACTCTCCAAATGTGGCCAATATTTCCAAAATTTGGAAAGCTTCCACAGAGACTTACTCACTTCCTTTCCTGAACAGTGGCTGAATCCTGGAGAGGATTGCATTTAAAAAAGGCCTGATTGTTTCTGCCGGCGCTTCAAGGATGTTTTTCTGCAGGCAAGACAACACAGCAAGTGTGAATACGTCGCTGTTCTCTGGATGGCCTAACAGGCTCACTAAGACATCGGTCACTTTCCAACAACACCGCCTCACTCCAAAATCGATGTTTTTCAAAGCTCTGATGCAGAGTAACTGGGTAATGGGCAAGGAGTCGTACCAGCAGAGGTATTGTATGAAGCTGTTAATGACCATGTCTGTGAGACCCAGCTCGGAAAGACACTGAGTGTTCAGGAGTTCCCCAAAGATGATGATGATAGGAATTGCCTGACAGTCTCAAATCTGAAGGATCTGGGAAGCCAGACGATGTACAGTCTTAGACAAATCATCACCTGCAGATGCTGTCATTGCCCTGGCCAGCAGAACAACACTCTGATCAAATCCAACCCCTCGTAGCTTTTGACATCCTCCCAAAATCACCATCCGGTCACAGTTGTCATTTTGGCCAATCAGATCAAACTGAGCCTGGAGTGACCTCACAAACCTTCATTCAGTGACCTACTATGATCGACATCAAACCCAGCGGCGAAACCTCTCTGCTGTGACAGCATGTCAGTATCACTGGGCAGAGAGAAACACATCCCACTGGTGAGAGATACAAGTAGGCCACTGAAAATATCTGGGAACAATGTCTTCACCATGTCTGCCACCCTGGGCTGAGTGAGTATCTCATATATGCCGTGAATGGCAGTCAGTGAGACATTGGCTGAGTACATGTCCGCACTGACGGGGCAGCTATTTCCCCCCAGTGAGTACACGTGATGTTTGATCGTACTCACAGGACATTCTATCCTCAGCTGCTGCTCTCCACACATCCCTGATGAACGTGTCCCCTAGGGGGTGACAGAGCTGGAGCTGGGACATAGCTGCTGCTGAGTGCTGTGAGGTCAGAGCAGTTATTCCTCGTCGAAAACACCGTTTAACCTCCTGGTGAGGGATGATCACCAAATGAAGCCCCAACACATGCAGGATCTCTGAGACCCAATCCTGAAGTTGTTTTCGATCTTGCAGGTAGAGGTTTTCCAATAACAAGGAAGCGACCCAGGCACAGCTGGGATGTTGGTCTGACAGACTGCCACAGACCATGAGAAGCAGGTTGTCGAGCTGAAAACGCGGCAGGCTTTGGCAAATCAGCTCCATCACCTGATGACACTTCTCAAACTGAGCTCCTTCCTCAGGGTCCGTCAGGTCTTCTGGAAGTGTCTTCAGAAACACTAAACTCTCTTGATATTATTCAAGGCTGGCTACATCAGCCACTAAGTGGATGGACTGGATGGTACTGACAGCGCTGAGGGCCATCTGTTGAACTGCTTGGGAACCGTCAGCACAAAGTGGAAGCAGTCCTCCAAGCAGCGTGCCCACAGGATTCTCCAGCACATCCCTGCTGTCATCACACCGTGAAAACACCATGGGCATCTCCGAGATGATGTGTACTGCTGTCTCTCGTTTATTGTCTTCCATCGACCAGATCCCCTCCTCAATCTTCTGGATGATTTCGTCCTTATCTTCAGTCTCAGAAATGATCTTCTCCATTGCCACACAAAAGACACAAATTAGAGGCTTTATCGTTGAGTCCGCTTGTGAAAGTCCTCTGATTCTGCTCATTGAATTCTGTCTTCAATCTCTACCTTGAGTTGGGAAGGTAATGATTCAGTTTACCAGAGCAGTTTGCTTGATCTCCTCTCTCAGCGTCTCTCCTGCACAAGTGCACAGATCGTTTCAGTTTGTTGTGTTTTCCATGACCCTGCGATGATGTGTTGTCATCGTTCTCATTGGGATGACAGCGGCCCTCAGTTGTGATGTTGTCCTGAGCTCCCAGTGAGTGTCGTGTGCTGGGATTTTCAAAAACAAACATTCCGTGAGGAGTCATTGAGATTATGACATAGAGTGAGGGCCCATGTCATAGATTCTTTGGCTCATCGTGTCATTGTCAGAGAGTCATACAGCACAGAAACAGACCTTTTGGTCAAACCAATCCATGCTGAATGTAATCCCAAATTAAACTCGTCCCATCTGCTTGCTCTTAGCCCATATCCATCCAAACCATTCCTATTTGTGTACTTATCTAAACATCTTTTAGACATTATAAATGTACCAATATCAACCATTTCCTCAGGAAGTTTATCCCCACGTGAAGAACACTTCATCTCCCCATACACTCTTTATATTGATTCAGAGATTGAATTGAAGAAAGTTGTCTCCATCTAAGACATTACTGTTCCATGCTTCTCTAGAAACTCAATATCTTTATTCATCCATTGCCCCTTAATCATTCCAGCCTCACCCTTCACTCTCACAGAAACGCGTGCTGCATAATTAAAATACGAATATGAGTGCTCGTTCACAGACAAGAGTCCAATAAATCTTACCTTTGTCTGATCTGTCGGTGATTTATCTGTTGCAGGATCTTTTGTCGAGTCATTTAACATGGAGTCAGGCCTTTCATTCAAATCAATCCATACTGACCATTATTCCAAAGTGAATCAGACCCACCTGCCTTCTCTGGGGCTTTATCCCTCCAAACATTTCTTATTCATGTGCTTATCGAACTGTCAATTTTGTATAAAAAGAACTGAAATTGAATCAAAAGAAAACATTTAGACTAAAATGTGATAAACTGTCAGAATTCTCCAAGTAAATGTGGAACTAAGCCTGGGTTTCAGGAGCAGATGCAGGATCAATGCATCCTTCAGTCAACCTTCAGAAACGAGATAACGAGAATCCAGAGAAAGTATATTCCTGTCAGGGTGAAAGGAAAGGCTGGTAGGAATAGGGAATGCTGAATAACTAAAGAAATTGAGGGTTTGGTTAAGAAAAAGAAGGAAGCATATGTAAGTTATAGACAAGATAGATCGAGTGAATCCTTAGAAGAGTATAAAGGAAGTAGGAGTATACTTAAGAGGGAAATCGGGAGGGCAAAAAGGGGACATGAGATAGCTTAGGCCAGTAGAATTAAGGAGAATGCAAAGAGTTTTTACAAAGATATTAAGGACAAAAGGGTAACTAGGGAAAGAATGGGGCCCCTCAAAGATCAGCAAGGAGGCCTTGGTGTGGAGCCACAGAAAATTGGGGAGGTACTAAATGAGTATTTTGCATCAATAATTCCTGTGGAAAAGGGTATGGAAGATTTAGCCTGTTGGTAAATCGATGGTGACATCTTTCAAAATGTCCATATTACAGAGGAGGGAGTGCTGGATGTCTTGAAATGCATAAAAGTGGATAAATCCCCACGATCTGATCAGGTGTACTCTAGAATTCTGTGGGAAACTGGAGAACTGATTACTAGGCTTCTTGCTGAGATATTTGTATCATCGATAGTCACAGGTGAGCTGCTGGAAGACTGGAGGTTGGCTAAAATGGTGCCACTGTTTCAGAAAGTTGGTCAGGACAAGCTAGGGAACTATGGATCATTGAGGCTGACGTCGGTGGTGGGCAAGTTGTTGGAGGGATTCTGGAGGGACAGGATGTACAAGTATTTCGAAAGGCAAGGACTGATTAGATATAGTCAACATGGCTTTATGTGTGGGAAATCATTTCTCACAAACTTGATTGATTTTGTTGAGGAAGTAACAAAGCGGATTGATGAGGGCAGAGCAGTAGATGTGATCTATATGGACTTCAGTAAGGCGTTCTACAAGGTTCCCCATGGGAGACTGATTAGCAAGGTTAGATCTCATGGAATACAGGGAGAGCTAGCCATTTGGATACAGAACTGCCTCCAAGATAGAAGACAGATGGTGGTGGTGGAGGGTTGTTTTTCAGACTGGATGGCCAGTGGAGTGCCACAAGAATCGGTGCTGGGTCCTCTACTTTTTGTCATTTACATAAATGATTTGGATGCGAGCATAAGAGGTACAGTTAGTAAGTTTGCAGATGACACCAAAATTGGAGGTGTAGTGAACAGCGAAGAGGGTTACCTCAGATTACAACAGGATCTGGACCTGATGGGCGAATGGGCTGAGAAGTGGCAGATGAAGTTTAATTCAGATAAATGCGAGGTGATGCATTTTGGGGAAGCAAACCTTAGCAGGACTTCTACACTTAATGGTAAGGTCCTAGGGAGTGTTGCTGGACAAAGAGACCTTGGAGTGCAGGTACATAGCTCCTTGAAAGTGGAGTTGCAGGTAGATAGGATAGTGAAGAAGGCGTTTGGTATGCTTTCCTTTATTGGTCAGAGTATTGAGTACAGGAATTGGGAGGTCAAGTTGCGGCTGTACACGACATTGGTTAGGCCACTGTAGGAATACTGTGTGCAATTCTGGTCTCCTTTCTATCGGAAAGATGTTGTGAAACTTGAAAGGGTTCAAAAAAGATTTACAATGATGTTGCCAAGGTTTGAGGATTTGAGCTGTAGGGAGAGGCTGAACAGGCTTGCACTGATTTCCCTGGAGCGTCGGAGGCTGAGGTGTGACCTTATAGAAGTTTACAAAATTATTAGGGACATGGATAGGGTAAACAGACAAAGTCTTTTCCCTGGGGTCAGGGAGTCCAAAGCTAGAGGGCATAGGTTTAATGTGAGAGGGGAAAGATATAAAAGAGACCTACGGGGCAACATTTTCACACAGAGGGTGATATGTGTATGGAATGAGCTGCCAGAGGAATTGGTGGAGGCTGGTCCAATTGCAGCATTTAAGAGGCAGTTGGATGGATGTATGAATAGGAAGGGTTTGGAGGGATTTGGGCCGGGTGCTGGTTGGTGGGAGTAGATTGGGTTGGCATATCTGGTTGGCATGGACGAGTTGGACCGAATGGTCTGTTTCCATGCTGTACATCTCTATGACGTTATGACTCTCTGAGTCTATAACCAGTTTCAATTTGTTTGGATTTTCCAACATCCCTCAAGATAGGGGTCATTCCTGCTCAAAGCAATGGTTGGCACATTCCATTACTTGGGGGAACACGTTCTCTGCCCAATTCCCTTCACTGATGAACTCTTCACATTACATCATCTGAGGAATCCTAATCAGATCAATTACCATTGCAGTGCACGGCAGCAAGTGGAAGCAACTTGATTCTCCTTTCCAATATCCTGGATTTCTGACCCATCTGAGTATTGGTCATTTTGCAAATTTTCATAACTGCCTCACCCTCTCAATCTCCTTGTGGATATATGATGTATGGTGTTGAACTTTCTGATCCTTCCTGAAGCAGCTGATTTTTTCTCTCATGAGTTGGAGACCATTCCTCCCCATCATGGTGCTGTAATGATCAAAGTCTACTTTCAGATATTCTAAAATCTCACTGGCAGTGGTTGACATCAATTGATATAATTCCCAGCGGTCAAAATAGTGATTGACATTGACAAGATAATTAGTTCGGATGAAATTGAAAGAGTTCCGTGCCAAGCTTCCTCCATCGTTTGTCTGGGATGATTGCTCCTTGCAGCATTTGGAGAATTATGTGTCTGAGTCAATGTCTCAGCTGGGTTGACAACTTCCAGAGCATTTTGATCTGGACAATTGTGCACTGTCTTAATATCTGTAGCTTTCTTTATAGGGAGCACTACTTTCAACAGCACGTACGCAATGTGCATTGTGGATTTGGAAGTTGAAGTTGAAGTATTCAGGGACAATTACATGAAGTTCATTTTGTCACTGGTGCACACTCCTCGCACAGTATATCAGTGCTGGAGGGAGTGATTATTGGAGGTAGTAAATGAGGAGCCAGACAGGTGGCTACTTTGTCGGTAGTATTTTGCCATAATGCACCCTGCTGATACCCCGTGGTATTCTGGTGTGAAGCCTAGGCACCAACCACTGATGATTAGTGCGATGATGGAAATTGGTGGCAAAACACAGCAGGTCGGCAGCATCTGTGGGAAGAAAGCAGAGTTAGTGTTTCAAGTCCAGTGGCTCTTCATCAGAACTGACCATAAAAGAAAAGGGAGTATTGCAGTCAAGCTAAAAGATTGTCTGAGAGAAAGAAATCAGTTGGTTTTGAGGAGTAATTGTGCCTTGAACCTCAGGAAAGCATGTGCTGGAACTCCCAGGTGACCCCATTGTACACCAGGTTTCCAGAGCCACTTGCTTTCCTGAACTCTATTAATCATTGGGACATGATTTTATCAGTTGGAATTACATATTCCTTAAACTATTGTCCTGACAACAAACATTAAACCAAACAGAAATGTCACCCCTCGGCAATTTGATGCTACTTTTGGAAAAGAAGAAAGTATCATTTCTGTCCCTTAGTGTCAGAAAGTCCCAATCTTGACTGCTGCCAGCCAATCAGAATTCCATAGTGTTGTTAAGTGAAAGTGTGGATAAATGTACCCTGATTAACGTTGACTGGTTGGCAATAACCCTTTTTATCTGAATCAGATTACGCAGTGAGATAGACAGAGGGGACAAGTGTCAGGGAAAGGTCCAACACAACTTTATTGAACACCTCATTGAGGAAAAACTGTATTGATCAGACTCTACTGTGTACCTTAAATGAACTCTATCAATCTCTTCAGAGGACTTGTCAGTCAACAGTCTTAAATCTTGAAGTAAACCCTCTCAAATTTGCATTAGCTATCTACTTCTGATACACATTTCTGAGAATATACTACACCCTTAAATCAGATCTCCAAACAGGTATTTGAATCTTCTATTTGAAAAGTCTGGTAATACCTATTCATTAAGGCTGGGATCGGCTGCTCCTTGGTCTTTGAGGGTTGGCTGGGTTTCAAGATCTGCAGTCATTGATTAGGACTTCCTCTCTCCTCTTGGGTTGGTTCTGGTCTATGGGTTGTCTTGTCAAGATAGTCTGTCTGGGTCTCTTCTGTCTGATGATGGTGACAAGGTACAAGGAGCTCAGCTGCCTGTTGACAGTGCTCCCTGTAGATATTGTTGAAGAAGATACAAAAAGCAGAGTTCCAGGTTGCCCTTTTATCCCTCTTGTTGTGCTCTTCTTGAGGTTTCTGTGTCCTGTGTCCAATACAAGCATTGGTCAGGGGGCAGGAAGGTCATGTGAAATGCTTACGTTCCATAAATGGAGTTTGCAGAACATGGTTTTGAACCTTCAATTTTCAAATGCTGTTCTTGCCACAATATGCCTCTGGCCTGCTATTGCTCCGGGTGCCACCAGGTTTACAAAGCATTCTTCAAACAAATCAGGTTCACAGACGAGTGTACAATGATACATTCTGAAACAATGTGGTCATAAGCTCCTGGCCAGGCAGTTCCATGTCTGTCCGATTTTGACTGGGCATTGATTGTCCAAGGCCTGGCTGCATGAATACAAACTGTTTCAGCTCCGAAGAGTCCGGCTGGGTTTTAACTTGATCCCCACATTTTGAGTTTTTATCCATTGTCATGAAAACAAGTCAATTCAATATTTCTTGCACTCACCTGGAGATCAAAGGTCACCTGACGACAACAGTCAGTATTGTTGAGACACACAGGCAACATGGATCTTAGACACTGGCAAGTATGTGATGTGTGTTCTGGGAGGGATGGAGCACCTGTATAAAGGAGGGATCTAAAGGGGATGGGGCCAGGTTTTGGACATTAGTTGAGGTGACACAAAGTAGCAATGACTTGGGTGGTGGGTGTACTCATGAGCTCACGGGGATCCCAAATGATGACTTTCCACTTGTTTCCCACTTTTTCAGCTCAGATGATGAAAAAGCTGTTCTTTCAATTCTAATCAACAAATGTGTTATAATATTGTTACAATTAGAATTAAGTTGATTGTGAAAAGTGAACAAAGTCGCCATTTCTGCTGCTACCCTCGGTGCAAAAATCCCAAGGTACAAAATCTTAGTTATAAAATAGAAAAATGAAATTAACAAGTTGATACAGATATTAACCGAATTTTTACTGGGTTGGCCAAAATGAAACGAAATGCTTGGTGATCACCTAACGATTAAAAATGTCACTGGTAATGTTATTCTACATTTTGCAAAAGTAATGTGTGTATTTATATTGTGCTGTGATCCAGCGGTAACAAATGGAACTGTGCAGTAACTCTGTAAAAGCTGAAGTCTTGGTTTAAAAAGAGTTGGGTTGTACAATATGGACTTTTTATCAGTAAGAGAATGTGTTTGATCATAGAATTGTGGAATGGAAATATCACATAATTAATTAGATGACAGAAAGTTAACAGCATTAGCAAGCTATGTCTGAGGCCAAAATTTCTTCAGGCCAAGAAATAAAACTCTTTTCAGGGAGAAATAAGCAAATCTTAATCAACAATTAATCAAACTAGCCTCGAAAAATATTTGTTACTTTTGCCAATGGTCAAACTGATCATTTGCTGGAAACTACACAGGGTTAACAATAGATAACACAGCCTTGTTTGTATGGGTGAGGATGTTTGTTTATAGTGCACAAAGCTAGTCAGATTGAATCCACTAGAAATTGTGTCAACTGAAAAAATTTGAACAAGATGATGCAATGAGAAGTCCATTCAATGCTATCTATGGATAAGAGTCTGCCAAAATTTGCAAAACATTGGGTGGTGTGGTAGTTCAGTGGCCAGCGCTGCTACCCCTGTAACAGCAGGGTCCTGGGTTCAATTCCCACCTAGAGCTTGCACATTCTGCCTTTGTCTGTGCCAGTTTCCTCCCACAATCTGAAAGATGCAGATCAGGAGAATTGTTATGCTGAAGTGCCCATAGTGTGAGGTGCATCAGTCAGGGGTAAATATGGGGTAGGGGATTGGGTGGGTTACTGTTCAGAGGGCTGGTGTGAATTTGTTGGGCTGAAACACCTGTCTCCATACTGTAGGAAAATTAATATACAAAGCAGCTCCATCCACTCTTTGCTGATAACAAACAATGGCTTTATCAATTTTTCCAGCAACACACTTTTGACTCTAATCTCCAGCATCAGTCCTCACTTTTGACTAAGGTGGTAAGAAGAGTCGAGAGAATGTTGCTGCATGCTGGATTTACATTTTAGGATGTGTGAATTCTCCAATTCGATTCATTATTTTGGCCCATGGTTTCATGCAAAAGGGATCATGAGAAACCTGCAGAAGATGGAAGCCGTGAGGAAATTTCCGTGACCCCGAAAAGCCACCGATTTTGAATAGTTCATGGAATGGTGAGCCTAGTGAGATAATCCAAAACCTACTGAGCAAATTAATGATTCTCTCAGGCAATCTTTGATCAAGATCTGGTGTGTTAATAGTGAAAAATTACACAACACCAGGTTATAGAGCAACAAGTTTATTTTGGGGCACTAGCTTTCAGAGCACTGCTCCTTCATTAGGTGTTTGTGTATGTTGATGATTGAGCAGCAATCAAAGACATGCCCGTGTTGTTCAATGTCCTTTCACATTATGATACTGAGTCACCAACAACAGCAGGATCAATAGGCACATCATTCACAAGTCGGGGAGAATCTTATCTGGACTCAGCATGAATGCATCTGGTGACCACTCCACTACACATCCGAATCCCTCAGTGATGCAGAATAATGGTGATATGGAGAAAGAACTGCTTACAATAAATTGGTTGTGCAAGAAATTCTCTGATTCCATCTTAGGCCTATTAATAATATTTGAAACTGACTGCATGCCATTAATAACCTTAGTACACACAAAGGAAGTTTCTAGAATGCCTCTCAGAATCCAGAATTTTCAATTGGGGCTAAAGTGATGTGTATTGTTTACGGAAATATATTCAGGGAAATACTGGACAATGGCTGACACTCTGTCAAGGTTTCCCAACTACAATCGAGGTAACAGAAATAAAAAAAAATTCAGGATATCAAGACCTACTCAGCCTTAACAATTCACGATTTTTCAATGACAACAAAGACTTTGGAAGAATCTTTTGAATGTACACAGATTTGCATGTCGTCTTGACGGCTGGCTGGATTGGTCCATTTTTTTAAAAAAACAGCTGTTATGTTGAACAATGCTTTCACATCTGTATTAATGACAGTCATAGAGATGTACAGCACAAAACAGACCCTTCAGTCCAACTCGTCCATGTCGACCAGATATGCCAACCTCTGTGCTCACTTCTACAAACAGGAATTCTCTGTGTCCCTTGTCCCACCTATCCCCGCGCCCGCCTCCAGTGCTCCCCCTCCACTTGGATCCATTCCCTATACCTCTTACCTGTCATCAATCACTTCACTGGAAACTGTCAGTGCATCATTGACTGTTACATTTTCTCTCCTCCTCTCACCCACTCTCCCTGTCCACATCTGAAATGGCACCACTTCGCTCTCTCAGGTCCACTTCAAAATTTGTCATCACACTCACTGACAGGGGTGTTGCCCTTGTAATCTGGCAGGCCTAATGTCAACTCTCTGACACTTCATCCTCCCTCTCCCTGAACCATGACCCCAAATGCCAACATCAAGCAATTGTTGCCAGCAATGTCACTGACCTTCTTATATCGAGACGACCTCCCACACTGGATCCAGCTTTATAATCTCCCAGCTATCATCTCATCTTCAGTCTCGTCATTTTGCCACCATTGGGACTTGGTGTTGAGTTCAAAAGCTTCTGATTGTGAACCAACCCCCATTCATTCTCTTTTCTTTAGCTTTACTTGTTGTATTCTCTGTCACAATGTCCTCTCTCCCCTCTCCCACTCCAGTGGATTTTTTCATTCCCAATTTTGCTGGCATATGTACCATTGATCTGCCATTCTCACCTTCCAATCACTTAATCACTATCAGTACTGTTGTCCCCCAGCATCCCCCCCCACCAACCCCAGCCCCCAATTACCTAAATGCTGCCTCTCCGTACTTCACATCAGCTCTGGTGAAGAGTTATCTAGATTTGAAATGTTAGCGTGCTCTCTATCCATGAATGCTGCCTGACCTGCCTTGTTTTCCAGCAAGTTTCTTTTCAATATTGTTGCCAGTCTGCCACTCTCTCAACCACGTCTCCATTCTGGCAATGACATCACTTCCCATGTGCTCATCAACAACATCAACTCTTCTGCCTTCCTCACAATACTCCCATCATTAAAATAAATGTCATCTCGTCTTGCCATGACCACTTGTGTCATAACTTGAAAAAAATCAAGTTATTTCTGCAATGACTTAGTCTGTGGTGTATGCTTCCCTGTGCATCACTCTTGACACTGTCTCCGTTATTCCATCTCCTGCTGCCCAATGTGCTGAAACCCCCACCAACACGGCACCAGCGACATTTTCCGGAAGGGTGATGGCCCCGTTGTGGTTTGGATACAAATCATCAGGCTTGAACAGGCCCTACCTTCACAGTGATCCAGACATCAAAAACCCTCCCTCTGTTGAGCACATTGATCTGTTCTATCCACCAGCATGTAATACCAGAGCAATTCAGAGGTTACAACCTTTGAGGTCCTGTTTTTTAATGTGCTGCATAGCTCCCTACATTCTTGTCACTGGACCTCTTCCCTCATCCTGCCGATGTCATTGGTCCCTATGAGAAGTACCTCTGACCCTTCAGCCTTCCCCCTTTCAGAATGCTGTGTAGCGGTTCAGTGACATCTTTGACCCTGGTCCCAAGAAGGCAAGTCACCATCCTGCAGTGATGTCTGTGACTGAAAGAAATACCTGTGAGTGCCCCTCATGACTGAGATTCCCACCAATATTGTTCTCCCGGTCTTTCTGATCCCCACCTTGTGCAGCTGAGCTCTGGCTGCACTCCCCAGAGGAACCGTCACTCTCACTCTTTTCCAACACAGAAAATCGCTTACTGAGTGAGATGTACTGTGGGGCTTTCCTGAATCTCTGATTACCACTGACTAGTGGTCAGTGTCAGTCAGAAACACTTCAGCTGCCAGGTGACCATGCCCAAGCTCTAAAGCCACATTCTGAAGCTGATCAAACCAGTACTACATCCTGCAGGTGTGGTCAGGGAAGGTGAGTGCAGACCCCGAAACTTGTCCTCTCTCCATTCGCTGCCCTGGGGAGAGATGACCCCAATGGTCCAGCAGTCACTACTCCCAGACTGTGAGTGTATTGATGTGACACGTGCAGGTACAACAACATTGCTGCAGTTTATTTAAAGTGAAACAGAATATTATTTACAATAACCTTAATTATTGACAATATGTACAAATATAACTGAGAGATAGGTCTATTGATTTCATGAACTGGAGACTCTTGATGAGATCAACCAGAATTATGAAAAGTTGTATGTTTTTGGATAAGTTTCTAAGAATATGTAAGTATCTGGAGGAGATTAATTTTTGTTACTATGTCCACGATCTGGAGGAGATTTATTCTGAGATAAAATTGAAGATCAAGAGAGACTACTAGCTGAGGACCTGACAGAGATCAGATGCTGTTAAAGATGTGAAGACCATCAGATGTTGTGATCAACAGAGAAGATCCATTGGTGTGACAGTAACATTGATGTGCAGAAGGTCTGTTTGTTTATTGACGGTGAGGATCTGGATCTGGAGCAGAATAGTTGGTACGAGAAGACAAGGGTCTGGGCCATATTCCGAACTTGATGTGCTGAGTTCCCACTTGGGGACGATACAGCAGCAACTGCAAATTAATCTTTTACACCAGGAGGTCCATCGGGTGATCCGGAAGCGATGTGTCTGCTTGGTGAGGAATGCTGCTAAGGCCGCTGCATGATCACAGTGATGGTCCTGGTTGGAACTAAAGGATACACAGTCTGAAATGTAGGAACTCACCATGTCAGACTAATCGTCAACGAGTTGATGTTAAATACTTTTCAGGAAGTTTTGGTAACTCAAGCTCTGTGCCCGAGATATGTCTCAGCTAAGGAGCAAGCCTTTGTGAATCCAGTGGATGAGAATATCATCTGCACTGCTGCACTACAACACTGGATGTTTTTCTCACTCTTAGTATCCAAGTGCAACAGCAAGCACACGATGTTGGTGTGGAGCTGTCGCTGAAAATCACTAGACTCTCCAAAGTGGCTAATATTTCCAACATTTGGAAAGCTTCCACAGAGACTTGCTCACTTCCTGCCCCAAACAGTGTCTGAATCCTGGAGAGGATTGCCTTTAAAAAAGGCCTGATTGTTTCTGCCGGTGCTTCAAGGATGTTTTTCTGCAGGCAAGACAACACAGCAAGTGTGAATACATCGCTGTTCTCTGGATTGCCCAACAGGCTCACGAAGAAATCGGTCACTTTCCAACACCACCGCCTCACTCCGAAATCGATGTTTTTTAAAGCTCTGATGCAGAGCAACTGGGTAATGGGCAAGGAGTCGTACCAGCAGAGGTATTGTATAAAGCTGTTAATGACCATGTCAGTGAGACCCAGCTCAGAAGCGCATTGAGCGTTCAGGAGTTCACCAAAGATGATGATGATAGGAATTGCCTGACAGTCTCAAATCTGAAGGATCTGGGAAGTCAGACGATGTACGGTCTTAGACAAATCATCACCTGCAGATGCTGTCATTGCCCTGGCCAGCAGAACAACATTCTGATCAAATCCAACCCCTCGTAGCTTTTGCCATCCTCCCACCATCACCATCTGGTCACAGTTGTCACTTTGGCCAATCAGATCAAACAGGGCCTGGAGTGACCTCACAAACCTTCATTCAGTGACCTACTATGATCAACATCAAACCCAGCGGTGAAACCTCTCTGCTGTGACTGAAAGTCAGTATCACTGGGCAGAGAGAAACTCATCCCACTGGTGAGAGATACAAGTAGGCCACTGAAAATGTCTGGGAACAATGTCTTCACCATGTCTGCCACCCTGGGCTGAGTGATTATCTCATGTAGGCTGTGAATGGCAGTCAGTGAGACATTGGCTGAGTACATGTCCGCACTGCCGGGGCAGCGTTTTCCCCCCAGTGAGTACACAAAATGTTTGATCGTACTCACTGGAGAGGCCCTCTGTCCTCAGCTGCTGCTCTCCACACATCCCGGATGAACTTGTCCCCTGGGGGACGACAGAGCTGGAGCTGGGACATAGCTGCTGCTGAGTGCTGTGAGGTCAGAGCAGTTATTCTTCGTCGAACACACCGTTTAACCTCCTGGTGAGGGATGATCTCCAAATGAAGCCCCAACACATGCTGGATCTCTGGGACCCGGTTCTGAAGTTGTTTTCGATCTTGCAGGTAGAGGTTTTCCAATAACAAGGAAGCGACCCAGGCACAGTTGGGATGTTGGTCCGACAGGCTGCCAGAGACCATGAGAAGCAGGTTGTCCAGCTGACAACGCGGCAGGCTTTGGCAAATCAGCTCCATCATCTGATGACACTTCTCAAACTGAGCTTCTTCGTCAGGGTCCGTCAGGTCTTCTGGAAGTGTCTTCAGAAACACCAGACTCTCTTAATATTGTTCAAGGCTGGCTCCATCAGCCACTAAGTGGATGGACTGGATGGTACTGACCGCGCTGAGGGCCATCTGTTGAACTGCTTGGGAACCGTCAGCGCAAAGTGGAAGCAGTCCTCCAAGCAGCATTCCCACAGGATTCTCCAGCACTTCCCTGCTGTCATCACACCGTGAAAACACCACGGGCATCTCCGAGATGATGTGTACTGCTGACTCTCGCTTATTGTCTTCCATCGACAAGATCCCCTCCTCAATCTTCTGGATGATTTCGTCCTTATCTTCAGTCTCAGAAATGATCTTCTCCATTGCCACACAAAAGACACAAATTAGAGGCTTTATCGTTGAGCCCGCGTGTGAAAGTCCTCTGATTCTGCTCATTGAATTCTGTCTTCAATCTCTACCTTGAGTTGGGAAGGTATTGATTCAGTTTACCAGAGCAGTTTGCTTGATCTCTCTCAGCGTCTCTACGGCACAAGTGCACAGATCGTTTCAGTTTGTTGTGTTTTCCATGACCCTGCGATGATGTGTTGTCATGGTTCTCATTGGGATGACAGCGGCCGTCAGTTGTGATGTTGTCCTGAGCTCCCAGTAAGTGTCGTTTGCTGGGATTTTCAAAAACAAACATTCCGTGAGGAGTCATTGAGATTATGACATAGAGTGAGGGCCCATGTCATAGATTCTTTGGCTGATTGTGTCATAGTCAGAGAGTCATACAGCACAGAAACAGACCTTTTGGTCGAAACAAACCATGCGGAATATAATCCCAAATTAAACCCGCCCCATCTGCTTGCTCTTAGTCCATATCCATCCAAACCATTCCTACTTGTGTACTTATCTAAACATCTTTTGGACATTATTTTTGTACCAATATCAACCATTTCCTCAGGAATTTTATCGACATGTGAAGAACACTTCATCTCCGCATACACTCTTTATATTCATTCAGAGATTGAATTGAACAAAGTTGTCTCCATCTAAGATATGACTGTTCTATTCTTCTCTCGAACCTCAATATCTTTATTCATCCATTGCCCCTTAATCATTCCAGCCTCACCCTTCACTCTCACAGAAACGCGTGCTGCATAATTAAAATACGAATATGAGTGCTCGTTCACAGACAAGAGTACAATAAATCTTACCTTTGTCTGATCTGTCGGTGATTTATCTGTTGCAGGATCTTTTGTCAAGTCATTTAATATGGAGTCAGGCCTTTCATTCAAATCAATCCATACTGACCATTATTCCAAAGTGAATCAGACCCACCTGCCTTCTCTGGGGCTTTATCCCTCCAAACATTTCTTATTCATGTACTTATCTAACTGTCAATTTTGTATAAAAAGAACTGAAAATGAATCAAAAGAAAACATTTAGACTAAAATGTGATAAACTGTCAGAATTCTCCAAGTAAATGTGGAACTAAGCTTGGGTTTCAGGAGCAGGTGCAGGATCAATGCATCCTTCAGTCAACCTTCAGAAACGAGATAACGTGAATCCAGAGAAAGTATATTCCTGTCAGGGTGAAAGGAAAGGCTGGTAGGAATAGGCAATGCTGAATGACTGAAGAAATTGAGGGTTTAGTTAAGAAAAAAAAGGAAGCATATGTAAGGTATAGACAAGATAGATCGAGTGAATCCTGTGAAGAGTATAAAGGATGTAGGAGTATACTTAAGAGGGAAATCGGGAGGGCAAAAATGGAACATGAGATAGCTTTAGCAAATAGAATTGAGGAGAATGCAAAGAGATTTTACAAATATATTAAGGACAAAAGGGTAACTATGGAAAGAATGGGGCCCCTCAAAGATCAGCAAGGAGGCCTTGGTGTGGAGCCACAGAAAATTGGGGAGGTACTAAATGAGTATTTTGCATCAATAATTCCTGTGGAAAAGGGTATGGAAGATTTAGCCTGTTGGTAAATCGATGGTGACATCTTTCAAAATGTCCATATTACAGAGGAGGGAGTGCTGGATGTCTTGAAATGCATAAAAGTGGATAAATCCCCACGACCTGATCAGGTGTACCCTAGAATTCTGTGGGAAGCTAGAGAACTGATTACTAGGCTTCTTGCTGAGATATTTGTATCATCGATAGTCACAGGTGTGGTGCTGGAAGACTGGAGGTTGGCTAACATGGTGCCACAGTTTCAGAAAGTTGGTAAGGACAAGCCAGGGAACTATGGATCTGTGAGCCTGATGTCGGTGGTGGGCAAGTTGTTGGAGGGATTCTGGAGGGACAGGATGTACAAGTATTTCGAAAGGCAAGGACTGATTAGATATAGTCAACATGGCTTTATGTGTGGGAAATCATTTCTCACAAATTTGATTGATTTTTTTGAGGAAGTAACAGAGCGGATTGATGAGGGCAGGGCAGTAGATGTGATCTATATGGACTTCAGTAAGGCGTTCTACAAGGTTCCCCATGGGAGACTGATTAGCAAGGGTGGATCTCATGGAATACAGGGAGAGCTAGCCATTTGGATACAGAACTGCCTCAAAGATAGAAGACAGAGGGTGGTGGTGGAGGGTTGGTTTACAGACTGGATGGCCGGGGCCAGTGGAGTGCCACAAGAATCGGTGCTGGGTCCTCTACTTTTTGTCATTTACATAAATGATTTGGATGCGAGCATAAGAGGTACAGTTAGTACGTTTGTAGATGACACCAAAATTGGATGTGTAGTGAACAGCGAAGAGGGTTACCTCAGATTACAACAGGATCTGGACCAGATCGGTGAATGGGCTGAGAAGTGGCAGATGAGGTTTAATTCAGATAAATGAGAGGTGATGCATTTTGCGGAAGCAAATCTTAGCAGGATTTATACACTTAATGGTAAGGTCCTAGGGAGTGTTGCTGAACAAAGAGACCTTGGAGTGCAGGTACATAGCTCCTTGAAAGTGGAGTTGCAGGTAGATAGGATAGTGAAGAAGGCGTTTGGTATGCTTTCCTTTATTGGTCAGAGTATTGAGTACAGGAATTGGGAGGTCAAGTTGCGGCTGTACACGACATTGGTTAGGCCACTGTTGGAATACTGTGTGCAATTCTGGTCTCCTTCCTTTCGGAAAGATGTTGTGAAACTTGAAAGGGTTCAGAAAAGATTTACAAGAATGTTGCCAAGGTTAGAGGATTTGAGCTGTCGGGAGAGGATGAACAGGCTTGCACTGTTTTCCCTGGAGCATCGGAGGCTGAGGGGTGACCTTATAGAAGTTTACAAAATTATTAGGGGCATGGATAGCGTAAACAGGCAAAGTCTTTTCCCTGGGATCAGGGAGTCCAAAGCTAGAGGGCATAGGTTTAATGTGAGGGGGGAAAGATATAAAAGAGACTTACGGGGCAACATTTTCACGCAGAGGGTGATACGTGTATGGAATGAGCAGCCAGAGGAATTGGTGGAGGCTGGTACAATTGCAGCATTTAAGAGGCAGTTGGATGGATGTATGAATAGGAAGGGTTTGGAGGGATATGGGCCGGGTGCTGGTTGGTGGGAGTAGATTGGGTTGGCATATCTGGTTGGCATGGACGAGTTGATCCGAATGGTCTGTTTCCATGCTGTACATCTCTATGACGTTATGACTCTCTGAGTTTATAACCAGTTTCAATTTTTTTTGATTTTCCAACATCCCTCAAGATAGGGGTCATTCCTGCTCAAAGCAATGGTTAGCACATTCCATTATTTGGGGGAACACGTTCTCTCCCAAATTCCCTTCACTGATGAACTCTTCACATTACATCATCTGAGGAATCCTAATCAGATCAATTACCATTGCAGTGCATGGCAGCAAGTGGAAGCAACTAGATTCTCCTTTACAATATCCTGGATTTCAGATCCATCTGATTTTTGGTCATTTTGCAAATTTTCATAACCGCCTCACCCTCTCAATCTCCTTGTGGATATATGATGCATGGTGTTGAACTTTCTGATCCTTCCTGAAGCAGCTGATTTTTTCTCTCATGAGTTGGAGACCATTCCTCCCCATCATGGTGCTGTAATGATCAAAGTCTACTTTCAGATATTCTAAAATCTCACTGGCAGTGGTTGACATCAATTGATATAATTCCCAGCGGTCAAAATAGTGATTGACGTTGACAAGATAATTAGTTTGGATGAAATTGAAGAGTTCCGTGCCAAGCTTCCTCCATCGTTTGTCTGGGATCATTGCTCCTTGCAGCATTTGGAGACTTATGTGTCTGAGTCAATGTCTCAGCTGGGTTGACAACTTCCAGAGCATTTTGATCTGGACAATTGTGCACTGTCTTAATACCTGGAACTTTCTTTATTGGGAGCACTATTTTCAACAGCACGTACGCAATGTGCATTGTGGATTTGGAAGTTGAAGTGAAGTATTCAGGGACAATTACATGAACTTCATTTTGTCACTGGTGCACACTCCTCACACAGTATATCAGTGCCGGAGGGAGTGATTATTGGAGGTAGTAAAAGAGGAGCCAGACAGGTGGCTACTTTGTCGGTAGTAATTTGCCATAATGCACCCTGCTGATAACCCTGGTATTCTGGTGTGAAGCCGAGGCACCAACCACTGATGACTAGTGCGAAGACGGAAATCACTCTTGACTCTCATCTCCAGCATCTGCAGTCCTCACTTTCGACTAAGATGGTATGAAGAGTCTAGAGAAGGTTGCTGCATGCTGGATCAACATTTTAGGATGTGTGAATTCTCCAATTCGTTTCATTATTTTGGCCCATGGTTTCATGCAAAAGGGATCATGAGAAACCTGCAGAAGATGGAAGCCGTGTGGAAATTTCCGTCATTCCCCGAAAAGCCACCGATTTGGAATACTTCATGGAATGGTGAGCCGAGTGAGATAATCCAAAACCTACTGAGCAAATTAATTATTCTTTCAGGCAATCTTTGATCAAGATCTGGTGTGTTAATTGTGAAAAATCACACAACACCAGGTTATAGAGCAACAAGTTTATTTTGGGGCACTAGCTTTCAGAGCGTTACTTCTTCATCAGGTGTTTGTGTATGTTGATGATTGAGCAGCAATCAAAGACATGCCCGTGTTGTTCAATGTCCTTTCACATTATGATACTGAGTCACCAACAACAGCAGGATCAATAGGCACATCATTCACAAGTCGGGGAGAATCTTATCTAGACTCAGCATGAATGCATCTGGTGACCACTCCCCTACACATCCAAAGCCCTCAGTGATGCAGAATAATGGTGATATTGAGAAAGAACTGCTTACAATAAATTGGTTGTGCAAGAAATTCTCTGATTCCATCTTAGGCCTATTAATAAAATTTGAAACTGACTGCATGCCATTAATAACCTTAGTACACACAAAGGAAGTTTCTAGAATGCCTCTCAGAATCCAGAATTTTCAATTGGGGCTAAAGTGATGTGAATTGTTTTTGGAAATATATTTCGGGAAGGACTGGACAATGGCTGACACTCTGTCAACGTTTCCCAACTACAATCTAGGTAAGGGAAAAAAAAAATTCAGGATATCAAGACCTACACACCCTTAACAATTCACGATTTTTCAACGACAACAAAGACGTTGCAAGAATCTTTTGAATGTACACAGATTTGCATGTTGTCTTGACGGCTGGCTGGATTGGTCCATTTTTTAAAAAACAGCTGTTATGTTGAACAATGCTTTCACATCTGTTTTAATGACAGTCATAGAGATGTACAGCACAAAACAGACCCTTCGGTCCAACTCGTCCATGTCGACCAGATATGCCAACCTCTGTGCTCACTTCTACAAACAGGAATTCTCTGCGTCCCATGTCCCACCTATCCCCGCGCCAGCCTCCAGTGCTCCCCCTCCACTTGGATCCATTCCCTATCCTCTTACCTGTCATCAAACACTTCACTGGAAACTGTCGGTGCATCATTGACTGTTACATTTTCTCTCCTCCTCTCACCCACTCTCCCTGTCCACTTCTGAAATGGCACCACTTTGTTCTCTCAGGTCCAATTCAAAATTTGTCATCACACTCGCTGACAGGGGTGTTGCCCTTGTAATCTGGGAGGCTTAATGTCAACTCTCTGACATTTCTTCCTCCCTCTCCCTGAACAATGACCCCAAGTGCCAACATCAAGCAATTGTTGCCAGCAATGTCACTGACCTTCTTATATCGAGAGAACCTCCCCCACTGAATGCAGCTTTATAATCTCCCAGCTATCATCTCATCTTCAGTCTCGTCATTTTGCCACCATTGGGACTTGGTGTTGAGTTCAAAAGCCCCTAATTGTGAACAAACCCCCATTCATTCTCTTTTCTTTAGCTTTACTTGTTGCATTCTCTGTCACAATGTCCTCTCTCCCCCCTTCCCACTCCATTGGGTTTTTTCATTCCCAATTTAGCTGGCGTATGTACCATTGATCTGCAATTCTCATCTTCCAATCACTTAATCACTATCAGTACTGTTTTCCCCCAGCATCCCCCCCCACCAACCCCAGCCCCCAATTACCTAAATGCTGCTTCTCCGTACTTCACATCAGCTCTGGTGAAGAGTTATCTCGATTTGAAATGTTAGCGTGCTCTCTATCCATGAATGCTGCCTGACCTGCCTTGATTTCCAGCAAGTTTCTTTTCAATATTGTTGCCAGTCTGCCACTCTCTCAACCACGTCTCCATTCTGGCAATGACATCACTTCCCATGTGCTCATCAACAACAACAACTCTTCTGCCTTCCTCACAATACTCCCATCATTAATATAAATGTCATCTAGTCTTGCCAAGTTATTTCTGCAATGACTTAGTCTGTGGTGTATGCTTCCCTGTGCATCACACTCGACACTGTCTCCGTTATTCCATCTCCTGCTGGCAAATTTGCTTAAACCCCCACCAACACCACACCAGCGACATTCCCCGGAAGGGTGATGGCCCCATTGTGGTTTAGATACAAATCATCAGGCTCGGACAGGCCCTACCTTTACAGTGATCCAGACATCTAAAGCCCTCCATCTGCTCCAACACATTGATCTCTTCTATCCACTTGTTCCTATATGCACCAGCATGTAATCCCAGAGCAATTCAGAGGATACAACATTTGAGGTCCTGTTTTTTAATCTGCTGCATAGCTCCCTACATTCTTGTCACAGGAACTCTTCCCTCATCCTGCCGATGTCATTGGTCCCTATGAGAAGTACCTCTGACCCTTCACCCTTCCCCCTTTCAGAATGCTGTGTAGCGGTTCAGTGACATCTTTGACCCTGGACCCAGGAAGGCAAGTCACCATCCTGCAGTGATGTCTGTGACTGAAGAAATACCTGTGAGTGCCCCTCATGACTGAGATTCCCACCAATATTGTTCTCCCGGTCTTTCTGATCCCCACCTTGTGCAGCTGAGCTCTGGCTGCACTCCCCAGAGGGACCGTCACTCTCACTCTTTTCCAACACAGAAAATCGCTTCCTGAGTGAGATGTTCTGTGGGGCTTTCCTGAATCTCTGATTACCACTAACTAGTGGTCAGTGTCAGTCAGAAACACTTCAGCTGCCAGGTGACCATGCCCAAGCTCTAAAGCCACATTCTGAAGCTGATCAAACCAGTACTACATCCTGCAGGTGTGGTCAGGGAAGGTGAGTGCAGACCCCGAGCCTTGTCCTCTCTCCATCTGCTGCCCTGGAGAGAGATGACCCCAATGGTCCAGCAGTCACTACTCCCAGACTGTGAGTGCATTGATGTGACACGTGCAGATACAACAACATTGCTGCAGTTTATTTAAAGTGAAACAGAATATTATTTAAAATAACCTTAATTATTTACAATCTATACCAATATAACTGAGAGATAGGTCGATTGGTTTCATGAACTGGAGACTCTTGAAGAGATCAACCAGAATTATGAAAAGTTGTATGTTTTTGGATCAGTTTCTAAGAATATGTAAGTATCTGGAGGAGATTAATTTTTGTTACAATGTCCACGATCTGGAGGTGCTCAATTCTAAGATAAAATTGAAGATCGAGAGAGACCACTTGCTGAGGACCTGACAGAGATTAGATGCTGTTAAAGATGTGAAGACCATCAGATGTTGTGATCAACAGAGAAGATCCATTGGTGTGACAGTAACATTGATGTGCAGAAGGTCTGTTTGTTTATTGACGGTGAGGATCTGGATCTGGAGCAGAATAGTCGGTACAAGAAGACAAGGATCTGGGCCATATTCCGAACCTGATGTGCTGAGTTCCCATTTGGGGACAATACAGCAGCAACTGCAAATTAATCTTTTACACCAGGAGGTCCATCGGGTGATCCGAAAGCGATGGGTCTGCTTGGTGAGGAATGCTGCTCAGGCCGCTGCATGATCACAGTGATGGTCTTGGTTGGAACTGAAGGATACGCAATCTGAAATGTAGGAACTCACCATGTCAGATTAATACTTTTCAGGAAGTTTTGGAAACTCTAGCTCTGTGCCCGAGATATGTCTCAGCTAAGGAGCAAGCCTTTGTGGATCCAGTGGATGAGAATATCATCTGCACTGCTGCACTACAACACTGGATGGTTTTCTCACTCTTCGTATCCAAGTGCAACAGCAAGCACACGATGTTGGTGTGGAGCTGTTGCTGGAGATCACTACTCTCTCCAAACGTGGACAATATTTCCAAAATTTGAAAAGCTTCCACAGAGAAATGCTCACTTCGTTTCCCGAACAGTGGCTGAATCCTGGAGAGGATTGCATTTAAAAAGGGCTGATTGTTTCTGCCGGTGCTTCAAGGATGTTTTTCTGCAGGCAAGACAACACAGCAAGTGTGAATACATCGCTGTTCTCTGGATTGCCCAACAGGCTCACTAAGACATCGGTCACATTCGAACGCCACCGCCTCACTCCAAAATCGATGTTTTTTAAAGCACTGATGCTGAGCAACAGGGTAATGGGCAAGGAGTCATACCAGCAGAGGTATTGTATAAAGCTGTTAATGACCATGTCTGTGAGACCCCGCTCGGAAAGACACTGAGTGTTCAGGAGTTCCCCAAAGATGACGATGATAGGAATTGTCTGACAGTCTCAAATCTGAAGGATCTGGGAAGCCAGATGATGTACGGTCTTAGACAAATCATCACCTGCAGATGCTGTCATTGCCCTGGCCAACAAACCAACACTCTGATCAAATCCAACCCCTTGTAGCTTTTGCCATTCTCCCACCATCACCATCTGGTCACAGTTGTCACTTTGGCCAATCAGATCAATCAGGGCCTGGAGTGACCTCACAAACCTTCATTCAGTGACCTACTTGGATCAACCGCAAACCCAGCGGTGAAACCTCTCTGCTGTGACAGAATGTCTGTATCACTGGGCAGAGAGAAACACATCCCACTGGTGAGAGATACAAGTAGGCCACTGAAAATGTGTGGGAGCAATGTCTTCACCATGTCTGCCACCCTGGGCTGAGTGAGTATCTCATATAGGCCGTGAATGGCAGTCAATGAGACATTGGCTGAGTATATGTCCGCACTGATGCCGCTGCTATTTCCCCGCTGTGAGTACACGTGATATTTGATCGTACTCATTGGACAGGCTCAATCCTCAGCTGCTGCTCTCCACACATCCCGGATGAACATCCCGGATGAACTTGTCCCCTGGAGGGCGACAGAGCTGGAGCTGGGACATAGCTGCTGCCGAGTGCTATGAGGTCAGAGCAGTTATTCCTCGTCGAGCATGCCGTTTAACCTCCTGGTGAGGGATGATCTCCAAATGAAGCCCCAACACATGCAGGATCTCTGACACCGGTCCTCAAGTTGTTTTCGATCTTGCAGGTAGAGGTTTTCCAATAACAAGGAAGCGACCCAGGCACAGCTGGGATGTTGGTCCGACAGACTGCCACAGACCATGAGAAGCAGGTTGTCCAGCTGACAACGCGGGCAGGCTTTGGCAAATCAGCTCCATCACCTGATGACACTTCTCAAATTGAGCTCCTTCGTCAGGGTCCGTCAGGTCTTCTGGAAGTGTCTTCAGAAACACCAGACTCTCTTAATATTGTTCAAGGCTGGCTCCATCAGCCACTAAGTGGATGGACAGGATGGTACTGACCGTGCTGAGGGCCATCTGTTGAACTGCTTGGGAACCGTCAGCGCAAAGTGGAAGCAGTCCTCCAAGCAGCGTGCCCACAGGATTCTCCAGCACTTCCCTGCTGTCATCACACCGTGAAAACACCACGGGCATCTCCGAGATGATGTGTACTGCTGTCTCTCGCTTATTGTCTTCCATCGACCAGATCCCCTCCTCAATCTTCTGGATGATTTCATCCTTATCTTCAGTCTCAGCATTAATCTTCTCCATTGCCACACAAAAGACACAAATTAGAGGCTTTATCGTTGAGTCTGCTTGTGAAAGTCCTCTGATTCTGCTAATTGAATTCTGTCTTCAATCTCTCCCTCTAGTTGGGAAGGTATTGATTCAGTTCACCAGAACAGTTTGCTTGATCTCCTCTCTCAGCATCTCAACGGCACAAGTGCACAGATCGTTTCAGTTTGTTGTGTTTTCCATGATCCTGCGATGATGTGTTGTCATGGTTCTCATTGGGATGACAGCGGCCGTCAGTTGTGATGTTGTCCTGAGCTCCCAGTGAGTGTCGTGTGCTGGGATTTTCAAAAACAAACATTCCGTGTGGAGTCATTGAGATTATGACATAGAGTGAGGGCCCACGTCATAGATTCTTTGGCTCATCGTGTCATAGTCAGAGAGTCATACAGCACAGAAATAGACCTTTTGGTCGAACCAGTCCATGCTGAATATAATCCCAAATCAAACTCATCCCATCTGCTTGGTCTTAGCCCATATCCATCCAAACCATTCCTATTTGTGTACTTATCTTAACATCTTTTAGACATTATAATTGTACCAATATCAACCATTTCCTCAGGAAGTTTATCCCCACGTGAAGTACACTTCATCTCCCCATACACTCTTTATGTTGATTCAGAGATTGAATTGAACAAAGTTGTCTCCATCTAAGATATGACTGTTCTAGTCTTCTCTAGAACCTAAATATCTTTATTCATCCATTGCCCCTGAATCATTCCAGCCTCACACTTCACTCTCACATAAACGCGTGCTGCACAAATAAAATACGAATATGAGTGCTCGTTCACAGACAAGAGTACAATAAATCTTACCTTTGTCGGATCTGTCGGTGATTTCTCTGTTGCAGGATCTATTGTCGAGTCATTTAACATGGAGTCAGGCCTTTCATTCAAATCAATCCATACTGACCATCATTCCAAAGTGAATCGGACCCACCTGCCTTCTTTGGGGCTTTATCCCTCCAAACATTTCTTATTCATGTACTTATCTAACTGTCAATTTTGCATAAAAAGAACTGAAAATGAATCAAAAGAAAACATTTAGACTAAAATGTGATAAATGTGATAAAATGTCAGAATTCTCCAAGTAAATGTGGAACTAAGCCTGGGTTTCAGGAGCTGGTTCAGGATCAATGCATCCTTCAGTCAACCTTCAGAAACGAGATAACGAGAATCCAGAGAAAGTATATTCCTGTTCGTGTGAAAGGAAAGGCTGGTAGGTTTAGGGAATGCTGGATGACTAAAGAAATTGAGGGTTTGGTTAAGAAAAAGAAGGAAGCATATGTAAGTTTTAGACAAGATAGATCGAGTGAATCCTTAGAAGAGTATAAAGGAAGTAGGAGTATACTTAAGAGGGAAATCGGGAGTGCAAAAAGAGGACATGAGATAGCTTTGGCAAATACAATTGAGGAGAATGCAAAGAGTTTTTACAAAGATATTAAGGACAAAAGGGTAACTAGGGAAAGAATGGGGCCCCTCAAAGATCAGCAAGGAGGCCTTGAGGTGGAGCCACAGAAAATTAGGGAAGTACTAAATGAGTATTTTGCATCAATAATTCCTGTGGGAAAGGGAATGGAAGATATAGACTGTCGGTAAATAGATGGTGACATCTTGCAAAATGTCCATATTACAGAGGAGGGAGTGCTGGATATCCTGAAATGCATAAAGGTGGATAAATCACCTCTACCTGATCGGGTGTACCCCAGAATTCTGTGGGAAACTAGAGAACTGATTACTAGGCTTCTTGCTGAGATATTTGTATCATCGATAGTCACAGGTGAGGTGCTGGAAGACTGGAGGTTGGCTAACATGGTGCCACTGTTTCAGAAAGTTGGTAAGGACAAGCCAGGGAATTATGGATCATTGAGCCTGACGTCGGTGGTGGGCAAGTTGTTGGAGGGAAACGGAGGGACAAGATGCACAAGTATTTCGAAAGGCAAGGACTGATTAGATATATGGGATTAGTGGTGCTGGAAGAGCACAGCAGTTCAGGCAGCAATTAACGAGCAGCGAAATCAACGTTTCGGGCAAAAGCCCTTCATCAGGAATAAAGAACATGGCTCTATGTGTGGGAAATCATTTCTCACAAACTTGATTGATTTTTTTGAGTAAGTAACAAAGCGGATTGATGAGGGCAGAGCAGTAGATGTGATTTATATGGACTTCAGTAAGGCGTTCTACAAGGTTCCCCATGGGAGACTGATTAGCAAGGTTCGATCTCATGGAATACAGGAAGAGCTAGCCATTTGGATACAGAACTGCCTCAAAGATAGAAGACAGAGGGTGGTGGTGGAGAGTTGTTTTTCAGACTGGATGGCCGGGGCCAGTGGAGTACCACAAGGATTGGTGCTGGGTCCTCTACTTTTAGTCGTTTGCATAAATGATTTGGATGCGAGCATAAGAGGTACAGTTAGTAAGTTTGCAGATGACACCAAAATTGGAGGTGTAGTGAACAACGAAGAGGGTTACCTCAGATTACAACAGGATCTGGACCAGATGGGTGAATGGGCTGAGAAGTGGCAGATGAAGTTTAATTCAGATAAATACGAGGTGATGCATTTTGGGGAAGCAAATCTTAGCAGGACTTCTACACTTAATGGTAAGGTCCTAGGGAGTGTTGCTAAACAAAGAGACCTTGGAGTGCAGGTACATAGCTCCTTGAAAGTGGAGTTGCAGGTAGATAGGATAGTGAAGAAGGCGTTTGGTATGCTTTCCTTTATTGTTCAGAGTATTGAGTACAGGAATTGGGAGGTCAAGCTGCGGCTGTACACGACATTGGTTAGGCCATTGTTGGAATACTGTGTGCAATTCTGGTCTCCTTCCTATCGGAAAGATGTTGTGAAACTTGAAAGGGTTCAGAAAAGATTTACAATGATGTTGCCAAGGTTAGAGGATTTGAGCTGTAGGGAGAGGCTGAACAGGCTTGCACTGTTTTCCCTGGAGCGTCGGAGGCTGAGGGGTGACCTTATAGAAGTTTACAAAATTATTAGGGGCATGGATAGCGTAAACAGGCAAAGTCTCCTTTCCCTGGGGTCAGGGAGTCCAAAGCTAGAGGGCATAGGTTTAATGTGAGAGGGGAAAGATATAAAAGAGACCTACGGGGCAACATTTTCACTCAGAGGGAGATACGTGTATGGAATGAGCTGCCAGAGGAATGGTGAAGGCTGGTACAATTGCAGCATTTAAGAGGCAGTTGGATGGATATATGAATAGGAAGGGTTTGGAGGGATTTGGGCTGGGTGCTGGTTGGTGGGATTAGATTGGGTTGGCATATCTGGTTGGCATGGACGAGTTGGACCGAATGTTCTGTTTCCATGCTGTACATCTCTATGACGTTATGACTCTCTGAGTTTATAACCAGTTTCAATTTTTTTTGATTTTCCAACATCCCTCATGATAGGGGTCATTCCTGCTCAAAGCAATGGTTAGCACATTCCATTATTTGGGGGAACACGTTCTCTCCCAAATTCCCTTCACTGATGAACTCTTCACATTACATCATCTGAGGAATCCTAATCAGATCAATTACCATTGCAGTGCATGGCAGCAAGTGGAAGCAACTTGATTCTCCTTTACAATATCCTGGATTTCTGATCCATCTGATTTTTGGTCCTTTTGCAAATTTTCATAACTGCCTCACCCTCTCAATCTCCTTGTGGATATATGATGTATGGTGTTGAACTTTCTGACCCTTCCTGAAGCAGCTGATTTTTTCTCTCATGAGTTGGAGACCATTCCTCCCCATCATGGTGCTGTAATGATCAAAGTCTACTTTCAGATATTCTAAAATCTCACTGGCAGTGGTTGACATCAATTGATATAATTCCCAGCGGTCAAAATAGTGATTGACATTGACAAGATAATTAGTTTGGATGAAATTGAAGAGTTCCGTGCCAAGCTTCCTCCATCGTTTGTCTGGGATCATTGCTCCTTGCAGCATTTGGAGAATTATGTGTCTGAGTCAATGTCTCAGCTGGGTTGACAACTTCCAGAGCATTTTGATCTGGACAATTGTGCACTGTCTGAATACCTGTAACTTTCTTTATAGGGAGCACTACTTTCAACAGCACGTACGCAATGTGCATTGTGGATTTGGAAGTTGACGTTGAAGTATTCAGGGACAATTACATGAAGTTCATTTTGTCACTGGTGCACACTCCTCACACAGTATATCAGTGCTGGAGGGAGTGATTATTGGAGGTAGTAAATGAGGAGCCAGACAGGTGGCGACTTTGTCGGTAGTATTTTGCCATAATGCACCCTGCTGATACCCCGTGGTATTCTGGTGTGAAGCGTAGGCACCAACCACTGATGACTAGTGTGAAGACGGAAATCACTCTTGACTCTAATCTCCAGCATCTGCAGTCCTCACATTCGACAAATATGGTATGAAGAGTCTAGAGAAGGTTGCTGCATGCTGGATTAACATTTTAGGATGTGTGAATTCTCCAATTCGATTCATTATTTTGGTCCATGGTTTCATGCAAAAGGGATCATGAGAAACCTGCAGAAGGTGGAAGCCGTGAGGAAATTTCCGTGACCCCGAAAAGCCACCGATTTTGAATAGTTCATGGAATGGTGAGACTATGGAGATAATCCAAAACCTACTGAGCAAATTAATTATTCTTTCAGGCAATCTTTGATGAAGATCTGGTGTGTTAATAGTGAAAAATCACACAACACCAGGTTATAGAGCAACAAGTTTATTTTGGGGCACTAGCTTTCAGAGCGCTGCTCCTTCATCAGGTGTTTGTGTATGTTGATGATTGAGCAGCAATCAAAGACATGCCCGTGTTGTTCAATGTCCTTTCACATTATGATACTGAGTCACCAACAACAGCAGGATCAATAGGCACATCATTCACAAGTCGGGGAGAATCTAGACTCAGCATGAATGCATCTGGTGACCACTCCCCTACACTTCCAAAGCCCTCAGTGATGCAGAATAATGGTGATATTGAGAAAGAACTGCTTACAATAAATTGGTTGTGCAAGAAATTCTCTGATCCACCTTAGGCCTATTCATAAAATTTGAAACTGACTGCATGCCATTAATAACCTTAGTACACACAAAGGAAGTTTCTAGAATGCCTCTCAGAATCCAGAATTTTCAATTGGGGCTAAAGTGTTGTGTATTGTTTATGGAAATATATTCAGGGAAATACTGGACAATGGCTGATACTCTGTCAAGGTTTCCCAACTACAATTGAGGTAAGGGAAATAAAAGAAGATTCAGGATATCAAGACCTACTCAGCTTTAACAATTCACGATTTTTCAACGACAACAAAGACGTTGCAAGAATCTTTTGAATGTACACAGATTTGCATGTCGTCTTGACGGCTGGCTGGATTGGTCCATTTTTTAAAAAACGGCTGTTATGTTAAACAATGCTTTCACATCTGTATTAATGACAGTCATAGAGATGTACAGCACAAAACAGACCCTTCGGTCCAACTCGTCCATGTCGACCAGATATGCCAACCTCTGTGCTCACTTCTACAAACAGGAATTCTCTGCGTCCAATGTCCCACCTATCCTCGTGCCCGCCTCCAGTGCTCCCCCTCCACTTGGATCCATTCCCTATACCTCTTACCTGTCATCAATCTCTTCACTGGAAATTGTCGGTGCATCATTGACTGTTACATTTTCTCTCCTCCTCTCACCCACTCTCCCTGTCCACTTCTGAAATGGCACCACTTCGCTCTCTCAGGTCCAATTCAAGATTTGTCATCAGACTCGCTGGCAGGGGTGTTGCCCTTGTAATCTGGCAGGCTGAATGTCAACTCTCTGACATTTCTTCCTCCCTCTCCCTGAACCATGACCCCAAATGCCAACATCAAGCAATTGTTGCCAGCAATGTCACTGACCTTCTTATATCGAGAGAACCTCCCCCACTGGATCCAGTTTTATAATGTCCCAGCTATCATCTCATCTTCAGTCTCGTCATTTTGCCACCATTGGGACTTGGTGTTGAGTTCAAAAGCTTCTGATTGTGAACCAACCACCATTCATTCTCTTTTCTTTAGCTTTACTTGTTGCATTCTCTGTCACAATGTCCTCTCTCCCCTCTCCCACTCCAGTGGGTTTTTTCATTCCCAGTTTAGCTGGCGTATGTACCATTGTTCTGCCATTCTCATCTTCCAATCACTTAATCACTATCAGTACTGTTGTCCCCCAGCATCCCCCCCCACCAACCCCAGCCCCCAATTACCTAAATGCTGCCTCTCCGTACTTCACATCAGCTCTGGTGAAGAGTTATCTAGATTTGAAATGTTAGCGTGCTCTCTATCCATGAATGCTGCCTGACCTGCTTTGTTTTCCAGGAAGTTTCTTTTCGATATTGTTGCCAGTCTGCCACTCTCTCAACCACGTCTCCATTCTGGCAATGACATCACTTCCCATGTGCTCATCAACAACATCAATCATCTGCCTTCCTCACAATACTACCAGCATTAAAATAAATGTCATCTAGTCTGGCAATGACCCCTTGTGTCATAACTTGACAATAATCAAGTTATTTCTGCAATGACTTAGTCGGTGGTGTATGCTTCCCTGTGCATCACTCTCGACACTGTCTCCGTTATTCTATCTCCTGCCGACAAATTTGCTTAAACCCCCACCAACACCGCACCAGCGACATTCCCCGGAAGGGTGATGGCCCCGTTGTGGTTGAGACAGAAATCATCAGGCTTGGACAGGCCCTACCTTTACAGTGATCCAGACATCTAAAGCCCTCTCTCTGCTCCAGCACATTGATCTGTTCTATCTACTTGTTCCTATATTCACCAGCATGTAATACCAGAGCAATTCAGAGGTTACAACCTTTGAGGTCCTGTTTTTTAATCTGCTGCATAGCTCCCTACATTCTTGTCACAGGACCTCTTCCCTCATCCTGCCAATGTCATTGGTCCCTATGAGAAGTACCTCTGACCCTTCACCCTTCACCCTTCCCCCTTTCAGAATGCTGTGTCGCGGTTTAGTGACATCATTGACCCTGGCCCCAGGAAGGCAAGTCACCATCCTGCAGTGATGTCTGTGACTGAAGAAATACCTGTGAGTGCCCCTCATGACTGAGATTCCCACCAATATTGTTCTCCCTGTCTTTCTGATCCCCACCTTGTGCAGCTGAGCTCTGGCTGCACTCCCCAGAGGAACCGTCACTCTCACTCTTTTCCAACACAGAAAATCGCTTCCTGAGTGAGATGTACTGTGGGGCTTTCCTGAATCTCTGACTACCACTGACTCGTGGTCAGTGTCAGTCAGATACACTTCAGCTGCTAGGTGACCATGCCCAAACTCTAAAGCCCCATTCTGAAGCTGATCAAACCAGTACAACATCCTGCAGGTGTGGTCAGGGAAGGGGAGTGCAGACCCCGAGCCTGGTCCTCTCTCCATCCGCTGCCCTGGGGAGAGATGACACCAATGGTCCAGCAGTCACTACTCCCAGACTGTGAGTGCATTGATGTGACACGTGCAGGTACAACAACATTGCTGCAGTTTATTTAAAGTGAAACAGAATATTATTTACAATAACCTTAATTATTTACAATATGTACAAATATAACTGAGAGATAGGTCTATTGATTTCATGAACTGGAGACTCTTGATGAGATCAACCAGAATTATGAAAAGTTGTATGTTTTTGGATCAGTTTCTAAGAATATGTAAGTATCTGGAGGAGATTAATTTTTGTTACAATGTCCTCGATCTGGAGGAGATTAATTCTGAGACAAAATTGAAGATCAAGAGAGACCACTTGCTGAGGACCTGACAGAGATCAGATGCTGTTAAGATGTGAAGACCATCAGATGTTGTGATCAACAGAGAAGATCGTTGGTGTCACAGTAACATTGATGTGCAGAAGGTCTGTTTGTTTATTGATGGTGAGGATTTGGATCTGGAGCAGGATAGTTGGTACGAGAAGACAAGGGTCTGGGCCATATTCGAAACCTGATGTGCCGAGTTCCCATTTGGGGACTATACAGCAGCAACTGCAAATTAATCCTTTACACCAGGAGGTCCATCGGGTGATCCGGAAGCGATGGGTCTGCTTGGTGAGGAATGCTGCTAAGGCCGCTGCATGATCACAGTGATGGTCCTGGTTGGAACTGAAGGATACACAGTCCGAAATGTAGGAACTCACCATGTCAGACTAATCGTCAACGAGTTGATGTTAAATACCTTTCAGGAAGTTTTGGTAACTCTAGCTCTGTGCCCGAGATATGTCTCAGCTAAGGAGCAAGCCTTTGTGGATCCAGTGGATGAGAATATCATCTGCACTGCTGCACTACAACACTGGATGGTTTTCTCACTCTAAGTATCCAAGTGCAACAGCAAGCACACGATGTTGGTGTGGAGCTGTCGCTGGAAATCACTAGACTCTCCAAACATTTGGAAAGCTTCCACAGAGACTTGCTCACTTGCTGCCCCAAACAGTGGCTGAATCCTGGAGAGGATTGCATTTTAAAAAGGCCTGATTGTTTCTGCCGGTCCTTCAAGGATGTTTTTCTGCAGGCAAGACAATACAGCAAGTGTGAATACATTGCTGTTCTCTGGATTGCCCAACAGGCGCACTAAGACATCGGTCACTTTCCAACACCACCGCCTCACTCCAAAATCGATGTTTTTCAAAGCTCTGATGCAGAGTAACTGGGTAATGGGCAAGGAGTCGTACCAGCAGAGGTATTGTATAAAGCTGTTTATGATCATGTCTGTGAGACCCAGCTCAGAAAGACACTGAGTGTTCAGGAGTTCCCCAAAGATGTTGATGATAGGAATTGCCTGACAGTCTCAAATCTGAAGGATCTGGGAAGCCAGACGATGTACGGTCTTAGACAAATCATCACATGCAGATGCTGTCATTGCCCTGGCCAGCAGAACAACACTCTGATCAAAGCCAACCCCTCGTAGCTTTTGCCATCCTCCCACCATCACCATGTGGTCACAGTTGTCACTTTAGCCAATCTGATCAAACAGAGCCTGGAGTGACCTCACAAACCTTCATTCAGTGACCTACTATGATCAACATCAAACACAGCGGTGAAACCTCTCTGCTGTGACAGAACGTCAGTATCACAAGGCAGAGAGAAACTCATCCCACTGGTGAGAGATACAAGTAGGCCACTGAAAATGTCTGGGAACAATGTCTTCACCATGTCTGCCACCCTGGGCTGAGTGAGTATCTCATATAGGCCGTGAATGGCAGTCAGTGAGACATTGGCTGAGTACATGTCCGCACTGACGGGGCAGCTTTTTCCCCCCAGTGAGTACACGTGATGTTTGATCGTACTCACTGGACAGGTCCTTTCCTCAGCTGCTGATCTCCACACATCCCGGATGAACTTGTCCCCTAGGGGGCGACAGAGCTGGAGCTGGGACATAGCTGCTGTCGAGTGCTGTGAGGTCAGAGCAGTTATTCCTCATAGAACACACCGTTTAACCTCCTGGTAATGGATGATCTCGAAATGAAGCCCCAACACATGCTGGCTCTCTGAGACCCAGTCCTGAAGTTGTTTTCGATCTTGCAGGTAGAGGTTTTCCAATAACAATGAAGCGACCCAGGCACAGCTGGGATGTTGGTCCAACAGACTGCCACCGACCATGAGAAGCAGGTTGTCCAGCTGACAACGCGGCAGGCTTTGGCAACTCAGCTCCATCACCTGATGACACTTCTCAAACTGATCTCCTTTCGTCAGGGTCCGTCAGGTCTTCTGGAAGTGTCTTCAGAAACACCAGACTCTCTTGATATTGTTCAAGGCTGGCTCCATCAGCCACTAAGTGGATGGACTGGATGGTACTGACCGCGCTGAGGGCCATCTGTTGAACTGCTTGGGAAGCATCAGCGCAAAGTGGAAGCAGTCCTCCAAGCACCGTGCCCACAGGATTCTCCAGCACTTCCCTGCTGTCATCACACCGTGAAAACACCATGGGCATCTCCGAGATGATGTGTACTGCTGTCTCTCGCTTATTGTCTTCCCCTCCTCAATCTTCTGGATGATTTCGTCCTTATCTTCAGTCTCAGCAATGATCTTCTCCATTGCCACACAAAAGATACAAATTAGAGGCTTTATCGTTGAGTCTGCTTGTGAAAGTCCTCTGATTCTGCTCATTGAATTCTGTCTTCAGTCTCTCCCTCAAGTTGGGAAGGTATTGATTCAGTTCACCAGAGCAGTTTGCTTGATCTCCTCTCTCAGCGTCTCTCCGGCACAAGTGCACAGATCGTTTCAGTTTGTTCTGTTTTACATGATCCTGCGATAATGTGTTGTCATGGTTCTCATTGGGATGACAGCGGCCGTCAGTTGTGATGTTGTCCTGAGCTCCCAGTGAGTGTCGTGTGCTGGGATTTTCAAAAACAAACATTCCGTGAGGAGTCATCGAGATTATGACATAGAGTCAGGGCCCATGTCCTAGATTCGTTGACTGATCGTGTCATTGTCAGAGAGTCATACAGCACAGAAACAGACCTTTTTGTCAAACCAATCCATGCTGAATGTAATCCCAAATTAAACCCGTCCCATCTGCTTGCTCTTAGCCCATATCCGTCCAAACCATTCCTATTTGTGTACTTATCTAAACATCTTTTAGACATTATAATTGTACCAATATCAACCATTTCCTCAGGAAGTTTATCCCCACGTGAAGAACACTTCATCTCCCCATACACTCTTTATATTGATTCAGAGATTGAATTGAACAAAGTTGTCTCCATCTAAGACATTACAGTTCCATTCTTCTCCAGAATCTCAATATCTTTATTCATCCATTGCCCCTTAATCATTCCAGCCTCACCCATCACTCTCACAGAAACGCGTGCTGCATAATTAAAATACGAATATGAGTGCTCGTTCACAGACAAGAGTACAATAAATCTTACCTTTGTCTGATCTGTCGGTGATTTCTCTGTTGCAGGATCTTTTGTCGAGTCACTTGACATGGAGTCAGGCCTTTCATTCAAATCAATCCATACTGACCATTCTTCCAAAGTGAATCAGACCCACCTGCCTTCTCTGGGGCTTTATCCCTCCAAACATTTCTTATTCATCTAGTTATCTAACTGTCAATTTTGTATAAAAAGAACTGAAAATGAATCAAAAGAAAACATTTAGACTAAAATGTGATAAACTGTCAGAATTCTCCAAGTAAATGTGGAACTAAGCCTGGGTTTCAGGAGCAGGTGCAGGATCAATGCATCCTTCAGTCAACCTTCAGGAACGAGATAACGAGAATCCAGAGAAAGTTTATTCCTGTTAGGGAGAAAGGAAAGGCTGGTAGGAATAGGGACTGCAGGATGACGAAAGAAATTGTGGGTTTGGTTAAGAAAAAGAAGGAAGCATATGTAAGTTATAGACAAGATAGATCAAGTGAATCCTTAGAAGAGTATAAAGGAAGTAGGAGTATACATAAGAGGGAAATCGGGAGGGCAAAAAGGGGAGATGAGATAGCTTTAGCACATAGAATTGACGAGAATGCAAAGAGTTTTTACAAAGATATTAAGGACAAAAGGGTAACTAGGGAAAGAATGGGGCCCATCAAAGATCAGCAAGGAGGCCTTGGTGTGGAGCCACAGAAAATTGGGGAGGTACTAAATGAGTATTTTGCATCAATAATTCCTGTGGAAAAGGGTATCAAAGATGAAGACTGTCGGTAAATAGATGGTGACATCTTGCAAAATGTCCATATTACAGAGGAGGGAGTGCTGGATGTTTTGAAATGCATAAAAGTGGATAAATCACCACGACCTGATCAGGTGTACCCTGGAATTCTGTGGGAAGCTAGAGAACTGATTACTAGGCTTCTTGCTGAGATATTAGTATCATCGATAGTCACAGGTGAGGTGCTGGAAGACTGGAGGTTGGCTAACATGGTGCCACTGTTTCAGAAAGTTAGTAAGGACAAGCCAGGGAACTATAGATCATTGAGCCTGACGTCGGTGGTGGGCAAGTTGTTGGAGGGATTCTGGAGGGAAAGGATGTACAAGTATTTCGAAAGGCAAGGACTGATTAGATATAGTCAACATGGCTTTATGTGTGGGAAATCATTTCTCACAAACTTGATTGATTTTGTTGAGGAAGTAACAAAGCGCATTGATGAGTGCAGAGCGGTAGATGTGATCTATATGGACGTCAGTAAGGCGTTGTACAAGGTTCCCCATGGGAGACTGATTAGCAAGGTTAGATCTCATGGAATACAGGGAGAGCTAGCCATTTGGATACAGAACTGCCTCCAAGATAGAAGACAGATGGTGGTCGTGGAGGGTTGTTTTTCAGACTGGATGGCCGGGTCCAGTGGAGTGCCACAAGGATCGGTGCTGGGCTCTCTACTTTTTGTCATTTACATAAATGATTTGGATGCGAGCATAAGAGGTACAGTTAATAAGTTTGCAGATGACACCAAAATTGGAGGTGTAGTGAACAGCGAAGAGGGTTACCTCAGATTACAACAGGATTTGGTCCAGATGTGCGAATGGGCTGAGAAGTGGCAGATGAAGTTTAATTCAGATAAATGCGAGGTGATGCATTTTGGGGCAGCAAATCTTAGCAGGACTTCTACACTTAATGGAAAGGTCCTAGGGAGTGTTTCTGGACAAAGAGACCTTGGAGTGCAGGTACATAGCTCCTTGAAAGTGGAGTTGCAGGTAGATAGGATAGTGAAGAAGGTGTTTGGTATGCTTTCCTTTATTGGTCAGAGTATTGAGTACAGGAATTGAGAGGTCAAGTTGCGGCTGTACACGACATTGGTTAGACCACTGTTGGAATACTGTTTGCAATTCTGGTCTCCTTCCTATCGGAAAGATGTTGTGAAACCTGAAAGGGTTCAAAAAAGATTTACAATGATGTTGCTAAGGTTAGAGGATTTGAGCTGTCGGGAGACGCTGAACAGGCTTGCACTGATTTCCCTGGAGCGTCGGAGGCTGAGGGGTGATTAGATTAGATTAGATTAGATTACTTCCAGTGTGGAAACAGGCCCTTCAGCCCAACAAGTCCACACCGCCCCGCCGAATCGTAACCCACCCATACCCCTATATCTACATCTACCCCTTACCTAACACTACGGGAAATTTAGCATGACCAATTCACCTGAACTGCACATCTTTGTGACTGTGGGAGGAAACCGGAGCACCCGGAGGAAACCCACGCAGACACGGGGAGAACATGCAAACTCCACACAGTCAGTCATGCGAGGCGGGAATTGAACCTGTGTCTCTGGTGCTGTGAGGCAGCAGTACTAACCACTGTGCCACCCCTTTAAGGTGACCTTATAGAAGTTTACAAAATTATTAGGGGCATGGATAGGGTAAACAGGCAAATTCTTTTCCCTGGGGTCAGGGAGTCCAGAGCTAGAGGGCATAGATTTAATGTGAGAGGGGAAAGATATAAAACAGACCTACGGGGCAACATTTTCACTCAGAGGGTGATATGTGTATGGAATGTGCTTCTAGAGGAATTGGTGGAGGCTGGTACAATTGCAGCATTTAAGAGGCAGTTGGATGGATATATGAATAGGAAGGGTTTGGAGGGATTTGGGCCGGGTGCTGGTTGGTGGGAGTAGATTGGTTTGGCATATCTGGTTGGCATGGCCGAGTTGGACCGAATGGTCTGTTTCCATGCTGTACATCTCTATGACGTTATGACTGTCTGAGTCTATAACCAGGTTCAATTTTTTTTGATTTTCCATCATCCCTCAAGATCGGGGTCATTCCTGCTCAAAGCAATGGTTAGCACATTCCATTATTTGGGGAAACACGTTCTCCCTCAAATTCCCTTCACTGATGAACACTTCACATGACATCATCTGAGGAATCCTAATCAAATCAATTACCATTGCAGTGTATGACAGCAAGTGGAAGCAACTAGATTCTTATTTACATTATCCTGGATTTCTGACCCATCTGATTTTTGGTCCTTTTGCAAATTTTCATAACTGCCTCACCCTCTCAATCTCCTTGTGGATATATGATGTATGGTGTTGAACTTTCTGACCCTTCCTGAAGCAGCTGATTTTTTCTCTCATGAGTTGGAGGCCATTCCCTCCCCATCATGGTGCTGTAATGATCAAAGTCTACTTTCAGATATTCTAAAATCTCACTGGCAGTGGTTGACATCAATTGATATAATTCCCAGCGGTCAAAATAGTGATTGACATTGACAAGATAATTAGTTTGGATAAAATTGAAGAGTTCCTCCATCGTTTGTCTGGGATCATTGCTCCTTGCAGCATTTGGAGAATTGCGTGTCTGAGTCAATGTCTCAGCTGGGTTGACAACTTCCAGAGCATTTTGATCTGGACAATTGTGCACTGTCTTAATACCTGGAACTTTCTTTCTCGGGGGCACTACTTTCAACAGCACGTACGCAATGTGCATTGTGGATTTGGAAGTTGAAGTTGAAGCATTCAGGGACAATTAGATGAAGTTCATTTTGTCACTGGTGCACACTCCTCACACAGTTTATCAGTGCCGGAGGGAGTGATTATTGGAGGTAGTAAATGAGGAGCCAGACAGGTGGCTACTTTGTTGGTAGTATTTTGCCATAATGCACCCTGGTGATACCCCGTGGTATTCTGGTGTGAGGCCCAGGCACCAACCACTGATGACTAGTGCGATGACGGAAATTAGTGGCAAAACTCAGCAGATCAGCAGCATCTGTGGGAAGAAAGCAGAGTTAGTGTTTCAAGTCCACTTGCTCTTCATCAGAACTGACCATAAAAGAAAAGGGAGTATTGCAGTCAAGCTAAAAGATTGGCTGAGAGACAGAAATCAGTTGGTTTTGATGAGTAATTGTGCCTTGAACCTCAGGAAAGCATGTGCTGGAACTCTCAGCTGACCCTATTGTACACCAGGTTTCCAGAGCCACTTGCTTTCCTGAACTCTATTAATTATTGGGACATGATTTTATCAGTTGGAATTACATATTCCTTAAACTATTCTCCTGACAACAAACATTCTACCAAACAGAAATGTCACCCCTCGGCAATTTGATGCTACTTTTGGAAAAGAAGAAAGTATCATTTCTGTCCCTTAGTGTCAGAAAGTCCCTGTCTTGACTGCTGCCAGCCAATCAGAATTCCATAGTGTTGTTAAATGAAAGTGTGGATAAATGTACTCTGATTAATGTTGACTGTTTGGCAGTAACCCTTTTTAACTGAATCAGATTACGCAGTGAGATAGACAGAGGGGACAAGTGTCAGGGAAAGGTCCAACACAACTTAATCGAACACTTCATTGAGGAAAAACTGTATTGATCAGACTCTACTGTGTACCTTAAATGAACTCTATCATTCTCTTCAGAGGACTTGTCAGTCAACAGTTTTAAATCTTGAAGTAAACCCTCTCAAATTTGCATTAGCTACCTACTTCTGATACACATTTCTGAGAATATACTACACCCTTAAATCAGATCTCCAAACAGGTATTTGAATCTTCTATTTGAAAAGTCTGGTAATACCTATTCATGAAGGCTGGGATCAGCTGCTCCTTGGTCTTTGAGGGTTGGCTGGGTTTCAAGATCTGCAGTCATTGATTAGGACTTCCTCTCTCCTCTCGGGTTGGTTCTGCTCTATGGGTTGTCTTGTCAAGATAGTCTGTCTGGGTCTCTTCTGTCTGATGATGGTGACAAGTTACAAGGAGCTCAGCTGCCAGTTGACAGTGCTCCCTGTAGATATTGTTGAAGAAGATACAAAAAGCAGAGTTCCAGGTTGCCCTTTTATCCCTCTTGTTGTGCTCTTCTTGAGGTTTCTGTGTCCTGTGTCCAATACAAGCATTGGTCAGGGGGCAGGAAGGTCATGTGAAATGCTTATGTTCCATAAATGGAGTTTGCAGAACATGGTTTTGAACCTTCAATTGTCAAATGCAGTTCTTGGCACACTATGCCTCTGGCCTGCTATTGCTCCGGGTGCCACCAGGTTTACAAAGCATTCTTCAAACAAATCGGGTTCACAGACGAGTGAACAATGACACATTCTGAAAAAATGTGGTCATAAGTTCCCGGCCAGGCAGTTCCATGTCTGTCCGATTTTGACTGGGCATTGATTGTCCAAGGCCTGGCTGCATGAATACAAACTGTTTCAGCTCCGAAGAGTCTGGCTAGGTTTTAACTTGATCTCCACATTTTGAGTTTTTATCCATTGTCATGAAAACAAGTCAATTCAATATTTCTTGCACTCACTTGGAGATCATAGGTCACCTGACGACAACAGTCAGTATTGTTGAGACACACAGGCAACATGGATCTTAGACACTGGCAAGTATGTGATGTGTGTTCTGGGAGGGATGGAGCACCTGTATAAAGGAGGGATCTAAAGGGGATGGGGCCAGGTTTTGGACATTAGGTGAGGTGACACAACGTAGCAATGACTTGGGTGGTGGGTGTACTCATGAGCTCACGGGGATCCCAAATGATGACTTTCCACTTGTTTCCCACTTTTTCAGCTCAGATGATGAAAAAGATGTCCTTTCAATTCGAATCACCAACTGTGTTAAAATATTGTTAGAATTAGAATTAAGTTTATTGTGAAAAGTGAACAAAGTCGCCATTTCTGCTGCTACCCTGGGTGAAAAAATCCCAAGGTACAAAATCTTAGTTATAAAATAGAAAAATGAAATTAACAAGGTGATACAGATATTAACCTAATTTTTCCTGGGTTAGCCAAAATGAAACGAAATGCTTGGTGATCACCTAACGATTAAAAATGTCACTGGTAATGTTATTCTACATTTTGCAAAAGTAATATGTGTATTTATATTGTGCTGTAATCCAGCGGTAACAATTGGAACTGTGCAGTAACTCTGTAAAAGCTGAAGTCTTGGTTTAAAAGGAATTGAGATGTACAATATGGACTTTTTGTCAGTAAGAGAATGTGTTTGATCATAGAATTGTGGAATGGAAATATCACATAATCAATTAGATGACAGAAAGGTAACAGCATGAGCAAGCTAGGTCTGAGGTCAAAATTTCTTAAGGCCAAGAAATAAAACTCTTTTCAGGGAGAAAGAAGCAAATCTTAATCAGCAATTAATCAAACTAGCCTCAAAAAATATTTGTTACTTTTGCCAATGGTCAAACTGATCATTTGCTGGAACCTGCACAGGGTTAACAATAGATAACACAGCCTTGTTTGTATGGGTGGTGATGTTTGTTTATAGTGCACAAAGCTAGTCAGATTGAATCCACTAGAAATTGTGTCAACTGAAAAAATTTGAACAAGATGATGCAATGAGAAGTCCATTCAATGCTATCTATGGATAAGAGCCTGCCAAAATTTGCAAAACATTGGGTGGTGTGGTAGCTCAGTGGTCAGCGCTGCTACCCCCGTAGCAGCAGGGTCCTGGGTTCAATTCCCACCTTGAGCTTGCACATTCTCCCTTTGTCTGTGCCAGTTTCCACCCACAATCTGAAAGATGCAGATCAGGAGAATTGTCATGCTGAAGTGCCCATAGCGTGAGGTGCATTAGTCAGAGGTAAATATGGGGTAGGGGAATGGGTGGGTTACTCCTCAGAGGGGTGGTGTGAATTTGTTGGGCTGAAAGGCCTGTTTCCATACTGTAGGAAAATTAATATACAAAGCAGCTCCATCCACTCTTAGCTGAGAACAAACAGTGGCTTTATCAATTTTTCCAGCACCACACTCTTGACTCTAATCTCCAGCATCTGCAGTCCTCACTTTCGACTAAAATGGTAAGAAGAGTCTAGAGAAGGTTGTTGCATGCTGGATTAACATTTTAGGATGTGTGAATTCTCCAATTTGATTCATTATTTTGGCCCATGGTTTCATGCAAAAGGGATCATGAGAAACCTGCAGAAGATGGAAGCCTTGAGGAAATTTCCGTGACCCAGAAAAGCCACAGACTTTGAACAGTTCATGGAATGGTGAGCCGAGTGAGATAATCCAAAACCTACTGAGCAAATTAATGATTCTCTCAGGCAATCTTTGATCAAGATCTGATGTGTTAAAAGTGAAAAATCACACAACACCAGGTTATAGAGCAACAAGTTTATTTTGGGGCACTAGCTTTCAGAGCACTGCTCCTTCATCAGGTGTTTGTGTATGTTGATGATTGAGCAACAATCAAAGACATGCCCGTGTTGTTCAATGTCCTTTCACATTATGATACTGAGTCACCAACAACAGCAGGATCAATAGGCACATCATTCACAAGTCGGGGAGAATCTTATCTCGACTCAGCATGAATGCATCTGGTGACCACTCCCCTCCACATCCAAAGCCCTCAGTGATGCAGAATAATGGTGATATTGAGAAAGAACTGCTTACAATAAATTGGTTGTGCAAGAAATTCTCTGATTCCATCTTAGGCCTATTAATAAAATTTGAAACTGACTGCATGCCATTAATAACCTTAGTACACACAAAGGAAGTTTCTAGAATGCCTCTCAGAATCCAGAATTTTCAACTGGGGCTAAAGTGATGTGTATTGTTTATGGAAATATATTCAGGGAAATACTGGACAATGGCTGACACTCTGTCAAGGTTTCCCAACTACAATCGAGGTAACGGAAATAAAAAAAAATTCAGGATATCAAGACCTACTCAGCCTTAACAATTCACGATTTTTCAATGACAAAAAAGACGTTGCAAGAATCTTTTGAATGTACACAGATTTGCATGTCGTCTTGACGGATCGCTGGATTGGTCCATTTTTTTAACAAACACCTGTTATGTTGAACAATGCTTTCACATCTGTATTAATGACAGTCATAGAGATGTACAGCACAAAACAGACCTTTCGGTCCAACTCGTCCATGTCGACCAGATATGCCAACCTCTGTGCTCACTTCTACAAACAGGAATACTCTGTGTCCCATGTCCCACCTATCCCCGCGCCCGCCTCCAGTGCTCCCCCTCCACTTAGATCCATTCCCTATACCTCTTACCTGTCATCAATCTCTTCACTGGAAACTGTCAGTACATCATTGACTGTTACATTTTCTCTCCTCCTCTCACCCACTCTCCCTGTCCACTTCTGAAATTTCACCACTTTGCTCTCTCAGGTCCAATACAAAATTTGTCATCACATTCGCTGACAGGGCTGTTGCACTTGTAATCTGGCAGGCTTAATGTCAACTCTCTGACACTACTTCCTCCTTCTCCCTGAACCATGACCCCAAATGCTAACATCAAGCAATTGTTGCCAGCAATGTCACTGACCTTCTTATATCGAGAGAACCTCCCCCACTGGATCCAGTTTTATAATCTCCCAGCTATCATCTCATCTTCAGTCTTGTCATTTTGCCACCATTGGGACTTGGTGTTGAGTTCAAAAGCTTCTGATTGTGAACCAACCCCCATTCATTCTCTTTTCTTTAGCTTTACTTGTTGCATTCTCTGTCACAATGTCCTCTCTCCCCCCTCCCACTCCAGTGGGTTTTTTCATTTCCATTGATCTGCCATTCTCATCTTCCAATCACTTAATCACTATCAGTACTGTTTTCCCCCAGCATCCCCCCCCACCAACCCCAGCCCCCAATTACCTAAATGCTGCCCTCTCCGTACTTCACATCAGCTCTGGTGAAGAGTTATCTCGATTTGAAATGTTAGCGTGCTCTCTATCCATGAATGCTGCCAGCATGAAAATAAATGTCATCTAGTCTTGCCATGACCCCTTGTGTCATAACTTGAAAATAATCAAGTTATTTCTGCAATGACTTAGTCTGTGGTGTATGCTTCCCTGTGCATCACTCTTGACACTGTCTCCGTTATTCCATCTCCTGCTGGCAAATTTGCTTAAACCCCCACCAACACCGCACCAGTGACATTCCCCGGAAGGGTGATGTACTGTGGGGCTTTCCTGAATCTCTGACTACCACTGACTAGTGGTCAGTGTCAGTCAGAAACACTTCAGCTGCCAGGTGACCATGCCCAAACTCTAAAGCCCCATTCTGAAGCTGATCAAACCAGTACAACATCCTGCAGGTGTGGTCAGGGAAGGTGAGTGCAGACCCTGAGCCTTGTCCTCTCTCCATCCGCTGCCCTGGGGAGAGATGACCTCAATGGTCCAGCAGTCACTACTCCCAGACTGTGATTGCATTGATGTGACACGTGCAGGTACAACAACATTGCTACAGTTTATTTAAAGTGAATCAGAATATTATTTACAATAACCTTTATTATTTACAATATGTACAAATATAACTGAGAGATAGGTCTATTGATTTCATGAACTGGAGACTCTTGATGAGATCAACCAGAATTATGAAAAGTTGTATGTTTTTGGATCAGTTTCTAAGAATATGTAAGTATCTGGAGGAGATTAATTTTTGTTACAATGTCCACGATCTGGAGGAGATTAATTCTGAGATAAAATTGAAGATCAAGAGAGACCACTTGCTGAGGACCTGACAGAGATCAGATGCTGTTAAGATGTGAAGACCATCAGATGTTGTGATCAACAGAGAAGATCCGTTGGTGTGACAGTAACATTGATGTGCAGAAGGTCTGTTTGTTTATTGACGGTGAGGATCTGGATCTGGAGCAGAATAGTTGGTACAAGAAGACAAGGGTCTGGGCCATATTCGAAACCTGATGTGCTGAGTTCCCATTTGGGGACTATACAGCAGCAACTGCAAATTAATCTTTTACACCAGGAGGTCCATCGGGTGATCCGGAAGCGATGTGTCTGCTTGGTGAGGAATGCTGCTAAGGCCGCTGCATGATCACATTGATGGTCCTGATTGGAACTGAAGGATACACAGTCTGAAATGTAGGAACTCACCATGTCAGACTAATCATCAACGAGTTGATGTTAAATACTTTTCAGGAAGTTTTGGTAACTCGAGCTCTGTGCCCGAGATATGTCTCAGCGAAGGAGCAAGCCTTTGTGGATCCGGTTAATGAGAATATCATCTGCAGTGCTGCACGACAACACTGGATGGTTTTCTCACTCTTAGTATCCAAGTGCAACAGCAAGCACACGATGTTGGTGTGGAGCTGTCGCTGGAAATCACTAGACTCTCCAAACGTGGCCAATATTTCCAACATTTGGAAAGCTACCACAGAGACTTGCTCACTTGCTGGCCCAAACAGTGGCTGAATCCTGGAGAGGATTGCATTTAAAAAGGGACTGATTGTTTCTGCAGGTGCCTTAAGGATATTTTTCTGCAGGCAAGACAACACAGCAAGTGTGAATACATTGCTGTTCTCTGGATTGCCCAACAGGCTCACTAAGACATCGGTCACACTCCAAAACCGCCGCCTCACTCCAAAATCAATATTTTTTAATGCTCTGATGAAGAGTAACTGGGTAATGGGCAAGGAGTCGTACCAGCAGAGGTATTGTACAAAGCTGTTAATGACCATGTCTGTGAGACCCAGCTCGGAAAGTCACTGGGTGTTCAGGAGTTCCCCAAAGATGACGATGATAGGAATTGCCTGACAGACTCAAATCTGAAGGATCTGGGAAGCCAGACGATGTACGGTCTTAGACAAATCATCACCTGCAGATGCTGTCATTGCCCTGGCCAGCAGAACAACACTCTGATCAAATCCAACCCCACGTAGCTTTTGCCATCCTCCCACCATCACCATCTGGTCACAGTTGTCACTTTGGCCAATCAGATCAAACAGGGCCTGGAGTGACCTCACAAACCTTCATTCAGTGACCAACTATGATCAACATCAAACCCAGCGGAGAAACCTCTCTGCTGTGACTGAACGTCAGTATCACTGGGCAGAGAGAAACTCATCCCACTGGTGAGAGATACAAGTAGGCCACTGAAAATGTCTGGGAACAATGTCTTCACCATGTCTGCCACCCTGGGCTGAGTGAGTATCTCATATAGGCCTTGAATGGCAGTCAGCGAGACATTGGCTGAGTACATGTCCGCACTGACGGGGCAGCTTTTCTCCCACAGTGAGTACACGTGATGTTTGATCGTACTCACTGGACAAGCTCTATCCTCAGCTGCTGCTCTCCACACATCCCGGATGAACTTCTCCCCTGGGGGGGGAGACAGAGCTGGAGCTGGGACACAGCTGCTGCTGAGTGCTGTGAGGTCAGAGCAGTTATTCCTCGTCGAACACACCGTTTAACCTCCTGGTGAGGGATGTTCTCCAAATGAAGCCCCAGCACATGCAGGATCTCTGAGACCCGGTCCTGAAGTTGTTTTCAATCTTGAAGGAAGAGGTTTTCCAATAACAAGGAAGCGACCCAGGGACAGCTGGGATGTTGGTCCGACAGACTGCCACAGACCATGAGAAGCAGGTTGTCCAGCTGACAACGCGGCAGGCTTTGGCAAATCAGCTCCATCACCTGATGACACTTCTCAAACTGAGTTCCTTCGTCAGCGTCCGTCAGGTCTTCTGGAAGTGTCTTCAGAAACACCAGACTCTCTTGATATTGTTCAAGGCTGGCTCCATCAGCCACTAAGTGGATGGACTGGATGGTACTGACCGCGCTGAGGGCCATCTGTTGAACTGCTTGGGAAGCGTCAGCGCAAAGTGGAAGCAGTCCTCCAAGCAGCGTGCTCACAGGATTCTCCAGCACTTCCCTGCTGTCATCACACCGTGAAAACACCACGGGCATCTCCGAGATGATGTGTACTGCTGTCTCTCGCTTATTGTCTTCCCCTACTCAATCTTCTGGATGATTTCGTCCTTATCTTCAGTCTCAGCAATGATCTTCTCCATTGCCACACAAAAGACACAAATTAGAGGCTTTATCGTTGAGTCTGCTTGTGAAAGTCCTCTGATTCTGCTGATTGAATTCTGTCTTCAATCTCTCCCTCAAGTTGGGAAGGTATTGATTCAGTTCACCAGAGCAGTTTGCTTGATCTACTCTCTCAGCGTCTCTCCGGCACAAGTGCACAGATCGTTTCAGTTTGTTGTGTTTTTCATGACCCTGCGATGATGTGTTGTCATGGTTCTCATTGGGATGACAGCGGCCATCAGTTATGATGTTGTCCTGAGCTCCCAGTGAGTGTCGTGTGTTGGGATGTTCAAAACAAACATTCCGTGAGGAGTCATCGAGATTATGACATAGAGTCAGGGCCCATGTTATAGATTCTTTAGCTCATCGTGTCATAGTCAGAGAGTCATACAGCACAGAGACAGACCTTTTGGTCGAATCAGTCCATGCTGAATATAATCCCAAATTAAACTCACCCCATCTGCTTGGTCTTAGTCCATATCCGTCCAAACCATTCCTAGTTGTGTACTTATCTAAACATCTTTTCGACCTTATAATTGTACCAATATCAACCATTTTCTCAGGAAATTTATCCACACGTGATGAACACTTCATCTCCCCATACACTCTTTATATTGTTTCAGAGATTGAATTGAACAAAGTTGTCTCCATCTAAGATATGACTGTTCTATTCTTCTCTTGAACCTCAATATTTTTATTCATCCATTGCCCCTTAATCATTCCAGCCTCACCCTTCACTCTCATAGAAACACGTGCTGCATAATTAAAATACGAATGTGAGTGCTCGTTCACAGACAAGAGTCCAATAAATCTTACCTTTGTCTGATCTGTCGGTGAATTCTCTGTTGCAGGATCTTTTGTCGAGTCACTTAACATGGAGTCAGGCCTTTCATTCAAATCAATCCATCCTGACCATTATTCCAAAGTGAATCAGACCCACCTGCCTTCTCTGGGGCTTTATCCCTCCAAACATTTCTTATTCATCTACTTATCTAACTGTCAATTTTGTATAAAAAGAACTGAAAATGAATCAAAAGAAAACATTTAGACTAAAATGTGATAATCTGTCAGAATTCTCCAAGTAAATGTGGAACTAAGCCTGGGTTTCAGGCTCAGGTGCAGGATCAATGCATCCTTCAGTCAACCTTCAGAAACGAGATAACGAGAATCCAGAGAAAGTATATTCCTGTCAGGGTGACAGGAAAGGCTGGTAGGTATAGGGAATGCTGGATGACTAAAGAAATTGAGGGTTTGGTTAAGAAAAAGAAGGAAGCATATGTAAGTTATAGACAAGATAGATCGAGTGAATCCTTAGAAGAATATAAAGGAAGTAGGAGTATACTTAAGAGGGAAATCGGGAGGGCAAAAAGGGGAGATGAGATAGCTTTGGCAAATAGAATTGAGGAGAATGCAAAGAGTTTTTACAAAGATATTAAGGACAAAAGGGTAACTAGGGAAAGAATGGGGCCCCTCAAAGATCAGCAAGGAGGCCTTGGGGTGGAGCCACAGAAAATTGGGGAGGTACTAAATGAGTATTTTGCATCAATAATTCCTGTGGAAAAGGGTATCAAAGATATAGACTGTCGGTAAATAGATGGTGACATCTTGCAAAATGTCCATATTACAGAGGAGGGAGTGCTGGATGTCTTGAAATGCATAAAAGTGGATAAATCCGCACGACCTGATCAGATATACCCTAGAATTCTGTGGGAAACTAGAGAACTGATTACTAGGCTTCTTGCTGAGATCTTTGTATCATCGATAGTCACAGGTGAGGTGCTGGAAGACTGGAGGTTGGCTAACATGGTGCCACTGTTTCAGAAAGTTGGTAAGGAAAAGCCAGGGAATTATGGATCATTGAGCCTGACGTCGGTGGTGGGCAAGTTGTTGGAGGGAAACGGAGGGACAGGATGTACAAGTATTTCAAAAGGCAAGGACTGATTAGATATAGTCAACATGACTCTATGTGTGGGAAAACATTTCTCACAAACTTGATTGATTTTTTTGACGAAGTAACAAAGCGGATTGATGAGGGCAGAGCGTTAGATGTGATCTATATGGACTTCAGTAAGGCGTTCTACAACGTTCCCCATGGGAGACTGATTAGCAAGGTTCGATCTCATGGAATACAGGGAGAGCTAGCCATTTGGATACAGATCTGCCTCAAAGATAGAAGACAGAGGGTGGTGGTGGAGGGTTGTTTTTCAGACTGGATGGCCGGGGCCAGTGGAGTGCCACAAGGATCGGTGCTGTGTCTTCTACGTTTTGTAGTTTGCATAAATGATTTGGATGCGAGCATAAGAGGTGCAGTTAGTAAGTTTGCAGATGACACCAAAATTGGAGGTGTAGTGAACAACGAAGAGGGTTACCTCAGATTACAACAGGATCTGGACCAGATGGGTGAATGGGCTGAGAAGTGGCAGATAAAGTTTAATTCAAATAAATACGAGGTGATGCATTTTGGGGAAGCAAATCTTAGCAGGACTTCGACACTTAATGGGAACGTCCTAGGGAGTGTTGCTAAACAAACAGACCTTTGTGGTCAGGGAATCCAAAGCTAGAGGGCATAGGTTTAAAGTGAGGGGGGAAAGATATAAAAGAGATCTACGGGGCAACATTTTCACACAGAGGGTGATACGTGTATGGAATGAGCTGCCAGAGGAATGGTGGAGGCTGGTACAATTGCAGCATTTAAGAGGCAGTTGGATGGATACATGAATAGAAAGGGTTTGGAGGGATTTGGGCCGGGTGCTGGTTGGTGGGAGTAGATTGGGTTGGCATATCTGGTTGGCATGGACGAGTTGGATCGAATGGTCTGTTTCCATGCTGTACATCTCCATGTCGTTATGACTCTCTGAGTTTATAAACAGTTTCAATTTTTTTTGATTTTCCAACATCCCTCATGATAGGGGTCATTCCTGCTCAAAGCAATGGTTAGCACATTCCATTATTTGGGGGAACACGTTCTCTCCCCAATTCCCTTCACTGATGAACTCTTCACATTACATCATCTGAGGAATCCTAATCAGATCAATTACCATTGCAGTGTATGGCAGCAAGTGGAAGCAACTAGATTCTTCTTTACAATATCCTGGATTTCTGACCCATCTGATTTTTGGTCCTTTTGCAAATTTTCATAACTGCCTCACCCTCTCAATCTCCTTGTGGATATATGATGTATGGTGTTGAACTTTCTGACCCTTCCTGAAGCAGCTGATTCTTTCTCTCATGAGTTGGAGACCATTCCTCCCCATCATGGTGCTGTAATGATCAAAGTCTACTTTCAGATATTCTAAAATCTCACTGGCAGTGGTTGACATCAATTGATATAATTCCCAGCGGTCAAAATAGTGATTGACATTGACAAGATAATTAGTTTGGATAAAATTGAAGAGTTCCTTGCCAAGCTCCATCGTTTGTCTGGGATCATTGCTCCTTGCAGCATTTGGAGAATTATGTGTCTGAGTCAATGTCTCAGCTGGGTTGACAACTTCCAGAGCATTTTGATCTGGACAATTGTGCACTGTCTTAATACCTGTAACTTTCTTTATAGGGAGTACTACTTTCAACAGCACGTACGCAATGTGCATTGTGGAGTTGGAAGTTGACGCTGAAGTATTCAGGGACAATTACATGAAGTTCATTTTGTCACTGGTGCACACTCCTCACACAGTATATCAGTGCCGGAGGGAGTGATTATTGGAGGTAGTAAATGAGGAGCCAGACAGGTGGCGACTTTGTCGGTAGTATTTTGCCATAATGCACCCTGCTGATACCCCTGGTATTCTGGTGTGAAGCGTAGGCACCAACCACTGATGACTAGTGTGAAGACGGAAATCACTCTTGACTCTAATCTCCAGCATCTGCCGTCCTCACTTTCGACTAAGATGGTATGAAGAGTCTAGAGAAGGTTGCTGCATGCTGGATTAACATTTTGGGATGTGTGAATTCTCCAAGTCGATTCATTATTTTGGCCTATGGTTTCATGCAAAAGGGATCATGAGAAACCTGCAGAAGGTGGAAGCCGTGAGGAAATTTCCGTGACCCCAAAAAGCCACCGATTTTGAATAGTTCATGGAATGGTGAGCCTAGTGAGATAATCCAAAACCTACTGAGCAAATTAATGATTCTCTCAGGCAATCTTTGATCAAGATCTGGTGTGTTAATAGTGAAAAATCACACAACACCAGGTTATAGAGCAACAAGTTTATTTTGGGGCACTAGCTTTCAGAGCGCTGCTCCTTCATCAGGTGTTTGTGTATGTTGATGATTGAGCAGCAATCAAAGACATGCCCGTGTTGTTCAATGTCCTTACACATTGTGATACTGAGTCACCAACAACAGCAGGATCAATAGGCACATCATTCACAAGTCGGGGAGAATCTTATCAAGAATCAGCAAAAATGCATCTGGTGACCACTCCCCTCCACATCCAAAGCCCTCAGTGATGCAGAATAATCGTGATATGGAGAAAGAACTGCTTACAATAAATTGGTTGTGCAAGAAATTCTCTGATTCCATCTTAGGTCTATTAATAAAATTTGAAACAGACTGCATGCCATTAATAACCTTAGTACACACAAAGGAAGTTTCTAGAATGCCTCTCAGAATCCAGAATTTTCAATTGGGGCTAAAGTGATGTGCATTGTTTATGGAAATATATTCAGGGAAATACTGGACAATGGCTGACACTCTGTCAAGGGACCCAACTACAATCTAGGCAAGGGAAATAAAAAAAAATTCAGGATATCAAGACCTACACAGCCTTTACAATTCACAATTTGTCAACGACAACAAAGACGTTGGAAGAATCTTTTGAATGTACACAGATTTGCATGTCGTCTTGACGGCTCGCTGGATTGGTCCTTTTTTTAAAAAACAGCTGTTATGTTGAACAATGCTTTCACATCTGTATTAATGACAGTCATAGAGATGTACAGCACAACACAGACCCTTCGGTCCAACCCGTCCCTGTCGACCGGATATGCCAACCTCTGTGCTCACTTCCACAAACAGGAATTCTCTGTGTCCCATGTCCCACCTATCCCCGTGCCCGCCTCCAGTGCTCCCCCTCCACTTGGATCCATTCCCTATGCCTCTTACCTGTCATCAATCTCTTCACTGGAAACTGTCGGTGCATCATTGACTGTTACATTTTCTCTCCTCCTCTCACCCACTCTCCCTGTCCACTTCTGAAATGGCACCACTTCGCTCTCTCTGGTCCAATTCAAAATTTGTCATCACGCTCGCTGACAGGGGTGTTGCCCTTGTAATCTGGCAGGTTTAATGTCAACTCTCTGACACTTCTTCCTCCCTCTCCCTGAACCATGAACCCAAATGCCAACATCAAGCAATTGTTGCCAGCAATGTCACTGACCTTCTTATATCGAGAGAACCTCCCCCACTGGATCCAGTTTTATAATCTCCCAGCTATCATCTCATCTTCAGTCTCGTCATTTTGCCACCATTGGGACTTGGTGTTGAGTTCAAAAGCTTCTGATTGTGAACCAACCCCCATTCTTTCTTATTTCTTTAGCTTGACTTGTTGCATTCTCTGTCACAATGTCCTCTCTGCCCCCTCCCACTCCAGTGGGTTTTTTCATTCCCAATTTAGCTGGCGTATGTACCATTGATCTGCCATTCTCATCTTCCAATCACTTAATCACTATCAGTACTGTTTTCCCCCAGCATCCCCCCCCACCAACCCCAGCCCCCAATTACCTAAATGCAGCCTCTCCGTACTTCACATCAGCTCTGGTGAAGAGTTATCTAGATTTGAAATGTTAGCGTGCTCTCTATCCATGAATGCTGCCTGACCTGCCTTGATTTCCAGCAAGTTTCTTTTCAATATTGTTGCCAGTCTGCCACTCTCTCAACCACGTCTCCATTCTGGCAATGACATCACTGCCCATGTGCTCATCAACAACATGTGGGAAGAAAGCAGAGTTAGTGTTTCAAGTCCAGTGGCTCTTCATCAGAACTGACCATAAAAGAAAAGGGATGATTGCAGTCAAGCTAAAAGATTGGCTGAGAGACAGAAATCAGTTGGTTTTGATGATTAATTGTGCTTTGAACCTCAGGAAAGCATGTGCTGGAACTCCCAGGTGACCCCATTGTACACCAGGTTTCCAGAGCCACTTGCTTTCCTGAACTCTATTAATCATTGGAACATGATTTTATCAGTTGGTATTACTTATTCCTTAAACTATTCTCCTGACAACAAACATTAAACCAAACAGAAATGTCACCCCTCGGCAATTTGATGCTACTTTTGGAAAAGAAGAAAGTATCATTTCTGTCCCTTAGTGTCAGAAAGTCCCAATCTTGACTGCTGCCAGCCAATCAGAATTCCATAGTGTTGTGAAGTGAAAGTGTGGATAAATGTACCCTGATTAACGTTGACTGGTTGGCAGTAACCCTTATTAACTGAATCCGATTACGCAGTGAGATAGACAGAGGGGACAAGTGTCAGGGAAAGGTCCAACACAACTTTATTGAACACTTCTTTGAGGAAAAACTGTATTGATCAGACTCTACTGTGTCCCTTAAATAAACTCCATCATTCTCTTCAGAGGACTTGTCAGTCAACAGTCTTAAATCTTGAAGTAAACCCTCTCAAATTTGCATTCGCTATCTTCTTCTGATACACATTTCTGAGAATATACTACACCCTTAAATCAGATCTCCAAACAGGGATTTGAATCTTCTGTTTGAAAAGTCTGGTAATACCTATTCATTAAGGCTGGGATCGGCTGCTCCTTGGTCTTTGAGGGTTGGCTGGGTTTCAAGATCTGAAGTCATTGATTAGGACTTCCTCTCTCCTCTCGGGTTGGTTCTGGTCTATGGGTTGTCTTGTCAAGATAGTCTGGATTAGTGGTGCTGGAAGAGCACAGCTGTTCAGGCAGCATCCAACGTGCTGCGAAATCGACGTTTCGGGCAAAAGCCCTTCATCAGGAATAAAGGCAGTGAGCCTGAAGCGTGGAGCGATAAGCAAGAGGAGGGTGAGGATGGGGAGAGAGTCAAGTAGAGTACAATGGGTGAGTGGTGGAGGAGATCAACTGGGGCTAAAGTGATGTGTATTGTTTATGGAGATATATTCAGGGAAATACTGGACAATGGCTGACACTCTGTCAAGGTTTCCCAACTACAATCTAGGTAAGGGAAATAAAAAAAAAATTCAGGATATCAAGACCTACACAGCCTTAACAATTCACGATTTTTCAATGACAACAAAGACGTTGGAAGAATCTTTTGAATGGACACAGATTTGCATGTCGTCTTGACGGCTCGCTGGATTGGTCCATATTTTTAAAAAACAGCTGTTATGTTGAACAATACTTTCACATCTGTATTAATGACAGTCATAGAGATCTACAGCACAAAACAGACCCTTCGGTCCAACTCGTCCTTGTCGATCCGATATGCCAACCTCTGTGCTCATTTCTACAAACAGGAATTCTCTGCGTCCCATGTCCCACCTATCCCCGTGCCCGCCTCCAGTGCTCCCCCTCCACTTGGATCCATTCCCTATACCTCTTACCTGCCATCAATCTGTTCACTGGAAACTGTCAGTGCCTCATTGACTGTTACATTTTCTCTCCTCCTCTCACCCACTCTCCCTGTCCACTTCTGAAATGGCACCACTTCGCTCTCTCAGGTCCAATTCAAAATTTGTCATCACACTCACTGACAGGGGTGTTGCCCATGTAATCTGGCAGGCTGAATGTCAACTCTCTGACACTACTTCCTCCTTCTCCCTGAACCATGACCCCAAATGCCAACATCAAGCAATTGTTGCCAGCAATGTCACTGACCTTCTTATATCCAGAGAACCTCCCCCACTGGATCCAGTTTTATAATCTCCCAGCTATCATCTCATCTTCAGTCTTGTCATTTTGCCACCATTGGGACTTGGTGTTGAGTTCAAAAGATCCTAATTGTGACCAACCCCCATTCATTCTCTTTTCTTTAGCTTTACTTGTTGCATTCTCTGTCACAATGTCCTCTCTCCATACTCCCACTCCAGTAGGTTTTTTCATTCCCAGTTTAGCTGGCGTATGTACCATTGATCTGCCATTCTCATCTTCCAATCACTCAATCACTATCAGTACTGTTTTCCCCCAGCATCCCCCCCCACCAACCCCAGCCCCCAATTACCTAAATGCTGCCTCTCCGTACTTCACATCAGCTCTGGTGAAGAGTTATCTAGATTTGAAATGTTAGCGTGCTCTCTATCCATGAATGCTGCCTGACCTGCCTTGTTTTCCAGGAAGTTTCTTTTCAATATTGTTGCCAGTCTGCCACTCTCTCAACCACGTCTCCATTCTGGCAATGACATCACTTCCCATGTGCTCATCAACAACATCAACTCTTCTGCCTTCCTCACAATTCTCCCTGCATTAAAATAAATGTCATCTAGTCTGGCAATGACCCCTTGTGTCATAACTTGAAAATAATCAAGTTATTTCTGCAATGACTTAGTCTGTGGTGTATGCTTTCCTGTGCATCAGACTCGACAATGTCTCCGTTATTCCAATCTCTGCTGGCAAATTTGCTTAAACCCCCACCAACACCGCACAAGCAACATTCCGCGGAAGGGTGATGGCACCATTGTGGTTGAGATACAAATCATCAGGCTTGGATAGGCCCTACCTTCACAGTGATCCATACATCTAAAGCCCTCTCTCTGCTCCAGCACATTGATCTGTTCTATCCACTTGCTCCTATATTCACCAGCATGTAATACCAGAGCAATTCAGAGGTGACAACCTTTGAGGTCTTGGTTTTTTAAACTGCGGCATAGCTCCCTACATTCTTGTCACAGGACCTCTTCCCTCATCCTGCCCATGTCATTGGTCCCTATGAGAAGTACCTCTGACCCTTCACCCTTCCCCCTTTCAGAATGCTGTGTCGCGGTTCAGTGACATCTTTGACCCTGGTCCCAGGAAGGCAAGTCACCATCCTGCAGTGATGTCTGTGACTGAAGAAATACCTGTGAGTGCCCCTCATGACTGAGATTCCCACCAATATTGTTCTCCCGGTCTTTCTGATCCCCACCTTGTGCAGCTGAGCTCTGGCTGCACTCCCCAGAGGAACCGTCACTCTCGCTCTTTTCCAACACAGAAAATCGCTTCCTGAGTGAGATGTACTGTGGGGCTTTCCTGAATCTCTGATTACCACTGACTAGTGGTCAGTGTCAGTCAGAAACACTTCAGCTGCCAGATGACCATGCCCAAGCTCTAAAGCCCAATTCTGAACCTGATCAGACCAGTACTACATCCTGGAGGTGTGGTCAGGGAAGGTGAGTGCAGACCCCGAGCCTTGTCCTCTCTCCATCCGCTGCCCTGGGGAGAGATGACCCAAATGGTCCAGCAGTCACTACTCCCAGACTGTGAGTGCATTGATGTGACACGTGCAGGTACAACAACATAGCTGCAGTTTATTTAAAGTGAAACAGAATATTATTTACAATAACCTTAATTATTTACAATATCTACAAATATAACTAAGAGATAGGTCTATTGATTTCATGAACTGGAGTTCTCTTGATGAGATCAACCAGAATTATGAAAAGTTGTATGTTTTTGGATCAGTTTCTAAGAATATGTAAGTATCTGGAGGAGATTAATTTTTGTTACAATGTCCACGATCTGGAGGAGATCAATTCTGAGATAAAATTGAAGATCAAGAGAGACCACTTGCTGAGGACCTGACAGAGATCAGATGCTGTTAATGATGTGAAGACCATCAGATGTTGTGCTCAACAGAGAAGATCCATTGGTGTGACAGTAACATTGATGTGCAGAAGGTCTGTTTGTTTATTGACAGTGAGGATCTGGATCTGGAGCAGAATAGTTGGTACGAGAAGACAAGGGTCTGGGCCATATTCGAAACCTGATGTGCTGAGTTCCCATTTGGGGAGTATACAGCAGCAACTGCAAATTAATCTTTTACACCAGGAGGTCCATCGGGTGATCCAGAGGCGATGGGTCTGCTTGGTGAGGAATGCTGCTCAGGCCGCTGCATGATCACAGTGATGGTCCTGGTTGGAACTGAAGGATACACAGTCTGAAATGTAGGAACTCACCATGTCAGACTAATCATCAACGAGTTGATGTTAAATACTTTTCAGGAACTTTTGGTAAATCTAGCTCTGTGCCCGAGATATGTCTCAGCTAAGGAGCAAGCCTTTGTGGATCCAGTGGATGAGAATTTCATCTGCAGTGCTGCACTACAACACTGGATGGTTTTCTCACTCTTAGTATCCAAGTGCAACAGCAAGCACATGATGTTGGTGTGAAGCTGTCGCTGGAAATCACTAGACTCTCCAACGTGGCCAATATTTCCAACATTTGGAAAGTTTCCACAGAGACTTGCTCACTTCCTTTCCCGAACAGTGTCTGAATCCTGGAGAGGATTGCATTTAAAAAGGGCTGATTGTTTCTGCCAGTGCCTTAAGGATGTTTTTCAGCAGGCAAGACAACACAGCAAGTGTGAATACATCGCTGTTCTTTGGATTGCCCAACAGGCTCACGAAGACATCGGTCACTTTCCAACAACACAGCCTCACTCCAAAATCCATGTTTTTTAAAGCTCTGATGCTGAGCAACTGGGTAATGGGCAAGCAGTCGTACCAGCAGAGGTATTGTATAAAGCTGTTAATGAACATGCCTGTGAGACCCAGCTCAGAAAGACACTGAGCGTTCAGGAGTTCCCCAAAGATGATGATAGGAATTGCCTGACAGTCTCAAATCTGAAGGATCTGGGAAGCCAGACGATGTACGGTTTTAGACAAATCATCACCTGCAGATGCTGTCATTGCCCTGGCCAGCAGAACAACACTCATCCCACCATCACCATCTGGTCACAGTTGTCATTTTGGCCAATCAGATCAAACAGGGCCTGGAGTGACCTCACAAACCTTCATTCAGTGACCTACAATGATCAACATCAAACCCAGCGGAGAAACCTCTCTGCTGTGACAGAACGTCAGTATCACTGGGCAGAGAGAAACTCATCCCACTGGTGAGAGATACAAGTAGGCCACTGAAAATGTGTGGGAGCAATGTCTTCTCCAGGTCTGCCACCCTGGGCTGAGTGAGTATCTCATATATGCCGTGAATGGCAGTCAGTGAGACATTGGCTGAGTACATGTCCGCACTGACGGGGCAGCTATTTCCCCCCAGTGAGTACACGTGATGTTTGATCATACTCACAGGACAAGCTCTATCCTCAGCTGCTGCTCTCCACACATCCCGGATGAACTTGTCCCCTGGGGGGCGACAGAGCTGGAGCTGGGACATAGCTGCTGTCGAGTGCTGTGAGGTCAGAGCAGTTATTCCTCGTCGAACACGCCGTTTAACCTCCTGGTGAGGGATGATCTCCAAATGAAGCCCCAACACATGCTGGATCTCTGAGACCCGATCCTGAAGTTGTTTTCGATAATGAAGGAAGAGATTTTCCAATAACAATGAAGCGACCCAGGCACAGCTGGGATGTTGGTCCGACAGACTGCCACAGACCATGAGAAGCAGGTTGTCCAGCTGACAACGCGGCAGGCTTTGGCAAATCAGCTCCATCACCTGATGACACTTCTCAAACTGAGCTCCTTCGTCAGGGTCCCTCAGGTCTTCTGGAAGTGTCTTCAGAAACACCAGACTCTCTTGATATTGTTCAAGGCTGGCTCCATCAGCCACTAAGTGGATGGACTGGATGGTACTGACCGCGCTGAGAGCCATCTGTTGAACTGCTTGGGAAGCGTCAGCGCAAAGTGGAAGCAGTCCTCCAAGCAGCGTGCTCACAGGATTCTCCAGCACTTCCCTGCTGTCATCACACCTCCGTGTAAACACCACGGGCATCTCCGAGATAATGTGTACTGCTGTCTATCCCTTATTGTCTTCCATCGACCAGATCCCCTCCTCAATCTTCTGGATGATTTCGTCCTTATCTTCAGTCTCAGAAATGATCTTCTCCATTGCCACACAAAAGACACATATTAGAGGCTTTATCGTTGAGTCCGCTTGTGAAAGTCCTCTGATTCTGCTAATTGAATTCTGTCTTCAATCTCTCCCTTGAGTTGGGAAGGTATTGATTCAGTTCACCAGAGCCGTTTGCTTGATCTCCTCTCTCAGCGTCTCTCCGGCACAAGTGCACAGATCGTTTCAGTTTGTTGTGTTTTCCATGACGCTGCGATGATGTGTTGTCATGGTTCTCATTGGGATGACAGCGGCCGTCAGTTGTGATGTTGTCCTGAGCTCCCAGTGAGTGTCGCGGGCTGGGATTTTCAAAAACAAACATTCCGTGAGGAGTCATCGAGATTATGACATAGAGTCAGGGCGCATGTCATAGATTCTTTGGCTGATCGTGTCATAGTCAGAGAGTCATATTGCACAGAAACAGACCTTTTGGTCGAACCAGTCCATGCTGAATATCATCCCAAATTAAACACGTCCCATCTGCTTGCTCTTAGCCCATATCCGTCCAAACCATTCCTAGTTGTGGACTTATCTAAACATCTTTTAGACATTATAATTGTACCAATATCAACTATTTCCTCAGGAAGTTTATTCACACGTGAAGAACAATTCATCTCCCCATACACTCTTTATATTCTTTCAGAGATTGAATTGAACAAAGTTGTCTCCATCTAAGATATGACTGTTCTATTCTTTTCTAGAACCTCAATATCTTTATTCATCCATTGCCCCTTAATCATTCCAGCCTCACCCTTCACTCTCACAGAAACGCGTGCTGCATAATTAAAATACGAATATGAGTGCTCGTTCACAGACAAGAGTCCAATAAATCTTAACTTTGTCTGATCTGTCGGTCATTTCTCTGTTGCAGGATCTTTTGTCAAGTCATTTAACATGGAGTCAGGCCTTACATTCAAATCAATCCATACTGACCATTATTCCAAAGTGAATCAGACCCACCTGCCTTCTCTGGGGCTTTATCCCTCCAAACATTTCTTATTCATCTACTTATCTAACTGTCAATTTTGTATAAAACGAACTGAAAATGAATCCAAAGAAAACATTTAGACTAAAATGTGATAATCTGTCAGAATTCTCCAAGTAAATGTGGAACTAAGCTTGGGTTTCAGGTGCAGGTGCAGGATCAATGCATCCTTCAGTCAACCTTCAGAAACGAGATAACGAGAATCCAGATAAAATATATTCGTGTCAGGGTGAAAGGAAAGGCTGGTAGGAATAGGGAATGCTGGATGACGAAAGAAATTGAGGGTTTGGTTAAGAAAAAGAAGGAAGCATATGTAAGGTAGATAGATAGATCGAGTCAATCCTTAGAAGAGTATAAAGGAAGTAGGAGTATACTTAAGAGGGAAATCGGGAGGGCAAAAAGGGGACATGAGATAGCTTTAGCAAATAGAATTGAGGAGAATGCAAAGAGTGTTTACAAAGATATTAAGGACAAAAGGGTAACTAGGGAAAGAATGGGGCCCCTCAAAGATTAGCAAGTTGGCCTTGGCGTGGAGCCACAGAAAATTGGGGAGGTATTAAATGAGTATTTTGCATCAATAATTCCTGTGGAAAAGGGTATAGAAGAGATAGCCTGTTGGTAAATAGATGGTGACATCTTGCAAAATGTCCATATTACAGAGGAGGGAGTGCTGGATGTCTTGAAATGCATAAAAGTGGATAAATCCCCACGACCTGATCAGGTGTTAACCTAGAATTCTGTGGGAAGCTAGAGAACTGATTACTCGGCTTCTTGCTGAGATATTTGTATCATCGATAGTCACAGGTGAGGTGCTGGAAGACTGGAGGTTGGCTAACATGGTGCCACTGTTTCAGAAAGTTGGTACGGATAAGCCAGGGAACTATGGATCAGTGAGCCTGACGTCGGTGGTGGGCAAGTTGTTGGAGGGATTCCGGAGGGACAGGATGTACAAGTATTTCGAAAGGCAAGGACTGATTAGATATAGTCAACATGGTTTTATGTGTGGGAAATCATTTCTCACAAACTTGATTGATTTTTTTGAGGAAGTAACAAAGTGGACTGATGAGGGCAGAGCGGTAGATGTGATCTATATAGACTTCAGTAAGGCGTTCGACAAGGTTCCCCATGGGAGATTGATTAGCAAGGTTAGATCTCATGGAATACAGGGAGAGCTAGCCATTTGGATACAGAACTGCCTCCAAGATAGAAGACAGAGGGTGGTGGTGGAGGGTTGTTTTACCGACTGGATGACCGGGGCCAGTGGAGTGCCACAAGGATCGGTGCTGGGTCCTCTACTCTTGGTCATTTACACAAATGATTTGGATGCGAGCATAAGAGGTACAGTTAGTAAGTTTGCACATGACATCAAAATTGGAGGTGTAGTGAACAGCGAAGAGGGTTACCTCAGATTGCAACAGGATCTGGACCAGATGGGCAAATGCGCTGAGAGGTGTCAGATGAAGTTTAATTCAGATAAATGCGAGGTGATGCATTTTGGGGAAGCAAATCTGAGCAGGATTTATACACTTAATGGTAAGGTCCTAGGGAGTGTTGCTGAACAAAGAGACCTTGGAGTGCAGGTACATAGCTCCTTGAAAGTGGAGTTGCAGGTAGATAGGATAGTGAAGAAGGCGTTTGGTATGCTTTCCTTTAGTGGTAAGAGTATTGAGTACAGGAATTGGGAGGTCAAGTTGCGGCTGTACACGACATTGGTTAGGCCACTGTTGGAATACTGTGTGCAATTCTGGTCTCCTTCGTATCGGATAGATGTTGTGAAACTTGAAACGGTTCAGAAAAGATTTACAAGGATGTTGCCAAGGTTTGAGGATTTGAGCTGTAGGGAGAGGCTGAACAGGCTTGCACTGTTTACCTTGGAGCATCGGAGACTGAGGGGTGACCTTATAGAAGTTTACAAAATTCTTAGGGGCATGGATAGGGTAAACAGGCAAAGTCTTTTCTCTGGGGTCAGGGAGTCCAAAGCTAGAGGGCATAGGTTTAATGTGAGAGGGGAAAGATATAAAAGAGACTTACGGGGCAACATTTTCACACAGAGGGTGATACGTGTATGGAATGAGCTGCCAGAGGAATTGGTGGAGGCTGGTACAATTGCAGCATTTCAGAGGCAGTTGGATGGATATACGAATAGGAAGGGTTTGGAGGGATTTGGGCCGGGTGCTGGTTGGTAGGAGTAGATTGGGTTGGCATACCTGGTTGGCATGGACGAGTTGGACCGAATGGTCTGTTTCCATGCTGTACATCTCTATGACGTTATGACTCTCTGAGTCTATAACCAGTTTCAATTTTTTTTGATTTTCCAACATCCCTCAAGATAGGGGTCTTTCCTGCTCAAAGCAATGGTTAGCACATTCCATTATTTGGGGGAACACTTTCTCTCCCAAATTCCCTTCACTGATGAACTCTTCACATTACATCATCTGAGGAATCCTAATCAGATCAATTACCATTGCAGTGCATGGCAGCAAGTGGAAGCAACTAGATTCATCTTTACAATATCCTGGATTTCTGACCCATCTGATTTTTGGTCATTTTGCAAATTTTCATAACTGCCTCACCCTCTCAATCTCCTTGTGGATATATGATGCATGGTGTTGAACTTTCTGACCCTTCCTGAAGCAGCTGATTTTTTCTCTCATGAGTTGGAGACCATTCCTCCCCATCATGGTGCTGTAATGATCAAAGTCTACTTTCAGATATTCTAAAATCTCACTGGCAGTGGTTGACATCAATTGATATAATTCCCAGCGGTCAAAATAGTGATTGACATTGACAAGATAATTAGTTTGGATGAAATTGAAGAGTTCCGTGCCAAGCTTCCTCCAACGTTTTTCTGGGATCATTGCTCCTTGCAGCATTTGGAGAATTATGTGTCTGAGTCAATGTCTCAGCTGGGTTGACAACTTCCAGAGCATTTTGATCTGGACAATTGTGCACTGTCTTAATACCTGTAACTTTCTTTATAGGGAGTACTACTTTCAACAGCACGTACGCAATGTGCATTGTGGATTTGGAAGTTGAAGTTGAAATATTCAGGGACAATTACATGAACTTCATTTTGTCACTGGTGCACACTCCTCACACAGTTTATCAGTGCCGGAGGGAGTGATTATTGGAGGTAGTAAATGAGGAGCCAGACAGGTGGCTACTTTGTCGGTAGTATTTTGCCATAATGCACCCTGCTGATACCCCGTGGTATTCTGGTGTGAAGCCGAGGCACCAACCACTGATGACTAGTGCGATGACGGAAATTGGTGGCAAAACTCAGCAGGTCGGCAGCATCTGTGGGAAGAAAGCAGAGTTAGTGTTTCAAGTCCAGTGGCTCTTCATCAGAACTGACCATAAAAGAAAAGGGATGATTGCAGTCAAGCTAAAAGATTGGCTGAGAGACAGAAATCAGTTGGTTTTGATGATTAATTGTGCTTTGAACCTCAGGAAAGCATGTGCTGGAACTCCCAGGTGACCCCATTGTACACCAGGTTTCCAGAGCCACTTGCTTTCCTGAACTCTATTAATCATTGGAACATGATTTTATCAGTTGGTATTACTTATTCCTTAAACTATTCTCCTGACAACAAACATTAAACCAAACAGAAATGTCACCCCTCGGCAATTTGATGCTACTTTTGGAAAAGAAGAAAGTATCATTTCTGTCCCTTAGTGTCAGAAAGTCCCAATCTTGACTGCTGCCAGCCAATCAGAATTCCATAGTGTTGTTAAGTGAAAGTGTGGATAAATGTACCCTGATTAACGTTGACTGGTTGGCAGGAACCCTTATTAACTGAATCAGATTACGCAGTGAGATAGACAGAGGGGACAAGTGTCAGGGAAAGGTCCAACACAACTTTATTGAACACTTCTTTGAGGAAAAACTGTATTGATCAGACTCTACTGTGTCCCTTAAATAAACTCCATCATTCTCTTCAGAGGACTTGTCAGTCAGCAGTCTTAAATCTTGAAGTAAACCCTCTCAAATTTGCATTCGCTATCTTCTTCTGATACACATTTCTGAGAATATACTACACCCTTAAATCAGATCTCCAAACAGGGATTTGAATCTTCTGTTTGAAAAGTCTGGTAATACGTATTCATTAAGGCTGCGATCGGCTGCTCCTTAGTCTTTGAGGGTTGGCTGGGTTTCAAGATCTGAAGTCATTGATTAGGACTACCTCTCTCCTCTCGGGTTGGTTCTGGTCTATGGGTTGTCTTGTCAAGATAGTCTGGATTAGTGGTGCTGGAAGAGCACAGCTGTTCAGGCAGCATCCAACGAGCTGCGAAATCGACGTTTCGGGCAAAAGCCCTTCATCAGGAATAAAGGCAGTGAGCCTAAAGCGTGGAGAGATAAGCTAGAGGAGGGTGAGGATGGGGAGAGAGTCACATAGAGTACAATGGGTGAGTGGGGGAGGAGATGAAGGTGATAGGTCAAGGAGGAGAGGGTGGAGTGGATAGGTGAAAAAGAAGATAGGCAGTTCGGACAAGTCCGGACAAGTCAAGGAGACAGTTACTGAGCTGCAAGTTTGAAACTAGGATGAGGTGGGGGAAGGGGAAACGAGGAAGCTGTTGAAGTCCACATTGATGCCCTGGGGTTGAAGTGTTCCGAGGCGGAAGATGAGGTGTTCTTCCTCCAGGCGTCTGGTGGTGAGGGAGCGGCGGTGAAGGAGGCCCAGGAACTCCATGTCCTCGGCAGGGTGGGAGAGGGAGTTGAAATGTTGGGCCACAGGGCGGTTTGGTTGATTGGTGCGGGTGTCTCGGAGATGTTCCCGAAAGTGCTCTGCTAGGAGGCGCCCAGTCTCCCCAATGTAGAGGAGACTGCATCGGGAGCAACGGATACAATAAATGATATTCGTGGATGTGCAGGTGAAACTTTGATGGATGTGGAAGGCTCCTTTAGGGCCTTGGATAGAGGTGAGGGAGGAGGTGTGGGCACAGGTTTTACAGTTCCTGCGGTGGCAGGGGAAAGTGCCAGAATGGGAAGGTGGGTCGTAGGGGGGTGTGGACCTGACCAGGTAGTCACGGAGGGAACGGTCTTTGCGGAAGGCGGAAAGGGGTGGGGTGGAAAATATATCCCTGGTGGTGGGGTCTTTTTGGAGGTGGCGGAAATGTCGGCGGATGATTACCTTGTCAAGATGGTCTGTCTGGGTCTCTTCTGTCTGATGATGATGACAAGGTACAAGGAGCTGGAAGTACTGTGCAGCTCAGCTGCCAGTTGACAGTGCTCCCTGTAGATATTGTTGAAGAAGATACAAATAGCAGAGTTCCAGGTTGCCCTTTTATCCCTCTTGTTGTGCTCTTCTTGAGGTCTCTGTGTCCTGTGTCCAATACTAGCATTGGTCAGGGGACAGAAAATTCAGGTGAAACGCTTACGTTCCATAAATGGAGTTTGCAGAACATGGTTTTGAACCTTCAATTGTCAAATGCTGTTCTTGCCACACTATGCCTCTGGCCTGCTATTGCTCCGGGTGCCACCAGGTTTACAAAGCATTCTTCAAACAAATCGGGTTCACAGACGAGTGTACAATGATACATTCTGAAACAATGTGGTCATAAGCTCCCAGCCAGGCAGTTCGATGTCTGTCCGATTTTGACTGGGCATTGATTGTCCAAGGCCTGGCTGCATGAATACAAACTGTTTCAGCTCCGAAGAGTGCAGCTAGGTTTTAACTTGATCTCCACATTTTGAGTTTTTATCCATTGTCATGAAAACAAATCAATTCAATATTTCTTGCACTCACTTGGAGATCATAGGTCACCTGATGACAACAGTTAGTATTGTTGGGACACACAGGCAACATGGATCTTAGACACTGGCAAGTATGTGATGTGTGTTCTGGGAGGGATGCAGCACCTGTATAAAGGAGGGATCTAAAGGGGATGGGGCCAGGTTTTGGACATTAGGTGAGGTGACACAAAGTAGCAATGACTTGGGTGGTGGGTTTACTCATGAGCTCACGGGGATCCCAAATGATGACTTTCCACTTGTTTCCCACTTTTTCAGCTCAGATGATGAAAAAGCTGTCCTTTCAATTCGAATCACTAACTGTGTTATCACATTGTTAGAATTAGAATTAAGTTTACTGCGAAAAGTGAACAAAGTCGCCATTTCTGCTGCTACCCTGGGTGAAAAAATCCCGAGGTGAAAATCGTAGTTATAAAATAGAAAAATGAAAATAACAAGTTGATACAGATATTAACCTAATTTTTCCTGGGTTAGCCAAAATGAAACGAAATGATTGGTGATCACCTAACGATTAAAAATGTCACTGGTAATGTTATTCTACATTTTGTAAAAGTAATATGTGTATTTATATTGTGCTGTAATCCAGCGGTAACAAATGGAACTGTGCAGTAACTCTATAAAAGCTGAAGTCTTGGTTTAAAAGCAGTTGAGATGTACAATATGGACTTTTTATCAGTAAGAGAATGTGTTTGATCATAGAATTGTGGAATGTAAATATCACATAATTAATTAGATGACAGAAAGGTAACAGCATTAACAAGCTCGGTCTGAGGTCAAAATTTATTAAGGCCAAGAAATAAAACTCTTTTCAGGGAGAAATAAGCAAATCTTAATCAGCAATTAATCAAACCAGCCTCAAAAACTATTTGTTACTTTTGCCAATGGTCTTACTGATCTTTTGCTGGAACCTGCACAGGGTTAACAATAGATAATACAGCCTTGTTTGTATCGGTGGGGATGTTTGTTTATAGTGCACAAAGCTAGTCAGATTGAATCCACTAGAAATTGTGTCAACTGAAAAAATTTGAACAAGGTGATGCAATGAGAAGTCCATTCAATGCTATCTATGGATAAGAGCCTGCCAAAATTTGCAAAACATTGGGTGGTGTGGTAGCTCAGATGTCAGCACTGCTACCCCTGTAGCAGCAGGGGCCTGGGTTCAATTCCCACCTTGAGTGTGCACATTCTCCCTTTGTGTGTGCCAGTTTCCTCGCACAATCTGAAAGATGCAGATCAGGAGAATTGTCATGCTGAAGTGCCCATAGTGTGAGGTGCATTAGTCCGGGGTAAATATGGGGTCGGGGAATGGGTGGGTTACTCTTCAGAGGGGTGGTGTAAATTTGTTGGGCTGAAAGGCCTGTTTCCATACTGTAGGAAAATTAATATCAAAAGCAGCTCCATCCACTCTTAGCTGATAACAAACAGTGGCTTTATCAATTTTTCCAGCACCACGCTCTTGACTCTAATCTCCAGCATCTGCAGTCCTCACTTTCGACTAAGATGGTAAGAAGAGTCGAGAGAAGGTTGCTGCATGCTGGATTAACATTTTAGGATGTGTGAATTCTCCAATTCGATTCATTATTTTGGCCCGTGGTTTCATGCAAAAGGGATCATGCAAAATCTGCAGAAGATGGAAGCCGTGAGGAAATTTCCGTGACCCAGAAAAGCCACCGATTTTGAATAGTTCATGGAATGGTGAGCCTAGTGAGATAATCCAAAACCTACTGAGCAAATTAATGATTCTCTCAGGCAATCTTTGATCAAGATCTGGTGTGTTAATAGTGAATAATCACACAACACCAGGTTATAGAGCAACAAGTTTATTTTGGGGCACTAGCTTTCAGAGCACTGCTCCTTCATTAGGTGTTTGTGTATGTTGATGATTGAGCAGCAATCAAAGACATGCCTGTGTTGTTCAATGTCCTTTCACATTATGATACTGAGTCACCAGCAACAGCAGGATCAATAGGCACATCATTCACAAGTCGGGGAGAATCTTATCTAGACTCAGCATGAATGCATCTGGTGACCACTCCCCTCCACATCCAAAGCCCTCAGTGATGCAGAATAATGGTGATATTGAGAAAGAATTGCTTACAATAAATTGGTTGTGCAAGAAATTCTCTGATCCATCTTAGGCCTATTCATAACATTTGAAACTGACTGCATGCCATTAATAACCTTAGTACACACAAAGGAAGTTTCTAGAATGCCTCACAGAATCCAGAATTTTCAACTGGGGCTAAAGTGATGTGTATTGTTTATGGAGATATATTCAGGGAAATACTGGACAATGGCTGACACTCTGTCAAGGTTTCCCAACTACAATCTAGGTAAGGGAAATAAAAAAAAAATTCAGGATATCAAGACCTACACAGCCTTAACAATTCACGATTTTTCAATGACAAAAAAGACGTTGCAAGAATCTTTTGAATGTACACAGATTTGCATGTCGTCTTGACGGATCGCTGGATTGGTCCATTTTTTTAACAAACACCTGTTATGTTGAACAATGCTTTCACATCTGTATTAATGACAGTCATAGAGATGTACAGCACAAAACAGACCCTTCGGTCCAACTCGTCCATGTCGACCAGATATGCCAACCTCTGTGCTCACTTCTACAAACAGGAATTCTCTGCGTCCCATGTCCCACATATCCCCGCGCCCGCCTCCAGTGCTCCCCCTCCACTTGGATCCATTCCCTATACCTCTTACCTGTCATCAATCTCCTCACTGGAAACTGTCAGTGCATCATTGACTGTTACATTTTCTCTCCTCCTCTCACCCACTCTCCCTGTCCACTTCTGAAATGGCACCACTTTGCTCTCTCAAGTCCAATTCAAAATTTGTCATCTCATTCGCTGACAGGGGTGTTGCCCTTGTAATCTGGCAGGCTTAATATCAACTCTCTGACACTACTTCCTCCTTCTCCCTGAACCATGACCCCAAATGCCAACATCAAGCAATTGTTGCCAGCAATGTCACTGACCTTCTTATATCCAGAGAACCTCCCCCACTGGATCCAGTTTTATAATCTCCCAGCTATCATCTCATCTTCAGTCTTGTCATTTTGCCACCATTGGGACTTGGTGTTGAGTTCAAAAGCTTCTGATTGTGAACCAACCCCCATTCATTTTCTTTTCTTTAGCTTTACTTGTTGCATTCTCTGTCACAATGTCCTCTCTCCCCCCTCCCACTCCAGTGGATTTTTTCATTCCCAATTTAGCTGGCGTATGTACCATTGATCTGCCATTCTCACCTTCCAATCACTTAATCACTATCAGTACTGTTTCCCCCCAGCATCCCCCCCCCACCAACCCCAGCCCCCAATTACCTAAATGCTGCCTCTCCGTACTTCACATCAGCTCTGGTGAAGAGTTATCTCGATTTGAAATGTTAGCGTGCTCTCTATCCATGAATGCTGCCAGCATGAAAATAAATGTCATCTAGTCTTGCCATGACCCCTTGTGTCATAATTTGAAAATAATCAGGTTATTTCTGCAATGACTTAGTCTGTGGTGTATGCTTCCCTGTGCATCACACTCGACACTGTCTCCGTTATTCCGTCTCCTGCTGGCAAATTTGCTTAAACCCTCACCAACACTGCACCAGCGACATTCCCTGGAAGGGTGATAGCCCCGTTGTGGTTTAGACACAAATCATCAGGCTTGGACAGGCCCTATCTTCACAGTGATCCAGACATCTAAAGCCCTCTCTCTGCTCCAGCACATTGATCTGTTCTATCCACTTGTTCCTATATGCACCAGCATGTAATACCAGAGCAATTCAGAGGTTACAACCTTTGAGGTCCTGTTTTTTAATCTGCTGCATAGCTCCCTACATTCTTGTCACAGGACCTCTTCCCTCATCCTGCCGATGTCATTGGTCCCTATGAGAAGTACCTCTGACCCTTCATCCTTCCCCCTTTCAGAATGCTGTGTAGCGGTTCAGTGACATCTTTGACCCTGGTCCCAAGAAGGCAAGTCACCATCCTGCAGTGATGTCTGTGACTGAAGAAATACCTGTGAGTGCCCCTCATGACTGAGATTCCCACCAATATTGTTCTCCCGGTCTTTCTGATCCCCACCTTGTGCAGCCGAGCACCCAGCTCGGAAAGTCACTGGGCGTTCAGGAGTTCCACAAAGATGATGATGATAGGAATGGCCTGACAGTCTCAAATCTGAAGGATCTGGGAAGCCAGACGATGTACGGTCTTAGACAAATCATCACCTGCAGATGCTGTGATTGCCCTGGCCAGCAGAACAACACTCTGATCACATCCAACCCATCGTAGCTTTTGCCATCCTCCCACCATCACCATCTGGTCACAGTTGTCATTTTGGCCAATCAGATCAAACAGAGCCTAGAGTGACCTCACAAACCTTCATTCAGTGACCTACTATGATCAACATCAAACCCAGCGGTGAAACCTCTCTGTGTGACTGAATGTCAGTATCACTGGGCAGAGAGAAACTCATCCCACTGGTGAGAGATACAAGTAGGCCACTGAAAATGTGTGGGAGCAATGTCTTCACCATGTCTGCCACCCTGGGCTGAGTGAGTATCTCATATATGCCGTGAATGGCAGTCAGTGAGACATTGGCTGAGTACGTGTCTGCACTAACGGGGCAGGTATTTCCCCACAGTGAGTACACGTGATGTTTGATCGTACTCACAGGACAGGCTGTATCCTCAGCTGCTGCTCTCCACACATCCCGGATGAACTTGTCCCCTGGAGGGCGACAGAGCTGGAGCTGGTACAAAGCTGCTGTCGAGTGCTGTGAGGTCAGAGCAGTTATTCATCGTCGAACACACCGTTTAACCTCCTGGTGAGGGATGATCTCCAAATGAAGCCCCAAAACATGCAGGATCTCTGAGACCCGGTCCTGAAATTGTTTTCGATCTTGCAGGTAGAGGTTTTCCAATAACAAGGAAGCGACCCGGGCACAGTTGGGATGTTGGTCCGACAGACTGCCACAGACCATGAGAAGCAGGTTGTCCAGCTGACAACGCAGCAGGCTTTGGCAAATCAGCTCCATCACCTAATGACACTTCTCAAATTGAGCTCCTTCGTCAGGGTCCGTCAGGTCTTCTGGAAGTGTCTTCAGAAACACCAGACTCTCTTAATATTGTTCAAGGCTGGCTCCATCAGCCACTAAGTGGATGGACTGGATGGTACTGACCGCGCTGAGGGCCATCTGTTTTACTGCTTGGGAACCGTCAGCACAAAGTGGAAGCAGTCCTCCAAGCAGCATGCTCACAGGATTCTCCAGCACTTCCCTGCTGTCATCACACCGTGAAAACACCACGGGCATCTCCGAGATGATGTGCACTGCTGTCTCTCGCTTATTGTCTTCCATCGACCAGATCCCCTCCTCAATCTTCTGGATGATTTTGTCCTTCTCTCAGCAATGATCTTCTCCATTACCACACAAAAGACACAAATTAGAGGCTTTATCGTTGAGTCCGCTTGTGAAAGTCCTCTGATTCTGCTAATTGAATTCTGTCTTCAATCTCTCCCTTGAGTTGGGAAGGTATTGATTCAGTTCACCAGAGCCGTTTGCTTGATCTCCTCTCTCAGCGTCTCTCCGGCACAAGTGCACAGATCGTTTCAGTTTGTTGTGTTTTACATGACCCTTCGATGATGTGTTGTCATGGTTCTCATTGGGATGACAGCGGCCGTCAGTTGTGATGTTGTCCTGAGCTCCCAGTGAGTGTCGCGGGTTGGGATTTTCAAAAACAAACATTCCGTGAGGAGTCATCGAGATTATGACATTGAGTCAGGGCGCATGTCATAGATTCTTTGGCTGATCGTGTCATAGTCAGAGAGTCATATTGCACAGAAACAGACCTTTTGGTCGAACCAGTCCATGCTGAATATCATCCCAAATTAAACACGTCCCATCTGCTTGCTCTTAGCCCATATCCGTCCAAACCATTCCTAGTTGTGGACTTATCTAAACATCTTTTAGACATTATAATTGTACCAATATCAACTATTTCCTCAGGAAGTTTATTCACACGTGAAGAACAATTCATCTCCCCATACACTCTTTATATTCTTTCAGAGATTGAATTGAACAAAGTTGTCTCCATCTAAGATATGACTGTTCTATTCTTTTCTAGAACCTCAATATCTTTATTCATCCATTGCCCCTTAATCATTCCAGCCTCACCCTTCACTCTCACAGAAACGCGTGCTGCATAATTAAAATACGAATATGAGTGCTCGTTCACAGACAAGAGTCCAATAAATCTTAACTTTGTCTGATCTGTCGGTCATTTCTCTGTTGCAGGATCTTTTGTCAAGTCATTTAACATGGAGTCAGGCCTTTCATTCAAATCAATCCATACTGACCATTATTCCAAAGTGAATCAGACCCACCTGCCTTCTCTGGGGCTTTATCCCTCTAAACATTTCTTATTCATCTACTTATCTAACTGTCAATTTTGTATAAAAAGAACTGAAAATGAATCCAAAGAAAACATTTAGACTAAAATGTGATAATCTGTCAGAATTCTCCAAGTAAATGTGGAACTAAGCTTGGGTTTCAGGTGCAGGTGCAGGATCAATGCATCCTTCAGTCAACCTTCAGAAACGAGATAACGAGAATCCAGATAAAATATATTCGTGTCAGGGTGAAAGGAAAGGCTGGTAGGAATAGGGAATGCTGGATGACGAAAGAAATTGAGGGTTTGGTTAAGAAAAAGAAGGAAGCATATGTAAGGTAGATAGATAGATCGAGTCAATCCTTAGAAGAGTATAAAGGAAGTAGGAGTATACTTAAGAGGGAAATCGGGAGGGCAAAAAGGGGACATGAGATAGCTTTAGCAAATAGAATTGAGGAGAATGCAAAGAGTGTTTACAAAGATATTAAGGACAAAAGGGTAACTAGGGAAAGAATGGGGCCCCTCAAAGATTAGCAAGTTGGCCTTGGCGTGGAGCCACAGAAAATTGGGGAGGTATTAAATGAGTATTTTGCATCAATAATTCCTGTGGAAAAGGGTATAGAAGAGATAGCCTGTTGGTAAATAGATGGTGACATCTTGCAAAATGTCCATATTACAGAGGAGGGAGTGCTGGATGTCTTGAAATGCATAAAAGTGGATAAATCCCCACGACCTGATCAGGTGTTAACCTAGAATTCTGTGGGAAGCTAGAGAACTGATTACTCGGCTTCTTGCTGAGATATTTGTATCATCGATAGTCACAGGTGAGGTGCTGGAAGACTGGAGGTTGGCTAACATGGTGCCACTGTTTCAGAAAGTTGGTACGGATAAGCCAGGGAACTATGGATCAGTGAGCCTGACGTCGGTGGTGGGCAAGTTGTTGGAGGGATTCCGGAGGGACAGGATGTACAAGTATTTCGAAAGGCAAGGACTGATTAGATATAGTCAACATGGTTTTATGTGTGGGAAATCATTTCTCACAAACTTGATTGATTTTTTTGAGGAAGTAACAAAGTGGACTGATGAGGGCAGAGTGGTAGATGTGATCTATATAGACTTCAGTAAGGCGTTCGACAAGGTTCCCCATGGGAGATTGATTAGCAAGGTTAGATCTCATGGAATACAGGGAGAGCTAGCCATTTGGATACAGAACTGCCTCCAAGATAGAAGACAGAGGGTGGTGGTGGAGGGTTGTTTTACCGACTGGATGACCGGGGCCAGTGGAGTGCCACAAGGATCGGTGCTGGGTCCTCTACTCTTGGTCATTTACACAAATGATTTGGATGCGAGCATAAGAGGTACAGTTAGTAAGTTTGCACATGACATCAAAATTGGAGGTGTAGTGAACAGCGAAGAGGGTTACCTCAGATTGCAACAGGATCTGGACCAGATGGGCAAATGCGCTGAGAGGTGTCAGATGAAGTTTAATTCAGATAAATGCGAGGTGATGCATTTTGGGGAAGCAAATCTGAGCAGGATTTATACACTTAATGGTAAGGTCCTAGGGAGTGTTGCTGAACAAAGAGACCTTGGAGTGCAGGTACATAGCTCCTTGAAAGTGGAGTTGCAGGTAGATAGGATAGTGAAGAAGGCGTTTGGTATGCTTTCCTTTAGTGGTAAGAGTATTGAGTACAGGAATTGGGAGGTCAAGTTGCGGCTGTACACGACATTGGTTAGGCCACTGTTGGAATACTGTGTACAATTCTGGTCTCCTTCGTATCGGATAGATGTTGTGAAACTTGAAACGGTTCAGAAAAGATTTACAAGGATGTTGCCAAGGTTTGAGGATTTGAGCTGTAGGGAGAGGCTGAACAGGCTTGCACTGTTTACCTTGGAGCATCGGAGGCTGAGGGGTGACCTTATAGAAGTTTACAAAATTCTTAGGGGCATGGATAGGGTAAACAGGCAAAGTCTTTTCTCTGGGGTCAGGGAGTCCAAAGCTAGAGGGCATAGGTTTAATGTGAGAGGGGAAAGATATAAAAGAGACTTACGGGGCAACATTTTCACACAGAGGGTGATACGTGTATGGAATGAGCTGCCAGAGGAATTGGTGGAGGCTGGTACAATTGCAGCATTTCAGAGGCAGTTGGATGGATATACGAATAGGAAGGGTTTGGAGGGATTTGGGCCGGGTGCTGGTTGGTAGGAGTAGATTGGGTTGGCATACCTGGTTGGCATGGACGAGTTGGACCGAATGGTCTGTTTCCATGCTGTACATCTCTATGACGTTATGACTCTCTGAGTCTATAACCAGTTTCAATTTTTTTTGATTTTCCAACATCCCTCAAGATAGGGGTCTTTCCTGCTCAAAGCAATGGTTAGCACATTCCATTATTTGGGGGAACACTTTCTCTCCCAAATTCCCTTCACTGATGAACTCTTCACATTACATCATCTGAGGAATCCTAATCAGATCAATTACCATTGCAGTGCATGGCAGCAAGTGGAAGCAACTAGATTCATCTTTACAATATCCTGGATTTCTGACCCATCTGATTTTTGGTCATTTTGCAAATTTTCATAACTGCCTCACCCTCTCAATCTCCTTGTGGATATATGATGCATGGTGTTGAACTTTCTGACCCTTCCTGAAGCAGCTGATTTTTTCTCTCATGAGTTGGAGACCATTCCTCCCCATCATGGTGCTGTAATGATCAAAGTCTACTTTCAGATATTCTAAAATCTCACTGGCAGTGGTTGACATCAATTGATATAATTCCCAGCGGTCAAAATAGTGATTGACATTGACAAGATAATTAGTTTGGATGAAATTGAAGAGTTCCGTGCCAAGCTTCCTCCAACGTTTTTCTGGGATCATTGCTCCTTGCAGCATTTGGAGAATTATGTGTCTGAGTCAATGTCTCAGCTGGGTTGACAACTTCCAGAGCATTTTGATCTGGACAATTGTGCACTGTCTTAATACCTGTAACTTTCTTTATAGGGAGTACTACTTTCAACAGCACGTACGCAATGTGCATTGTGGATTTGGAAGTTGAAGTTGAAATATTCAGGGACAATTACATGAACTTCATTTTGTCACTGGTGCACACTCCTCACACAGTTTATCAGTGCCGGAGGGAGTGATTATTGGAGGTAGTAAATGAGGAGCCAGACAGGTGGCTACTTTGTCGGTAGTATTTTGCCATAATGCACCCTGCTGATACCCCGTGGTATTCTGGTGTGAAGCCGAGGCACCAACCACTGATGACTAGTGCGATGACGGAAATTGGTGGCAAAACTCAGCAGGTCGGCAGCATCTGTGGGAAGAAAGCAGAGTTAGTGTTTCAAGTCCAGTGGCTCTTCATCAGAACTGACCATAAAAGAAAAGGGATGATTGCAGTCAAGCTAAAAGATTGGCTGAGAGACAGAAATCAGTTGGTTTTGATGATTAATTGTGCTTTGAACCTCAGGAAAGCATGTGCTGGAACTCCCAGGTGACCCCATTGTACACCAGGTTTCCAGAGCCACTTGCTTTCCTGAACTCTATTAATCATTGGAACATGATTTTATCAGTTGGTATTACTTATTCCTTAAACTATTCTCCTGACAACAAACATTAAACCAAACAGAAATGTCACCCCTCGGCAATTTGATGCTACTTTTGGAAAAGAAGAAAGTATCATTTCTGTCCCTTAGTGTCAGAAAGTCCCAATCTTGACTGCTGCCAGCCAATCAGAATTCCATAGTGTTGTTAAGTGAAAGTGTGGATAAATGTACCCTGATTAACGTTGACTGGTTGGCAGGAACCCTTATTAACTGAATCAGATTACGCAGTGAGATAGACAGAGGGGACAAGTGTCAGGGAAAGGTCCAACACAACTTTATTGAACACTTCTTTGAGGAAAAACTGTATTGATCAGACTCTACTGTGTCCCTTAAATAAACTCCATCATTCTCTTCAGAGGACTTGTCAGTCAGCAGTCTTAAATCTTGAAGTAAACCCTCTCAAATTTGCATTCGCTATCTTCTTCTGATACACATTTCTGAGAATATACTACACCCTTAAATCAGATCTCCAAACAGGGATTTGAATCTTCTGTTTGAAAAGTCTGGTAATACGTATTCATTAAGGCTGCGTTCGGCTGCTCCTTAGTCTTTGAGGGTTGGCTGGGTTTCAAGATCTGAAGTCATTGATTAGGACTACCTCTCTCCTCTCGGGTTGGTTCTGGTCTATGGGTTGTCTTGTCAAGATAGTCTGGATTAGTGGTGCTGGAAGAGCACAGCTGTTCAGGCAGCATCCAACGAGCTGCGAAATCGACGTTTCGGGCAAAAGCCCTTCATCAGGAATAAAGGCAGTGAGCCTAAAGCGTGGAGAGATAAGCTAGAGGAGGGTGAGGATGGGGAGAGAGTCACATAGAGTACAATGGGTGAGTGGGGGAGGAGATGAAGGTGATAGGTCAAGGAGGAGAGGGTGGAGTGGATAGGTGAAAAAGAAGATAGGCAGTTCGGACAAGTCCGGACAAGTCAAGGAGACAGTTACTGAGCTGCAAGTTTGAAACTAGGATGAGGTGGGGGAAGGGGAAACGAGGAAGCTGTTGAAGTCCACATTGATGCCCTGGGGTTGAAGTGTTCCGAGGCGGAAGATGAGGTGTTCTTCCTCCAGGCGTCTGGTGGTGAGGGAGCGGCGGTGAAGGAGGCCCAGGAACTCCATGTCCTCGGCAGGGTGGGAGAGGGAGTTGAAATGTTGGGCCACAGGGCGGTTTGGTTGATTGGTGCGGGTGTCTCGGAGATGTTCCCGAAAGTGCTCTGCTAGGAGGCGCCCAGTCTCCCCAATGTAGAGGAGACTGCATCGGGAGCAACGGATACAATAAATGATATTCGTGGATGTGCAGGTGAAACTTTGATGGATGTGGAAGGCTCCTTTAGGGCCTTGGATAGAGGTGAGGGAGGAGGTTTGGGCACAGGTTTTACAGTTCCTGCGGTGGCAGGGGAAAGTGCCAGAATGGGAGGGTGGGTCGTAGGGGGGTGTGGACCTGACCAGGTAGTCACGGAGGGAACGGTCTTTGCGGAAGGCGGAAAGGGGTGGGGTGGAAAATATATCCCTGGTGGTGGGGTCTTTTTGGAGGTGGCGGAAATGTCGGCGGATGATTACCTTGTCAAGATGGTCTGTCTGGGTCTCTTCTGTCTGATGATGATGACAAGGTACAAGGAGCTGGAAGTACTGTGCAGCTCAGCTGCCAGTTGACAGTGCTCCCTGTAGATATTGTTGAAGAAGATACAAATAGCAGAGTTCCAGGTTGCCCTTTTATCCCTCTTGTTGTGCTCTTCTTGAGGTCTCTGTGTCCTGTGTCCAATACTAGCATTGGTCAGGGGACAGAAAATTCAGGTGAAACGCTTACGTTCCATAAATGGAGTTTGCAGAACATGGTTTTGAACCTTCAATTGTCAAATGCTGTTCTTGCCACACTATGCCTCTGGCCTGCTATTGCTCCGGGTGCCACCAGGTTTACAAAGCATTCTTCAAACAAATCGGGTTCACAGACGAGTGTACAATGATACATTCTGAAACAATGTGGTCATAAGCTCCCAGCCAGGCAGTTCGATGTCTGTCCGATTTTGACTGGGCATTGATTGTCCAAGGCCTGGCTGCATGAATACAAACTGTTTCAGCTCCGAAGAGTGCAGCTAGGTTTTAACTTGATCTCCACATTTTGAGTTTTTATCCATTGTCATGAAAACAAATCAATTCAATATTTCTTGCACTCACTTGGAGATCATAGGTCACCTGATGACAACAGTTAGTATTGTTGGGACACACAGGCAACATGGATCTTAGACACTGGCAAGTATGTGATGTGTGTTCTGGGAGGGATGCAGCACCTGTATAAAGGAGGGATCTAAAGGGGATGGGGCCAGGTTTTGGACATTAGGTGAGGTGACACAAAGTAGCAATGACTTGGGTGGTGGGTTTACTCATGAGCTCACGGGGATCCCAAATGATGACTTTCCACTTGTTTCCCACTTTTTCAGCTCAGATGATGAAAAAGCTGTCCTTTCAATTCGAATCACTAACTGTGTTATCACATTGTTAGAATTAGAATTAAGTTTACTGCGAAAAGTGAACAAAGTCGCCATTTCTGCTGCTACCCTGGGTGAAAAAATCCCGAGGTGAAAATCGTAGTTATAAAATAGAAAAATGAAAATAACAAGTTGATACAGATATTAACCTAATTTTTCCTGGGTTAGCCAAAATGAAACGAAATGATTGGTGATCACCCAACGATTAAAAATGTCACTGGTAATGTTATTCTACATTTTGTAAAAGTAATATGTGTATTTATATTGTGCTGTAATCCAGCGGTAACAAATGGAACTGTGCAGTAACTCTATAAAAGCTGAAGTCTTGGTTTAAAAGCAGTTGAGATGTACAATATGGACTTTTTATCAGTAAGAGAATGTGTTTGATCATAGAATTGTGGAATGTAAATATCACATAATTAATTAGATGACAGAAAGGTAACAGCATTAACAAGCTCGGTCTGAGGTCAAAATTTATTAAGGCCAAGAAATAAAACTCTTTTCAGGGAGAAATAAGCAAATCTTAATCAGCAATTAATCAAACCAGCCTCAAAAACTATTTGTTACTTTTGCCAATGGTCTTACTGATCTTTTGCTGGAACCTGCACAGGGTTAACAATAGATAATACAGCCTTGTTTGTATCGGTGGGGATGTTTGTTTATAGTGCACAAAGCTAGTCAGATTGAATCCACTAGAAATTGTGTCAACTGAAAAAATTTGAACAAGGTGATGCAATGAGAAGTCCATTCAATGCTATCTATGGATAAGAGCCTGCCAAAATTTGCAAAACATTGGGTGGTGTGGTAGCTCAGATGTCAGCACTGCTACCCCTGTAGCAGCAGGGGCCTGGGTTCAATTCCCACCTTGAGTGTGCACATTCTCCCTTTGTGTGTGCCAGTTTCCTCGCACAATCTGAAAGATGCAGATCAGGAGAATTGTCATGCTGAAGTGCCCATAGTGTGAGGTGCATTAGTCCGGGGTAAATATGGGGTCGGGGAATGGGTGGGTTACTCTTCAGAGGGGTGGTGTAAATTTGTTGGGCTGAAAGGCCTGTTTCCATACTGTAGGAAAATTAATATCAAAAGCAGCTCCATCCACTCTTAGCTGATAACAAACAGTGGCTTTATCAATTTTTCCAGCACCACGCTCTTGACTCTAATCTCCAGCATCTGCAGTCCTCACTTTCGACTAAGATGGTAAGAAGAGTCGAGAGAAGGTTGCTGCATGCTGGATTAACATTTTAGGATGTGTGAATTCTCCAATTCGATTCATTATTTTGGCCCGTGGTTTCATGCAAAAGGGATCATGCAAAATCTGCAGAAGATGGAAGCCGTGAGGAAATTTCCGTGACCCAGAAAAGCCACCGATTTTGAATAGTTCATGGAATGGTGAGCCTAGTGAGATAATCCAAAACCTACTGAGCAAATTAATGATTCTCTCAGGCAATCTTTGATCAAGATCTGGTGTGTTAATAGTGAATAATCACACAACACCAGGTTATAGAGCAACAAGTTTATTTTGGGGCACTAGCTTTCAGAGCACTGCTCCTTCATTAGGTGTTTGTGTATGTTGATGATTGAGCAGCAATCAAAGACATGCCTGTGTTGTTCAATGTCCTTTCACATTATGATACTGAGTCACCAGCAACAGCAGGATCAATAGGCACATCATTCACAAGTCGGGGAGAATCTTATCTAGACTCAGCATGAATGCATCTGGTGACCACTCCCCTCCACATCCAAAGCCCTCAGTGATGCAGAATAATGGTGATATTGAGAAAGAATTGCTTACAATAAATTGGTTGTGCAAGAAATTCTCTGATCCATCTTAGGCCTATTCATAACATTTGAAACTGACTGCATGCCATTAATAACCTTAGTACACACAAAGGAAGTTTCTAGAATGCCTCACAGAATCCAGAATTTTCAACTGGGGCTAAAGTGATGTGCATTGTTTATGGAGATATATTCAGGGAAATACTGGACAATGGCTGACACTCTGTCAAGGTTTCCCAACTACAATCTAGGTAAGGGAAATAAAAAAAAAATTCAGGATATCAAGACCTACACAGCCTTAACAATTCACGATTTTTCAATGACAAAAAAGACGTTGCAAGAATCTTTTGAATGTACACAGATTTGCATGTCGTCTTGACGGATCGCTGGATTGGTCCATTTTTTTAACAAACACCTGTTATGTTGAACAATGCTTTCACATCTGTATTAATGACAGTCATAGAGATGTACAGCACAAAACAGACCCTTCGGTCCAACTCGTCCATGTCGACCAGATATGCCAACCTCTGTGCTCACTTCTACAAACAGGAATTCTCTGCGTCCCATGTCCCACATATCCCCGCGCCCGCCTCCAGTGCTCCCCCTCCACTTGGATCCATTCCCTATACCTCTTACCTGTCATCAATCTACTCACTGGAAACTGTCAGTGCATCATTGACTGTTACATTTTCTCTCCTCCTCTCACCCACTCTCCCTGTCCACTTCTGAAATGGCACCACTTTGCTCTCTCAAGTCCAATTCAAAATTTGTCATCTCATTCGCTGACAGGGGTGTTGCCCTTGTAATCTGGCAGGCTTAATATCAACTCTCTGACACTACTTCCTCCTTCTCCCTGAACCATGACCCCAAATGCCAACATCAAGCAATTGTTGCCAGCAATGTCACTGACCTTCTTATATCCAGAGAACCTCCCCCACTGGATCCAGTTTTATAATCTCCCAGCTATCATCTCATCTTCAGTCTTGTCATTTTGCCACCATTGGGACTTGGTGTTGAGTTCAAAAGCTTCTGATTGTGAACCAACCCCCATTCATTTTCTTTTCTTTAGCTTTACTTGTTGCATTCTCTGTCACAATGTCCTCTCTCCCCCCTCCCACTCCAGTGGATTTTTTCATTCCCAATTTAGCTGGCGTATGTACCATTGATCTGCCATTCTCACCTTCCAATCACTTAATCACTATCAGTACTGTTTCCCCCCAGCATCCCCCCCCCACCAACCCCAGCCCCCAATTACCTAAATGCTGCCCTCTCCGTACTTCACATCAGCTCTGGTGAAGAGTTATCTCGATTTGAAATGTTAGCGTGCTCTCTATCCATGAATGCTGCCAGCATGAAAATAAATGTCATCTAGTCTTGCCATGACCCCTTGTGTCATAATTTGAAAATAATCAGGTTATTTCTGCAATGACTTAGTCTGTGGTGTATGCTTCCCTGTGCATCACACTCGACACTGTCTCCGTTATTCCGTCTCCTGCTGGCAAATTTGCTTAAACCCTCACCAACACTGCACCAGCGACATTCCCTGGAAGGGTGATAGCCCCGTTGTGGTTTGGATACAAATCATCAGGCTTGGACAGGCCCTATCTTCACAGTGATCCAGACATCTAAAGCCCTCTCTCTGCTCCAGCACATTGATCTGTTCTATCCACTTGTTCCTATATGCACCAGCATGTAATACCAGAGCAATTCAGAGGTTACAACCTTTGAGGTCCTGTTTTTTAATCTGCTGCATAGCTCCCTACATTCTTGTCACAGGACCTCTTCCCTCATCCTGCCGATGTCATTGGTCCCTATGAGAAGTACCTCTGACCCTTCATCCTTCCCCCTTTCAGAATGCTGTGTAGCGGTTCAGTGACATCTTTGACCCTGGTCCCAAGAAGGCAAGTCACCATCCTGCAGTGATGTCTGTGACTGAAGAAATACCTGTGAGTGCCCCTCATGACTGAGATTCCCACCAATATTGTTCTCCCGGTCTTTCTGATCCCCACCTTGTGCAGCCGAGCACCCAGCTCGGAAAGTCACTGGGCGTTCAGGAGTTCCACAAAGATGATGATGATAGGAATGGCCTGACAGTCTCAAATCTGAAGGATCTGGGAAGCCAGACGATGTACGGTCTTAGACAAATCATCACCTGCAGATGCTGTGATTGCCCTGGCCAGCAGAACAACACTCTGATCACATCCAACCCATCGTAGCTTTTGCCATCCTCCCACCATCACCATCTGGTCACAGTTGTCATTTTGGCCAATCAGATCAAACAGAGCCTAGAGTGACCTCACAAACCTTCATTCAGTGACCTACTATGATCAACATCAAACCCAGCGGTGAAACCTCTCTGTGTGACTGAATGTCAGTATCACTGGGCAGAGAGAAACTCATCCCACTGGTGAGAGATACAAGTAGGCCACTGAAAATGTGTGGGAGCAATGTCTTCACCATGTCTGCCACCCTGGGCTGAGTGAGTATCTCATATATGCCGTGAATGGCAGTCAGTGAGACATTGGCTGAGTACGTGTCTGCACTAACGGGGCAGGTATTTCCCCACAGTGAGTACACGTGATGTTTGATCGTACTCACAGGACAGGCTGTATCCTCAGCTGCTGCTCTCCACACATCCCGGATGAACTTGTCCCCTGGAGGGCGACAGAGCTGGAGCTGGTACAAAGCTGCTGTCGAGTGCTGTGAGGTCAGAGCAGTTATTCATCGTCGAACACACCGTTTAACCTCCTGGTGAGGGATGATCTCCAAATGAAGCCCCAAAACATGCAGGATCTCTGAGACCCGGTCCTGAAATTGTTTTCGATCTTGCAGGTAGAGGTTTTCCAATAACAAGGAAGCGACCCGGGCACAGTTGGGATGTTGGTCCGACAGACTGCCACAGACCATGAGAAGCAGGTTGTCCAGCTGACAACGCAGCAGGCTTTGGCAAATCAGCTCCATCACCTAATGACACTTCTCAAATTGAGCTCCTTCGTCAGGGTCCGTCAGGTCTTCTGGAAGTGTCTTCAGAAACACCAGACTCTCTTAATATTGTTCAAGGCTGGCTCCATCAGCCACTAAGTGGATGGACTGGATGGTACTGACCGCGCTGAGGGCCATCTGTTTTACTGCTTGGGAACCGTCAGCACAAAGTGGAAGCAGTCCTCCAAGCAGCATGCTCACAGGATTCTCCAGCACTTCCCTGCTGTCATCACACCGTGAAAACACCACGGGCATCTCCGAGATGATGTGCACTGCTGTCTCTCGCTTATTGTCTTCCATCGACCAGATCCCCTCCTCAATCTTCTGGATGATTTTGTCCTTCTCTCAGCAATGATCTTCTCCATTACCACACAAAAGACACAAATTAGAGGCTTTATCGTTGAGTCCGCTTGTGAAAGTCCTCTGATTCTGCTAATTGAATTCTGTCTTCAATCTCTCCCTTGAGTTGGGAAGGTATTGATTCAGTTCACCAGAGCCGTTTGCTTGATCTCCTCTCTCAGCGTCTCTCCGGCACAAGTGCACAGATCGTTTCAGTTTGTTGTGTTTTACATGACCCTTCGATGATGTGTTGTCATGGTTCTCATTGGGATGACAGCGGCCGTCAGTTGTGATGTTGTCCTGAGCTCCCAGTGAGTGTCGCGGGTTGGGATTTTCAAAAACAAACATTCCGTGAGGAGTCATCGAGATTATGACATTGAGTCAGGGCGCATGTCATAGATTCTTTGGCTGATCGTGTCATAGTCAGAGAGTCATATTGCACAGAAACAGACCTTTTGGTCGAACCAGTCCATGCTGAATATCATCCCAAATTAAACACGTCCCATCTGCTTGCTCTTAGCCCATATCCGTCCAAACCATTCCTAGTTGTGGACTTATCTAAACATCTTTTAGACATTATAATTGTACCAATATCAACTATTTCCTCAGGAAGTTTATTCACACGTGAAGAACAATTCATCTCCCCATACACTCTTTATATTCTTTCAGAGATTGAATTGAACAAAGTTGTCTCCATCTAAGATATGACTGTTCTATTCTTTTCTAGAACCTCAATATCTTTATTCATCCATTGCCCCTTAATCATTCCAGCCTCACCCTTCACTCTCACAGAAACGCGTGCTGCATAATTAAAATACGAATATGAGTGCTCGTTCACAGACAAGAGTCCAATAAATCTTAACTTTGTCTGATCTGTCGGTCATTTCTCTGTTGCAGGATCTTTTGTCAAGTCATTTAACATGGAGTCAGGCCTTTCATTCAAATCAATCCATACTGACCATTATTCCAAAGTGAATCAGACCCACCTGCCTTCTCTGGGGCTTTATCCCTCTAAACATTTCTTATTCATCTACTTATCTAACTGTCAATTTTGTATAAAAAGAACTGAAAATGAATCCAAAGAAAACATTTAGACTAAAATGTGATAATCTGTCAGAATTCTCCAAGTAAATGTGGAACTAAGCTTGGGTTTCAGGTGCAGGTGCAGGATCAATGCATCCTTCAGTCAACCTTCAGAAACGAGATAACGAGAATCCAGATAAAATATATTCGTGTCAGGGTGAAAGGAAAGGCTGGTAGGAATAGGGAATGCTGGATGACGAAAGAAATTGAGGGTTTGGTTAAGAAAAAGAAGGAAGCATATGTAAGGTAGATAGATAGATCGAGTCAATCCTTAGAAGAGTATAAAGGAAGTAGGAGTATACTTAAGAGGGAAATCGGGAGGGCAAAAAGGGGACATGAGATAGCTTTAGCAAATAGAATTGAGGAGAATGCAAAGAGTGTTTACAAAGATATTAAGGACAAAAGGGTAACTAGGGAAAGAATGGGGCCCCTCAAAGATTAGCAAGTTGGCCTTGGCGTGGAGCCACAGAAAATTGGGGAGGTATTAAATGAGTATTTTGCATCAATAATTCCTGTGGAAAAGGGTATAGAAGAGATAGCCTGTTGGTAAATAGATGGTGACATCTTGCAAAATGTCCATATTACAGAGGAGGGAGTGCTGGATGTCTTGAAATGCATAAAAGTGGATAAATCCCCACGACCTGATCAGGTGTTAACCTAGAATTCTGTGGGAAGCTAGAGAACTGATTACTCGGCTTCTTGCTGAGATATTTGTATCATCGATAGTCACAGGTGAGGTGCTGGAAGACTGGAGGTTGGCTAACATGGTGCCACTGTTTCAGAAAGTTGGTACGGATAAGCCAGGGAACTATGGATCAGTGAGCCTGACGTCGGTGGTGGGCAAGTTGTTGGAGGGATTCCGGAGGGACAGGATGTACAAGTATTTCGAAAGGCAAGGACTGATTAGATATAGTCAACATGGTTTTATGTGTGGGAAATCATTTCTCACAAACTTGATTGATTTTTTTGAGGAAGTAACAAAGTGGACTGATGAGGGCAGAGTGGTAGATGTGATCTATATAGACTTCAGTAAGGCGTTCGACAAGGTTCCCCATGGGAGATTGATTAGCAAGGTTAGATCTCATGGAATACAGGGAGAGCTAGCCATTTGGATACAGAACTGCCTCCAAGATAGAAGACAGAGGGTGGTGGTGGAGGGTTGTTTTACCGACTGGATGACCGGGGCCAGTGGAGTGCCACAAGGATCGGTGCTGGGTCCTCTACTCTTGGTCATTTACACAAATGATTTGGATGCGAGCATAAGAGGTACAGTTAGTAAGTTTGCACATGACATCAAAATTGGAGGTGTAGTGAACAGCGAAGAGGGTTACCTCAGATTGCAACAGGATCTGGACCAGATGGGCAAATGCGCTGAGAGGTGTCAGATGAAGTTTAATTCAGATAAATGCGAGGTGATGCATTTTGGGGAAGCAAATCTGAGCAGGATTTATACACTTAATGGTAAGGTCCTAGGGAGTGTTGCTGAACAAAGAGACCTTGGAGTGCAGGTACATAGCTCCTTGAAAGTGGAGTTGCAGGTAGATAGGATAGTGAAGAAGGCGTTTGGTATGCTTTCCTTTAGTGGTAAGAGTATTGAGTACAGGAATTGGGAGGTCAAGTTGCGGCTGTACACGACATTGGTTAGGCCACTGTTGGAATACTGTGTACAATTCTGGTCTCCTTCGTATCGGATAGATGTTGTGAAACTTGAAACGGTTCAGAAAAGATTTACAAGGATGTTGCCAAGGTTTGAGGATTTGAGCTGTAGGGAGAGGCTGAACAGGCTTGCACTGTTTACCTTGGAGCATCGGAGGCTGAGGGGTGACCTTATAGAAGTTTACAAAATTCTTAGGGGCATGGATAGGGTAAACAGGCAAAGTCTTTTCTCTGGGGTCAGGGAGTCCAAAGCTAGAGGGCATAGGTTTAATGTGAGAGGGGAAAGATATAAAAGAGACTTACGGGGCAACATTTTCACACAGAGGGTGATACGTGTATGGAATGAGCTGCCAGAGGAATTGGTGGAGGCTGGTACAATTGCAGCATTTCAGAGGCAGTTGGATGGATATACGAATAGGAAGGGTTTGGAGGGATTTGGGCCGGGTGCTGGTTGGTAGGAGTAGATTGGGTTGGCATACCTGGTTGGCATGGACGAGTTGGACCGAATGGTCTGTTTCCATGCTGTACATCTCTATGACGTTATGACTCTCTGAGTCTATAACCAGTTTCAATTTTTTTTGATTTTCCAACATCCCTCAAGATAGGGGTCTTTCCTGCTCAAAGCAATGGTTAGCACATTCCATTATTTGGGGGAACACTTTCTCTCCCAAATTCCCTTCACTGATGAACTCTTCACATTACATCATCTGAGGAATCCTAATCAGATCAATTAACATTGCAGTGCATGGCAGCAAGTGGAAGCAACTAGATTCATCTTTACAATATCCTGGATTTCTGACCCATCTGATTTTTGGTCATTTTGCAAATTTTCATAACTGCCTCACCCTCTCAATCTCCTTGTGGATATATGATGCATGGTGTTGAACTTTCTGACCCTTCCTGAAGCAGCTGATTTTTTCTCTCATGAGTTGGAGACCATTCCTCCCCATCATGGTGCTGTAATGATCAAAGTCTACTTTCAGATATTCTAAAATCTCACTGGCAGTGGTTGACATCAATTGATATAATTCCCAGCGGTCAAAATAGTGATTGACATTGACAAGATAATTAGTTTGGATGAAATTGAAGAGTTCCGTGCCAAGCTTCCTCCAACGTTTTTCTGGGATCATTGCTCCTTGCAGCATTTGGAGAATTATGTGTCTGAGTCAATGTCTCAGCTGGGTTGACAACTTCCAGAGCATTTTGATCTGGACAATTGTGCACTGTCTTAATACCTGTAACTTTCTTTATAGGGAGTACTACTTTCAACAGCACGTACGCAATGTGCATTGTGGATTTGGAAGTTGAAGTTGAAATATTCAGGGACAATTACATGAACTTCATTTTGTCACTGGTGCACACTCCTCACACAGTTTATCAGTGCCGGAGGGAGTGATTATTGGAGGTAGTAAATGAGGAGCCAGACAGGTGGCTACTTTGTCGGTAGTATTTTGCCATAATGCACCCTGCTGATACCCCGTGGTATTCTGGTGTGAAGCCGAGGCACCAACCACTGATGACTAGTGCGATGACGGAAATTGGTGGCAAAACTCAGCAGGTCGGCAGCATCTGTGGGAAGAAAGCAGAGTTAGTGTTTCAAGTCCAGTGGCTCTTCATCAGAACTGACCATAAAAGAAAAGGGATGATTGCAGTCAAGCTAAAAGATTGGCTGAGAGACAGAAATCAGTTGGTTTTGATGATTAATTGTGCTTTGAACCTCAGGAAAGCATGTGCTGGAACTCCCAGGTGACCCCATTGTACACCAGGTTTCCAGAGCCACTTGCTTTCCTGAACTCTATTAATCATTGGAACATGATTTTATCAGTTGGTATTACTTATTCCTTAAACTATTCTCCTGACAACAAACATTAAACCAAACAGAAATGTCACCCCTCGGCAATTTGATGCTACTTTTGGAAAAGAAGAAAGTATCATTTCTGTCCCTTAGTGTCAGAAAGTCCCAATCTTGACTGCTGCCAGCCAATCAGAATTCCATAGTGTTGTTAAGTGAAAGTGTGGATAAATGTACACTGATTAACGTTGACTGGTTGGCAGGAACCCTTTTTAACTGAATCAGATTACGCAGTGAGATAGACAGAGGGGACAAGTGTCAGGGAAAGGTCCAACACAACTTTATTGAACACTTCTTTGAGGAAAAACTGTATTGATCAGACTCTACTGTGTCCCTTAAATAAACTCCATCATTCTCTTCAGAGGACTTGTCAGTCAGCAGTCTTAAATCTTGAAGTAAACCCTCTCAAATTTGCATTCGCTATCTTCTTCTGATACACATTTCTGAGAATATACTACACCCTTAAATCAGATCTCCAAACAGGGATTTGAATCTTCTGTTTGAAAAGTCTGGTAATACGTATTCATTAAGGCTGCGATCGGCTGCTCCTTAGTCTTTGAGGGTTGGCTGGGTTTCAAGATCTGAAGTCATTGATTAGGACTACCTCTCTCCTCTCGGGTTGGTTCTGGTCTATGGGTTGTCTTGTCAAGATAGTCTGGATTAGTGGTGCTGGAAGAGCACAGCTGTTCAGGCAGCATCCAACGAGCTGCGAAATCGACGTTTCGGGCAAAAGCCCTTCATCAGGAATAAAGGCAGTGAGCCTAAAGCGTGGAGAGATAAGCTAGAGGAGGGTGAGGATGGGGAGAGAGTCACATAGAGTACAATGGGTGAGTGGGGGAGGAGATGAAGGTGATAGGTCAAGGAGGAGAGGGTGGAGTGGATAGGTGAAAAAGAAGATAGGCAGTTCGGACAAGTCCGGACAAGTCAAGGAGACAGTTACTGAGCTGCAAGTTTGAAACTAGGATGAGGTGGGGGAAGGGGAAACGAGGAAGCTGTTGAAGTCCACATTGATGCCCTGGGGTTGAAGTGTTCCGAGGCGGAAGATGAGGTGTTCTTCCTCCAGGCGTCTGGTGGTGAGGGAGCGGCGGTGAAGGAGGCCCAGGAACTCCATGTCCTCGGCAGGGTGGGAGAGGGAGTTGAAATGTTGGGCCACAGGGCGGTTTGGTTGATTGGTGCGGGTGTCTCGGAGATGTTCCCGAAAGTGCTCTGCTAGGAGGCGCCCAGTCTCCCCAATGTAGAGGAGACTGCATCGGGAGCAACGGATACAATAAATGATATTCGTGGATGTGCAGGTGAAACTTTGATGGATGTGGAAGGCTCCTTTAGGGCCTTGGATAGAGGTGAGGGAGGAGGTGTGGGCACAGGTTTTACAGTTCCTGCGGTGGCAGGGGAAAGTGCCAGAATGGGAGGGTGGGTCGTAGGGGGGTGTGGACCTGACCAGGTAGTCACGGAGGGAACGGTCTTTGCGGAAGGCGGAAAGGGGTGGGGTGGAAAATATATCCCTGGTGGTGGGGTCTTTTTGGAGGTGGCGGAAATGTCGGCGGATGATTACCTTGTCAAGATGGTCTGTCTGGGTCTCTTCTGTCTGATGATGATGACAAGGTACAAGGAGCTGGAAGTACTGTGCAGCTCAGCTGCCAGTTGACAGTGCTCCCTGTAGATATTGTTGAAGAAGATACAAATAGCAGAGTTCCAGGTTGCCCTTTTATCCCTCTTGTTGTGCTCTTCTTGAGGTCTCTGTGTCCTGTGTCCAATACTAGCATTGGTCAGGGGACAGAAAATTCAGGTGAAACGCTTACGTTCCATAAATGGAGTTTGCAGAACATGGTTTTGAACCTTCAATTGTCAAATGCTGTTCTTGCCACACTATGCCTCTGGCCTGCTATTGCTCCGGGTGCCACCAGGTTTACAAAGCATTCTTCAAACAAATCGGGTTCACAGACGAGTGTACAATGATACATTCTGAAACAATGTGGTCATAAGCTCCCAGCCAGGCAGTTCGATGTCTGTCCGATTTTGACTGGGCATTGATTGTCCAAGGCCTGGCTGCATGAATACAAACTGTTTCAGCTCCGAAGAGTGCAGCTAGGTTTTAACTTGATCTCCACATTTTGAGTTTTTATCCATTGTCATGAAAACAAATCAATTCAATATTTCTTGCACTCACTTGGAGATCATAGGTCACCTGATGACAACAGTTAGTATTGTTGGGACACACAGGCAACATGGATCTTAGACACTGGCAAGTATGTGATGTGTGTTCTGGGAGGGATGCAGCACCTGTATAAAGGAGGGATCTAAAGGGGATGGGGCCAGGTTTTGGACATTAGGTGAGGTGACACAAAGTAGCAATGACTTGGGTGGTGGGTTTACTCATGAGCTCACGGGGATCCCAAATGATGACTTTCCACTTGTTTCCCACTTTTTCAGCTCAGATGATGAAAAAGCTGTCCTTTCAATTCGAATCACTAACTGTGTTATCACATTGTTAGAATTAGAATTAAGTTTACTGCGAAAAGTGAACAAAGTCGCCATTTCTGCTGCTACCCTGGGTGAAAAAATCCCGAGGTGAAAATCGTAGTTATAAAATAGAAAAATGAAAATAACAAGTTGATACAGATATTAACCTAATTTTTCCTGGGTTAGCCAAAATGAAACGAAATGATTGGTGATCACCCAACGATTAAAAATGTCACTGGTAATGTTATTCTACATTTTGTAAAAGTAATATGTGTATTTATATTGTGCTGTAATCCAGCGGTAACAAATGGAACTGTGCAGTAACTCTATAAAAGCTGAAGTCTTGGTTTAAAAGCAGTTGAGATGTACAATATGGACTTTTTATCAGTAAGAGAATGTGTTTGATCATAGAATTGTGGAATGTAAATATCACATAATTAATTAGATGACAGAAAGGTAACAGCATTAACAAGCTCGGTCTGAGGTCAAAATTTATTAAGGCCAAGAAATAAAACTCTTTTCAGGGAGAAATAAGCAAATCTTAATCAGCAATTAATCAAACCAGCCTCAAAAACTATTTGTTACTTTTGCCAATGGTCTTACTGATCTTTTGCTGGAACCTGCACAGGGTTAACAATAGATAATACAGCCTTGTTTGTATCGGTGGGGATGTTTGTTTATAGTGCACAAAGCTAGTCAGATTGAATCCACTAGAAATTGTGTCAACTGAAAAAATTTGAACAAGGTGATGCAATGAGAAGTCCATTCAATGCTATCTATGGATAAGAGCCTGCCAAAATTTGCAAAACATTGGGTAGTGTGGTAGCTCAGATGTCAGCACTGCTACCCCTGTAGCAGCAGGGGCCTGGGTTCAATTCCCACCTTGAGTGTGCACATTCTCCCTTTGTGTGTGCCAGTTTCCTCGCACAATCTGAAAGATGCAGATCAGGAGAATTGTCATGCTGAAGTGCCCATAGTGTGAGGTGCATTAGTCCGGGGTAAATATGGGGTCGGGGAATGGGTGGGTTACTCTTCAGAGGGGTGGTGTAAATTTGTTGGGCTGAAAGGCCTGTTTCCATACTGTAGGAAAATTAATATCAAAAGCAGCTCCATCCACTCTTAGCTGATAACAAACAGTGGCTTTATCAATTTTTCCAGCACCACGCTCTTGACTCTAATCTCCAGCATCTGCAGTCCTCACTTTCGACTAAGATGGTAAGAAGAGTCGAGAGAAGGTTGCTGCATGCTGGATTAACATTTTAGGATGTGTGAATTCTCCAATTCGATTCATTATTTTGGCCCGTGGTTTCATGCAAAAGGGATCATGCAAAATCTGCAGAAGATGGAAGCCGTGAGGAAATTTCCGTGACCCAGAAAAGCCACCGATTTTGAATAGTTCATGGAATGGTGAGCCTAGTGAGATAATCCAAAACCTACTGAGCAAATTAATGATTCTCTCAGGCAATCTTTGATCAAGATCTGGTGTGTTAATAGTGAATAATCACACAACACCAGGTTATAGAGCAACAAGTTTATTTTGGGGCACTAGCTTTCAGAGCACTGCTCCTTCATTAGGTGTTTGTGTATGTTGATGATTGAGCAGCAATCAAAGACATGCCTGTGTTGTTCAATGTCCTTTCACATTATGATACTGAGTCACCAGCAACAGCAGGATCAATAGGCACATCATTCACAAGTCGGGGAGAATCTTATCTAGACTCAGCATGAATGCATCTGGTGACCACTCCCCTCCACATCCAAAGCCCTCAGTGATGCAGAATAATGGTGATATTGAGAAAGAATTGCTTACAATAAATTGGTTGTGCAAGAAATTCTCTGATCCATCTTAGGCCTATTCATAACATTTGAAACTGACTGCATGCCATTAATAACCTTAGTACACACAAAGGAAGTTTCTAGAATGCCTCACAGAATCCAGAATTTTCAACTGGGGCTAAAGTGATGTGCATTATTTATGGAGATATATTCAGGGAAATACTGGACAATGGCTGACACTCTGTCAAGGTTTCCCAACTACAATCTAGGTAAGGGAAATAAAAAAAAAATTCAGGATATCAAGACCTACACAGCCTTAACAATTCACGATTTTTCAATGACAAAAAAGACGTTGCAAGAATCTTTTGAATGTACACAGATTTGCATGTCGTCTTGACGGATCGCTGGATTGGTCCATTTTTTTAACAAACACCTGTTATGTTGAACAATGCTTTCACATCTGTATTAATGACAGTCATAGAGATGTACAGCACAAAACAGACCCTTCGGTCCAACTCGTCCATGTCGACCAGATATGCCAACCTCTGTGCTCACTTCTACAAACAGGAATTCTCTGCGTCCCATGTCCCACATATCCCCGCGCCCGCCTCCAGTGCTCCCCCTCCACTTGGATCCATTCCCTATACCTCTTACCTGTCATCAATCTACTCACTGGAAACTGTCAGTGCATCATTGACTGTTACATTTTCTCTCCTCCTCTCACCCACTCTCCCTGTCCACTTCTGAAATGGCACCACTTTGCTCTCTCAAGTCCAATTCAAAATTTGTCATCTCATTCGCTGACAGGGGTGTTGCCCTTGTAATCTGGCAGGCTTAATATCAACTCTCTGACACTACTTCCTCCTTCTCCCTGAACCATGACCCCAAATGCCAACATCAAGCAATTGTTGCCAGCAATGTCACTGACCTTCTTATATCCAGAGAACCTCCCCCACTGGATCCAGTTTTATAATCTCCCAGCTATCATCTCATCTTCAGTCTTGTCATTTTGCCACCATTGGGACTTGGTGTTGAGTTCAAAAGCTTCTGATTGTGAACCAACCCCCATTCATTTTCTTTTCTTTAGCTTTACTTGTTGCATTCTCTGTCACAATGTCCTCTCTCCCCCCTCCCACTCCCGTGGATTTTTTCATTCCCAATTTAGCTGGCGTATGTACCATTGATCTGCCATTCTCACCTTCCAATCACTTAATCACTATCAGTACTGTTTCCCCCCAGCATCCCCCCCCACCAACCCCAGCCCCCAATTACCTAAATGCTGCCCTCTCCGTACTTCACATCAGCTCTGGTGAAGAGTTATCTCGATTTGAAATGTTAGCGTGCTCTCTATCCATGAATGCTGCCAGCATGAAAATAAATGTCATCTAGTCTTGCCATGACCCCTTGTGTCATAATTTGAAAATAATCAGGTTATTTCTGCAATGACTTAGTCTGTGGTGTATGCTTCCCTGTGCATCACACTCGACACTGTCTCCGTTATTCCGTCTCCTGCTGGCAAATTTGCTTAAACCCTCACCAACACTGCACCAGCGACATTCCCTGGAAGGGTGATAGCCCCGTTGTGGTTTGGATACAAATCATCAGGCTTGGACAGGCCCTATCTTCACAGTGATCCAGACATCTAAAGCCCTCTCTCTGCTCCAGCACATTGATCTGTTCTATCCACTTGTTCCTATATGCACCAGCATGTAATACCAGAGCAATTCAGAGGTTACAACCTTTGAGGTCCTGTTTTTTAATCTGCTGCATAGCTCCCTACATTCTTGTCACAGGACCTCTTCCCTCATCCTGCCGATGTCATTGGTCCCTATGAGAAGTACCTCTGACCCTTCATCCTTCCCCCTTTCAGAATGCTGTGTAGCGGTTCAGTGACATCTTTGACCCTGGTCCCAAGAAGGCAAGTCACCATCCTGCAGTGATGTCTGTGACTGAAGAAATACCTGTGAGTGCCCCTCATGACTGAGATTCCCACCAATATTGTTCTCCCGGTCTTTCTGATCCCCACCTTGTGCAGCCGAGCACCCAGCTCGGAAAGTCACTGGGCGTTCAGGAGTTCCACAAAGATGATGATGATAGGAATGGCCTGACAGTCTCAAATCTGAAGGATCTGGGAAGCCAGACGATGTACGGTCTTAGACAAATCATCACCTGCAGATGCTGTGATTGCCCTGGCCAGCAGAACAACACTCTGATCACATCCAACCCATCGTAGCTTTTGCCATCCTCCCACCATCACCATCTGGTCACAGTTGTCATTTTGGCCAATCAGATCAAACAGAGCCTAGAGTGACCTCACAAACCTTCATTCAGTGACCTACTATGATCAACATCAAACCCAGCGGTGAAACCTCTCTGTGTGACTGAATGTCAGTATCACTGGGCAGAGAGAAACTCATCCCACTGGTGAGAGATACAAGTAGGCCACTGAAAATGTGTGGGAGCAATGTCTTCACCATGTCTGCCACCCTGGGCTGAGTGAGTATCTCATATATGCCGTGAATGGCAGTCAGTGAGACATTGGCTGAGTACGTGTCTGCACTAACGGGGCAGGTATTTCCCCACAGTGAGTACACGTGATGTTTGATCGTACTCACAGGACAGGCTGTATCCTCAGCTGCTGCTCTCCACACATCCCGGATGAACTTGTCCCCTGGAGGGCGACAGAGCTGGAGCTGGTACAAAGCTGCTGTCGAGTGCTGTGAGGTCAGAGCAGTTATTCATCGTCGAACACACCGTTTAACCTCCTGGTGAGGGATGATCTCCAAATGAAGCCCCAAAACATGCAGGATCTCTGAGACCCGGTCCTGAAATTGTTTTCGATCTTGCAGGTAGAGGTTTTCCAATAACAAGGAAGCGACCCGGGCACAGTTGGGATGTTGGTCCGACAGACTGCCACAGACCATGAGAAGCAGGTTGTCCAGCTGACAACGCAGCAGGCTTTGGCAAATCAGCTCCATCACCTAATGACACTTCTCAAATTGAGCTCCTTCGTCAGGGTCCGTCAGGTCTTCTGGAAGTGTCTTCAGAAACACCAGACTCTCTTAATATTGTTCAAGGCTGGCTCCATCAGCCACTAAGTGGATGGACTGGATGGTACTGACCGCGCTGAGGGCCATCTGTTTTACTGCTTGGGAACCGTCAGCACAAAGTGGAAGCAGTCCTCCAAGCAGCATGCTCACAGGATTCTCCAGCACTTCCCTGCTGTCATCACACCGTGAAAACACCACGGGCATCTCCGAGATGATGTGTACTGCTGTCTCTCGCTTATTGTCTTCCATCGACCAGATCCCCTCCTCAATCTTCTGGATGATTTTGTCCTTCTCTCAGCAATGATCTTCTCCATTACCACACAAAAGACACAAATTAGAGGCTTTATCGTTGAGTCCGCTTGTGAAAGTCCTCTGATTCTGCTAATTGAATTCTGTCTTCAATCTCTCCCTTGAGTTGGGAAGGTATTGATTCAGTTCACCAGAGCCGTTTGCTTGATCTCCTCTCTCAGCGTCTCTCCGGCACAAGTGCACAGATCGTTTCAGTTTGTTGTGTTTTACATGACCCTTCGATGATGTGTTGTCATGGTTCTCATTGGGATGACAGCGGCCGTCAGTTGTGATGTTGTCCTGAGCTCCCAGTGAGTGTCGCGGGCTGGGATTTTCAAAAACAAACATTCCGTGAGGAGTCATCGAGATTATGACATTGAGTCAGGGCGCATGTCATAGATTCTTTGGCTGATCGTGTCATAGTCAGAGAGTCATATTGCACAGAAACAGACCTTTTGGTCGAACCAGTCCATGCTGAATATCATCCCAAATTAAACACGTCCCATCTGCTTGCTCTTAGCCCATATCCGTCCAAACCATTCCTAGTTGTGGACTTATCTAAACATCTTTTAGACATTATAATTGTACCAATATCAACTATTTCCTCAGGAAGTTTATTCACACATGAAGAACAATTCATCTCCCCATACACTCTTTATATTCTTTCAGAGATTGAATTGAACAAAGTTGTCTCCATCTAAGATATGACTGTTCTATTCTTTTCTAGAACCTCAATATCTTTATTCATCCATTGCCCCTTAATCATTCCAGCCTCACCCTTCACTCTCACAGAAACGCGTGCTGCATAATTAAAATACGAATATGAGTGCTCGTTCACAGACAAGAGTCCAATAAATCTTAACTTTGTCTGATCTGTCGGTCATTTCTCTGTTGCAGGATCTTTTGTCAAGTCATTTAACATGGAGTCAGGCCTTTCATTCAAATCAATCCATACTGACCATTATTCCAAAGTGAATCAGACCCACCTGCCTTCTCTGGGGCTTTATCCCTCCAAACATTTCTTATTCATCTACTTATCTAACTGTCAATTTTGTATAAAAAGAACTGAAAATGAATCCAAAGAAAACATTTAGACTAAAATGTGATAATCTGTCAGAATTCTCCAAGTAAATGTGGAACTAAGCTTGGGTTTCAGGTGCAGGTGCAGGATCAATGCATCCTTCAGTCAACCTTCAGAAACGAGATAACGAGAATCCAGATAAAATATATTCGTGTCAGGGTGAAAGGAAAGGCTGGTAGGAATAGGGAATGCTGGATGACGAAAGAAATTGAGGGTTTGGTTAAGAAAAAGAAGGAAGCATATGTAAGGTAGATAGATAGATCGAGTCAATCCTTAGAAGAGTATAAAGGAAGTAGGAGTATACTTAAGAGGGAAATCGGGAGGGCAAAAAGGGGACATGAGATAGCTTTAGCAAATAGAATTGAGGAGAATGCAAAGAGTGTTTACAAAGATATTAAGGACAAAAGGGTAACTAGGGAAAGAATGGGGCCCCTCAAAGATTAGCAAGTTGGCCTTGGCGTGGAGCCACAGAAAATTGGGGAGGTATTAAATGAGTATTTTGCATCAATAATTCCTGTGGAAAAGGGTATAGAAGAGATAGCCTGTTGGTAAATAGATGGTGACATCTTGCAAAATGTCCATATTACAGAGGAGGGAGTGCTGGATGTCTTGAAATGCATAAAAGTGGATAAATCCCCACGACCTGATCAGGTGTTAACCTAGAATTCTGTGGGAAGCTAGAGAACTGATTACTCGGCTTCTTGCTGAGATATTTGTATCATCGATAGTCACAGGTGAGGTGCTGGAAGACTGGAGGTTGGCTAACATGGTGCCACTGTTTCAGAAAGTTGGTACGGATAAGCCAGGGAACTATGGATCAGTGAGCCTGACGTCGGTGGTGGGCAAGTTGTTGGAGGGATTCCGGAGGGACAGGATGTACAAGTATTTCGAAAGGCAAGGACTGATTAGATATAGTCAACATGGTTTTATGTGTGGGAAATCATTTCTCACAAACTTGATTGATTTTTTTGAGGAAGTAACAAAGTGGACTGATGAGGGCAGAGCGGTAGATGTGATCTATATAGACTTCAGTAAGGCGTTCGACAAGGTTCCCCATGGGAGATTGATTAGCAAGGTTAGATCTCATGGAATACAGGGAGAGCTAGCCATTTGGATACAGAACTGCCTCCAAGATAGAAGACAGAGGGTGGTGGTGGAGGGTTGTTTTACCGACTGGATGACCGGGGCCAGTGGAGTGCCACAAGGATCGGTGCTGGGTCCTCTACTCTTGGTCATTTACACAAATGATTTGGATGCGAGCATAAGAGGTACAGTTAGTAAGTTTGCACATGACATCAAAATTGGAGGTGTAGTGAACAGCGAAGAGGGTTACCTCAGATTGCAACAGGATCTGGACCAGATGGGCAAATGCGCTGAGAGGTGTCAGATGAAGTTTAATTCAGATAAATGCGAGGTGATGCATTTTGGGGAAGCAAATCTGAGCAGGATTTATACACTTAATGGTAAGGTCCTAGGGAGTGTTGCTGAACAAAGAGACCTTGGAGTGCAGGTACATAGCTCCTTGAAAGTGGAGTTGCAGGTAGATAGGATAGTGAAGAAGGCGTTTGGTATGCTTTCCTTTAGTGGTAAGAGTATTGAGTACAGGAATTGGGAGGTCAAGTTGCGGCTGTACACGACATTGGTTAGGCCACTGTTGGAATACTGTGTGCAATTCTGGTCTCCTTCGTATCGGATAGATGTTGTGAAACTTGAAACGGTTCAGAAAAGATTTACAAGGATGTTGCCAAGGTTTGAGGATTTGAGCTGTAGGGAGAGGCTGAACAGGCTTGCACTGTTTACCTTGGAGCATCGGAGGCTGAGGGGTGACCTTATAGAAGTTTACAAAATTCTTAGGGGCATGGATAGGGTAAACAGGCAAAGTCTTTTCTCTGGGGTCAGGGAGTCCAAAGCTAGAGGGCATAGGTTTAAAGTGAGAGGGGAAAGATATAAAAGAGACTTACGGGGCAACATTTTCACACAGAGGGTGATACGTGTATGGAATGAGCTGCCAGAGGAATTGGTGGAGGCTGGTACAATTGCAGCATTTCAGAGGCAGTTGGATGGATATACGAATAGGAAGGGTTTGGAGGGATTTGGGCCGGGTGCTGGTTGGTAGGAGTAGATTGGGTTGGCATACCTGGTTGGCATGGACGAGTTGGACCGAATGGTCTGTTTCCATGCTGTACATCTCTATGACGTTATGACTCTCTGAGTCTATAACCAGTTTCAATTTTTTTTGATTTTCCAACATCCCTCAAGATAGGGGTCTTTCCTGCTCAAAGCAATGGTTAGCACATTCCATTATTTGGGGGAACACTTTCTCTCCCAAATTCCCTTCACTGATGAACTCTTCACATTACATCATCTGAGGAATCCTAATCAGATCAATTACCATTGCAGTGCATGGCAGCAAGTGGAAGCAACTAGATTCATCTTTACAATATCCTGGATTTCTGACCCATCTGATTTTTGGTCATTTTGCAAATTTTCATAACTGCCTCACCCTCTCAATCTCCTTGTGGATATATGATGCATGGTGTTGAACTTTCTGACCCTTCCTGAAGCAGCTGATTTTTTCTCTCATGAGTTGGAGACCATTCCTCCCCATCATGGTGCTGTAATGATCAAAGTCTACTTTCAGATATTCTAAAATCTCACTGGCAGTGGTTGACATCAATTGATATAATTCCCAGCGGTCAAAATAGTGATTGACATTGACAAGATAATTAGTTTGGATGAAATTGAAGAGTTCCGTGCCAAGCTTCCTCCAACGTTTTTCTGGGATCATTGCTCCTTGCAGCATTTGGAGAATTATGTGTCTGAGTCAATGTCTCAGCTGGGTTGACAACTTCCAGAGCATTTTGATCTGGACAATTGTGCACTGTCTTAATACCTGTAACTTTCTTTATAGGGAGTACTACTTTCAACAGCACGTACGCAATGTGCATTGTGGATTTGGAAGTTGAAGTTGAAATATTCAGGGACAATTACATGAACTTCATTTTGTCACTGGTGCACACTCCTCACACAGTTTATCAGTGCCGGAGGGAGTGATTATTGGAGGTAGTAAATGAGGAGCCAGACAGGTGGCTACTTTGTCGGTAGTATTTTGCCATAATGCACCCTGCTGATACCCCGTGGTATTCTGGTGTGAAGCCGAGGCACCAACCACTGATGACTAGTGCGATGACGGAAATTGGTGGCAAAACTCAGCAGGTCGGCAGCATCTGTGGGAAGAAAGCAGAGTTAGTGTTTCAAGTCCAGTGGCTCTTCATCAGAACTGACCATAAAAGAAAAGGGATGATTGCAGTCAAGCTAAAAGATTGGCTGAGAGACAGAAATCAGTTGGTTTTGATGATTAATTGTGCTTTGAACCTCAGGAAAGCATGTGCTGGAACTCCCAGGTGACCCCATTGTACACCAGGTTTCCAGAGCCACTTGCTTTCCTGAACTCTATTAATCATTGGAACATGATTTTATCAGTTGGTATTACTTATTCCTTAAACTATTCTCCTGACAACAAACATTAAACCAAACAGAAATGTCACCCCTCGGCAATTTGATGCTACTTTTGGAAAAGAAGAAAGTATCATTTCTGTCCCTTAGTGTCAGAAAGTCCCAATCTTGACTGCTGCCAGCCAATCAGAATTCCATAGTGTTGTTAAGTGAAAGTGTGGATAAATGTACCCTGATTAACGTTGACTGGTTGGCAGGAACCCTTTTTAACTGAATCAGATTACGCAGTGAGATAGACAGAGGGGACAAGTGTCAGGGAAAGGTCCAACACAACTTTATTGAACACTTCTTTGAGGAAAAACTGTATTGATCAGACTCTACTGTGTCCCTTAAATAAACTCCATCATTCTCTTCAGAGGACTTGTCAGTCAGCAGTCTTAAATCTTGAAGTAAACCCTCTCAAATTTGCATTCGCTATCTTCTTCTGATACACATTTCTGAGAATATACTACACCCTTAAATCAGATCTCCAAACAGGGATTTGAATCTTCTGTTTGAAAAGTCTGGTAATACGTATTCATTAAGGCTGCGATCGGCTGCTCCTTAGTCTTTGAGGGTTGGCTGGGTTTCAAGATCTGAAGTCATTGATTAGGACTACCTCTCTCCTCTCGGGTTGGTTCTGGTCTATGGGTTGTCTTGTCAAGATAGTCTGGATTAGTGGTGCTGGAAGAGCACAGCTGTTCAGGCAGCATCCAACGAGCTGCGAAATCGACGTTTCGGGCAAAAGCCCTTCATCAGGAATAAAGGCAGTGAGCCTAAAGCGTGGAGAGATAAGCTAGAGGAGGGTGAGGATGGGGAGAGAGTCACATAGAGTACAATGGGTGAGTGGGGGAGGAGATGAAGGTGATAGGTCAAGGAGGAGAGGGTGGAGTGGATAGGTGAAAAAGAAGATAGGCAGTTCGGACAAGTCCGGACAAGTCAAGGAGACAGTTACTGAGCTGCAAGTTTGAAACTAGGATGAGGTGGGGGAAGGGGAAACGAGGAAGCTGTTGAAGTCCACATTGATGCCCTGGGGTTGAAGTGTTCCGAGGCGGAAGATGAGGTGTTCTTCCTCCAGGCGTCTGGTGGTGAGGGAGCGGCGGTGAAGGAGGCCCAGGAACTCCATGTCCTCGGCAGGGTGGGAGAGGGAGTTGAAATGTTGGGCCACAGGGCGGTTTGGTTGATTGGTGCGGGTGTCTCGGAGATGTTCCCGAAAGTGCTCTGCTAGGAGGCGCCCAGTCTCCCCAATGTAGAGGAGACTGCATCGGGAGCAACGGATACAATAAATGATATTCGTGGATGTGCAGGTGAAACTTTGATGGATGTGGAAGGCTCCTTTAGGGCCTTGGATAGAGGTGAGGGAGGAGGTGTGGGCACAGGTTTTACAGTTCCTGCGGTGGCAGGGGAAAGTGCCAGAATGGGAGGGTGGGTCGTAGGGGGGTGTGGACCTGACCAGGTAGTCACGGAGGGAACGGTCTTTGCGGAAGGTGGAAAGGGGTGGGGTGGAAAATATATCCCTGGTGGTGGGGTCTTTTTGGAGGTGGCGGAAATGTCGGCGGATGATTACCTTGTCAAGATGGTCTGTCTGGGTCTCTTCTGTCTGATGATGATGACAAGGTACAAGGAGCTGGAAGTACTGTGCAGCTCAGCTGCCAGTTGACAGTGCTCCCTGTAGATATTGTTGAAGAAGATACAAATAGCAGAGTTCCAGGTTGCCCTTTTATCCCTCTTGTTGTGCTCTTCTTGAGGTCTCTGTGTCCTGTGTCCAATACTAGCATTGGTCAGGGGACAGAAAATTCAGGTGAAACGCTTACGTTCCATAAATGGAGTTTGCAGAACATGGTTTTGAACCTTCAATTGTCAAATGCTGTTCTTGCCACACTATGCCTCTGGCCTGCTATTGCTCCGGGTGCCACCAGGTTTACAAAGCATTCTTCAAACAAATCGGGTTCACAGACGAGTGTACAATGATACATTCTGAAACAATGTGGTCATAAGCTCCCAGCCAGGCAGTTCGATGTCTGTCCGATTTTGACTGGGCATTGATTGTCCAAGGCCTGGCTGCATGAATACAAACTGTTTCAGCTCCGAAGAGTGCAGCTAGGTTTTAACTTGATCTCCACATTTTGAGTTTTTATCCATTGTCATGAAAACAAATCAATTCAATATTTCTTGCACTCACTTGGAGATCATAGGTCACCTGATGACAACAGTTAGTATTGTTGGGACACACAGGCAACATGGATCTTAGACACTGGCAAGTATGTGATGTGTGTTCTGGGAGGGATGCAGCACCTGTATAAAGGAGGGATCTAAAGGGGATGGGGCCAGGTTTTGGACATTAGGTGAGGTGACACAAAGTAGCAATGACTTGGGTGGTGGGTTTACTCATGAGCTCACGGGGATCCCAAATGATGACTTTCCACTTGTTTCCCACTTTTTCAGCTCAGATGATGAAAAAGCTGTCCTTTCAATTCGAATCACTAACTGTGTTATCACATTGTTAGAATTAGAATTAAGTTTACTGCGAAAAGTGAACAAAGTCGCCATTTCTGCTGCTACCCTGGGTGAAAAAATCCCGAGGTGAAAATCGTAGTTATAAAATAGAAAAATGAAAATAACAAGTTGATACAGATATTAACCTAATTTTTCCTGGGTTAGCCAAAATGAAACGAAATGATTGGTGATCACCTAACGATTAAAAATGTCACTGGTAATGTTATTCTACATTTTGTAAAAGTAATATGTGTATTTATATTGTGCTGTAATCCAGCGGTAACAAATGGAACTGTGCAGTAACTCTATAAAAGCTGAAGTCTTGGTTTAAAAGCAGTTGAGATGTACAATATGGACTTTTTATCAGTAAGAGAATGTGTTTGATCATAGAATTGTGGAATGTAAATATCACATAATTAATTAGATGACAGAAAGGTAACAGCATTAACAAGCTCGGTCTGAGGTCAAAATTTATTAAGGCCAAGAAATAAAACTCTTTTCAGGGAGAAATAAGCAAATCTTAATCAGCAATTAATCAAACCAGCCTCAAAAACTATTTGTTACTTTTGCCAATGGTCTTACTGATCTTTTGCTGGAACCTGCACAGGGTTAACAATAGATAATACAGCCTTGTTTGTATCGGTGGGGATGTTTGTTTATAGTGCACAAAGCTAGTCAGATTGAATCCACTAGAAATTGTGTCAACTGAAAAAATTTGAACAAGGTGATGCAATGAGAAGTCCATTCAATGCTATCTATGGATAAGAGCCTGCCAAAATTTGCAAAACATTGGGTAGTGTGGTAGCTCAGATGTCAGCACTGCTACCCCTGTAGCAGCAGGGGCCTGGGTTCAATTCCCACCTTGAGTGTGCACATTCTCCCTTTGTGTGTGCCAGTTTCCTCGCACAATCTGAAAGATGCAGATCAGGAGAATTGTCATGCTGAAGTGCCCATAGTGTGAGGTGCATTAGTCCGGGGTAAATATGGGGTCGGGGAATGGGTGGGTTACTCTTCAGAGGGGTGGTGTAAATTTGTTGGGCTGAAAGGCCTGTTTCCATACTGTAGGAAAATTAATATCAAAAGCAGCTCCATCCACTCTTAGCTGATAACAAACAGTGGCTTTATCAATTTTTCCAGCACCACGCTCTTGACTCTAATCTCCAGCATCTGCAGTCCTCACTTTCGACTAAGATGGTAAGAAGAGTCGAGAGAAGGTTGCTGCATGCTGGATTAACATTTTAGGATGTGTGAATTCTCCAATTCGATTCATTATTTTGGCCCGTGGTTTCATGCAAAAGGGATCATGCAAAATCTGCAGAAGATGGAAGCCGTGAGGAAATTTGCGTGACCCAGAAAAGCCACCGATTTTGAATAGTTCATGGAATGGTGAGCCTAGTGAGATAATCCAAAACCTACTGAGCAAATTAATGATTCTCTCAGGCAATCTTTGATCAAGATCTGGTGTGTTAATAGTGAATAATCACACAACACCAGGTTATAGAGCAACAAGTTTATTTTGGGGCACTAGCTTTCAGAGCACTGCTCCTTCATTAGGTGTTTGTGTATGTTGATGATTGAGCAGCAATCAAAGACATGCCTGTGTTGTTCAATGTCCTTTCACATTATGATACTGAGTCACCAGCAACAGCAGGATCAATAGGCACATCATTCACAAGTCGGGGAGAATCTTATCTAGACTCAGCATGAATGCATCTGGTGACCACTCCCCTCCACATCCAAAGCCCTCAGTGATGCAGAATAATGGTGATATTGAGAAAGAATTGCTTACAATAAATTGGTTGTGCAAGAAATTCTCTGATCCATCTTAGGCCTATTCATAACATTTGAAACTGACTGCATGCCATTAATAACCTTAGTACACACAAAGGAAGTTTCTAGAATGCCTCACAGAATCCAGAATTTTCAACTGGGGCTAAAGTGATGTGTATTGTTTATGGAGATATATTCAGGGAAATACTGGACAATGGCTGACACTCTGTCAAGGTTTCCCAACTACAATCTAGGTAAGGGAAATAAAAAAAAAATTCAGGATATCAAGACCTACACAGCCTTAACAATTCACGATTTTTCAATGACAAAAAAGACGTTGCAAGAATCTTTTGAATGTACACAGATTTGCATGTCGTCTTGACGGCTGGCTGGATTGGTCCATTTTTTTAACAAACAGCTGTTATGTTGAACAATGCTTTCACATCTGTATTAATGACAGTCATACAGATGTACAGCACAAAACAGACACTTCAGTCCAACTTGTACATGTCGACCAGATATGCCAACCTCTGTGCTGACTTCTACAAACAGGAATTCTCTGCATCCCATGTCCCACCTATCTCCGCGCCCGCCTCCAGCGCTCCCCCTCCACTTGGATCAATTCCCTATACCTCTTACCTGTCATCAATTTCTTCACTGGAAACTGTCAGTGCATCATTGACTGTTACATTTTCTCTCCTCCTCTCACCCACTCTCCCTGTCCACTTCTGAAATGGCACCACTTCGCTCTCTCAAGTCCAATTCAAAATTTGTCATCACACTCGCTGACAGGAGTGTTGCCCTTGTAATCTGGCAGGTTTAATGTCAAGTCTCTGACACTTCATCCTCCCTCTCCCTGAACCATGACCCCAAATGCCAACATCAAGCAATTGTTGCCAGCAATGTCACTGACCTTCTTATATCGAGAGAACCTCCCCCACTGGATCCAGTTTTATAATCTCCCAGCGATCATCTCATCTTCAGTCTTGTCATTTTGCCACCATTGGGACATGGTGTTGAGTTCAAAAGCTTCTGATTGTGAACCAACCCCCATTCATTCTCTTTTCTTTAGCTTTACTTGTAGCATTCTCTGTCACAATGTCCTCTCTCCCCCCTCCCACTCCAGTAGGTTTTTTCATTCCCAATTTAGCTGGCGTATGTACCATTGATCTGCCATTCTCATCTTCCAATCACTTAATCACTATCAGTACTGTTTCCCCCCAGCATCCCCCCCCACCAACCCCAGCCCCCAATTACCAAAATGCTGCCTCTCCGTACTTCACATCAGCTCTGGTGAAGAGTTATCTAGATTTGAAATGTTAGCGTGCTCTCTCTCCATGAATGCTGCCTGACCTGCCTTGATTTCCAGCAAGTTTCTTTTCAATATTGTTGCCAGTCTGCCACTCTCTCAACCACGTCTCCATTCTGGCAATGACATCACTTCCCATGTGCTCATCAACAACATCAACTCTTCTGCCTTCCTCACAATACTCCCATCATTAAAATAAATGTCATCTAGTCTTGCCATGACCCCTTGTGTCATAACTTGAAAATAATCAAGTTATTTTTGCAATGACTTAGTCTGTGGTGTATGCTTCCCTGTGCATCACTCTCGACACTGTCTCCGTTATTCCATCTCCTGCTGGCAAATTTGCTTAAACCCCCACCAACACCGCACCAGCGACATTCCCCGGAAGGGTGATGGCCCCGTTGTGGTTTAGATACAAATCATCAGGCTTGGACAGGCCCTACCTTCACAGTGATCCAGACATCTAAAGCCCTCTCTCTGCTCCAGCACATTGATCTGTTCTATCCACTTGTTCCTATATTCACCAGCATGTAATACCAGAGCAATTCAGAGGTTACAACCTATGAGGTCCTGTTTTTCTAATTGCTGCATAGCTCCCTACATTCTTGTCACAGGACCTCTTCCCTCATCCTGCCGATGTCATTGGTCCCTATGAGAAGTACCTCTGACCCTTCACCCTTCCCCCTTTCAGAATGCTGTGTAGCGGTTCAGTGACATCTTTGACCCTGGTCCCAAGAAGGCAAGTCACCATCCTGCAGTGATGTCTGTGACTGAAGAAATACCTGTGAGTGCCCCTCATGACTGAGATTCCCACCAATATTGTTCTCCCGGTCTTTCTGATCCCCACCTTGTGCAGCTGAGCTCTGGCTGCACTCCCCAGAGGAACCGTCACTCTCACTCTTTTCCATCACAGAAAATCGCTTCCCGAGTGAGATGTACTGTGGGGCTTTCCTGAATCTCTGACTACCACTGACTAGTGGTCAATGTCAGTCAGAAATACTTCAGCTGCCAGGTGACCATGCCCAAGCTCTAAAGACCCATTCTGAAGCTGATCAAACCAGTACTACATCCTGCAGGTGTGGTCAGGGAAGGTGAGTGCAGACCCCGAGCCTTGTCCTCTCTCCATCCGCTGCCCTGGGGAGAGATGACCCAAATGGTCCAGCAGTCACTACTCCCAGACTGTGAGTGCATTGATGTGACACGTGCAGGTACAACAACATTGCTGCAGTTTATTTAAAGTGAAACAGAATATTATTTACAATAACCTTAATTATTTACAATATGTACAAATATAACTGAGTGATAGATCTATTGATTTCATGAACTGGAGACTCTTGCTGAGATCAACCAGAATTTTGAAAAGTTGTATGTTTTTGGATCAGTTTCTAAGAATATGCAAGTACCTGGAGGAGATTAATTTTTGTTACAATGTCCTCGATGTGGAGGAGATTAATTCTGAGATAAAATTGAAGATCAAGAGAGACCACTTGCTGAGGACCTGACAGAGATCAGATGCTGTTAAAGATGTGAATACCATCAGATGTTGTGATCAACAGAGAAGATCCGTTGGTGTGACAGTAACATTGATGTGCAGAAGGTCTGTTTGTTTATTGACGGTGAGGATCTGGATCTGGAGCTGAATAGTTGGTACGAGAAGACAAGGGTCTGGGCCATATTCGAAACCTGATGTGCTGAGTTCCCATTTGGGGAGTATACAGCAGCAACTGCAAATTAATCTTTTACACCAGGAGGTCCATCGGGTGATCCGGAAGCGATGTGTCTGCTTGGTGAGGAATGCTGCTAAGGGCGCTGCATGATCGCGGTGATGGTCCTGGTTTGAACTGAAGGATACACAGTCTGAAATGTCGGAACTCACCATGTCAGACTAATCGTCAACGAGTTGATGTTAAATACTTTTCAGGAAGTTTTGGTAACTCTAGCTCAGTGCCCGAGATATGTCTCAGCTAAGGAGCAAGCCTTTGTGGATCCGGTTAATGGGAATATCATCTGCACTGGTGCACTACAACACTGGATGGTTTTCTCACTCTTAGTATCCAAGTGCAACAGCAAGCACACGATATTGGTGTGGAGCTGTCGCTGGAAATTACTAGACTCTCCAAACGTGGCCAATATTTCCAACATTTGGAAAGCTTCCACAGAGACTTGCTCACTTGCTGCCCCAAACAGTGGCTGAATCCTGGAGAGGATTGCATTTAAAAAGGGACTGATTGTTTCGGCCGGTGCCTTAAGGATATTTTTCTGCAGGCAAGACAACACAGCAAGTGTGAATACATCGCTGTTCTCTGGATTGCCAAACAGGCTCACTAAGATATCGGTCACATTCCAACAACACCGCCTCACTCCAAAATCAATATTTTTTAAAGCTCTGATGCAGAGCAACTGGGTAATGGGCAAGGAGTCGAACCAGCAGAGGTATTGTATAAAGCTGTTAATGACCATGTCTGTGAGACCCAGCACAGAAAGACACTGAGTGTTCAGGAGTTCCCCAAAGATGATGATGATAGGAATTGCCTGACAGTCTCAAATCTGAAGGATCTGGGAAGCCAGACGATGTATGGTCTTAGACAAATCATCACCTGCAGATGCTGTCATTGCCCTGGCCAGCAGAACAACACTCTGATCAAAACCAACCCCTTGTAGCTTTTGCCATCCTCCCACCATCACCATCTGGTCACAGTTGTCACTTTGGCCAATCAGATCAAACAGGGCCTGGAGTGACCTCACAAACCTTCATTCAGTGACCTACTATGATCAACATCAAACCCAGTGGTGAAACCTCTCTGCTGTGACTGAATGTCAGTATCACTGGGCAGAGAGAAACTCATCCCACTGGTGAGAGATACAAGTAGGCCACTGAAAATGTCTGGGAACAATGTCTTCACCATGTCTGCCACCCTGGGCTGAGTGAGTATCTCATATAGGCCTTGAATGGCAGTCAGCGAGACATTGGCTGAGTACATGTCCGCACTGACGGGGCAGCTTTTCTCCCCCAGTGAGTACACGTGATGTTTGATCATACTCACAGGACAGGCTCTATCCTCAGCTGCTGCTCTCCACACATCCCGGATGAACTTGTCCCCTGTGGGGGGGGCGACAGAGCTGGAGCTGGGACACAGCTGCTGCTGAGTGCTGTGAGGTCAGAGCAGTTATCCCTCGTCGAACACGCCGTTTAACCTCCTGGTGAGGGATGATCTCCAAATGAAGCCCCAGCACATGCAGGATCTCTGAGACCCAGTCCTGAAGTTGTTTTCAATCTTGAAGGAAGAGGATTTCCAATAACAATGAAGCGACCAAGGCACAGCTGGGATGTTGGTCCGACAGACTGCCACAGACCATGAGAAGCAGGTTGTCCAGCTGACAACGCGGCAGGCTTTGGCAAATCAGCTCCATCACCTGATGACACTTCTCAAATTGAGCTCCTTCGTCAGGGTCCGTCAGGTGTTCTGGAAGTGTCTTCAGAAACACCAGACTCTCTTGATATTGTTCAAGGCTGGCTCCATCAGCCACTAAGTGGATGGACTGGATGGTACTGACCGCGCTGAGGGCCATCTGTTGAACTGCTTGGGAACCGTCAGCGCAAAGTGGAAGCAGTCCTCCAAGCAGCATTCCCACAGGATTCTCCAGCACTTCCCTGCTGTCATCACACCGTGAAAACACCACGGGCATCTCCGAGATGATGTGTACTGCTGTCTCTCGCTTATTGTCTTCCATCGACCAGATCCCCTCCTCAATCTTCTGGATGATTTCGTCCTTATCTTCAGTCTCAGCAATGATCTTCTCCATTGCCACACAAAAGACACAAATTAGAGGCTTTATCGTTGAGTCCGCTTGTGAAAGTCCTCTGATTCTGCTCATTGAATTCTGTCTTCAATCTCTCCCTCAAGTTGGGAAGGTAATGATTCAGTTCACCAGAGCAGTTTGCTTGATCTCCTCTCTCAGCGTCTCTCCGGCACAAGTGCACAGATCGTTTCAGTTTGTTGTGTTTTCCATGACCCTGCGATGATGTGTTGTCATGGTTCTCATTGGGATGACAGCGGCCGTCAGTTGTGATGTGGTCCTGAGCTCCCAGTGAGTGTCGTGTGCTTGTATTTTCAATAACAAACATTCCGTGAGGAGTCATCGAGATTATGACATAGAGTCAGAGGTTCATTCCCAAGAAAAGAAAGATTAACCGGGGAGGGATTAGACAACCTTGGCTGACAAAGGAAGTCAGGAAATGTATTAAAGAAAAAGAGAGATCCTATAAAGTGGCTAAGAACAGTGGGAAATCAGAAGATTGGGAAGGATACAAAAGCAAACAGAGGATAACAAAGAGTGTAATAAGAAATGAGAGGATCAAATATGAAGGTAGGCTAGCCAGTAATATTAGAAATAATAGTAAAAGTTTCTTTCAGTACATAAGAAACAAACGACAGGCAAAAGTAGACATTGGGCCACTTCAAACTGATGCAGGGAGCCTAGTGATGGGAGATAAGGAAATAGCAGGAGAACTTAACAAGTACTTTGCGTCAGTTTTCACAGTGGAAGACAGGAGTAATATCCCAAAAATTAAAGGGTGTCACGGGGCTGAGTTGAGTATGGTTGCCATTACGAAAGAGATAGTGCTAGAAAAGTTAAAAAGTCTTAAAATTGATAAATCTCCTGGCCCCGATGGGATACACCCTAGAGTTCTGAGAGAGGTTGCTGAGGAAATAGCAGAGGCATTGGTTGAGATCTTTCAAGAGTCACTGGAGTCAGGAAAGGTCCCGGACGATTGGAAGATGGCTGTAGTAACCCCCTTGTTCAAGAAAGGATCAAGGCAAAAGATGGAAAATTATAGGCCAATCAGCTTAACCTCGGTTGTTGGTAAAATTCTAGAATCCATCATTAAGGATGAGGTTTCTAAATTCTTGGAAGAGCAGAGTCTGATTAGAACAAGTCAACATGGATTTAGTAAAGGGAGGTCATGCCTGACAAACCTGTTGGAATTTTTTGAAGAGGTAACAAGTAGGTTAGACCAGGGGAACCCAGTGGATGTGGTCTATCTGGACTTTCAAAAGGCCTTTGATAAGGTGCCACACGGGAGACTGCTGAGCAAGGTGAGGGCCCATGGTGTTCGAGGTGAGCTGCTGGGATGGATTGAGGATTGGCTATCTAACAGAAGGCAGAGAGTTGGGATAAAAGGTTCTTTTTCAGAATGGCAGCCGGTGACGAGCGGTGTCCCGCAGGGTTCGGTGCTGGGGCCACAGCTGTTCGCATTATATATTAATGATTTGGATGAGGGAACCGGGGGCATTCTAGCGAAGTTTGCCGATGATACAAAGTTAGGTAGACAGGCAGGTAGTACTGAGGAAGTGGGGAGGCTACAGAAGGATCTAGACAGGTTGGGAGAGTGGTCCAGGAAATGGCTGATGGAATTTAACGTGAGCAAGTGCGAGGTCTTGCACTTTGGCAAAAAGAATATAGGAATGGACTACTTTCTAAATGGTGAGAAACTTAATAAAGCCAAAGCACAAAGGGATCTGGGAGTGCTAGTCGAGGATTCTCTAAAGGTAAACATGCAGGTTGAGTCTGTGATTAAGAAAGCGAATGCAATGTTGTCTCTTATCTCAAGAGGGTTGGAATATAAAAGCAGAGATGTACTACTAAGACTTTATAAAGCTCTGGTTAGGCCCCATTTGGAGTACTGTGTCCAGTTTTGGTCCCCACACCTCAGGAAGGACATACTGGCACTGGAACGTGTCCAGCGGAGATTCACACGGATGATCCCTGGAATGACAGGTCTAGCATATGAGGAACGGCTGAGGATACTGGGATTGTATTCATTGGAGTTTAGAAGATTAAGGGGAGATCTAATAGAGACGTACAAAATAATACATGGCTTTGAAAAGGTGGATGCTAGAAAATTGTTTCTGTTAGGCGAGGAGACTAGGACCCGTGGACACAGCCTTAGAATTAGAGGGGGTCATTTCAGAACGGAAATGCGGAGACATTTCTTCAGCCAGAGAGTGGTGGGCCTGTGGAATTCATTGCCACGGAGTGCAGTGGAAGCCGGGACGCTAAATGTCTTCAAGGCCGAGATTGATAGGTTCTTGTTGTCTAGAGGAATTAAGGGCTACGGGGAGAATGCTGGCAAGTGGAGCTGAAATGTGCATCAGCCATGATTGAATGGCGGAGTTGACTCGATGGGCCGAATGGCCTTACTTCCACTCCTATGTCTTATGGTCTTATGGTCTTATGGATTCTTTAGCTCATCGTGTCATAGTCAGAGAGTCATACAGCATAGAAACAGACCTTTTGGTCGAACCAGTCCATGCTGAATATAATCCCAAATTAATCTCGCCCCATCTGCTTGGTCTTAGCCCATATCCGTCCAAACCATTCCTATTTGTGTACTTATCTAAACATCTTTTCGACCTTATAATTGTACCAATATCAACCATTTCCTCAGGAAGTTTATCCCCACGTGAAGAACACTTCATCTCCCCATACACTCTTTATATTGTTTCAGAGATTGAATTGAACAAAGTTATCTCCATCTAAGATAAGACTGTTCTATTCTTCTCTAGAACCTCAATATCTTTATTCATCCATTGCCCCTTAATCATTCCAGCCTCACCCTTCACTCTCATAGAAACACGTGCTGCATAATTAAAATACGAATATGAGTGCTCGTTCACAGACAAGAGTACAATAAATCTTACCTTTGTCTGATCTGTCGGTGATTTCTCTGTTGCAGGATCTTTTGTCGAGTCATTGAACATGGAGTCAGGCCTTTCATTCAAATCAATCCATACTGACCATTATTCCAAAGTGAATCAGACCCACCTGCCTTCTCTGGGGCTTTATCCCTCCAAACATTTCTTATTCATCTACTTATCTAACTGTCAATTTAGTAATAAAAGAACTGAAAATGAATCAAAAGAAAACATTTAGACTAAAATGTGATAAACTGTCAGAATTCTCCAAGTAAATGTGGAACTAAGCCTGGGTTTCAGGAGCAGGTGCAGGGTCAATGTATCCTTCCGTCAACCTTCAGAAACGAGATAACGAGAATCCAGAGAAAATATATTCCTGTTCGTGTGAAAGGAAAGGCTGGTAGGAATAGGGAATGCTGGTTGAATAAAGAAATTGAGGGTTTGGTTAAGAAAAAGAAGGAAGCATATGTAAGTTCTAGACAAAATAGATCGGGTGAATCCTTAGAAGAGTATAAAGGAAATAGGAGTATACTTAAGAGGGAAATCAGGAGGGCAAAAAGGGGACATGAGAAAGCTTTGGCAAATAGAATTGAGGAGAATGCAAAGAGTTTTTACAAAGATATTAAGGACAAAAGGGTAACTAAGGAAAAAAATGGGATCGCTCAAAGATCAGCAAGGAGGCTTTGGTGTGGAGCCACAGAAAATTGGGGAAGTACTAAATGAGTATTTTGCATCAATAATTCCCGTGGAAAAGGGTATGGAAGATATAGACTGTCGGTAAATAGATGGTAACATCTTGCAAAATGTCCATATTACAGAGGAGGGAGTGCTGGATGTCTTGAAATGCATAAAAGTGGATAAATCCCCACGACCTGATTAGTTGTTACCCTAGAATTCTGTGGGAAGCTAGAGAACTGATTACTAGGCTTCTTGCTGAGATATTTGTATCATTGATAGTCACAGGTGAGGTGCTGGAAGACTGAAGGTTGGCTAACATGGTGCCACTGTTTCAGAAAGTTGGTAAGGACAAGCCAGGGAACTATGGATCATTGAGCCTGACGTCGGTGGTGGGCAAGTTGTTGGAGGGATTACGGAGAGACAGGATGTACAAGTATTTCTGCAGGTGTGGTCAGGGAAGGTAAGTGCAGACCCTGAGCCTTGTCCTCTCTCCATCCGCTGCCCTGGGGAGAGATGACCCCAATGGTCCAGCACTCACTACTCCCAGACTGTGAGTGCATTGATGTGACACGTGCAGGTACAACAACATTGCTACAGTTTATTTAAAGTGAAACAGAATATTATTTACAATAACCTTAATTATTTACAATATGTACAAATATAACTGAGAGATAGGTCTATTGATTTCATGAACTGGAGACTCTTGATGAGATCAACCAGAATTATGAAAAGTTGTATGTTTTTGGATCAGTTTCTCAGAATATGGAAGTATCTGGAGGAGATTAATTTTTGTTACAATGTCCACGATCTGGAGGAGATTAATTCTGAGATAAAATTGAAGATCAAGAGAGACCACTTGCTGAGGACCTGACAGAGATCAGATGCTGTTAAAGCTGTGAAGACTATCAGATGTTGTGACCAACAGAGAACATCCATTGGTGTGACAGTAACATTGATGTGCAGAAGGTCTGTTTGGTTATTGATGGTGAGGATCTGGATCTGGAGCAGAATAGTTGGTACGAGAAGACAAGGGTCTGGGCCATATTCCGAACCTGATGTGCTGGGTTCCCATTTGGGGACTATACAGCAGCAACTGCAAATTAATCTTTGACACCAGGAGGTCCATCGGGTGATCCGGAAGTGATGGGTCTGCTTGGTGAGGAATGCTGCTCAGGCCGCTGCATGATCACATTGATGGTCTTGGTTTGAACTGAAGGATACACAGTCTGAAACGTAGGGACTCACCATGTCAGACTAATCGTCAACGAGTTGATGTTAAATACTTTTCAGGAAGTTTTGGTAACTCTAGATCTGTGCCCGAGATATGTCTCAGCTAAGGAGCAAGCCTTTGTGGATCCAGTGGATGAGAATATCATCTGCACTGCTGCACTACAACACTGGATGGTTTTCTCACTCTTAGTATCCAAGTGCAACAGCAAGCACACGATGTTGGTGTGGAGCTGTCGCTGGAAATCACTAGATACTCTAAAAGTGGCCAATATTTCCAACATTTGGAAAGCTTCCATTGAGACTTGCTCACTTCCTTTCGCGAACAGTGGCTGAATCTTGGAGAGGATTGCATTTTAAAAGGGCCTGATTGTTTCTGCCGGTGCTTCAAGGATGTTTTTCTGCAGGCAAGACAACACAGCAAGTGTGAATACATCGCTGTTCTCTGGATTGCACAACACGCTCACTAAGACATCGGTCACATTCCAACACCACCGCCTCACTCCAAAATCGATGTTTTTTAAAGCTCTGATGCAGAGTAACTGGGTAATGGGCAAGGAGCCGTACCAGCAGAGGTATTGTATAAAGCTGTTAATGATCATGTCTGTTAGACACAGCTCAGAAGGACACTGAGCGTTCAGGAGTTCCCCAAAGATGACAATGATAGGAATTGCCTGACAGTCTCAAATCTGAAGGATCTGGGAAGCCAGACGATGTACGGTCTTAGACAAATCATCACCTGCAGATGCTGTCATTGCCCTGGCCAGCAGAACAACAGTCTGATCCAATCCAACCCCTCGTAGCTTTTGCCATCCTCCCACCATCACCATCTGGTCACAGTTGTCACTTTGGCCAATCAGATCAAACAGAGCCTGGAGTGACCTCACAAACCTTCATTCAGTGACCTACTATGATCAACATCAAACCCAGCGGTGAAACCTCTCTGCTGTGACTGAACGTCAGTATCACTAGGCAGACAGAAACACATCCCACTGGTGAGAGATACAAGTAGGCCACTGAAAATGTCGGGGAACAATGTCTTCACCATGTCTGCCACCCTGGGCTGAGTGAGTATCTCATATTGGCTGTGAATGGCACTCAGCGAGACATTGGCTGAGTACATGTCCACACTGACGGGCCAGCGTTTTCCCCCCAGTCAGTACACAAAATGTTTGATCGTACTCACTGGAGAGGCCCTCTGTCCTCAGCTGCTGCTCTCCACGCATCCCGGATGAACTTGTCCCCTGGGGGGCGACAGAGCTGGAGCTGGGACGTAGCTGCTGCCGAGTGCTGTGAGGTCAGAGCAGTTATTCCTCGAAGAACACGCCGTTTAACCTCCTGGTGAGGGATGATCTCCAAATGAAGCCCCAACACATGCAGGACCTCTGAGGCCCAGTCCTGAAGTTGTTTTCGATCTTGCAGGTAGAGGTTTTCCAATAACAAGGAAGCGACACGGCACAGCTGGGATGTTGATCCGACAGACTGCCACAGACCATGAGAAGCAGGTTGTCCAGCTGACAACGCGGCAGGCTTTGGCAAATCAGCTCCATCACCTGATGACACTTCTCAAACTGAGCTCCTTCGTCAGGGTCCGTCAGGTGTTCTGGAAGTGTCTTCAGAAACACCAGACTCTCTTGATATTGTTCAAGGCTGGCTCCATCAGCCACTAAGTGGATGGACTGGATGGTACTGACCGCGCTGAGGGCCATCTGTTGAACTGCTTGGGAAGCGTCAGCGCAAAGTTGAAGCAGTCCCCCATGCACTGTGCTCACAGGATTCTCCAGCACTTCCCTGCTGTCATCACACCTCCGTGAAAACACCATGGGCATCTCCGAGATGATGTGTACTGCTGTCTCTCGCTTATTGTCTTCCATCGAACAGATCCCCTCCTCAATCTTCTGGATGATTTTGTCCTTATCTTCAGTCTCAGAAATGATCTTCTCCATTGCCACACAAAAGACACAAATTGGAGGCTTTATCGTTGAGTCTGCTTGTGAAAGTCCTCTGATTCTGCTTGTTGAATTCTGTCTTCAATCTCTCACTTGAGTTTGGAAGGTAATGATTCAGTTTACCAGAGCAGTTTGCTTGATCTCCTCTCTCAGCGTCTCTCCTGCACAAGTGCACAGATCATTTCAGTTCGTTGTGTTTTACATGACACTGCGATGATGTGTTATCATGGTTCTCATTGGGATGACAGCGGCCGTCAATTATGATGTTGTCCTTAGCTCCCAGTGAGTGTCATGTGCTGGGATTTTCAAAAACAAACATTCCATGAGGAGTCATCGAGATTATGACATAGAGTCAGGGCCCATGTCATAGATTCTTTGGCTGATCGTGTCATAGTCAGAGAGTCATACAGTACAGAAACAGACCTTTTGGTCAAACTAGTCCAAGCTGAATGTAATCCCAAATTAAACACGTCCCATCTGCTTGGTCTTAGCCCATATCCACCCAAACCATTCCTATTTGTGTACTTATCTAAACATCTTTTAGACATTATAATTGTACCAACATCAACCATTTCCTCAGGAAGTTTATCCACACGTGAAGAACACTTCATCTCCCCATACACTCTTTATATTGATTCAGAGATTGAACAGAACAAAGTTGTCTCCATCTGAGATATGACTGTTCTATTCTTCTCTGGAACCTCAATATCTTTATTCATCCATTGCCCCTTAATCATTCCATCCTCACCCTTCACTCTCACAGAAACGCATGCTGCATAATTGGGTTTCAGGGGCAGGTGCAGGATCAATGCATCCTTCAGTCAACCTTCAGAAACGAGATAACGAGAATCCAGAGAAAGTATATTCCTGTTAGGGTGAAAGGAAAGGCTGGTAGGTATAGGGAATGCTGGATGACTAAAGAAATTGAGGGTTTGATTAAGAAAAAGAAGGAAGCATATGTAAGTTATAGACAAGATAGATCGAGTGAATCCTTAGAAGAGTATAAAGGAAGTAGGAGTATACTTAAGAGGGAAATCAGGAGGGCAAAAAGGGGACATGAGATATCTTAGGCAAATAGAATTAAGGAGAATGCAAAGAGTTTTTACAAAGATATTAAGGACAAAAGGGTAACTAGGGAAAGAATGGGGCCCCTCAAAGATCAGCAAGGAGGCCTTGGTGTGGAGCCACAGAAAATTGGGGAGGTACTAAATGAGTATTTTGCATCAATAATTCCTGTGGAAAAGGGTATGGAATATATAGACTGTCAGTAAATAGATGGTGACATTTTGCAAAATGTCCATATTACAGAGGAGTTAGTGCTGGATGTCTTGAAATGCATAAAAGTGCATAAATCCCCACGACCTGATCAGTTGTTACCCTAGAATTCTGTGGGAAGCTAGAGAACCGATTACTACGCTTCTTGCTGAGATATTTGTATCATTGATAGTCTCAAGTGAGGTGCTGGAAGACTGGAAGTTGGCTAACATGGTGCCACTGTTTCAGAAAGTTGGTCAGGACAAGCTAGGGAACTATGGATCAGTGAGCCTGATGTCGGTGGTGGGCAAGTTGTTGGAGGGATTCTGGAGGGACAGGATGTACAAGTATTTCGAAAGGCAAGGACTGATTAGATATAGTCAACATGGCTTTATGTGTGGGAAATCATTTCTCACAAACTTGATTGATTTTTGGAGGAAGTAACAAAGTGGATTGATGAGGGCAGAGCAGTAGGTGTGAGCTATATGGACTTCAGTAAGGCGTTGTACAAGGTTCCCCATGGGAGACTGATTAGCAAGGTTAGATCTCATGGAATACAGGGAGAGCTAGCCATTTGGATACAGAACTACCTCACAGGTAGACGACAGAGGGTGGTGGTGGAGGGTTGTTTTTCAGACTGGAGGCCTGTGACCAGTGGAGTGCCAAAAGGATCGGTGCTCGGTCCTCTACTTTTTGTCATTTACATAAATGATTCGGATGCGAGCATCAGAGGTCCAGTTAGTAAGTTTGCAGATGACACCAAAATTGGAGGTGTCGTGAACAGGGAAGAGGGATACCTCAGATTACAACAGGATCTGGACCAGATGGGCTAATGGGCTGAGATGTGGCAGATGGAGTATAATTCAGATAAATGCGCGGTGATGCATTTTGGGGAAGCAAATCTTAGCAGGACTTATACACTTTATGGTCAGGTCCTAGGGAGTGTTGCTGAACAAAGAAACCTTGGAATGCAGGTACATAGCTCCTTGAAAGTGGAGTGCAGGTAGATAGGATAGTGAAGAAAGCGTTTGGTATGCTTTCCTTTATTGGTCAGAGTATTTAGTACAGGAATTGGGAGGTCAGGTTGCGTCTGTACACGACATTGGTTAGGCCACTGTTGGAATACTGTGTGCAATTCTGGTCTCCTTCCTATCGGAAAGATGTTGTGAAACTTGAAAGGGTTCAGAAAAGTTTTACAAGGATGTTGCTAAGGTTAGAGGCTTTGAGCTGTAGGGAGAGGCTGAACAGGCTTACACAGTTTTCCCTGGAGCGTCGGAGGCTGAGGGGTGACCTTATAGAAGTTTACAAAATTATTAGGGGCATGGATAGGGTAAACAGGCAAAGTCTTTTCCCTGGGGTCAGCGAGTCCAAAGCTCGAGGGCATAGGTTTAATGTGAGAGGTGAAAGATATAAAAGGGACCTACGGGGCAACATTTTCACACAGAGGGTGATAAGTGTATGGAATGAGCTGCCAGAGGAATTGGTGGAGGCTGGTACCATTGCAGCATTTCAGAGGCAGTTGGATGGATATATGAATAGGAAGGGTTTGGAGGGATTTCGGCCGGCTGCTGGTTGGTGGGAGTAGATTGGGTTGGCATATCTGGCTGGCATGAGGAGCCAGACAGGTGGCTACTTTGTCGGTTGTATTTTGCCATAATGCACCCTGCTGATACCCCGTGGTATTCTGGTGTGAAGTCTAGGCACCAGCCACGGATGACTAATGCGAAGACGGAAATCGGTGGCAAAACTCAGCAGGTCGGCAGCATCTGTCGGAAGAAAGCAGAGTTAGTGTTTCAAGTCCAGTGGCTCTTCATCAGAACTGACCATAAAAGAAAAGGGAGTATTGCAGTCAAGCTAAAAGATTGGCTGAGAGACAGAAATCAGTTGGTTTTGATGAGCAATTGTGCCTTGAACCTCAGGAAAGCATGTGCTGGAACTCTCAGGTGACCCCATTGTACACCAGGTTTCCAGAGCCACTTGCTTTCCTGAACTCTATTAATTATTGGAACATGATTTTATCAGTTGGAATTACATATTCCTTAAACTATTCTCCTTCAACAAACATTAAACCAAACAGAAATGTTACCCTTCGGCAATTTGATGCTACTTTTGGAAAAGAAGAAAGTATCATTTCTGTCCCTTAGTGTCAGAAAGTCCCAATCTTGACTGCTGCCAGCCAATCAGAATTCCATAGTGTTGTTAAATGAAAGTGGGGATAAATGTACCCTGATTAACGTTGACTGGTTGGCAGTAACCCTTTTTAACTGAATCAGATTACGCAGTGAGATCGACAGAGGGGACAAGTGTCAGGGAAAGGTCCAACACAACTTTATTGAACACTTCATTGAGGAAAAACTGTATTGATAAGACTCTACTGTGTACCTTAAATAAACTCTATCAATCTCTTCAGAGGACTTGTCAGTCAACAGTCTTAAATATTGAAGTAAACCCTCTCAAATTTGCATTAGCTATCTCCTTCTGATACACATTTCTGAGAATATACTACACCCTTAAATCAGATCCCCAAACAGGTATTTGAATCTTCTGTTTGAAAAGCCTGGTAATACCTATTCATTAAGGCTGCGATCGGCTGCTCCTTGGTCTTTGAGGGTTGGCTGGGTTTCAAGATCTGCAGTCATTGATTAGGACTTCCTCTCTCCTCTCGGGTTGGTTCTGGTCTATGGGTTGTCTTGTCAAGATGGTCTGTCAGGGTCTCTTCTGTCTGATGATGATGACAAGGTACAAGGAGCTGGAAGTACGGTGCAGCTCAGCTGCCAGTTGACAGTGCTCCCTGGAGATATTGTTGAAGAAGATACAAAAAGCAGAGTTTCAGGTTGCCCTTTTATCCCTCTTGTTGCGCTCTTATTGAGGTCTCTGTGTCCTGTGTCCAATACTAGCATTGGTCAGGGGGCAGGAAGGTCAGGTGAAATGCTTACGTTCCATAAATGGAGTTTGCAGAACATGGTTTTGAACCTTCAATTGTCAAATGCTGTTCTTGCCACACAATGCTTCTGGCCTGGTATTGCTCCGGGTGCCACCAGGTTTACAAAGCATTCTTCAAACAAATCGGGTTCACAGACGAGTGTACAATGACACATTTGGAAACAATGTGGTCATAAGCTCCTGGCCAGGCAGTTCCATGTCTGTCCGATTTTGACTGGGCATTGATTGTCCAAGGCCTGGCTGCAGGAATAAAAACTGTTTCAGCTCCGAAGAGTCCGGCTAGGTTTTAACTTGATCTCCACATTTTGAGTTTTTATCCATTGTCATGAAAACAAGTCAATTCAGTATTTCTTGCACTCACCTGGAGATCATAGGTCACCTGATGACAACAGTCAGTATTGTTGAGACACACAGGCAACATGGATCTTAGACACTGGCAAGTATGTGATGTGTGTTCTGGGAGGGATGCAGCACCTGTATAAAGGAGGGATCTAAAGGGGATGGGGCCAGGTTTTGGACATTAGGTGAGGTGACACAAAGTAGCAATGACTTGGGTGGTGAGTGTACTCATGAGCTCACGGGGATCCCAAATGATGACTTTCCACTTGTTTCCCACTTTTTCAGCTCAGATGATGAAAAAGCTGTCCTTTCAATTCTAATCACCAACTGTGTTAAAATATTGATAGAATTGAAATTAAGTTTATTGCGAAAAGTGAACAAAGTCGGCATTTCTGCTGCGACCCTGGGTGAAAAAATCCCGAGGTACTAAATCTTATTTATAAAATAGAAAATTGAAATTAACAAGTTGATACAGATATTAACCTAATTTTTCCTGGGTTGGCCAAAATGAAACGAAATGCTTGGTGATCACCTAACAATTAAAAATGTCACTGGTAATGTTATTCTACATTTTGCAAAAGTAATGTGTGTATTTATATTGTGCTGTAATCCAGCGGTAACAAATGGAACTTTGCAGTAATTCTATAAAAGCTGACGTCTTGGTTTAAAAGGAGTTGGGATGTACAATATGCACTTTTTATCAGTAAGAGAATGTGTTTGATCATAGAATTGTGGAATGGAAATATCACATAATTAATTAGATGACAGAAAGGTAACAGCATTAGAAAGCTAGGTCTGAGGTCAAAATTTATTAAGGCCAAGAAATAAAACTCTTTTCAGGGAGAAATAAGCAAATCTTAATCAGCAATTAATCAAACTAGCCTCAAAAAATATTTGTTACTTTTGCCAATGGTCAAACTGATCATTTGCTGGAAACTGCACAGGGTTAACAATAGATAATACAGCCTTGTTTGTATGGGTGGTGATGGTCCATTATTGTGCACAAAGCTAGTCAGATTGAATCCACGAGAAATTGTGTCAACTGAAAAAATTTGAACAAGATGATGCAATGAGAAGTCCATTCAATGCTATCTATGGATAAGAGCCTGCCAAAATTTGCAAAACATTGGGTGGTGTGGTAGCTCAGTGGTCAGCACTGCTACCCCCATAGCAGCAGGGGCCTATGTTCAATTCCCACCGTGAACTTGCACATTCTCCCTTTGTCTGTGCCTTTTTCCTCCCACAATCTGAAAGATGCAGATCAGGAGAATTGTCATGCTGAAGTGCCCAGAGTGTGAGGTACATTAGTCAGGGGTAAATATGGGGTAGGGGAATGGGTGGGTTACTCTTCAGAGGGGTGGTGTGAATTTGTTGGGCTGAAAGGCCTGTTTCCATACTGTAGGAAAATTAATATCAAAAGCAGCTCCATCCACTCTTAGCTGATAACAAACAGTGGCTTTATCAATTTTTCCTGCACCACACTCTTGACTCTAATCTCCAGCATCTGCAGTCCTCACTTTCGACTAAGATGGTACGAAGAGTCTAGAGAAGGTTGCTGCATGCTGAATTAACATTTTAGGATGTGTGAATTCTCCAATTCAATTCATTATTTTGGCCCATGGTTTCAAGCAAAAGGGATCATGAGAAACCTGCAGAAGATGGAAGCCATGAGGAAATTTCCGTGACCCAGAAAAGCCACCGATTTTGAATAGTTCATGGAATGGTGAGCCTAGTGAGATAATCCAAAACCTACTGAGCAAATTAATGATTCTCTCAGGCAATCTTTGATCAAGATCTGGTGTGTTAATAGTGAAAAATCACACAACACCAGGTTATAGAGCAACAAGTTTATTTTGGGGCACTAGCTTTCAGAGCGCTGCTCCTTCATCAGGTGTTTGTGTATGTTGATGATTGAGCAGCAATCAAAGACATGCCCGTGTTGTTCAATGTCCTTTCACATTATGATACTGAGTCACCAACAACAGCAGGATCAATAGGCACATCATTCACAAGTCGGGGAGAATCTTATCTAGACTCAGCATGAATGCATCTGGTGACCACTCCCCTACACATCCAAAGCCCTCAGTGATGCAGAATAATGGTGATATTGAGAAAGAACTGCTTACAATAAATTGGTTGTGCAAGAAATTCTCTGATCCATCTTAGGCCTATTCATAAAATTTGAAACTGACTGCATGCCATTAATAACCTTGGTACACAAAAAGGAAGTTTCTAGAATGCCTCTCAGAATCCAGAATTTTCAACTGGGGCTAAAGTGATGTGTATTGTTTATGGAAATATATTCAGGGAAATACTGGACAATGGCTGACACTCTGTCAAGGTTTCCCAACTACCATCTAGGTAAGGGAAATAAAAAAAAATTCATGATATCAAGACCGACACAGCCTTAACAATTCACGATTTTTCAATGACAAAAAAGACGTTGCAAGAATCTTTTGAATGTACACAGATTTGCATGTCGTCTTGACGGCTCGCTGGATTGGTCCATTTTTTTAAAAAACAGCTGTTATGTTGAACAATGCTTTCAAATCTGTATTAATGACAGTCATAGAGATGTGCAGCACAAAAGAGACCCATCGGTCCAACTCGTCCATGTCGACCAGATATGCCAACCTCTATGCTCACTTCTACAAACAGGAATTCTCTGCGTCCCATGTCCCACCTATCCCCGCGCCCGCCTCCAGTGCTCCCCCTCCACTTGGATCCATTCCCTATACCTCTTACCTGTCATCAATCTCGTCACTGGAAACTGTCGGTTCATCATTGACTGTTACATTTTCTCTCCTCCTCTCATCCACTCTCCCTGTCCACTTCTGAAATGGCACCACTTCGCTCTCAGGTCCAATTCAAAATTTGTCATCACATTCGCTGACAGGGGTGTTGCGCTTGTAATCTGGCAGGCTTAATGTCAACTCTCTGACACTACTTCCTCCTTCTCCCTGAACCATGACCCCAAATGCCAACATCAAGCAATTGTTGCCAACAATGTCACTGACCTTCTTATATCGAGAGAACCTCCCCCACTGGATCCAGTTTTATAATCTCCCAGCTATCATCTCATCTTCAGTCTTGTCATTTTGCCACCATTGGGACTTGGTGTTGAGTTCAAAAGCTTCTGATTGTGAACCAACCCCCATTCATTCTCTTTTCTTCACCTTTACTTGTTGCATTCTCTGTCACAATGTCCTCTCTCCCCCCTCCCACTCCAGTGGGTTTTTTCATTTCCATTGATCTGCCATTCTCACCTTCCAATCACTTAATCACTATCAGTACTGTTTTCCTCCAGCATCCCCCCCCACCAACCCCAGCCCCCAATTACCTAAATGCTGCCTCTCCGTACTTCACATCAGCTCTGGTGAAGAGTTATCTCGATTTGAAATGTTAGCGTGCTCTCTATCCATGAATGCTGCCAGCATGAAAATAAATGTCATCTCGTCTTGCCATGACCCCTTGTGTCATAACTTGAAAATACTCAAGTTATTTCTGCAATGACTTAGTCTGTGGTGTATGCTTCCCTGTGCATCACTCTCGACACTGTCTCCGTTATTCCATCTCCTGCTGGCAAATTTGCTTAAACCTCCACCAACACCGCACCAGCGACATTCCCCGGAAGGGTGATGGCCCCGTTGTGGTTTGGATACAAATCATCAGGCTTGGATAGGCCCTACCTTCACAGTGATCCAGACATCTAAAGCCCTCTCTCTGCTCCAGCACATTGATCTGTTCTATCCACTTGTTCCCATATGCACCAGCATGTAATACCAGAGCAATTCAGAGGTTACAACCTTTGAGGTCCTGTTTTTTAATCTGCTGCATAGCTCACTACATTCTTGTCACAGGACCTCTTCCCTCATCCTGCCGATGTCATTCGTCCCTATGAGAAGTACCTCTGACCCTTCACCCTTCCCCCTTTCAGAATGCTGTGTAGCGGTTCAGTGACATCTTTGACCCTGGACCCAGGAAGGCAAGTAACCATCCTGCAGTGATGTCTGTGACTGAAGAAATACCTGTGAGTGCCCCTCATGACTGAGATTCCCACCAATATTGTTCTCCCGGTCTTTCTGATCCCCACCTTGTGCAGCTGAGCTCTGGCTGCATTCCCCAGAGGAACCGTCACTATCACTCTTTTCCAACACAGAAAATTGCTTCCTGAGTGAGATGTACTGTGGGGCTTTCCTGAATCACTGACTACAACTGACTAGTGGTCAGTGTCAGTGAGAAACACTTCAGCTGCCAGGTGACCATGCCCAAGCTCTAAAGCCACATTCTGAAGCTGATTAAACCAGTACTACATCCTGCAGGTGTGGTCAGGGAAGGTGAGTGCAGACCCCGAGCCTTGTCCTCTCTCCATCCGCTGCCCTGGGGAGAGATGACCCCAATGGTCCAGCAGTCACTACTCCCAGACTGTGAGTGCATTGATGTGACACGTGCAGGTACAACAACATTGCTACAGTTTATTTAAAGTGAAACAGAATATTATTTACAATAACCTTAATTATTTACAATCTATACCAATATAACTGAGAGATAGGTCTATTGATTTCATGAACTGGAGACTCTTGATGAGATCAACCAGAATTATGAAAAGTTGTATGTTTTTGGATCAGTTTCTAAGAATATGTAAGTATCTGGAGGAGATTAATTTTTGTTACAATGTCCACGATCTGGAGGAGATCCATTCTGAGACAAAATTGAAGATCAAGAGAGACTACTTGCTGAGGACCTGACAGAGATCAGATGCAGTTAAAGATGTGAAGACCATCAGATGTTGTGATCAACAGAGAAGATCCATTGGTGTGACAGTAACATTGATGTGCAGAAGGTATGTTTGTTTTTTGACGGTGAGGATCTGGATCTGGAGCAGAACAGTTGGTACAAGAAGACAAGGGTCTGGGCCATATTCGAAACCTGATGTGCTGAGTTCCCATTTGGGGACTATACAGCAGCAACTGCAAATTAATCCTTTATACCAGGAGGCCCATCGGGTGATCCGGAAGCGATGGGTCTGCTTGGTGAGGAATGCTGCTAAGTCCACTGCATGATCGCGGTGACGGTCCTGGTTGGAACTGAAGGATACACAATCTCAAATGGAGGAACTCACCATGTCAGACTAATCATCAACAAGTTGATGTTAAATACTTTTCAGGAAGTTTTGGTAACTCTAGCTCTGTGCCCGAGATATGTCTCAGGTAAGGAGCAAGCCTTTGTGGATCCAGTGGATGAGAATATCATCTGCACTGCTGCACTACAACTCTGGATGTTTTTCTCACTTTTAGTATCCAAGTGCAACAGCAAGCACACGATGTTGGTGTGGAGCTGTCGCTGGAAATCACTAGACTCTCCAAATGTGGACAAAATTTCCAAAATTTGGAAAGCTTCCACAGAGACTTGCTCACTTCCTTTCCCGAACAGTGGATGAAGCCTGGAGAGGATTGCATTTAAACTTGGCCTGATTGTTTCTGCCGGTGCTTCAAGGATGTTTTTCTGCAGGCAAGACAACACAGCAAGTGTGAATACATCGCTGTTCTCTGGATTGCACAACACGCTCACTAAGACATCGGTCACTTTCCAACACCACCGCCTCACTCCAAAATCGATGTTTTTAAAGCTCTGATGCAGAGCAACTGGGTAATGGGCAAGGAGTCGTACCAGCAGAGGTATTATATAAAGCTGTTAATGAACATGTCTGTGAGACCCAGCTCAGAAAGACACTGAGTGTTCAGGAGTTCCCCAAAGATGATGATGATAGGAATGGCCTGACAGTCTCAAATCTGAAGGATCTGGGAAGCCAGACGATGTACGGTCTTAGACAAATCATCACCTGCAGATGCTGTCTTGCCCTGGCCAGCAGAACAACACTCTGATCAAATCCAACCCCTCGTAGCTTTTGCCATCCTCCCACCATCACCATGTGGTCACAGTTGTCACTTTAGCCAATCAGATCAAACAGGGCCTGGAGTGACCTCACAAACCTTCATTCAGTGACCTACTATGATCAACATCAAACCCAGCGGTGAAACCTCTCTGCTGTGACTGAACGTCAGTATCACTGGGCAGAGAGAAACTCATCCCACTGGTGAGAGATACAAGTAGGCCACTGAAAATGTGTGGGGGCAATGTCTTCACCATGTTTGCCACCCTGGGCTGAGTGAGTATCTCATATATGCCGTGAATTGCAGTCAGCGAGACATTGGCAGATTACATGTCCGCACTGACGGGGCAGCTATTTCCCCCCAGTGAGTACACGTGATGTTTGATCGTACTCACTGGACAGGCTCTATCCCCAGATGCTGCTCTCCACACACCCCGGATGAACTTGTCCCCTGGGGGGGGGGCGACAGAGCTGGAGCTGGGACATAGCTGCTGCTGAGTGCTGTGAGGTCAGAGCAGTTATTCCTCGTCGAACACGCCGTTTAACCTCCTGGTGAGGGATGATCTCCAAATGAAGCCCCAACACATGCAGGATCTCTGAGACCCGGTCCTGAAGTTGTTTTCGATCTTGCAGGTAGAGGTTTTCCAATAACAAGGAAGCGACCCAGGCACATTTGAGATGGTGGTCCGACAGACTGCCACAGACCATGAGAAGCAGGTTGTCCAGCTGACAACGCGGCAGGCTTTGGCAAATCAGCTCCATCACCTGATGACACTTCTCAAACTGAGCTCCTTCGTCAGGGTCTATCAGGTCTTCTGGAAGTGACTTCAGAAACACCAGACTCTCTTGATATTGTTCAAGGCTGGCTCCATCAGCCACTAAGTGGATGGACTGGATGGTACTGACCGCGCTGAGGGCCATCCGTTGAACTGCTTGGGAACCGTCAGCGTAAAGTGGAAGCAGTCCTCCAAGCAGCGTGCTCACAGGATTCTCCAGCACTTCCCTGCTGTCATCACACCGTGAAAACACCATGGGCATCTCCGAGATGATGTGTCCTGCTCTCTCGTTTATTGTCTTCTATCGACCAGATCCCCTCCTCAATCTTCTGGATGATTTCGTCCTTATCTTCAGTCTCAGCAATGATCTTCTCCATTGCCACACAAAAGATTCACATTAGAGGCTTTATCGTTGAGTCTGCTTGTGAAAGTCCTCTGATTCTGCTCATTGAATTCTGTCTTCAATCTCTCCCTTGAGTTGGGAAGGTAATGATTCAGTTCACCAGAGCAGTTTGCTTGATCTCCCCTCTCAGCGTCTCTCCTGCACAAGTGCACAGATCGTTTCAGTTTGTTGTGTTTTCCATGACCCTGCGATAATGTGTTGTCATGGTTCTCATTGGGATGACAGCGGCCGTCAGTTATGATGTTGTCCTGAGCTCCCAGTGAGTGTCGTGTGCTGGGATTTTCAAAAACAAACAATCCGTGAGGAGTCATCAAGATTATGACATAGAGTCAGGGCCCATGTCATAGATTCTTTGACTGATCGTGTCATTGTCAGAGAGTCATACAGCACAGAAACAGACCTTTTGGTCAAACCAATCCATGCTGAATTTAATCCCAAATTAAACTCGCCCCATCTGCTTGGTCTTAGTCCCTATCCGTCCAAACCATTCCTATTTGTGTACTTATCTAAACATCTTTTAGACATTATAATTGTACCATATTTCAACCATTTCCTCAGGAAGTTTATCCCCACGTGAAGAACACTTCATCTCCCCGTACATTCTTTATATTGATTCAGAGATTGAATTGAACAAAGTTGTCTCCAACTACGATACGACTGTTCTATTCTTTTCTTGAACCTCAATATCTTTATTCATCCATTGCCACTTAATCATTCCAGCCTCACCCTTCACTCTCACGGAAACGCGTGCTGCATAATTAAATACGAATATGAGTGCTCGTTCACAGACAAGAGTCCAATAAATCTTACCTTTGTCTGATTTGTCGGCGATTTCTCTGTTGCAGGATCTTTTGTCGAGTCATTTAACATGGAGTCAGGCCTTTCATTCAAATCAATCCATACTGACCATTATTCCAAAGTGAAACAGACCAACCTGCCTTCTCTGGGTCTTTATCCCTCCAAAAATTTCTTATTCATGTGCTTATCGAACTGTCAATTTTGTATAAAAAGAACTGAAAATGAATCAAAAGAAAACATTTAGACTAAAATGTGATAAACTTTCAGAATTCTCCAAGTAAATGTGGAACTAAGCCTGGGTTTCAGGAGCAGGTGCAGGATCAATGCATCCTTCAGTTAACCTTCAGAAACGAGATAACGAGAATCCAGAGAAAGTATATTCCTGTCAGGGTGAAAGGAAAGGCTGGTAGGTACAGGGAATGCTGGATGACTAAAGAAATTGAGGGTTTGGTTAAGAAAAAGAAGGAAGCATATGTAAGTTATAGACAAGATAGATCGAGTGATTCCTTAGAAGAGTATAAAGGAAGTAGGAGTATACTTAAGAGGGAAATCGGGAGGGCAAAAATGGGACATGAGATAGCTTAGGCCAGTAGAATTAAGGAGAATGCAAAGAGTTTTTACAAACATATTAAGGACAAAAGGGTAACTAGGGAAAGAATGGGGCCCCTCAAAGATCAGCAAGGAGGCCTTGGGGTGGAGCCACAGAAAATTGGGGAGGTACTAAATGAGTATTTTGCATCAATAATTCCTGTGCAAAAGGGTATGGAAGATATAGACTGTCGGTAAATAGATGGTGACATCTTGCAAAATGTCCATATTACAGAGGAGGGAGTGCTGGATGTCTTGAAATGCATAAAAGTGGATAAATCCCCACGACCTGATCAGGTGTACCCGAGAATTGTGTGGGAAACTAGAGAACTGATTACGAGGCTTCTTGCAGAGATATTTGTATCATCGATAGTCACAGGTGAGGTGCTGGAAGACTGGAGGTTGGCTAAAATGGTGCCACTGTTTCAGAAAGTTGGTAAGGACAAGCTAGGGAACGATGGATCATTGAGCCTGAAGTCGGTGGTGGGCAAGTTGTTGGAGGGATTCTGGAGGGACAGGATGTACAAGTATTTCGAAAGGCAAGGACTGATTAGATATGATCAACATGGTTTTATGTGTGGGAAATCATTTCTCACAAACTTGATTGATTTTGTTGAGGAAGTAACAAAGCGGATTGATGAGTGCAGAGCGGTAGATGTGATCTATATAGACTTCAGTAAGGCGTTCGACAAGGTTTCACCATGGGAGACTGATTAGCAAGGTTAGAAATCATGGAATACAGGGAGAGCTAGCCATTTGGATACAGAACTGCGTCCAAGATAGAAGACAGTTGGTGGTGGTGGAGGGTTGTTTTTCAGACTGGATGGCCGGGGCCAGTGGAGTGCCACAAGAATCGGTGCTGGGTCCTCTACTTTTTGTCATTTACATAAATGATTTGGATGTGAGCATAAGAGGTACAGTTAGTAAGTTTGCACATGACATCAAAATTGGAGGTGTAGTGAACAGCGAAGAGGGTTACCTCAGATTACAACAGGATCTGGACCAGATGTGCGAATGGGCTGAGAAGTGGCAGATGAAGTTTAATTCAGATAAATGCGAGGTGATGCATTTTGGGGAAGCAAATCTTAGCAGGATTTATACACTTAATGGTAAGGTCCTAGGGAGTGTTGCTGGACAAAGAGACCTTGAAGTGCAGGTACATAGCTCCTTGAAAGTGGAGTTGCAGGTAGATAGGATAGTGAAGATGGCGTTTGGTATGCTTTCCTTTATTGGTCAGAGTATTGAGTACAGGAATTGGGAGGTCAAGTTGCGGCTGTACACGACATTGGTTAGGCCACTGTTGGAATACTGTGTGCAATTCTGGTGTCCTTCCTATCGGAAAGATGTTGTGAATCTTGAAAGGGTTCAAAAAAGATTTACAAGGATGTTGCCTAGGTTAGAGGATTTGAGCTGTAGGGAGAGGCTGAACAGTCTTGCACTGATTTCCCTGGAGCGTCGGAGGCTGAGGGGTGACCTTATAGAAGTTTACAAAATTATTAGGGGCATGGATAGGGTAAACAGGCAAAGTCTTTTCCCTGGGGTCAGGGAGTCCAAAGCTAGAGGGCATAGGTTTAATGTGAGAGGCGAAAGATATAGAAGAGACCTACAGGGCAACATTTTCACACAGAGGGTGATACGTGTATGGAATGAGCTGCCAGAGAAATTGGTGGAGGCTGGTACAATTGCAGCATTTAAGAGGCAGTTGGATGGATATATGAATAGGAAGGGTTTGGAGGGATTTGGGCCGGGTGCTGGTTGGTGGGAGTAGATTGGGTGGGCATATCTGGTTGGCATGGACGAGTTGGACCGAATGGTCTGTTTCCATGCTGTACATCTCTATGACGTTATGACTCTCTGAGTCTATAACCAGTTTCAATTTTTTTTGATTTTCCAACATCCCTCATGATAGGAGTCATTCCTGCTCAAAGCAATGGTTGGCACATTCCATTATTTGGGGGAACACGTTCTCTCCCCAATTCCCTTCACTGATGAACTCTTCACATTACATCATCTGAGGAATCCTAATCAGATCAATTACCATTGCAGTGTATGGCAGCAAGTGGAAGCAACTCGATTCTTCTTTACAATATCCTGGATTTCTGACCCATCTGATTTTTGGTCCTTTTGCAAATTTTCATAACTGCCTCACCCTCTCAATCTCCTTGTGGATATATGATGTATGGTGTTGAACTTGCTGACCCTTCCTGAAGCAGCTGATTTTTTCTCTCATGAGTTGGAGACCATTCCTCCCCATCATGGTGCTGTAATGATCAAAGTCTACTTTCAGATATTCTAAAATCTCACTGGCAGTGGTTGACATCAATTGATATAATTCCCAGCGGTCAAAATAGTGATTGACATTGACAAGAAAATTAGTTTGGATGAAATTGAAGAGTTCCGTGCCAAGCTTCCTCCATCGTTTGTCTGGGATCATTGCTCCTTGCAGCATTTGGAGAATTATGTGTCTGAGTCAATGTCTCAGCTGGGTTGACAACTTCCAGAGCATTTTGATCTGGACAATTGTGCACTGTCTTAATACCTGGAACTTTCTTTATAGGGAGTACTACTTTCAACAGCACGTACGCAATGTGCATTGTGGATTTGGAAGTTGAAGTTGAAATATTCAGGGACAATTACATGAAGTTCATTTTGTCACTGGTGCACACTCCTCACACAGTATATCAGTGCCGGAGGGAGTGATTATTGGAGGTAGTAAAAAAGGAGCCAGACAGGTGGCTACTTTGTCGGTAGTATTTTGCCATAATGCACCCTGCTGATACCCCGTGGTATTCTGGTGTGAAGCTGAGGCACCAACCACTGATGACTCGTGCGATAACGGAAATTGGTGGCAAAACTCAGCAGGTCGGCAGCATCTGTGGGAAGAAAGCAGAGTTAGTGTTTCAAGTCCACTGGCTCTTCATCAGAAGTGACCATAAAAGAAAAGGGAGTATTGCAGTCAAGCTAAAAGATTGGCTGAGAGACACAAATCAGTTGGTTTTGAGGAGTAATTGTGCCTTGAACCTCAGGAAAGCATGAGCTGGAACTCCCAGGTGACCCTATTGTACACGAGGTTTCCAGAGCCACTTGCTTTCCTGAACTCTTTTAATTATTGGGACATGATTTTATCAGTTGGAATTACATATTCCTTAAACTATTCTCCTGACAACAAACATTAAACCAAACAGAAATGTCAGCCCTCGGCAATTTGATACTACTTTTGGAAAAGAAGAAAGTATCATTTCTGTCCCTTAGTGTCAGAAAGTCCCAATCTTGACTGCTGCCAGCCAATCAGAATTCCATAGTGTTGTTAAGTGAAAGTGTGGATAAATGTACCCTGATTAACGTTGACTGGTTGGCAGTAACCCTTTTTAACTGAATCAGATTACGCAGTGAGATAGACAGAGGGGACAAGTGTCAGGGAAAGGTCCAACACAACTTTATTGAACACATCATTGAGGAAAAACTGTATTGATCAGACTCTACTGTGCACCTTAAATGAACTCTATCAATCTCTTCAGAGGACTTGTCAGTCAACAGTCTTAAATCTTGAAGTAAACCCTCTCAAATTTGCATTAGCTATCTACTTCTGATACACATTTCTGAGAATATACGACACCCTTAAATCAGATCTCCAAACAGGTATTTGAATCTTCTATTTGAAAAGTCTGGTAATACGTATTCATTAAGGCTGGGATCGGCTGCTCCTTGGTCTTTGAGGGTTGGCTGGGTTTCAAGATCTGCAGTCATTGATTAGTACTTCTTCTCTCCTCTCGAGTTGGTTCTGGTCTATGGGTTGTCTTGTCAAATATCTGTCTCGGTCTCTTCTGTCTGATGATGGTGTCAATGTACAAGGAGCTCAGCTGCCAGTTGACAGTGCTCCCTGTAGATATTGTTGAAGAAGAGACAAAAAGCAGAGTCCAAGGTTGCCCTTTTATCCCTCTTGTTGTGCTCTTTTTGAGGTCTCTGTGTCCTGCGTCCAATAATAGCATTGGTCAGGGGGCAGGAAGGTCAGGTGAAATGCTTACGTTCCATAAATGGAGTTTGCACAACATGGTTTTGAACCTTCAATTGTCAAATGCTGTTCTTGCCACACTGTGCCTCTGGCCTGCTATTGCTCCGGGTGCCACCAGGTTTACAAACCATTCTTCAAACAAATCGGTTTCACAGACGAGTGTACAATGATACATCCTGAAACAATGTGGTCATAAACTCCTGGCCAGGCAGTTCCATGTCTGTCCGATTTTGACTGGGCATTGATTGTCCAAGGCCTGGCTGCATGAATACAAACTGTTTCAGCTCCGAAGAGTCCGGCTAGGTTTTAACTTGATCTCCACATTTTGAGTTTTTGTCATGAAAACAAGTCAATTCAATATTTCTTGCACTCACCTGGAGATCATAGGTCACCTGACGACAACAGTCAGTATTGTTGAGACACACAGGCAACATGGATCTTAGACACTGGCAAGTATGTGATGGGTGTTCTGGGAGGGATGTAGCACCTGTATAAAGGAGGGATCTCAAGGGGATGGGGCCAGGTTTTGGACATTAGGTGAGGTGACACAAAGTAGCAATGACTTGGGTGGTGGGTGTACTCATGAGCTCACGGGGATCCCAAATGATGACTTTCCACTTGTTTCCCACTTTTTCAGCTCAGATGATGAAAAAGCTGCCCTTTCAATTCTCATCACCAACTGTGTTAAAATATTGTTAGAATTAGAATTAAGTTTATTGCGAAAAGTGAACAAAGTCGGCATTTCTGCTGCTACCCTGGGTGAAAAAATCCCAAGGTACAAAATCTTAGTTATAAAATAGAAAAATGAAATTAACAAGTTGATACAGATATTAACCTAATTTTTCCTGGGTTGGCCAAAATGAAACGAAATGCTTGGTGATCACCTAACGATTAAAAATGTCACTGGTAATGTTATTCTACATTTTGCAAAAGTAATGTGTGTATTTATATTGTGCTGTAATCCAGCGGTAACAAATGGAACTGTGCAGTAACTCTGTAAAAGCTGAAGTCTTGGTTTAAAAGGAGTTGGGATGTACAATATGGACTTTTTATCAGTAAGAGAATGTGTTTGATCATAGAATTGTGGAATGGAAATATCACATAATTAATTAGATGACAGAAAGGTAACAGCATTAGCAAGCTAGGTCTGAGGTCAAAATTTCTTAAGGCCAAGAAATAAAACTCTTTTCAGGGAGAAATAAGCAAATCTTAATCAGCAATTAATCAAACTAGCCTCAAAAAATATTTTTATTTTTGCCAATGGTCAAACAGATCATTTGCTGGAACCTGCACAGGGTTAACAATAGATAATACAGCCTTGTTTGTATGGGTGGGGATGTTTGTTTATCGTGCACAAAGCTAGTCAGATTGAATCCACGAGAAATTGTGTCAACTGAAAAAATTTGAACAAGATGATGCAATGAGAAGTCCATTCAATGCTATCTATGGATAAGAGCCTGCCAAAATTTGCAAAACATTGGGTCGTGTGGTAGCTCAGTGGTCAGCGCTGCTACCCCCGTAGCAGCAGGGGCCTGCGTTCAATTCCCACCTTGAGCTTGCACATTCTCCCTTTGTCTGTGCCAGTTTCCTCCCACAATCTGAAAGATGCAGACCAGGAGAATTGTCATGCTGAAGTGCCCAAAGTGTGAAGTGCATTAGTCAGGGGTTAATATGGGGTAGGGGAATGGGTGGGTTACTCTTCAGAGGGGTGGTGTGTATTTGTTGGGCTGAAAGGCCTGTTTCCATACTATACGAGAATCAATATAAAAAGCAGCTCCATCCACTCTTAGCTGATAACAAACAGTGACTTTATCAATTTTTCCAGCACCACACGCTTGACTCTAATCTCCAGCATCTGCAGTCCTCACTTTCGACTAAGATGGTACGAAGAGTCTAGAGAATGTTGCTGCATGCTGAATTAACATTTTAGGATGTGTGAATTCTCCAATTCGATTCATTATTTTGGCCCATGGTTTCATGCAAAAGGGATCATGAGAAACCTGCAGAAGATGGAAGCCGTGAGGAAATTTCCGTGACCCAGAAAAGCCACCGATTTTGAATAGTTCATGGAATGGTGAGCCTAGTGAGATAATCCAAAACCTAGTGAGCAAATTATTGATTCTCTCAGGCAATCTTTGATCAAGATCTGGTGTGTTAATAGTGAAAAATCACACAACACCAGGTTATAGAGCAACAAGTTTATTTTGGGGCACTAGCTTTCAGAGCGCTGCTCCTTCATCAGGTGTTTGTGTATGTTGATGATTGAGTAGCAATCAAAAACATGCCCGTGTTGTTCAATGTCCTTTCACATTATGATACTGAGTCACCAACAACAGCAGGATCAATCGGAACATCATTCACAAGTCGGGGAGAATCTTATCTAGACTCAGCATGAATGCATCTGGTGACCACTCCCCTCCACATCCAAAGCCCTCAGTGATGCAGAATAATGGTGATATGGAGAAAGAACTGCTTACAATAAATTGGTTGTGCAAGAAATTCTCTGATTCCATCTTAGGCCGATTCATAAAATTTGAAACTGACTGCATGCCATTAATTACCTTAGCACACACAAAGGAAGTTTCTAGAATGCCTCTCAGAATCCAGAATTTTCAACTGGGGCTAAAGTGATGTGTATTGTTTATGGAAATATATTCAGGGAAATACTGGACAATGGCTGACACTCTGTCAAGGTTTCCCAACTACAATCTAGGTAAGGGAAATAAAACAAAATTCAGGATATCAAGACCTACACAGCCTTAACAATTCACGATTTGTCAACGACAAAAAAGACGTTGCAAGAATCTTTTGAATGTACACAGATTTGCATGTTGTCTTGACGGCTGGCTGGATTGGTCCATTTTTTAAAAAACCAGCTGTTATGTTGAACAATGCTTTCACATCTGTATTAATGACAGTCATAGAGATCTACAGCACAAAACAGACCCTTCGGTCCAACTCGTCCATGTCGACCAGATATGCCAACCTCTGTGCTCACTTCTACAAACAGGAATTCTCTGCGTCCCATGTCCCACCTATCCCCGCGCCCGCCTCCAGTGCTCCCCCTCCATTCTGGTAATGACATCACTTCCCATGTGCTCATCAACAACATCAACTCTTCTGCCTTCCTCACAATACTCCCATCATTAAAATAAATGTCATCTAGTCTGGCAATGACCCCTTGTGTCATAACTTGAAAATAATCAAGTTATTTCTGCAATGACTTAGTCTGTGGTGTATGCTTCCCTGTGCATCACTCTCGACACTGTCTCCGTTATTCCATCTCCTGCTGGCAAATTTGCTTAAACCCCCACCAACACCGCATCAGTGACATTCCCCGGAAGGGTGATGGCCCCGTTGTGGTTTAGATACAAATCATCAGGCTTGGATAGGCCCTACCTTCACAGTGATCCAGACATCTAAAGCCCTCTCTCTGCTCCAGCACATTGATCTGTTCTATCCACTTGTTCCTATATTCACCTGCATGTAATACCAGAGTAAATCAGAGGTTACAACCTTTGAGGTCCTGTTTTTTAATCTGCTGCATAGCTCCCTACATTCTTGTCACTGGACCTCTTCCCTCATTCTGCCAATGTCATTGGTCCCTATGAGAAGTACCTCTGACCCTTTACCCTTCCCCCTTTCAGAATGCTGTGTAGCGGTTCAGTGACATCTTTGACCCTGGCCCCAGGAAGGCAAGTCACCATCCTGCAGTGATGTCTGTGACTGAAGAAATACCTGTGAGTGCCCCTCATGACTGAGATTCCCACCAATATTGTTCTCCCTGTCTTTCTGATCCCCACCTTGTGCAGCTGAGCTCTGGCTGCACTCCCCAGAGGAACCATCACTCTCACTCTTTTCCAACACAGAAAATCGCTTCCTGAGTGAGATGTACTGTGGGGCTTTCCTGAATCTCTGATTACCACTGACTAGTGGTCAGTGTCAGTCAGAAACACTTCAGCTGCCAGGTGACCATGGCCAAGCTCTAAAGCCACATTCTGAAGCTGATCAAACCAATACTACATCCTGCAGGTGTGGTCAGGGAAGGTGAGTGCAGACCCTGAGCCTTGTCCTCTCTCCATCCGCTGCCCTGGGGAGAGATGAAGCCAATGGTCCAGCAGTCACTACTCCCAGACTGTGAGTGTATTGATGTGACACGTGCAGGTACAACAACATTGCTGCAGTTTATTTAAAGTGAAACAGAATATTATTTACAATAACCTTAATTATTTACAACGTGTACAAATATAACTGAGTGATAGGTCTATTGATTTCATGAACTGGAGACTCTTGATGAGATCAACCAGAATTATGAAATGTTGTATGTTTTTAGATCAGTTTCTAAGAATATGTAAGTATCTGGAGGAGATTAATTTTTGTTACAATGTCCACGATCTGGAGGAGATCTGTGCTGAGACAAAATTGAAGATCAAGAGACACCACTTCCTGAGGACCTGACAGAGATCAGATGCTGTTAAAGATGTGAAGACCATCAGATGTTGTGATCAACAGAGAAGATCCATTAGTGTGACAGTAACATTGATGTGCAGAAGGTCTGTTTGTTTATTGACGGTGAGGATCTGGATCTGGAGCAGAATAGTTGGTACAAGAAGACAAGGGTCTGGGCCATATTCGAAACCTGATGTGCTGAGTTCCCACTTGGGGACTATACAGCAGCAAGTGCAAATTAATCCTTTACACCAGGAGGTCCATCGGGTGATCCGGAAGCGATGGGTCTGCTTGGTGAGGAATGCTGCTAAGGCCGCTGCATGATCACATTGATGGTCCTGGTTGGAACTGAAGGATACACAGTCTGAATAGTCGGAACTCACCATGTCAGACTAATCATAAACGAGTTGATGTTAAATACTTTTCAGGAAGTTTTGGTAACTCTAGCTCTGTGCCCGAGATATGTCTCAGCTAAGGAGCAAGCCTTTGTGGATCCAGTGTATGAGACTATCATCTGCACTGCTGCACAACAACACTGGATGGTTTTCTCACTCTTAGTATCCAAGTGCAACAGCAAGAACACGATGTTGGTGTGGAGCTGTCGCTGGAAATCACTAGACTCTCCAAACATGGCCAATATTTCCAACATATGGAAAGCTTCCACAGAGACTTGCTCACTTGCTGGCCCAAACAGTGTCTGAATGCTGGAGAGGATTGCATTTAAAAAGGACCTGATTGTTTCTGCCGGTGCTTCAAGGATGTTTTTCTGCAGGCAAGACAACACAGCAAGTGTGAAGACATCGCTGTTCTCTGGATTGCCCAACACGCTCACTAAGACATCGGTCACATTCCAACACCACCGCCTCACTCCAAAATCGATGTTTTTTAAAGCTCTGATGAAGAGTAACTGGGTAATGGGCAAGGAGTCGTACCAGCAGAGGTATTGTATAAAGCTGTTCATGAACATGTCTGTGAGACCCAGCTCAGAAAGACACTGAGTGTTCAGGAGTTCCCCAAAGATGATGATGACAGGAATTGCCTGACAGTCTCAAATCTGAAGGATCTGGGAAGCCAGACGATGTACGGTCTTAGACAAATCATCACCTGCAGATGCTGTCATTGCCCTGGCCAGCAGAACAACATTCTGATCAAATCTAACCCCTCGTAGCTTTTGCCATCCTCCCACCATCACCATCTGTTCACAGTTGTCACTTTGGCCAATCAGATCAAACAGGGCCTGGAGTGACCTCACAAACCTTCATTCAGTGACCTACTATGATCAACATCAAACCCAGCGGTGAAAACTCTCTGCTGTGACTGAACGTCAGTATCACTGGGCAGAGAGAAACTCATCCCACTGGTGAGAGATACAAGTAGGCCACTGAAAATGTCTGGGAACAATGTCTTCACCATGTCTGCCACCCTGGGCTGAGTGAGTATCTCATATAGGCTGTGAATGGCAGTCAGCGAGACATTGGCTGAGTACTTGTCCGCACTGACAGGGCAGCTTTTTCCCCGCAGTAAGTACACGTGATGTTTGATCGTACTCATTGGACAGGCTCTATCCTCAGCTGCTGCTCTCCACACATCCCGGATGAACTTGTCCCCTGGGGGGGGGGCGACAGAGCTGGAGCTGGGACATAGCTGCTGCTGAGTGCTGTGAGGTCAGAGCAGTTATTCCTGGTCGAACACGCCGTTTAACCTCCTGGTGAGGGATGATCTCCAAATGAAGCCCCAACACATGCAGGATCTCTGAGACCCAGTCCTGAAGTTGTTTTCGATCTTGCAGGTAGAGGTTTTCCAATAACAAGGAAGCGACCCAGGCACAGCTGGGATGTTGGTCCGACAGACTGCCACAGACCATGAGAAGCAGGTTGTCCAGCTGACAACGCGGCAGGCTTTGGCAAATCAGCTCCATCACCTAATGACTCTTCTCAAACTGAGCTCCTTCGTCAGGGTCCGTCAGGTCTTCTGGAAGTGTCTTCAGAAACACCAGACTCACTTGATGTTGTTCAAGGCTGGCTCCATCAGCCACTAAGTGGATGGACTGGATGGTACTGACCGCGCAGAGGGCCATCTGTTGAACTGCTTGGGAACCGTCAGCACAAAGTGGAAGCAGTCCTCCAAGCAGCATTCCCACAGGATTCTCCAGCACTTCCCTGCAGTCATCACACTGTGAAAACACCACGGGCATCTCCGAGATGATGTGTACTGCTGTCTCTCGCTTATTGTCTTCCATCGACCACATCCGCTCCTCAATCTTCTCGTTGATTTCGTCCTTATCTTAGCAATGATCTTCTCCATTGCCACACAAAAGACACAAATTAGAGGCTTTATCGTTGAGTCTGCTGTTAAATTCCTCTGATTCTGCTCATTGAATTCTGTCTTCAATCTCTCCCTCAAGTTGGGAAGGTATTGATCAGTTCACCAGAGCAGTTTGCTTGATCTCCTCTCTCGGCGTCTCTCCGGCACAAGTGCACAGATCGTTTCAGTTTGTTGTGTTTTCCATGACCCTGCAATGATGTGTTGTCATGGTTCTCATTGGGATGACAGCGGCCGTCAGTTATGATGTTGTCCTGAGCTCCCAGTGAGTGTCGTGTGCTGGGATTTTCAAAAACAAACATTCCGTGAGGAGTCATCGAGATTATGACATAGAGTCAGGGCCCATGTCATAGATTCTTTGACTGATCGTGTCATTGTCAGAGAGTCATACAGCACAGAAACAGACCTTTTGGTCAAACCAATCCATGCTGAATGTAATTCCAAATTAAACGCGTCCCATCTGCTTGCTCTTAGCCCATATCCGTCCTAACCATTCCTATTTGTGTACTTATCTAAACATCTTTTAGACATTATAATTGTACCATATTTCAACCATTTCCTCAGGAAGTTTATCCCCATGTGAAGAACACTTCATCTCCCCATACACTCTTTATATTGATTCAGTGATTGAATTGAACAAAGTTGTCTCCATCTAAGATATGACTGTTCTAGTCTTCTCTAGAACCTCAATATCTTTATTCATCCATTGCCACTTAATCATTCCAGCCTCACCCTTCACTCTCACAGAAACGCGTGCTGCATAATTAAAATGCGAATATGAGTGTTCGTTCACAGGCAAGAGTCCAATAAATCTTACCTTTGTCTGATCTGTCGGTGATTTCTCTGTTGCAGGATCTATTGTCGAGTCATTTAACATGGAGTCAGGCCTTTCATTCAAATCAATCCATACTGACCATTATTCCAAAGTGAATCAGACCCACCTGCCTTCTCTGGGGCTTTATCCCTCCAAACATTTCTTATTCATGTACTTATCTAATTGTCAATTTTGTATAAAAAGAACTGAAAATGAATCAAACAAAAACATTTAGACTAAAATGTGATAAACTGTCAGAATTCTCCAAGTAAATGTGGAACTAAGCCTGGGTTTCAGGAGCAGGTGCAGGATCAATGCATCCTTCAGTCAACTTTCAGAAACGAGATAACGAGAATCCAGAGAAAGTATATTCCTGTTAGGGCGAAAGGAAAGGCTGGTAGGTATAGGGAATGCTGGATGACTAAAGAAATTGAGGGTTTGATTAAGAAAAAGAAGGAAGCATATGTAAGTTATAGACAAGATAGATCGGGTGAATCCTTAGAAGAGTATAAAGGAAGTAGGAGTATACTTAAGAGGGAAATCAGGAGGGCAAAAAGAGGACATGAGATATCTTAGGCAAATAGAATTAAGGAGAATGCAAAGAGTTTTTACAAATATATGAAGGCCAAAGGGTAACTTGGGAAAGAATGGGGCCCCTCAAAGATCAGCAAGGAGGCATTGGTGTGGAGCTACAGAAAATTGGGGAGGTACTAAATGAGTATTTTGCATCAATAATTCCTGTGGAAAAGGGTATAGAAGATATAGACTATCGGTAAATTGATGATGACGTCTTGCAAAATGTCCATATTACAGAGGAGTAAGTGCTGGATGTCTTGAAATGCATAAAAGTGGATAAATCCCCAGGACCTGATCAGGTGTACCCTAGAATTCTGTGGGAAGCTAGAGAACTGATTACTAGGCTTCTTGCTGAGATATTTGTATCATTGATAGTCACAGGTGAGGTGCTGGAAGACTGGAGGTTGGCTGACATGGTGCCACTGTTTCAGAAAGTTGGTAAGGACAAGCCAGGGAACGATGGATCAGTGAGCCTGACGTCGGTGGTGGGCAAGTTGTTGGAGGGATTCCGGAGAGACAGGATGTACAAGTATTTCGAAAGGCAAGGACTGATTAGATATAGTCAACATGGCTTTATGTGTGGGAAATCATTTCTCACAAACTTGATTGATTTTTTTGAGGAAGTAATAAAGCGGATTGATGAGGGCAGAGCGGTAGATGTGATCTATATGGACTTCAGTAAGGCGTACTACAAGGTTCCCCATGGGAGACTGATTAGCAAGGTTAGATCTCATGGAATACAGGGAGAGCTAGCCATTTGGATACAGAACTGCCTCAAAGATAGAAGACAGAGGCTGGTGGTGGAGGGTTGTTTTTCAGACTGGAGGCCTGTGACCAGTGGAGTGCACAAGAATCGGTGCTGAGTCCTCTACTTTTTGTCATTTACATAAATGATTTGGATGCGAGCATAAGAGGTACAGTTAGTATGTTTGCAGATGACACCAAAATTGGAGGTGTAGTGAACAGCGAAGAGGGTTACCTCAGATTACAACAGGATCTGGATCAGATGTGCGAATGGGCTACGAAGTGGCAGATGAAGTTTAATTCAGATAAATGCAGAATGATGCATTTTTGGGAAGCAAATCTTAGCAGGACTTATATACTTAATGGTCAGGTCCTAGGGCGTGTTGCTGAACAAAGTGACCTTGGAGTGCAGGTACATAACTCCTTGAAAGTGAAGTTGCAGGTAGATAGGATAGTGAAGAAGGCGTTTGGTATGCTTTCCTTTATTGGTCAGAGAATTGAGTACAGGAATTGGGAGGTCAAGTTGCAGCTGTACATGACATTGATTAGGCCACTGTTGGAATACTGTGTGCTATTCTGGTCTCCTTCCTATCGGAAAGATGTTGTGAAACTTGAAAGGGTTCAGAAAAGATCTACAAGGATGTTGCCAAGGTACGAGGATTTGAGCTGCAGGGAGAGGCTGAACAGGCTTGAACTGTTTTCCGTGGAGCGTCAGAGGCTGAGGGGTGACCTTATAGAAGTTTACAAAATTATTAGGGGCATGGATAGGGTAAACAGGCAAAGTCTTTTCCCTGGGTCATGGAGTCCAAAGCTAGAGGGCATAGGTTTAATGTGAGAGGGGAAAGATATAAAAGAGACGTACGGGGCAACATTTTCACACAGAGGGTGATACGTGTATGGAATGAGCTGCCAGAGGAATTGGTGGAGGCTGGTACAATTGCAGCATTTAAGAGGCAGTTGGATGGATATATGAATAGGAAGGGTTTGGAGGGATTTGGGCCGGGTGCTGGTTGGTGGGAGTAGATTGGGTGGGCATATCTGGTTGGCATGGACGAGTTGGACCGAATGGTCTGTTTCCATGCTGTACATCTCTATGACGTTATGACTCTCTGAGTCTATAACCAGTTTCAATTTGTTTGGATTTTCCAACATCCCTCAAGATAGGGGTCATTCCTGCTCAAAGCAATGGTTGGCACATTCCATTACTTGGGGGAACACGTTCTCTGCCCAATTCCCTTCACTGATGAACTCTTCACATTACATCATCTGAGGAATCCTAATCAGATCAATTACCATTGCAGTGCACGGCAGCAAGTGGAAGCAACTTGATTCTCCTTTCCAATATCCTGGATTTCTGACCCATCTGATTTTTGGTCCTTTTGCAAATTTTCATAACTGCCTCACCCTCTCAATCTCCTTGTGGATATATGATGTATGGTGTTGAACTTTCTGATCCTTGCTGAAGCAGCTGATTTTTTCTCTCATGAGTTGGAGACCATTCCTCCCCATCATGGTGCTGTAATGATCAAAGTCTACTTTCAGATATTCTAAAATCTCACTGGCAGTGGTTGACATCAATTGATATAATTCCCAGCGGTCAAAACAGTGATTGACATTGACAAGATAATTAGTTCGGATGAAATTGAAGAGTTCCGTGCTAAGCTTCCTCCATCGTTTGTCTGGGATCATTGCTCCTTGCAGCATTTGGAGAATTATGTGTCTGAGTCAATGTCTCAGCTGGGTTAACAACTTCCAGAGCATTTTGATCTGGACAATTGTGCACTGTCTTAATACCTGTAACTTTCTTTCTCGGGAGCACTACTTTCAACAGCACGTACGCAATGTGAATTGTGGAAGTTGAAGTAGTCTGGGACAATTACATGAAGTTCATTTTGTCACTGGTGCACACTCCTCACACAGTATATCAGTTCTGGAGGGAGTGATTATTGGAGGTAGTAAATGAGGAGCCAGACAGGTGGCTACTTTGTCGGTAGTATTTTGCCATAATGCACCCTGCTGATACCCCGTGGTATTCTGGTGTGAAGCCTCGGCACCAACCACTGATGACTAGTGCGAAGACGGAAATCGGTGGCAAAACTCAGCAGGTCGGCAGCATCTGTGAGAAGAAAGCAGAGTTAGTGTTTCAAGTCCAGTGGCTCTTCATCAGAACTGACCATAAAAGAAAAGGGACGATTGCAGTCAAGCTAAAAGATTGGCTGAGAGACAGAAATCAGTTGGTTTTGATGAGTAATTGTGCCTTGAACCTCAGGAAAGCATGTGCTGGAACTCCCAGGTGACCCCATTGTACACCAGGTTTCCAGAATCACTTGCTTTCCTGAACTCTATTAATCATTGGAACATGATTTTATCTGTTGGAATTACATATTCCTTAAACTATTCTCCTGACAACAAACATTAAACTATACAGAAATGTCAGCCCTCGGCAATTTGATGCTACTTTTGGAAAAGAAGAAAGTATCATTTCTGTCCCTTAGTGTCAGAAAGTCCCAATCTTGACTGCTGCCAGCCAATCAGAATTCCATAGTGTTGTTTAGTGAAAGTGTGGATAAATGTACCCTGATTAACGTTGACTGGTTGGCAGTAACCCTTTTTAACTGAATCAGATTACTCAGTGAGATAGACAGGGTAGACAAGTGTCAGGGAAAGGTCCAACACAACTTTATTGAACACTTCATTGAGGAAAAACTGTATTGATCAGATTCTACTGTGTACCTTAAATAAACTATATCAATCTCTTCAGAGGACTTGTCAGTCAACAGTCTTAAATCTTGAAGTAAACCCTCTCAAATTTGCATTAGCTATCAACTTCTGATACACATTTCTGGGAATATACTACACCCTTAAATCAGATCCCCAAACAGGTATTTGAATCTTCTATTTGAAAAGTCAGGTAACACCTATTCATTAAGGCTGGGATCGGCTGCTCCTTGGTCTTTGAGGGTTGGCTGGGTTTCAACATCTGCAGTCATTGATTAGGACTTCCTCTCTCCTCTCGGGTTGGTTCTGGTCTATGGGTTGTCTTGTCAAGATGGTCTGTCTGGGTCTCTTCTGTCTGATGATGATGACAAGATACAAGGAGCTGGAAGTACTGTGCAGCTCAGCTGCCAGTTGACAGTGCTCTCTGTAGATATTGTTGAAGAAGATACAAAAAGCAGAGTTCCAGGTTGCCCTTTTATCCCTCTTGTTGCGCTCTTATTGAGGTCTCTGTGTCTGTGTCCAATTCTAGCATTGGTCAGGGGGCAGGAAGGTCAGGTGAAATGCTTACGTTCCATAAATGGAGTTTGCAGAACATGGTTTTGAACCTTCAATTGTCAAATGCTGTTCTTGCCACACTCTGCCTCTGGCCTGCTATTGCTCCGGGTGCAACCAGGTTAACAAAGCATTCTTCAAACAAATCGGGTTCACAGACGAGTGTACAATGATACATCCTGAAACAATGTGGTCATAAGCTCCCGGACAGGCAGTTCCATGTCTGTCCGATTTTGACTGGGCATTGATTGTCCAAGGCCTGGCTGCATGAATACAAACTGTTTCAGCTCCGAAGAGTCCAGCTAGGTTTTAACTTGATCTCCACGTTTTGAGTTTTTATCCATTGTCATGAAAACAAGTCAATTCAATATTTCTTGCACTCACTTGGAGATCATAGATCACCTGATGACAACAGTCAGTATTGTTGAGACACACAGGCAACATGGATCTTAGACACTGGCAAGTATGTGATGTGTGTTCTGGGAGGGATGGAGCACCTGTATAAAGGAGGGATCTAAAGGGGATGGGGCCAGGTTTTGGACATTAGGTGAGGTGACACAAAGTAGCAATGACTTGGGTGGTGGGTGTACTCATGAGCTCACGGGGATCCCAAATGATGACTTTCCACTTGTTTCCCACTTTTTCAGCTCAGATGATGAAAAAGCTGTCCTTTCAATTCGAATCACCAACTGTGTTAAAATATTGTCAGAATTAGAATTAGGTTTATTGCGAAAAGTGAACAAAGTCGCCATTTCTGCTGCTACCCTGGGTGAAAAAGTCCCTAGGTACAAAATCTTAGTTATAAAGTAGAAAAATGAAATTAACAAGGTGATACAGATATTAACCTAATTTTTCCTGGGTTAACCAAAATGAAACGAAATGCTTGGTGATCGCCTAACGATTAAAAATGTCACTGGTAATGTTATTCTACATTTTGCAAAAGTAATGTGTGTATTTATATTGTGCTGTAATCCAGCGGTAACAAATGGAACTGTGCAGTAACTCTGTAAAAGCTGAAGTCTTGGTTTAAAAGGAGTTGAGATGTACAATATGGACTTTTTATCAGTAAGAGAATGTGTTTGATCATAGAATTGTGGAATGGAAATATCACATAATTAATTAGATGACAGAAAGGTAACAGCATTAGCAAGCTAGGTCTGAGGTCAAAATTTCTTAAGGCCAAGAAATAAAACTCTTTTCAGGGAGAAATAAGCAAATCCTAATCAGCAATTAATCAAATTAGCCTCAAAAAATATTTGTTGCTTTTGCCAATGGTCAAACTGATCTTTTGCTGGAATCTACACAGGGTTAACAATAGATAATACAGCCTTGTTTGTATGGGTGGTGATGTTTGTTTATAGTGCACAAAGCTAGTCAGATTGAATCCACTAGAAATTGTGTCAACTGAAAAAATTTGAACAAGATGATGCAATGAGAAGTCCATTCAATGCTATCTATGGATAAGAGCCTGCCAAAATTTGCAAAACATTGGATGGTGTGGTAGCTCAGTGATCAGCACTGCTGCCCCCGTAGCAGCAGGGGCTTGGGTTCAATTCCCACCTTGATCTTGCACATTTTCCCTTTGTCTGTGCCAGTTTCCACCCACAATCTGAAAGATGCAGATCAGGAGAATTGTCATGCTGAAGTGCCCATAGTATGAGGTGCATTCGTCAGGGGTAAATATGGGGTAGGAGAATGGGTGGGTTACTCTTCAGAGGGGTGGTGTGAATTTGTTGGGCTGAAAGGCCTGTTTCCATACTGTAGGAAAATTAATATAAAAAGCAGCTCCATCCACTCTTAGCTGATAACAAACAGTGTCTTTATCAGTTTTTCCAGCACCACACTCTTGACTCTAATCTCCAGCATCTGCAGTCCTCACTTTCGACTAAGATGGTAAGAAGAGTCTAGAGAAGGTTGCTGCATGCTGGATTAACATTTTAGGATGTGTGAATTCTCCAATTCGATTCATTATTTTGGCCCATGGTTTCATGCAAAAGGGATCATGAGAAATCTGCAGAAGATGGAAGCCGTGAGGAAATTTCCGTGACCCCGAAAAGCCACCGATTTTGAATCGTTCATGGAATGGTGAGCCTAGTGAGATAATCCAAAACCTACTGAGCAAATTAATGATTCTCTCAGGCAATCTTTGATCAAGATCTGGTGTGTTATTGGTAAAAAATTACACAACACCAGGTTATAGAGCAACAATTTTATTTTGGGGCACTCGCTTTCAGAGCGCTGCTCCTTCATCAGGTGTTTGTGTATTTTGATGATTGAGCAGCAATCAAAGACATGCCCGTGTTGTTCAATGTCCTTTCACATTATGATACTGAGTCACCAACAACAGCAGGATCAATAGGCACATCATTCACAAGTCGGGGAGAATCTTATCTAGACTCAGCATGAATACATCTGGTGACCACTCCCCTACACATCCAAAGCCCTCAGTGATGCAGAATAATGGTGATATTGAGAAAGAACTACTTACAATAAATTGGTTGTGCAAGAAATTTTCTGATTCCATCTTAGGCCGATTCATAAAATTTGAAACTGACTGCATGCCATTGATAACCTGAGTACACACAAAGGAAGTTTCTAGAATGCCTCTCAGAATCCAGAAAATTCAACTGGGGCTAACGTGATGTGTATTGTTTATGGAAATATATTCAGGGATATACTGGACAATGGCTGACACGCTGCTCGTTGGATGCTGCCTGAACTGCTGTGCTCTTCCAGCACCACTAATCCAGTATTTGGTTTTCAGCATCTGCAGTCATTGTTTTTACCAATGGCTGAGACTCTGTCAAGGTTTCCCAACTACAATCTAGGTAAGGGAAATAAAACAAAATTCAGGGTATCAAGACCTACTCAGCTTTAACAATTCACGATTTGTGAACGACAACAAAGACGTTGCAAGAATCTTTTGAATGTACACAGATTTGCATGTCGTCGTGACGGCTGGCTGGATTGGTCCATTTTTAAAAAAAACACCTGTAATGTTGAACAATGCTTTCACATCTGTATTAATGACAATCATAGAGATCTACAGCACAAAACAGACCCATCGGTCCAACTCGTCCATGTCGACCAGATATGCCAACCTCTGTGCTCACTTCTACAAACAGGAATTCTCTGCGTCCCATGTCCCACCTATCCCCGTGCCCGCCTCCAGTGCTCCCCCTCCACTTGGATCCATTCCCTATACCTCTTACCTGTCATCAATCACTTCACTGGAAACTGTCGGTGCATCATTGACTGTTACATTTTCTCTCCTCCTCTCACCCACTCTCCCTTCCACTTCTGAAATGGCACCACTTTGCTCTCTCAGGTCCAATTCAAAATTTGTCATCACTCTCGCTGACAGGCTTAATGTCAATCTCTGACATTTCTTCCTCCCTCTCCCTGAACCATGACCCCAAATGACAACATCAAGCAATTGTTGCCAGCAATGTCACTGACCATCTTATATCGAGAGAACCTCCCCCACTGGATCCAGTTTTATAATGTCCCAGCTATCATCTCATCTTCAGTCTCGTCATTTTGCCACCATTGGGACTTGGTGTTGAGTTCAAAAGCTTCTGATTGTGAACCAACCTCCATTCATTCTCTTTTCTTTCGCGTTACTTGTTGCATTCTCTGTCACAATGTCCTCTCTCCCCCCTCCCACTCCAGTGGGTTTTTTCATTCCCAGTTTAGCTGGAGTATGTACCATTGATCTGCCATTCTCATCTTCCAATCACTTAATCACTATCAGTACTGTTGTCCCCCAGCATCCCCCCCCACCAACCCCAGCCCCCAATTACCTAAATGCAGCCTCTCCGTACTTCACATCAGCTCTGGTGAAGAGTTATCTCGATTTGAAATGTTAGCGTGCTCTCTATCCATGAATGCTGCCTGACCTCCCTTGATTTCCAGCAAGTTTCTTTTCAATATTGTTGCCAGTCTGCCACTCTCTCAACCACGTCTCCATTCTGGCAATGACATCACTTCCCATGTGCTCATCAACAACAACAACTCTTCTGCCTTCCTCACAATACTACCAGCGTTAAAATAAATGAAATCTAGTCTGGCAATGACCCCTTGTGTCATAACTTGAAAATAATCAAGTTATTTCTGCAATGACTTAGTCTGTGGTGTATGCTTCCCTGTGCATCACTCTCGACACTGTCTCCGTTATTCCATCTCCTGCTGGCAAATTTGCTTAAACCCCCACCAACACCGCACCAGCGACATCCCCCGGAAGGGTGATGGCCCCGTTGTGATTTAGATACAAATCATCAGGCTCGGATAGTCCCTACCTTCACTGTGATCCAGACATCTAAAGCCCTCCCTCTGGTCCAGCACATTGATCTGTTCTATCCACTTGATCCTCTATGCACCAACATGTAAAACCAGAGCAATTCAGAGGTTACAACCTTTGAGGTCCTGTTTTTTAATCTGCTGCATAGCTCCCTACATTCTTGTCACATGACCTCTTCCCTCATCCTGCCAATGTCATTGGTCCCTATGAGAAGTACCTCTGACCCTTCACCCTTCCCCCTTTCAGAATGCTGTGTCGCGGTTCAGTGACATCTTTGACCCTGGACCCAGGAAGGCAAGTCACCATCCTGCAGTGATGTCTGTGACTGAAGAAATACCTGTGAGTGCCCCTCATGACTGAGATTCCCACCAATATTGTTCTCCCGGTCTTTCTGATCCCCACCTTGTGCAGCTGAGCTCTGGCTGCACTCCCCAGAGGAACCGTCACTCTCACTCTTTTCCATCACAGAAAATCACTTCCTGAGTGAGATGTACTGTGGGGCTTTCCTGAATCTCTGACTACCACTGACTAGAGGTCAGTGTCAGTCAGAAACACTTCAGCTGCCAGGTGACTGAGCTGAAGCTCTAAAGCCCCATTCTGAAGCTGATCAAACCAGAACAACATCCTGCAGGTGTGGTCAGGGAAGGTGAGTGCAGACCCCGAGCCTTGTCCTCTCTCCATCAGCTGCCCTGGGGAGAGATGACCCCAATGGTCCAGCAGTCACTACTCCCAGACTGTGAGTGCATTGATGTGACACGTGCAGGTACAACAACATTGCTGCAGTTTATTTAAAGTGAAACAGAATGTTATTTACAATAACCTTAATAATTTACATTATGTACAAATATAACTGAGAGATAGGTCTATTGATTTTATGAACTGGAGTCTCTTGGTGAGATCAACCAGAATTATGAAAAGTTGTATGTTTTTGGATCAGTTTCTAAGAATATGTAAGTATCTGGAGGAGATTAATTTTTGTTACAATGTCCACGATCTGGAGGAGATCAATTCTGAGATAAAATTGAAGATCGAGAGAGACCACTTGCTGAGGACCTGACAGAGATCAGATGCTGTTAAAGATGTGAAGACCATCAGATGTTGTGATCAACAGAGAAGATCCATTGGTGTGACAGTAACATTGATGTGCAGAAGGTCTGTTTGTTTATTGATGATGAGGATCTGGATCTGGAGCAGAATAGTTGGAACGAGAAGACAAGGGTCTGGGCCATATTCGAAACCTGATGTGCTGAGTTCCCATTTGGGGAGTATACAGCAGCAACTGCAAATTAATCCTTTACACTAGGAGGTCCATCGGGTGATCCGGAAGCGATGTGTCTGCTTAGTGAGGAATGCTGCTAAGGGCGCTGCATGATCACATTGATGGTCCTGGTTGGAACTGAAGGATACACAGTCTGAAATGTAGGAACTCACCATGTCAGACTAATCGTCAACGAGTTGATGTTAAATACTTTTCAGGAAGTTTTAGTAACTCTAGCTCCGTGCCCGAGATATGTCTCAGCTAAGGAGCAAGCCTTTGTGGATCCAGTGGATGAGAATATAATCTGCACTGCTGCACTACAACACTGGATGGTTTTCTCACTCTTAGTATCCAAGTGCAACAGCAAGCACACGATGTTGGTGTGGAGCTGTCGCTGAAAATCACTAGACTCTCCAAATGTGGCCAATATTTCCAACATTTGGAAAGCTTCCACAGAGACTTGCTCACTTCCGTTCCCAGACAGTGGCTGAATGCTGGAGAGGATTGCATTTAAAAAGGGCTGATTGTTTCTGCCGGTGCTTCAAGGATGTTTTTCTGCAGGCAAGACAACACAGCAAGTGTGAATACATTGCTGTTCTCTGGATTGCCCAACAGGCTCACTAAGACATCGGTCACTTTCCAACACGACCGCCTCACTCCAAAATCGATGTTTTTAAAAGCTCTGATGCAGAGTAACTGGGTAATGGGCAAGGAGTCGTACCAGCAGAGGTATTGTATAAAGCTGTTAATGAATATGTGTGTGAGACCCAGCTCAGAAGGACACTGAGCGTTCAGGAGATCCCCCAACATGTTGATGATAGGAATTGCCTGACAGTCTCAAACTGAAGGATCTGGGAAGCCAGACGATGTACGGTCATAGTCAAATCATCACCTGCAGATGCTGTCATTGCCCTGGCCAGCAGAACAACATTCTGATCAAATCCAACCCCTCGTAGCTTTTGCCATCCTCCCACCATCACCATCTGGTCACAGTTGTCACTTTGGCCAATCAGATCAAACAGGGCCTGGAGTGACCTCACAAACCTTCATTCAGTGACCTACTATGATCAACATCAAATCCAACGGTGAAACCTCTCTGCTGTGACTGAACGTCAGTATCACTGGGCATAGATAAACACATCCCACTGGTGAGAGATACAAGTAGGCCACTGAAAATGTCTGGGAACAATGTCTTCACCATGTCTGCCACCCTGGGCTGAGTGAGTATCTCATATAGGCCGTGAATGGCAGTCAGCGAGACATTGGCTGAGTACATGTCCGCACTGACGGGGCAGCTTTTTCCCCGCAGTAAGTACACGTGATGTTTGATCGTACTCATTGGACAGGCTCTATCCTCAGCTGCTGCTCTCCACACATCCCGGATGAACTTGTCCCCTAGGGGGCGACAGAGCTGGAGCTGGGACACAGCTGCTGCTGAGTGCTGTGAGGTCAGAGTAGTTATTCCTCGTCGAACACGCCGTTTAACCTCCTGGTGAGGGATGATCTCGAAATGAAGGCCCAACACATGCAGGATCTCTGAGACCCAGTCCTGAAGTTGTTTTCGATCTTGCAGGTAGAGATTTTCCAATAACAAGGAAGCGAGCAAGGCACAGCTGGGATGTTGGTCCGACAGACTGCCACAGACCATGAGAAGCAGGTTGTCCAGCTGACAACGCGGCAGGCTTTGGCAAATCAGTTCCATCACCTGATGACACTTCTCAAACTGAGCTCCTTCGTCAGGGTCCGTCAGGTCTTCTGGAAGTGTCTTCAGAAACACCAGACTCTCTTGATATTGTTCAAGGCTGGCCCATCAGCCACTAAGTGGATGGACTGGATGGTACTGACCGCGCTGAGGGCCATCTGTTTTACTGCTTGGGAACCGTCAGCGCAAAGTGGAAGCAGTCCTCCAAGCAGCGTTCCCACAGGATTCTCCAGCACTTCGCTGCTGTCATCACACCGTGAAAACAACACGGGCATCTCCGAGATGATGTACTGCTGTTTCTCGCTTATTGTCTTCCATCGACCAGATCCCCTCCTCAATCTTCTGGATGATTTCGTCCTTATCTTCAGTCTCAGCAATGATCTTCTCCATTGCCACACAAAAGACACAAATTAGAGGCTTTATCGTTGAGTCTGCTTGTGAATGTCCTCTGATTCTGCTCATTGAATTCTGTCTTCAATCTCTCCCTAGAGTTGGGAAGGTATTGATTCAGTTCACCAGAGCAGTTTGCTTGATCTCCTCTCTCAGCGTCTCTCCGGCACAAGTGCACAGATCGTTTCAGTTTGTTGTGTTTTCCATGACCGTGCGATGATGTGTTGTCATGGTTCTCATTGGGATGACAGCGGCCGTCAGTTATGATGTTGTCCTGAGCTCCCAGTGAGTGTCGTGTGCTTGGATTTTCAAAAACAAACATTCCGTGAGGAGTCATCGAAATTATGACATAGAGTCAGGGCCCATGTCATAGATTCTTTGACTGATCGTGTCATTGTCAGAGAGTCATACAGCACAGAAACAGACCTTTTGGTCAAACCAATCCATGCTGAATTTAATCCCAAATTAAACTCGCCCCATCTGCTTGGTCTTAGCCCATATCCGTCCAAACCATTCCTATTTGTGTACTTATCTAAACATCTTTTCGACCTTATAATTGTACCAATATCAACCATTTCCTCAGGAAATTTATCCACACGTGATGAACACTTCATCTCCCCATACACTCTTTATATTGTTTCAGATATTGAATTGAACAAAGTTGTCTCCATCTAAGATATGACTGTTCTATTCTTCTTTAGAACCTCAATATCTTTATTCATCCATTGCCCCTTAATCATTCCAGCCTCACCCTTCACTCTCATAGAAACACGTGCTGCATAATTAAAATACGAATATGAGTGTTCGGTCACAGGCAAGAGTCCAATAAATCTTACCTTTGTCTGATCTGTCGGTGATTTCTCTGTTGCAGGATCTATTGTCGAGTCATTTAACATGGAGTCAGGCCTTTCATTCAAATCAATCCATACTGACCATTATTCCAAAGTGAATCAGACCCACCTGCCTTCTCTGGGGCTTTATCCCTCCAAACATTTCTTATTCATGTACTTATCTAACTGTCAATTTTGTATAAAAAGAACTGAAAATGAATCAAACAAAAACATTTAGACTAAAATGTGATAAACTGTCAGAATTCTCCAAGTAAATGTGGAACTAAGCCTGGGTTTCAGGAACAGGTGCAGGATCAATGCATCCTTCAGTCAACTTTCAGAAACGAGATAACGAGAATCCAGAGGATGTATATTCCTGTTAGGGCGAAAGGAAAGGCTGGTAGGTATAGGGAATGCTGGATGACTAAAGAAATTGAGGGTTTGGTTCAGAAAAGAAGGAAGCATATGTTAGTTATAGACAAGATAGATCGAGTGAATCCTTAGAAGATTATAAAGGAAGTAGGAGTATACTTAAGAGGGAAAACGGGAGGGCAAAAAGGGGACATGAGATAGCTTTGGCAAATAGAATTGAGGAGAATGCAAAGAGTTTTTACAAAGATATTAAGGTCAAAAGGGTAACTAGGGAAAGAATGGGGCCCCTCAAAGATCAGCAAGGAGGCCTTGGGGTGGAGCCACAGAAAATTGGGGAGGTACTAAATGAGTATTTTGCATCAATAATTCCTGTGGAAAAGGGTATCAAAGATGTAGACTGTCGGTAAATAGATGGTGACATCTTGCAAAATGTCCATATTACAGAGGAGGGAGTGCTGGATGTCTTGAAATGCATAAAAGTGGATAAATCCCCATGACCTGATCAGGTGTTTCCCTAGAATTCTGTGGGAAGCTAGAGAACTGATTACTAGGCTTCTTGCTGAGATATTTGTATCATCGATAGTCACAGGTGAGGTGCTGGAAGACTGGAGGTTGGCTAACATGGTGCCACTGTTTCAGAAAGTTAGTAAGGACAAGCCAGGGAACTATGGATCATTGAGCCTGACGTCGGTGGTGGGCAAGTTGTTGGAGGGATTCTGGAGGGACAGGATGTACAAGTATTTCGAATGGCAAGGACTGAGTAGATATAGTCAACATGGCTTTATTTGTGGGAAATCATTTCTCACAAACTTGATTGATTTTGTTGAGGAAGTAACAAAGCGGATTGATGAGTGCAGAGCAGTAGATGTGATCTATATGGACTTCAGTAAGGCGTTCTACAAGGTTCCCCATGGGAGACTGATTAGCAAGGTTAGATCTCATGGAATACAGGGAGAGCTAGCCATTTGGATACAGAACTGCCTCCAAGATAGAAGACAGATGGTGGTGGTGGAGGGTTGTTTTTCAGACTGGATGGCCGGGGCCAGTGGAGTGCCACAAGGATCGGTGCTGGGCTCTCTTCTTTTTGTCATTTACATAAATGATTTGGATGCGAGCATAAGAGGTACAGTTAATAAGTTTGCAGATGACACCAAAATTGGAGGTGTAGTGAACAGCGAAGAGGGTTACCTCAGATTACAACAGGATCTGGACCAGATGTGCGAATGGGCTGAGAAGTGGCAGATGAAGTTTAATTCAGATAAATGCGAGGTGATGCATTTTGGGGAAGCAAATCTTAGCAGGACTTCTACACTTAATGGTAAGGTCCTAGGGAGTGTTTCTGGACAAAGAGACCTTGGAGTGCAGGTACATAGCTCCTTGAAAGTGGAGTTGCAGGTAGATAGGATAGTGAAGAAGGCGTTTGGTATGAGTTCCTTTATTGGTCAGAGTATTGAGTACAGGAATTGAGAGGTCTAGTTGCGGCTGTCCACGACATTGGTTAGGCCACTGTTGGAATACTGTTTGCAATTCTGGTCTCCTTCCTATCGGAAAGATGTTGTGAAACCTGAAAGGGTTCAAAAAAAATTTACAATGATGTTGCTAAGGTTAGAGGATTTGAGCTGTCGGGAGACGCTGAACAGGCTTGCACTGATTTCCCTGGAGCGTCGGAGGCTGAGGGGTGATTAGATTAGATTAGATTAGATTACTTCCAGTGTGGAAACAGGCCCTTCAGCCCAACAAGTCCACACCGCCCCGCCGAATCGTAACCCACCCATACCCCTACATCTACATCTACCCCTTACCTAACACTACGGGAAATTTAGCATGACCAATTCACCTGACCTGCACATCTTTGTGACTGTGGGAGGAAACCGGAGCACCCGGAGGAAATCCACGCAGACACGGGGAGAACATGCAAACTCCACACAGTCAGTCATCCGAGGCGGGAATTGAACCCGGGTCTCTGCTGCTGTGAGGCAGCAGTGCTAACCACTGTGCCACCGTGCCACCCCTTTAAGGTGACCTGATAGAAGTTTACAAAATTATTAGGGGCATGGATAGGGTAAACAGGCAAATTCTTTTCCCTGGGGTCAGGGAGTCCAAAGCTAGAGGGCATAGATTTAATGTGAGAGGGGAAAGATATAAAAGAGACCTACGGGGCAACATTTTCACCCAGAGGGTGATATGTGTATGGAATGTGCCGCCAGAGGAATTGGTGGAGGCTGGTACAATTTCAGCATTTAAGAGGCAGTTGGATGGATATATGAATAGGAAGGGTTTGGAGGGATTTGGGCCGGGTGCTGGTTGGTGGGAGTAGATTGGGTTGGCATATCTGGTTGGCATGGCCGAGTTGGACCGAATGGTCTGTTTCCATGCTGTACATCTCTATGACGTTATGACTCTCTGAGTCTATAACCAGGTCCAATTTTTTTTGATTTTCCAACATCCCTCAAGATCGGGGTCATTCCTACTCAAAGCAATGGTTAGCACATTCCATTATTTGGGGAAACACGTTCTCCCTCAAATTCCCTTCACTGATGAACACTTCACATTACATCATCTGAGGAATCCTAATCAGATCAATTACCATTGCAGTGTATGGCAGCAAGTGGAAGCAACTAGATTCTTATTTACATTATCCTGGATTTCTGACCCATCTGATTTTTGGTCCTTTTGCAAATTTTCATAACTGCCTCACCCTCTCAATCTCCTTGTGGATATATGATGTATGGTGTTGAACTTTCTGACCCTTCCTGAAGCAGCTGATTTTTTCACTCATGAGTTGGAGACCATTCCTCCCCATCATGGTGCTGTAATGATCAAAGTCTACTTTCAGATATTCTAAAATCTCACTGGCAGTGGTTGACATCAATTGATATAATTCCCAGCGGTCAAAATAGTGATTGACATTGACAAGATAATTAGTTTGGATGAAATTGAAGAGTTCCTCCAACGTTTGTCTGGGATCATTGCTCCTTGCAGCATTTGGAGAATTATGTGTCTGAGTCAATGTCAATAGACAATAGACAATAGATGCAGGAGTAGGCCATTCTGCCCTTCGAGCCTGCACCGCCATTCAATATGATCATGGCTGATCATTCCTAATTAGTATCCTGTTCCAGCCTTATCTCCATACCCCTTGACTCCACTATCTTTAAGAGCTCTATCCAATTCTTTCTTAAAAGAATCCAGAGACTGGGCCTCCACTGCCCTCTGGGGCAAAGCATTCCACACAGCCACCACTCTCTGTGTGAAGTAGTTTCTCCTCATCTCTGTCCTAAATGGTCTACCCCGTATTTTTAAGTTGTGTCCTCTGGTTCGGCACTCCCCCATCAACGGAAATATGTTCCCTCCTGCCAGAGTGTCCAGTCCTTTCATAAGCCTATACGTTTCAATCAGATCCCCTCTCAGTCTTCTAAACTCAAGGGTATACAAGCCCAGTCGCTTCAGTCTTTCCGTGTAAGGCAATCCTGCCATTCCAGGAATTGACCTCGTGAACCTACGCTGCACTCCCTCAGCTGGGTTGACAACTTCCAGAGCATTTTGATCTGGACAATTGTGCACTGTCTTAATACCTGTAACTTTCTTTCTCGGGGGCACTACTTTCAACAGCACGTACGCAATGTGCATTGTGGATTTGGAAGTTGAAGTTGAAGTATTCAGGGACAATTACATGAAGTTCATTTTGTCACTGGTGCACGCTCCTCACACAGTATATCAGTGCTGGAGGGAGTGATTATTGGCGGTAGTAAATGAGGAGCCAGACAGGTGGCTACATTGTTGGTAGTATTTTGCCATAATGCACCCTGGTGATAATCCGTGGTATTCTGGTGTGAAGCCTAGGCACCAATCACTGATGACTAGTGCGATGACGGAAATTGGTGGCAAAACTCAGCAGGTCGGCAGCATCTGTGGGAAGAAAGCAGAGTTAGTGTTTCAAGTCCAGTGGCTCTTCATCAGAACTGACCATAAAAGAAAAGGGAGTATTGCAGTCAAGCTAAAAGATTGGCTGAGAGACAGAAATCAGTTGGTTTTGAGGAGTAATTGTGCTTTGAACCTCAGGAAAGCATGTGCTGGAACTCCCAGGTGACCCCATTGTACACCAGGTTTCCAGAGCCACTTGCTTTCCTGAACTCTATTAATTATTGGGACATGATTTTATCAGTTGGAATTACATATTCCTTAAACTATTCTCCTGACAACAAACATTATACCAAACAGAAATGTCGCCCCTCGGCAATTTGATGCTACTTTTGGAAAAGAAGAAAGAATCATTTCTGTCCCTTAGTGTCAGAAAGTCCCTGTCTTGACTGCTGCCAGCCAATCAGAATTCCATAGTGTTGTTAAATGAAAGTGTGGATAAATGTACCCTGATTAACGTTGACTGGTTGGCAGTAACCCTTTTTAACTGAATCAGATTACGCAGTGAGATAGACAGAGGGGACAAGTGTCAGGGAAAGGTCCAACATAACTTAATCGAACACTTCATTGAGGAAAAACTGTATTGATCAGACTCTACTGTGTACCTTAAATGAACTCTATCAATCTCTTCAGAGGACTTGTCAGTCAACAGTCTTAAATCTTCAAGTAAACCCTCTCAAATTTGCATTAGCTATCTACTTCTGATACACATTTCTGAGAATATACTACACCCTTAAATCAGATCTCCAAACAGGTATTTGAATCTTCTATTTGAAAAGTCTGGTAATACCTATTCATTAAGGCTGGGATCGGCTGCTCCTTGGTCTTTGAGGGTTGGCTGGGTTTCAAGATCTGCAGTCATTGATTAGGACTTCCTCTCTCCTCTCGGGTTGGTTCTGCTCTATGGGTTGTCTTGTCAAGATAGTCTGTCTGGGTCTCTTCTGTCTGATGATGGTGACAAGTTACAAGGAGCTCAGCTGCCAGTTGACAGTGCTCCCTGTAGATATTGTTGAAGAAGATACAAAAAGCAGAGTTCCAGGTTGCCCTTTTATCCCTCTTGTTGTGCTCTTCTTGAGGTTTCTGTGTCCTGTGTCCAATACAAGCATTGGTCAGGGGGCAGGAAGGTCAGGTGAAATGCTTATGTTCCATAAATGGAGTTTGCAGAACATGGTTTTGAACATTCAATTGTCAAATGCTGTTCTTGCCACACTATGCCTCTGGCCTGCTATTGCTCCGGGTGCCACCAGGTTTACAAAGCATTCTTCAAACAAATCGGGATCCAGACGAGTGTACAATGATACATTCTGAAACAATGTGGTCATAAGCTCCCGGCCAGCCAGTTCCATGTCTGTCCGATTTTGACTGGGCATTGATTGTCCAAGGCCTGGCTGCATGAATACAAACTGTTTCAGCTCCGAAGAGTCCAGCTAGGTTTTAAGTTGATCTCCACATTTTGAGTTTTTATCCATTGTCATGAAAACAAGTCAATTCATTATTTCTTGCACTCACCTGGAGATCATAGGTCACCTGATGACAACAGTCAGTATTGTTGAGACACACAGGCAACATGGATCTTAGACACTGGCAAGTATGTGATGTGTGTTCTGGGAGGGATGGAGCACCTGTATAAAGGAGGGATCTAAAGGGGATGGGGCCAGGATTTGGACATTAGGTGAGGTGACACAAAGTAGCAATGACTTGGGTGGTGAGTGTACTCATGAGCTCACGGGGATCCCAAATGATGACTTTCCACTTGTTTCCCACTTTTTCAGCTCAGATGATGAAAAAGCTGTCTTTTCAATTCTGATCACCAACTGTGTTATAACACTGTTAGAATTAGAATTAAGTTTATTGCGAAAAGTGAACAAAGTCACCATTTCTGCTGCTACCCTGGGTGAAAAAATCCCAAGGTACAAAATCTTAGTTATAAAATAGAAAAATGAAATTAACAAGGTGATACAGATATTAACCTAATTTTTCCTGGGTTAGCCAAAATGAAACGAAATGCTTGGTGATCACCTAACGATTAAAAATGTCACTGGTAATGTTATTCTACATTTTGCAAAAGTAATATGTGTATTTATATTGTGCTGTAATCCAGCGGTAACAAATGGAACTGTGCAGTAACTCTGTAAAAGCTGAAGTCTTGGTTTAAAAGGAGTTGGGATGTACAATATGGAATTTTTATCAGTAAGAGAATGTGTTTGATCATAGAATTGTGGAATGGAAATATCACATAATTAATTAGATGACAGAAAGGTAACAGCAGAAGCAAGCTAGGTCAGAGGTCAAAATTTCTTAAGGCCAAGAAATAAAACTCTTTTCAGGGAGAAAGAAGCAAATCTTAATCAGCAATTAATCAAACTAGCCTCAAAAAATATTTGTTACTTTTGCCAATGGTCAAACTGATCATTTGCTGGAAACTGCACAGGGTTAACAATAGATAATACAGCCTTGTTTGTATGGGTGGTGATGTTTGTTTATTGTGCACAAAGCTCGTCAGATTGAATCCAGTAGAAATTGTGTCAACTGAAAAAATTTGAACAAGATGATGCAATGAGAAGTCCATTCAATGCTATCTATGGATAAGAGCCTGCCAAAATTTGCAAAATGTTGGGTGGTGTGGTAGCTCAGTGGTCAGCGCTGCTACCCTCGTTGCAGCAGGGGCCTGGGTTCAATTCCCACCTTGAGCTTGCACATTCTCCCTTTGTCTGTGCCAGTTTCCACCCACAATCTGAAAGGTGCAGATCAGGAGAATTGTCATGCTGAAGTGCCCATAGTGTGAGGAGCATTCGTCAGGGGTAAAAATGGGGTAGGGGAATGGGTGGGTTACTCCTCAGAGGGGTGGTGTGAATTTGTTGGGCTGAAAGACCTGTTTCCATACTGTAGGAAAATTAATATACAAAGCAGCTCCATCCACTCTTAGCTGATAACAAACAGTGGCTTTATCAATTTTTCCAGCACCACACTCTTGACTCTAATCTCCAGCATCTGCAGTCCTCACTTTCGACGAAGATGGTAAGAAGAGTCTAGAGAAGGTTGCTGCATGCTGGATTAACATTTTAGGATGTGTGAATTCTCCAATTCGATTCATTATTTTGGCCCATGGTTTCATGCAAAAGGGATCATGAGAAACCTGCAGAAGATGGAAGCCTTGAGGAAATTTCCGTGACCCAGAAAAGCCACAGACTTTGAATAGTTCATGGAATGGTGAGCCGAGTGAGATAATCCAAAACCTACTGAGCAAATTAATGATTCTCTCAGGCAATCTTTGATGAAGATCTGGTGTGTTAATAGTGAAAAATCACACAACACCAGGTTATAGAGCAACAAGTTTATTTTGGGGCACTAGCTTTCAGAGCGCTGCTGCTTCATCAGGTGTTTGTGTATGTTGATGATTGAGCAGCAATCAAAGACATGCCCGTGTTGTTCAATGTCCTTTCACATTATGATACTGAGTCACCAACAACAGCAGGATCAATAGGCACATCATTCACAAGTCGGGGAGAATCTTATCTAGACTCAGCATGAATGCATCTGGTGACCACTCCCCTACACATCCAAAGCCCTCAGTGATGCAGAATAATGGTGATATGGAGAAAGAACTACTTACAATAAATTGGTTGTGCAAGAAATTCTCTGATCCATCTTAGGCGTATTAATAAAATTTGAAACTGACTGCATGCCATTAATAACCTTAGTACACACAAAGGAGGTTTCTATAATGCCTCTCAGAATCCAGAATTTTCAACTGGGGCTAAAGTGATGTGTATTGTTTATGGAAATATATTCAGGGAAATACTGGACAATGGCTGACACTCTGTCAAGGTTTCCCAACTACAATCTAGGTCAGGGAAAAAAAAGAAAATTCTGGATATCAAGACCTACTCAGCCTTAACAATTCACGATTTGTCAACGACAACAAAGACGTTGCAAGAATCTTTTGAATTTACACAGATTTGCATGTTGTCTTGACGGCTGGCTGGATTGGTCCATTTTTTTAAAAAACAACTGTTATGTTGAACAATGCTTTCACATCTGTTTTAATGACAGTCATAGAGATGTACAGCACAAAACAGACCCTTCGGTCCGATGCGTCCATGTCGACCAGATATGCCAACCTCTGTGCTCACTTCTACAAACAGGAATTCTCTGCGTCCCATGTCCCACCTATCCCCGTGCCCGCCTCCAGTGCTCCCCCTCCACTTGGATCCATTCCCTGTACCTCTTACCTGTCATCAATCTCTTCAATGGAAACTGTCGGTGCATTATTGACTGTTACATTTTCTCTCCTCCTCTCACCCACTCTCCCTGTCCACTTCTGAAATGGCACCACTTCGCTCTCTCTGGTCCAATTCAAAATTTGTCATCACACTCGCTGACAGGGGCGTTGCCCTTGTAATCTGGCAGGCTTGATGTCAACTCTCTGACACTACTTCCTCATTCTCCCTGAACCATGACCCCAAATACCAATATCAAGCAATTGTTGCCAGCAATGTCCCTGACATTCTTATATCGAGAGAACCTCCCACACTGGATCCAGTTTTATAATCTCCCAGCTATCATCTCATCTTCAGTCTCGTCATTTTACCACCATTGGGACATGGTGTTGAGTTCAAAAGCTTCTGATTGTGAACCAACCCCCATTCATTCTCTTTTCTTTAGGTTTACTTGTTGGATTCTCTGTCACAACATCCTCTCTCTCCCCTCCCACTCCAGTGGGTTTTTTCACTTCCATTGATCTGCCATTCTCATCTTCCAATCACTTAATCACTATCAGTATTGTTTTCCTCCAGCATCCACCCCCACCAAATCCAGCCCTCAATTACCTAAATGCTGCCCTCTCCATACTTCACAACAGCTGTGTTGAAGAGTTATCAAGATTTGAAATGTTTGCTTCCTGTCTATCCGTGAATACTGCCAGCATTAAAATAAATGTCATCTCGTCTTGCCATGACCCCTTGTGTCATAACGTGAAAATAATCAAGTTATTTCTGCAATGACTTAGTCTGTGGTGTATGCTTCCCTGTGCATCACACTCGACACTGTCTCCGTTATTCCATCTCCTGCTGTCAAATTTCCTTAAACCCCCACCAACACCGCACCAGCGACATTCCCCGGAAGGGTGTTGGCCCCGTTGTGGTTTGGATACAAATCATCAGGCTTGGACAGGCCCTACCTTCACAGTGATCCAGACATCTAAAGCCCTCTCTCTGCTCCAGCACATTGATCTATTCTATCCACTTGTTCCTATATGCACCAGCATGTAATACCAGAGCAATTCAGAGGTTACAACCTTTGAGGTCCTGTGTTTCAATCTGCTGCATAGCTCCCTACATTCTTGTCACAGGACCTCTTCCCTCATCCTGCCAATGTCATTGGTCCCTATGAGAAGTACCTCTGACCCTTCACCCTTCCCCCTTTCAGAATGCTGTGTAGCGGTTCAGTGACATCTTTGACCCTGGTCCCAAGAAGGCAAGTCACCATCCTGCAGTGATGTCTGTGACTGAAGAAATACCTGTGAGTGCCCCTCATGACTGAGATTCCCACCAATATTGTTCTCCCTGTCTTTCTGATCCCCACCTTGTGCAGCTGAGCTCTGGCTGTACTCCCCAGAGGAACCGTCACTCTCACTCTTTTCCAACACAGAAAATCGCTTCCTGAGTGAGTTGTACTGTGGGGCTTTCCTGAATCTCTGACTACCACTGACTCGTGGTCAGTGTCAGTCAGAAACACTTCAGCTGCCAGGTGACCATGCCCAAGCTCTAAACCCACATTCTGAAGCTGATCAAACCAATACTACATCCTGCAGGTGTGGTCAGGGAAGGTGAGTGCAGACCCCGAGCCTTGTCCTCTCTCCATCCGCTGCCCTGGGGAGAGATGACCCCAATGGTCCAGCAGTCACTACTCCCAGACTGTGAGTGCATTGATGTGACACGTGCAGGTACAACAACATTGCTACAGTTTATTTAAAGTGAAACAGAATATTATTTACAATAACCTTTATTATTTACAATATGTACAAATATAACTGAGAGATAGGTCTATTGATTTCATGAACTGGAGACTCTTGATGAGATCCACCAGAATTATGAAAAGTTGTATGTTTTTGGATCAGTTTCTAAGAATATGTAAGTATCTGGAGGAGATTAATTTTTGTTACAATGTCCACGATCTGGAGGAGATTAATTCTGAGATAAAATTGAAGATCAAGAGAGACCACTTGCTGAGGACCTGACAGAGATCAGATGCTGTTAAAGATGTGAAGACCATCAGATGTTGTGATCAACAGAGAAGATCCGTTGGTGTGACAGTAACATTGATGTGCAGAAGGTCTGTTTGTTTATTGACGGTGAGGATCTGGATCTGGAGCAGAATAGTTGGTACGAGAAGACAAGGGTCTGGGCCATATTCAAAACCTGATGTGCTGAGTTCCCATTTGGGGACTATACAGCAGCAACTGCAAATTAATCTTTTACACCAGGAGGTCCATCGGGTGATCCGGAAGCGATGGGTCTGATTGGTGAGGAATGCTGCTCAGGCCGCTGCATGATCACATTGATGGTCCTGGTTGGAACTGAAGGATACACAGTCTGAAATGGAGGAACTCACCATGTCAGACTAATCGTCAACGAGTTGATGTTAAATACTTTTCAGGAAGTTTTTGTAACTCTAGCTCTGTGCCCGAGATAATGTCTCAGCTAAGGAGCAAGCCTTTGTGGATCCAGTGGATGAGAATATAATCTGCAGTGCTGCACTACAACATTGGATGATTTTCGCACTCTTAGTCTCCAAGTGCAACAGCAAGCACACGATGTTGGTGTGGAGCTGTCGCTGAAAATCACTAGACTCTCCAAAGTGGCCAATATTTCCAACATTTGGAAAGCTTCCACAGAGACTTGCTCACTTCCTTTCCCAAACAGTGTCTGAATGCTGGAGAGGATTGCATTTAAAAAGGGCTGATTGTTTCTGCCGGTGCTTCAAGGATGTTTTTTCTGCAGGCAAGACAACACAGCAAGTGTGAATACATCGCTGTTCTCTGGATTGCCCAACACGCTCACTAAGAAATCGGTCACTTTCCAACACCACCGTCTCACTCCAAAATCGATGTTTTTTAAAGCTCTGATGCAGAGCAACTGGGTAATGGGCAAGGAGTCGTACCAGCAGAGGTATTGTATAAAGCTGTTAATGATCATGTCTGTTAGACACAGCTCAGAAAGGCATTGAGCGTTCAGGAGTTCCCCAAAGATGATGATAGGAATTGCTTGACAGTCTCAAATCTGAAGGATCTGGGAAGCCAGACCATGTACGGTCTTAGACAATTCATCACGTGCAGATGCTGTCATTGCCCTGGCCAGGAGAACAACACTCTGATCAAATCCAACCCCTCGTAGCTTTTGCCATCCTCCCACCATCACCATCTGGTCACAGTTGTCACTTTAGCCAATCAGATCAAACAGGGCCTGGAGTGACCTCACAAACCTTCATTCAGTGACCTACTATGATCAACATCAAACCCAGCGGTGAAACCTCTCTGCTGTGACTGAACGTCAGTATCACTGGGCAGAGAGAAACTCATCCCACTGGTGAGAGATACAAGTAGGCCACTGAAAATGTCTGGGAACAATGTCTTCACCATGTCTGCCACCCTGGGCTGAGTGAGTATCTCATATAGGCCGTGAATGGCAGTCAGCGAGACATTGGCTGAGTACATGTCCGCACTGACGGGACAGCTATTTCCCCCCAGTAAGTACACGTGATGTTTGATCGTACACACTGGACAGGCTCTATCCTCAGCTGCTGCTCTCCACACATCCCGAATGAACCTGTCCCCTAGGGGGCGACAGAGCTGGAGCTGGGACATAGCTGCTGTCGAGTGCTGTGAGGTCAGAGCAGTTATTCCTCGTCGAACACACCGTTTAACCTCCTGGTGAGGGATAATCTCCAAATGAAGCCCCAACACATGCTGGATCTCTGAGACCCGGTCCTGAAGTTGTTTTCGATCTTGCAGGTAGAGGTATTCCAATAACAATGAAGCGACCCAGGCACAGCTGGGATGTTGGTCCGACAGACTGCCACCGACCATGAGAAGCAGGTTGTCCAGCTGACAACGCGGCAGGCTTTGGCAAATCAGCTTCATCACCTGATGACACTTCTCAAAGTGAGCTCCTTCGTCAGGGTCCGTCAGGTCTTCTGGAAGTGTCTTCAGAAACACCAGACTCTCTTGATATTGTTCAAGGCTGGCTCCATCAGCCACTAAGTGGATGGACTGGATGGTACTGACCGCGCTGAGAGCCATCTGTTGAACTGCTTTGGAACCGTCAGCACAAAGTGGAAGCAGTCCTCCAAGCAGCATTCCCACAGGATTCTCCAGCACTTCGCTGGAGTCATCACACCGTGAAAACACCACGGGCATCTCCGAGATGATATGTACTGCTGTCTCTCGCTTATTGTCTTCCATCGACCAGATCCCCACCTCAATCTTCTGGATGATTTCGTCCTTATCTTCAGTCTCAGCAATGATCTTCTCCATTGCCACACAAAAGACACAAATTGGAGGCTTTATCATTGAGTCTGCTTGTGAAAGTCCTCTGATTCTGCTTGTTAAATTCTGTCTTCAATCTCTCCCTTGTGTTGGGAAGGTAATGATTCAGTTTACCAGAGCAGTTTGCTTGATCTCCTCTCTCAGTGTCTCTCCGGCACAAGTGCACAGATCGTTTCAGTTTGTTGTGTTCTCCATGACCCTGCGATGATCTGTTGTCATGGTTCTCATTGGGATGACAGCGGCCGTCAGTTGTGATGTTGTCCTGAGCTCCCAGTGAGTGTCGTGTGCTGGGATTTTCAAAAACAAACATTCCGTGAGGAGTCATCGTGATTATGACAGAGTCAGGGTCCATGTCATAGATTCTTTGGCTCATCGTGTCATAGTCAGAGAGTCATACAGCACAGAAACAGAGCTTTTGGTCCAACTAGTCCATGCTGAATGTAATCCCAAATTAAACTCGTCCCATCTGCTTGGTCTTAGCCCATATCCATCCAAACCATTCCTATTTGTGTACTTATCTAAACATCTTTTAGACATTATAATTGTACCAACATCAACCATTTCCTCAGGAAGTTTATCCACACGTGAAGAACACTTCATCTCCCCATACACTCTTTATATTGATTCAGAGATTGAATTGAACAAAGTTGTCTCCATCTGAGATATGACTGTTCTATTCTTCTCTGGAACCTCAAAATCTTTATTCATCCATTGCCCCTTAATCATTCCATCCTCACCCTTCACTCTCACAGAAACGCATGCTGCATAATTGGGTTTCAGGGGCAGGTGCAGGATCAATGCATCCTTCAGTCAACCTTCAGAAACGAGATAACGAGAATCCAGACAAAGTATATTCCTGTCAGGGTGAAAGGAAAGGCTGGTAGGAATTGGGAATGCTGGATGACGAAAGAAATTGATGGTTTGGTTAAGAAAAAGAAGGAAGCATATGTACGGTATAGACAAGATAGATCGAGTGAATCCTGAGAAGAGTATAAACGAAGTAGGAGTATACTTAAGAGGGAAATCAGGAGGGCAAAAAGGGGGCATGAGATAGCTTTGGCAAATAGAATTAAGGAGAATGCAAAGAGTTTTTACAAAGATATTAAGGACAAAAGGGTAACTTGGGAAAGAATGGGGGCCCTCAAAGATCAGCAAGGAGGCCTTGGTGTGGAGCCACAGAAAATTGGGGAGGTACTAAATGAGTAGTTTGCATCAATAATTCCTGTGGAAAAGGGTATGGAAGATATAGACTGTTGGTAAATAGATGGTGACATCTTGCAAAATGTCCATATTACCGAGGAGGGAGTGCTGGATGTCATGAAATGCATAAAAGTGGATAAATCCCCACGACCTGATCAGGTGTACCCTAGAACTCTGTGGGAAACTAGAGAACTGATTACTAGGCTTCTTGCTGAGATATTTGTATCATCGATAGTCACAGGTGAGGTGCTGGAAGACTGGAGGTTGGCTAACATGGTGCCACTGTTTCAGAAAGTTGGTAAGGACAAGCCAGGGAACTATGGATCAGTGAGCCTGACGTCGGTGGTGGGCAAGTTGTTGGAGGGATTCTGGAGGGACAGGATGTACAAATATTTCGAAAGGCAAGGACTGATTAGATATAGTAAACATGGCTTTATGTGTGGGAAATCATTTCTCACAAACTTGATTGATTTTTTTGAGGAAGTAACAAAGCGGACTGATGAGGGCAGAGCGGTAGATGTGATCTATATGGACTTCAGTAAGGCGTTCTACAAGGTTCCCCATGGGAGACTGATTAGCAAGGTTAGATCTCATGGAATACAGGGAGAGCCAGCCATTTGGATACAGAACTGCCTCCAAGATAGAAGACAGAGGGTGGTAGTGTAGGGTTGTTTTTCAGACTGGATGGCCGGGGCCAGTGGAGTGCCACAAGGATCGGTGCTGGGTCCTCTACTTTTGGTCATTTACATAAATGATTTGGATGCGAGCATAAGAGTTACAGTTAGTAAGTTTGCAGATGACACCAAAAATGGAGGTGTCGTGAACAACGAAGAGGGTTACCTCAGATTACAACAGGATCTGGACCAGATGGGCCAATGGGCTGAGAAGTGGGAGATGAAGTTTAATTCAGATAAATGCGAGGTGATGCATTTTGGGAAGCAAATCTTAGCAGGACTTCTACACTTAATGGTAAGGTCCTCGGGAGTGTTGCTGAACAAAGAGACCTTGGAGTGCAGGTACATAGCTCCTTGAAAGTGGAGTTGCAGGTAGATAGGATAGTGAAGAAGGCGTTTGGTATGCTTTCCTTTATTGGTCAGAGTATTGAGTACAGGAATTGGGAGGTCATGTTGCGGCTGTACACGACATTGGTTAGGCCACTGTTGGAATACTGTGTGCAATTCTGGTCTCCTTCCTATCGGAAAGATGTTGTGAAACTTGAAAGGGTTCAGAAAAGATTTACAAGGATGTTGCCAAAGTTAGAGGATTTGAGCTGTAGGGAGAGTCTGAACAGGCTTGCACTGATTTCCCTGGAGCGTCGGAGGCTGAGGGGTGACCTTATAGAAATTTACAAAATTATTAGGGGCATGGATAGGGTAAACAGGCAAAGTCTTTTCCCTGGGGTCAGCGAGTCCAAAGCTAGAGGACATAGGTTTAATGTGAGAGGGGAATGATATAAAAGACACCTACGGGGCAACATTTTCACAAAGAGGGTGGTACATGTATGGAATGAGCTGCCAGAGGAATTGGTGGAGGCTGGTACAATTGCAGCATTTAAGAGGCAGTTGGATGGATATATGAATAGGAAGGGTTTGGAGGGATTTCGGCCGGGTGCAGGTTGGTGGGAGTAGATTGGATTGGCATATCTGGTTGGCATGGACGAGTTGGACCGAATGGTCTGTTTCCATGCTGTACATCTCTATGACGTTCTGACTCTCTGAGTCTATAACCAGTTTCAATTTGTTTTGATTTTCCAACATCCCTCAAGATAGGGGTCATTCCTGCTCAAAGCAATGGTTAGCACATTCCATTATTTGGGGGAACACGTTCTCTCCCAACTTCCCTTAACTGATGAACTCTTCATATTACATCATCTGAGGAATCCTAATCAGATCAATTACCATTGCAGTGCATGGTAGCATGTGGACACAACTAGATTCTTCTTTACAATATCCTGGATTTCTGACCCATCTGATTTTTGGTCCTTTTGCAAATTTTCATAACTGCCTCACCCTCTCAATCTCCTTGTGGATATATGATGCATGGTGTTGAACTTTCTGATCCTTGCTGAAGCAGCTGATTTTTTCTCTCATGAGTTGGAGACCATTCCTCCCCATCATGGTGCTGTAATGATCAAAGTCTACTTTCAGATATTCTAAAATCTCACTGGCAGTGTTTGACATCAATTGATCTAATTCCCAGCGGTCAAAATAGTGATTGACATTGACAAGATAATTAGTTTGGATGAAATTGAAGAGTTCCGTGCCAAGCTCCATCGTTTGTCTGGGATCATTGCTCCTTGCAGCATTTGGAGAATTATGTGTCTGAGTCAATGTCTCAGCTGGGTTGACAACTTCCAGAGCATTTTGATCTGGACAATTGTGCACTGTCTTAATACCTGTAACTTTCTTTATAGGGAGCACTACTTTCAACAGCACGTACGCAATGTGCATTGTGGATTTGGAAGTTGAAGTTGAAGCATTCAGGGACAATTCGATGAAGTTCATTTTGTCACTGGTGCACACTCCTCACACAGTATATCAGTGCCGGAGGGAGTGATTATTGGAGCTAGTAAATGAGGAGCTAGACAGGTGGCTACTTTGTCGGTAGTATTTTGCCATAATGCACCCTGCTGATACCCCGTGGTATTCTGGTGTGAAGCCTAGGCACCAACCACTGATGACTAGTGTGAAGACGGAAATCGGTAGCAAAACTCAGCAGGTCGGCAGCAACTGTGGGAAGAAAGCAGAGTTAGTGTTTCAAGTCCAGTGGCTCTTCATCAGAACTGACCATAAAAGAAAAGTGATGATTGCAGTCAAGCTAAAAGATTGGCTGAGAGACAGAAATCAGTTGGTTTTGATGAGTAATTGTGCCTTGAACCCCAGGAAAGCATGTACCGGAATTCCCAGGTGAAGCCATTGTACACCAAGTTTCCAGAGCCACTTGCTTTCCTGAAGTCTATTAATCATTGGGACATGATTTTATCAGTTGGAATTACATATTCCTTAAACTATTCTCCTGACAACAAACATTAAACCAAACAGAAATATCACTCCTCGGCAATTTGATGCTACTTTTGGAAAAGAAGAAAGTATCATTTCTGTCCCTTCGTGTCAGAAAGTCCCAATCTTGACTGCTGCCAGCCAATCAGAATTCCATAGTGTTGTTAAGTGAAAGTGTGGATAAATGTACCCTGATTAACGTTGACCTGTTGGCAGTAACCCTTTTTAACTGAATCAGATTACGCAGTGAGATAGACAGAGGGGACAAGTGTCAGGGAAAGGTCCAATACAACTTTATTGAACACTTCATTGAGGAAAAACTGTATTGATCAGACTCTACTGTGTACCTTAAATGAACTCTATCAATCTCTTCAGAGGACTTGTCAGTCAACAGTCTTCAATCTTGAAGTAAACACTCTCAAATTGGCATTAGCTATCTACTTCTGATACACATTTCTGAGAATATACTACACCCTTAAATCAGATCCCCAAACAGGTATTTGAATCTTCTGTTTGAAAAGTCTGGTAATACGTATTCATTAAGGCTGGAATCGGCTGCTCCTTGGTCTTTGAGGTTGGGCTGGGTTTCAAGATCTGCAGTCATTGATTAGGACTTCCTCTCTCCTCTCAGGTTGGTTCTGGTCTATGGGTTGTCTTGTCAAGATAGTCTGTCTGGGTCTCTTCTCTCAAATCATGGTGACAAGTTACAAGGAGCTCAGCTGCCAGTTGACAGTGCTCCCTGTAGATATTGTTGAAGAAGATACAAAAAGCAGAGTTCCAGGTTGCCCTTTTATCCCTCTTGTTGCGCTCTTATTGAGGTCTATGTGTCCTATGTCCAATACTACCATTGGTCATGGGGCAGGAAGGTCATGTGAAATGCTTATGTTCCATAAATGGAGTTTGCAGAACATGGTTTTGAACCTTCAATTGTCAAATGCTGCTCTTGCCACACTATGCCTCTGGCCTGCTATTGCTCCGGGTGCAACCAGGTTTACAAAGCATTCTTCAAACAAATCGGGTTCACAGACGAGTGTACAATGATACATTCTGAAACAATGTGGTCATAAGCTCCCGGCCAGGCAGTTCCATGTCTGTCCGATTTTGACTGGGCATTGATTGTCCAAGGCCTGGCTGCATGAATACAAACTGTTTCAGCTCCGAAGAGTCCGGCTAGGTTTTAGCTTGATCTCCACATTTCGAGTTTTTATCCATTGTCATGAAAACAAATCAATTCAATATTTCTTGCACTCACTTGGAGATCATAGGTCACCTGACGACAACAGTCAGTATTGTTGAGACACACAGGCAACATGGATCTTAGAAACTGGCAAGTATGTGACGTGTGTTCTGGGAGGGATGCAGCACCTGTATAAAGGAGGGATCTGAAGGGGATGGGGCCAGTTTTTGGACATTAGGTGAGGTGACACAAAGTAGCAATGACTTGGGTGGTGGGTGTACTCATGAGCTCACGGGGATCCCAAATGATGACTTTCCACTTGTTTCCCACTTTTTCAGCTCAGATGATGAAAAAGCTATCCTTTCAATTCTGATCACCAACTGTGTTATAATATTGTTAGAATTAGAATTAAGTTTATTGCGAAAAGTGAACAAAGTCAGCATTTCTGCTGCTACCCTGGGTGAAAAAAAACCTAGGTACAAAATCTTAGTTATAAAATAGAAAAATGAAATTAACAAGTTGATACAGATATTAACCTAATTTTTCCTGGGTTAACCAAAATGAAACGAAATGCTTGGTGATCACCTAACGATTAAAAATGTCACTGGTAATGTTATTCTACATTTTGCAAAAGTAATGTGTGTATTTATATTGTGCTGTAATCCAGCGGTAACAAATGGAACTGTGCAGTAACTCTGTAAAAGCTGAAGTCTTGGTTTAAAAGGAGTTGGGATGTACAATATGGATTTTTATCAGTAAGAGAATGTGTTTGATCAGAGAATTGTGGAATGGAAATATCACATAATTAATTAGATGACAGAAAGGTAACAGCATGAGCAAGCTCGGTCTGAGGTCAAAATTTCTTAAGGCCAAGAAATAACACTCTTTTCAGGGAGAAATAAGCAAATCCTAATCAGCAATTAATCAAACTAGCCTCAAAAAATATTTGTTATTTTTGCCAATGGTCAAACTGATCATTTGCATAAAACTGCACAGGGTTAACAATAGATAATACAGCCTTGTTTGTATGGGTGGGGTGTTTGTTGAAAGTGCACAAAGCTAGTCAGATTGAATCCACTAGAAATTGTGTCAACTGAAAAAATTTGAACAAGATGATGCAATGAGAAGTCCATTCAATGCTATCTATGGATAAGAGCCTGCCAAAATTTGCAAAACATTGGGTGGTGTGGTAGCTCAGATGTCAGCACTGCTATCCCTGTCGCAGCAGGGGCCTGGGTTCAATTCCCACCTTGAGCTTGCACATTCTCCCTTTGTCTGTGCCAGTTTCATCCCACAATCTGTAGGATGCAGATCAGGAGAATTGTCATGCTGAAGTGCCCATAGGGTGAGGTGCATTAGTCAGGGGTAAATATGGGGTAGGGGAATGGGTGGGTTACTCTTCAGAGGGGTGGTGTGAATTTGTTGGGCTGAAAGGCCTGTTTCCATACTGTAGGAAAATTAATATCAAAAGCAGCTCCATCCACTCTTAGCTGATAACAAACAGTGGCTTTATCAATTTTTCCTGCACCACACTCTTGACTCTAATCTCCAGCATCTGCAGTCCTCACTTTCGACTAAGATGGTACGAAGAGTCTAGAGAAGGTTGCTGCATGCTGGATTAACATTTTAGGATGTGTGAATTCTCCAATTTGATTCATTATTTTGGCCCATGGTTTCATGCAAAAGGGATCATGAGAAACCTGCAGAAGATGGAAGCCGTGAGGAAATTTCCGTGACCCAGAAAAGCTACCGATTTTGAATAGTTCATGGAATCTTGAGCCGAGTGAGATAATCCAAAACCTACTGAGCAAATTAATGATTCTCTCAGGCAATCTTTGATCAAGATCTGGTGTGTTAATAGTGAAAAATCACACGACACCAGGTTAGAGACCAACAAGTTTATTTTGGGGCACTAGCTTTCAGAGTGTTGCTCCTTCATCAGATGTTTGTGTATGTTGATGATTGAGCAGCAATCAAAGACATGCCCGTGTTGTTCAATGTCCTTTCACATTATGATACTGAGTCACCAACAACAGCAGGATCAATAGGCACATCATTCACAAGTCGGGGAGAATCTTATCTCGACTCAGCATGAATGCATCTGGCGACCAGTCCCCGACACATCCAAAGCCCTCAGTGATGCAGAATAATGGTGATATGGAGAAAGAACTGCTTACAATAAATTGGTTGTGCAAGAAATTCTCTGATTCCATCTTAGGCCTATTAATAAAATTTGAAATTGACTGCATGCCATTAATAACCTTAGTACACACAAAGGAAGTTTTTAGAATGCCTCTCAGAATCCAGAATTTTCAATTGGGGCTAAAGTGATGTGTATTGTTTATGGAGATATATTCAGGGAAATACTGGACAATGGCTGAGACTGTATCAAGGTTTCCCAACGACAATCTAGGTAAGGGAAATAAAAAAAAATTCAGGATATCAAGACCTACTTTGCCTTAGCAATTCACGTTTTTTCAACGACAACAAAGACGTTGGAAGAATCTTTTGAATGGACACAGATTTGCATGTCGTCTTGACGGCAGGCTGGATTGGTCCATTTTTTAAAGAACAGCTGTTATGTTGAGCAATGCTTTCACATCTGTATTAATGACAGTCAGAGAGATGTACAGCACAAAACAGACCCTTCGGTCCAACTCGTCCATGTCGACCAGATATGCCAACCTCTGTGCTCACTTCTACAAACAGGAATTCTCTGCCTACCCTGTCCCACCTATCCCTGCGCCCGCCTCCAGTGCTCCCCCTCCACTTGGATCTATTCCCGATACCTCTTACCTGTCATCAATCACTTCACTAGAAACTGTCAGTGCATCATTGACTGTTACATTTTCTCTCCTCCTCTCACCCACTCTCCCTGTCCACTTCTGAAATGGCACCACTTCGCTCTCTCAGGTCCAATTCAAAATTTGTCATCACACTCACTGACAGGGGTGTTGCCCTTGTAATCGGGCAGGCCTAATGTCAACTCTCTGACACTTCATCCTCCCTCTCCCTGAACCATGACCCCAAATGCCAACATCAAGCAATTGTTGCCAGCAATGTCACTGACCTTCTTATATCGAGAGAACCTCCCCCACTGGATCTAGTTTTATAATCTCCCAGCGATCATCTCATCTTCAGTCTCGTCATTTTGCCACCATTGGGACTTGGTGTTGAGTTCAAAAGCATCTGATTGTGAACCAACCCCCATTCATTCTCTTTTCTTTAGCTTTACTTGTTGCATTCTCTGTCACAATGTCCTCTCTCCCCTCTCCCACTCCAGTGGGTTTTTTCATTCCCAGTTTAGCTGGCGTATGTACCATTGATCTGCCATTCTCATCTTCCAATCACTTAATCACTATCAGTACTGTTTTCCCCCAGCATCCCCCCCCACCAACCCCAGCCCCCAATTACCTAAATGCTGCCTCTCCGTACTTCACATCAGCTCTGGTGAAGAGTTATCTAGATTTGAAATGTTAGCGTGCTCTCTATCCATGAATGCTGCCTGACCTCCCTTGTTTTCCAGCAAGTTTCTTTTCGATATTGTTGCCAGTCTGCCACTCTCTCAACCACGTCTCCATTCTGGCAATGACATCACTTCCCATGTGCTCATCAACAACATCAACTCTTCTGCCTTCCTCACAATACTCCCATCATTAAAATAAATGTCATCTCGTCTTGACGTGACCCCTTGTGTCATAACTTGAAAATAATCAAGTTATTTCTGCAATGACTTAGTCTGTGGTGTATGCTTCCCTGTGCATCACTGTCTTCGTTATTCCATCTCCTGCTGGCAAATTTGCTTAACCCCCACCAACACCGCACCAGCGGCATTCCCCGTAAGGGTGATGGCCCCATTGTGGTTTGGATACAAATCATCAGGCTGGGACAGGCCCTACCTTCACAGTGATCCAGACATCTAAAGCCCTCTCGCTGCTCCAACACAATGATCTGTTCTATACACTTGTTCCTATATTCACCAACATGTAATACCAGAGCAATTCAGAGGTTACAACCTTTGAGGTCCTGTTTTTTAATCTGCTGCATTGCTCCCTACATTCTTGTCACTGGACATCTTCCCTCATCCTGCCGATGTCATTGGACCCTATGAGAAGTACCTCTGACACTTCACCCTTCCCCCTTACAGAATGCTGTATAGCGGTTCAGTGACATCTTTGACCCTGGCCCCAGGAAGGCAAGTCACCATCCTGCAGTGATGTCTGTGACTGAAGAAATACCTGTGAGTGCCCCTCATGACTGAGATTCCCACCAATATTGTTCTCCCGGTCTTTCTGATCCCCACCTTGTGCAGCTGAGCTCTGGCTGCACTCCCAAGAGGAACCGTCACTCTCACTCTTTTCCATCACAGAAAATCGCTTCCTGAGTGAGATGTACTGTGGGGCTTTCCTGAATCTCTGACAACCACTGACTAGTGGTCAGTGTCAGTCAGAAACACTTCAGCTGCCAGGTGACCATGCCCAAGCTCTAAAGCCCCATTCTGAAGCTGATCATACCAGTACTACATCCTGCAGGTGTGGTCAGGGAAGGTGAGTGCAGACCCCGAGCCTTGTCCTCTCTCCATCCGCTGCCCTGGGGAGAGATGACCCCAATGGTCCAGCAGTCACTACTCCCAGACTGTGTGTGCATTGATGTGACACGTGCAGGTACAACAACATTGCTGCAGTTTATTGAAAGTGAAACAGAATATTATTTACAATAACCTTAATTAGTGACAATATGTCCAAATATAACTGAGAGACAGGTCTATTGATTTCATGAACTGGAGACTCTTGATGAGATCAACCAGAATTATGAAAAGTTGTATGTTTTTGGATCAGTTTCTCAGAATATGTAAGTATCTGGAGGAGATTAATTTTTGTTACAATGTCCACGTTCTGGAGGTGCACAATTCTGAGATAAAGTTGAAGATCAAGAGGACCACTTGCTGAGGACCTGACAGAGATCAGATGCTGTTAAAGATGTGAAGACTATCAGATGTTGTGATCAACAGAGAAGATCCGTTGGTGTGACAGTAACATTGATGTGCAGAAGGTCTGTTTGTTTATTGACGGTGAGGATCTGGATCTGGAGCAGAATAGTTAGTACGAGAAGACAAGGGTCTGGGCCATATTCTGAACCTGATGTGCTGAGTTCCCATTTGGGGACAATACAGCAACAACTGCAAATTAATCTTTTACACTAGGAGGTCCATCGGGTGATCCGGAAGCGATGGGTCTGCTTGGTGAGGAATGCTGCTAAGGGCGCTGCATGATCACAGTGATGGTCTTGGTTGGAACTAAAGGATACACAGTCTGAAATGTAGGAACTCACCATGTCAGACTAATCGTCAACGAGTTGATGTTAAATACTTTTCAGGACGTTTTGGTAACTCTAGCTCTGTGCCTCGAGATATGTCTCAGCTAAGGAGCAAGCCTTTGTGGATCCAGTGGATGAGAATATCATCTGCAGTGCTGCACTACAACACTGGATGGTTTTCTCATTCTTAGTATCCAAGTGCAACAGCAAGCACACGATGTTGGTGTGGAGCTGTCGCTGGAAATCACTATACTCTCCAAATGTGGCCAATATTTCCAACATTTGGAAAGCTTCCACAGAGACTTCCTCACTTCCTGCCCCAAACAGTGGCTGAATCCTGGAGAGGATTGCATTTAAAAAGGGCCTGATTGTTTCTGCCGGTGCTTCAAGGATATTTTTCTGCAGGCAAGACAACACAGCAAGTGTGAATACATCGCTGTTCTCTGGATTGCCCAACACGCTCACTAAGACATCGGTCACATTCCAACACCACCGCCTCACTCCAAAATCGATGTTTTTAAAGCTCTGATGCAGAGTAACTGGGTAATGGGCAAGGAGTCGTACCAGCAGAGGTATTGTATAAAGCTGTTAATGAACATGTCTGTGAGACCCAGCTCAGAAGGACACTGAGCGTTCAGGAGTTCCCCCAACATGTTGATGATAGGAATTGCCTCACAGTCTCGAATCTGAAGGATCTGGGAAGCCAGACGATGTACGGTCTTAGACAAATCATCACCTGCAGATGCTGTCATTGCCCTGGCCAGCAGAACAACACTCTGATCAAATCCAACCCCTCGTAGCTTTTGCCATCCTCCCACCATCACCATCTGGTCACAGTTGTCACTTTGGACAATCAGATCAAACAGGGCCGAGAGTGACCTCACAAACCTTCATTCAGTGACCTACTATGATCAACATCAAACCCAGTGGTGAAACCTCTCTGCTGTGACTGAATGTCAGTATCACTGGGCAGAGAGAAACACATCCCACTGGTGAGAGATACAAGTAGGCCACTGAAAATGTCTGGGAACAATGTCTTCACCATGTCTGCCACCCTGGGCTGAGTATCTCATATATGCCGTGAATTGCAGTCAGCGAGACATTGGCTGAGTACATGTCCGCACTGACGGGGCAGCTTTTTCCCCCCAGTGAGTACACGTGATGTTTGATCGCACTCATTGGACAGGCTCTATCCTCAGCTGCTGCTCTCCACACACCCCGGATGAACTTGTCCCCTAGGGGGCGACAGAGCTGGAGCTGGGTCATAGCTGCTGTCGAGTGCTGTGAGGTCAGAGCAGTTATTCCTCGTCGAACACGCCGTTTAACCTCCTGGTGAGGGATGATCTCCAAATGAAGCCCCAGCACATGCAGGATCTCTGAGACCCAGTCCTGAAGTTGTTTTCGATCTTGCAGGTAGAGGTTTTCCAATAACAAGGAAGCGACCCAGGCACAGCTGGGATGTTGGTCCGACAGACTGCCACAGACCATGAGAAGCAGGTTGTCCAGCTGACAACGCGGCAGGCTTTGGCAAATCAGCTCCATCACCTAATGACACTTCTCAAACTGAGTTCCTTCGTCAGGGTCCGTCAGGTCTTCTGGAAGTGTCTTCAGAAACACCAGACTCTCTTGATATTGTTCAAGGCTGGCTCCATCAGCCACTAAGTGGATGGACTGGATGGTACTGACCGTGCTGAGGGCCATCTGTTGAACTGCTTGGGAACCGTCAGCGCAAAGTGGAAGCAGTCCTCCAAGCAGCGTGCTCACAGGATTCTCCAGCACTTCCCTGCTGTCATCACACCGTGAAAACACCACGGGCATCTCTGAGATGATGTGTACTGCTGTCTCTCGCTTATTGTCTTCCATCGACCAGATCCCCTCCTCAATCTTCTGGATGATTTCGTCCTTATCTTTAGTCTCAGCAATGATCTTCTCCATTGCCACACAAAAGACACAAATTAGAGGCTTTATCGTTGAGTCTGCTTGTGAAAGTCCTCTGATTCTGCTCATTGAATTCTGTCTCTAATCTCTCCCTCAAGTTGGGAAGGTATTGATTCAGTTCACCAGAGCAGTTTGCTTGGTCTCCCCTCTCAGCATCTCTCTGGCACAAGTGCACAGATCGTTTCAGTTTGTTGTGTTCTCCATGACCCTGCGATGATGTGCTGTCATGGTTCTCATTGGGATGACAGCGGCCGTCAGTTGTGATGTTGTCCTGAGCTCCCAGTGAGTGTCGTGTGCTGGGATTTTCAAAAACAAACATTCCGTGAGGAGTCATCGAGATTATGACATAGAGTCAGGGCCCATGTCATAGATTCTTTGGCTCATCGTGTCATAGTCAGAGAGTCATACAGCAGAGAAACAGACCTTTTGGTCGAATCAGTCCATGCTGAATGTAATCCCAAATCAAACATGTCCCATCTGCTTGCTCTTAGTCCATATCCATCCAAACCATTCCTATTTGTGTACTTATCTAAACATCTTTTAGACATTATAATTGTACCAACATCAACCATTTCCTCAGGAAGTTTATCCACACGTGAAGAACACTTCACCTCCCTATACATTCTTTATATTGATTCAGAGATTGAATTGAACAAAGTTGTCTCCAACTAAGATACGACTGTTCTATTCTTTTCTAGAACCTCAATATCTTTATTCATCCATTGCCCCTTAATCATTCCAGCCTCACCCTTCACTCTCACAGAAACACGTGCTGCATAATTAAAATACGAATATGAGTGCTCGTTCACAGACAAGAGTACAAAAATCTTACCTTTGTCTGATCTGTCGGTGAATTCTCTGTTGCGGGATTTTTTGTCGAGTCATTTAACATGGAGTCAGGCCTTTCATTCAAATCAATCCATACTGACCATTATTCCAAAGTGAATCAGACCCACCTGCCTTCTCTGGGGCTTTATCCCTCCAAACATTTCTTATTCATGTACTTATCTCACTGTCAATTTTGTATAAAAAGAACTGAAAATGAATCAAAAGAAAACATTTAGACTAAAATGTGATAATCTGTCAGAATTCTCCAAGTAAATGTGGAACTAAGCCTGGGTTTCAGGAGCAGGTGCAGGATCAATGCATCCTTCAGTCAACCTTCAGAAACGAGATAACGAGAATCCAGAGAAAGTATATTCCTGTCAGGGTGAAAGGAAAGGCTGGTAGGTATAGGGAATGCTGGATGATTAAAGAAATTAAGGGTTTGATTAAGAAAAAGAAGGAAGCATATGTAAGTTATAGACAAGATAGATCGGGTGAATCCTTAGAAGAGTATAAAGGAAGTAGGAGTATACTTAAGAGGGAAATCAGGAGGGCAAAAAGGGGACATGAGATATCTTAGGCTAATAGAATTAAGGAGAATGCAAAGAGTTTTTACAAACATATTAAGGATAAAAGGGTAACTAGGGAAAGAATGGGGCCCCTCAAAGATCAGCAAGGAGTCCTTGGTGTGGAGCCACAGAAAATTGTGGAGGTACTAAATGAATATTTTGCATCAATAATTCCTGTGGAAAAGGGTATGGAAGATATAGAATGTCGGTAAATAGATGGTGACATCTTGCAAAATGTCCATATTACAGAGGAGGGAGTGCTGGATGTCTTGAAATGCATAAAAGTGGATAAATCCCCACGACCTGATCAGGTGTACCCTAGAATTCTGTGGGAAACTAGAGAACTGATTACTCGGCTTCTTGCTGAGATCTTGGTATCATTGATAGTCACAGGTGAGGTGCTGGAAGACTGAAGGATGGCTAAAATGGTGCCACTATTTCATAAAGTTGGTAAGGACAAACCAGGGTACTATGGATCAGTGAGCCTGACGTCGGTGGTGGGCAAGTTGTTGGAGGGATTCTGGAGTGACAGGATGTACAAGTATTTCGAAAGGCAAGGACTGATTAGATATAGTCAACATGGTTTTATGTGTGGGAAATCATTTCTCACAAACTTGATTGATTTCTTTGAGGAAGTAACAAAGCGGATTGATGAGGGCAGAGCAGTAGATGTGATCTATATGGACTTCAATAAGGCGTTCTACAAGGGGCCCCATGGGAGACTGATTAGCAAGGTTAGATCTCATGGAATACAGGGAGAGCTAGCCATTTGGATGCAGAACTGCCTCCAAGATAGAAGACAGAGGGTGGTGGTGGAGGGTTGTTCTTCAGACTGCAGGCCTGTGACAAGTGGAGTGCCACAAGGATCGGTGCTGGGTCCTCTACTTTTTGTCATTTACATAAATGATTTGGAGCGAGCATAAGAGTTACAGTTAATAAGTTTGCAGATGACACCTAAATTGGAGGTGTAGTGAACAGCGAACAGGGTTCCCTCAGATTACAACAGGATCTGGACCAGATGGGCCAATGGGCTGAGAAGTGGCAGATGAAGTTTAATTCAGATAAATGCGAGGTGATGCATTTTGGGAAGCAAATCTTAGCAGGACTTCTACACTTAATGGTAAGGTCCTCGGGAGTGTTGCTGAACAAAGAGACCTTGGAGTGCAGGTACATAGCTCCTTGAAAGTGGAGTTGCAGGTAGATAGGAGAGTGAAGAAGGCGTTTGGTATGCTTTCCTTTATTGGTCAGAGTATTGAGTACAGGAATTGGGAGGTCATGTTGCGGCTGTACACGACATTGGTTAGGCCACTGTTGGAATACTGTGTGCAATTCTGGTCTCCTTCCTATCGGAAAGATGTTGTGAAACTTGAAAGGGTTCAGAAAAGATTTACAAGGATGTTACCAAGGTTACAGGATTTGAGCTGTAGGGAGAGCCTGAACAGGCTTACAGTGTTTTCCCTGGAGCGTCAGAGGCTGATGGGTGATCTTATAGAAGTTTACAAAATTATGAGGGGCATGGATAGGGTAAACAGGCAAAGTCTTTTCCCTGAGGTGAGGGAGTCCAAAGCTCGAGGGCATAGGTTTAATGTGAGAGGGGAATGATATAAAAGACACCTACGGGGCAACATTTTCACAAAGAGGGTGGTACATGAATGGAATGAGCTGCCAGAGATTGGTGGAGGCTGGTACAATTGCAGCATTTAAGAGGCAGTTGGATGGATATATGAATAGGAAGGGTTTGGAGGGATTTGGGCCGGGTGCTGGTTGGTGGGAGTAGATTGGGTTGGCATATATGGTTGGCATGGACGAGTTGGACCGAATGGTCTGTTTCCATGCTGTACATCTCTATGACGTTATGACTCTCTGAGTCTATAACCAGTTTCAATTTTTTTTGATTTTCCAACATCCCTCAAGAAAGGGGTCATTCCTGCTCAAAGCAATGGTTGGCACATTCCATTATTTGGGTGAACACTTTCACTCCCAAATTCCCTTAACTGATGAACTCTTCACATTACATCATCTGAGGAATCCTAATCAGATCAATTACCATTGCAGTGTATGGCAGCAAGTGGACGCAACGAGATTCTTCTTTCCAATATCCTGGATTTCTGACGCATCTGATTTTTGGTCCTTTTGCAAATTTTCATAACTGCCTCACCCTCTCAATCTCCTTGTGGATATATGATGTATGGTGTTGAACTTTCTGACCCTTCCTGAAGCAGCTGATTTTTTCTCTCATGAGTTGGAGACCATTCCTCCCCATCATGGTGCTGTAATGATCAAAGTCTACTTTCAGATATTCTAAAATCTCACTGGCAGTGGTTGACATCAATTGATATAATTCCCAGCGGTCAAAATAGTGATTGACATTGACAAGATAATTAGTTTGGATGAAATTGAAGAGTTCCGTGCCAAGCTTCCTCCATCGTTTGTCTGGGATCATTGCTCCTTGCAGCATTTGGAGAATTATGTGTCTGAGTCAATGTCTCAGCTGGGTTGACAACTTCCAGAGCATTTTGATCTGGACAATTTTGCACTGTCTTAATATCTGTAGCTTTCTTTATAGGGAGCACTACTTTCAACAGCACGTACGCAATGTGCATTGTGGATTTGGAAGTTGAAGTTGAAGCATTCAGGGACAATTAGATGAAGTTCATTTTGTCACTGGTGCCCACTCCTCCCACAGTATATCAGTGCCGGAGGGAGTGATTATTGGAGCTAGTAAATGAGGAGCCAGACAGGTGGCTACTTTGTCGGGAGTATTTTGCCATAATGCACCCTGCTGATACCCCGTGGTATTCTGGTGTGAAGCCTAGGCACCAACCACTGATGACTAGTGTGAAGACGGTTACCACTCTTGACTCCTATCTCCAGCATCTGCAGTCCTCACTTTTGACTAAGATGGTAAGAAGAGTCGAGAGAAGGTTGCTGCATGCTGGATTAACATTTTAGGATGTGTGAATTCTCCAATTCGATTCATTATTTTGGCCCGTGGTTTCATGCAAAAGGATCATGAGAAACCTGCAGAAGATGGAAGCCATGAGGAAATTTCCGTGACCCAGAAAAGCCACCGATTTTGAATAGTTCATGGAATGGTGAGCCTAGTGAGATAATCCAAAACCTACTGAGCAAATTAATGATTCTCTCAGGCAATCTTTGATCAAGATCTGGCGTGTTAATAGTGAAAAATCACACAACACCAGGTTATAGAGCAACAAGTTTATTTTGGGGCACTAGCTTTCAGAGCGCTGCTCCTTCATCAGATGTTTGTGTATGTTGATGATTGAGCAGCAATCAAAGACATGCCCGTGTTGTTCAATGTCCTTTTACATTATGATACTGAGTCACCAACAACAGCAGGATCAATAGGCACATCATTCACAAGTCGGGGAGAATCTTATCTAGACTCAGCATGAATGCATCTGGTGACCACTCCCCACACATCCAAAGCCCTCAGTGATGCAGAATAATGGTGATATGGAGAAAGAAATGCTTACAATGAATTGGTTGTGCAAGAAATTCTCTGACTCCATCTTAGGCCTATTAATAAAATTTGAAACTGACTGCATGCCATTAATAACCTTTGTACACACAAAGGAAGTTTCTAGAATGCCTCTCAGAAACCAGAATTTTCAATTGGGGCTAAAGTGATGTGTATTGTTTATGGAAATATATTCAGGGAAATACTGGACAATGGCTGACACTCTTTCAAGGTTTCCCAACTACAATCGAGGTAAGGGAAATAAAAGAAAATTCAGGATATCAAGACCTACACAGCCTTAACAATTCACGATTTTTCAATGACAAAAAAGACGTTGCAAGAATCTTTTGAATGTACACAGATTTGCATGTCGTCTTGACGGCTGGCTGGATTGGTCCATTTTTAAAAAACAGCTGTTATGTTGAACAATGCTTTCACATCTGTATTAATGACAATCATAGAGATGTACAGCACAAAACAGACCCTTCGGTCCAACTCGTCCATGTCGACCAGATATGCCAACCTCTGTGCTCACTTCTACAAACAGGAATTATCTGCATCCCATGTCCCAACTATCACCGCGCCCGCCTCCAGTGCTCCCCCTCCACTTGGATCCATTCCCTCTGCCTCTTACCTGTCATCAATCTCTTCAATGGAAACTGTCGGTTCATCATTGACTGTTACATTTTCTCTCCTCCTCTCACCCACTCTCCCTGTCCACTTCTGAAATGGCACTACTTCGCTCTCTCAGGTCCAATGCAAAATTTGTCATCACACTCGCTGACAGGCTTAAAGTAAACTCTCTGGCACTTCTTCCTCCCTCTCCCTGAACCATGACCCCAAATGCCAACATCAAGCAATTGTTGCCAGTAATGTCACTGACCTTTTTATATCGAGAGAACCTCCCACAGTGGATCCAGTTTTATAATCTCCCAGCTATCATCTCACCTTCAGTCTTGTCATTTTGCCACCATTGGGACTTGGTGTTGAGTTCAAAAGCTTCGAATTGTGAACCAACCCCCATTCATTCTCTTTTCTTTAGCTTTACTTGTTGCATTCTCTGTCACAATGTCCTCTCTCCCCCCTCCCACTCCAGTGGTTTTTTTCATTTCCATTGATCTGCCATTCTCACCTTCCAATCACTTAATCACTATCAGTACTGTTTCCCCCCAGCATCCCCCCCCACCAACCCCAGCCCCCAATTACCTAAATGCTGCCCTCTCCGTACTTCACATCAGCTCTGGTGAAGAGTTATCTCGATTTGAAATGTTAGCGTGCTCTCTATCCATGAATGCTGCCAGCATGAAAATAAATGTCATCTAGTCTGGCCATGACCCCTTGTGTCATAACTTGAAAATAATCAAGTTATTTCTGCAATGACTTAGTCTGTGGTGTATGCTTCCCTGTGCATCACTCTCAACACTGTCTCCATTATTCCGCCTCCTGTTGACAAATTTGTTTAAACCCCCACCAACACCGCACCAGCGACATTCCCCGGAAGGGTGATGGCCCCGTTGTGGTTTGTATACAAATCATCAGGCTTAGACAGGCCCTACTTTCACAGTGATCCAGACATCTAAAGCCCTCTCGCTGCTCCAACACAATGATCTGTTCTATCCACTTGTTCCTATATTCATCAACATGTAATACCAGAGCAATTCAGAGGTTACAACCTTTGAGGTCCTGTTTTTTAATCTGCTGCATTGCTCCCTACATTCTTGTCACAGGACCTCTTCCCTCATACTGCCGATGTCATTGGTCCCTATGAGAAGTACCTCTGACCCTTCACCCTTCCCCCTTTCAGAATGCTGTGTCGCGGTTCAGTGACATCTTTGACCCTGGCCCCAGGAAGGCAAGTCACCATCCTGCAGTGATGTCTGTGACTTAAGAAATACCTGTGAGTGCCCCTCATGACTGAGATTCCCACCAATATTGTTCTCCCCGTCTTTCTGATCCCCACCTTGTGCAGCTGAGCTCTGGCTGCACTCCCCAGAGGAACCGTCACTCTCACTCTTTTCCAACACAGAAAATCGCTTCCTGAGTGAGATGTACTGTGGGGCTTTCCTGAATCTCTGACTACCACTGACTAGTGGTCAGTGTCAGTCAGAAACACTTCAGCTGCCAGGTGACCATGCCCATGCTCTAAAGCCACATTTTGAAGCTGATCAAACCAACACTACATCCTGCAGGTGTGGTCTGGGAAGGTGAGTGCAGACCCTGAGCCTTATCCTCTCTCCATCCGCTGCCCTGGGGAGAGATGACCCCAATGGTCCAGCAGTCACTTCTCCCAGACTGTGAGTGCATTGATGTGACACGTGCAGGTACAACAACATTGCTGCAGTTTATTTAATGTGAAACAGAATATTATTTACAATAACCTTAATTATTGACAATATGTACAAATATAACTGAGAGATAGGTCTATTGATTTCATGAACTGGAGACTCTTGATGAGATCAACCAGAATTATGAAAAGTTGTATGTTTTTGGATCAGTTTCTAAGAATATGTAAGTATCTGGAGGAGATTAATTTTTGTTACAATGTCCACGTTCTGGAGGTGCACAATTCTGAGATAAAGTTGAAGATCAAGTGAGACCACTTGCTGAGGACCTGACAGGGATCAGATGCTGTTAAAGATGTGAACACCATCAGATGTTGTGATCAACAGAGAAGATCCATTGGTGTGACAGTAACATTGATGTGCAGAAGGTCTGTTTGTTTATTGATGGTGAGGATCTGGATCTGGAGCAGAATAGTTGGTACAAGAAGACAAGGGTCTGGGCCATATTCCGAACCTGATGTGCTGAGTTCCCATTTGGGGACTATACAGCAGCAACTGCAAATTAATCTTTTACACCAGGAGGTCAACCTGGTGATCCGGAAGCGATGTGTCTGCTTGGTGAGGAATGCTGCTAAGGCCACTGCATGATCACAGTGATGGTCCTGGTTGGAACTGAAGGATACACAGTCTGAAATGTAGGAACTCACCATGTCAGACTAATCGTCAACGAGTTGATGTTAAATACCTCTCAGGAAGTTTTGGTAACTCCAGCTCTGTGCCCGAGATATGTCTCAGCTAAGGAGCAAGTCTTTGTGGATCCAGTGGATGAGAATATCATCTGCACTGCTGCACTACAACACTGGATGGTTTTCTCACTCTTAGTATCCAAGTGCAACAGCAAGCACACGATGTTGGTGTGGAGCTGTCGCTGGAAATCACTAGACTCTCCAAATGTGGCCAATATTTCCAAAATTTGGAAAGCTTCCACAGAGACTTGCTCACTTCCTTTCCCGAACAGTGGCTGAATCCTGGAGAGGATTGCATTTAAAAAGGGCTGATTGTTTCTGACGGTGCTTCAAGGATGTTTTTCTGCAGGCAAGACAATACAGCAAGTGTGAATACATCGCTGTTCTCTGGATTGCCCAACACGCTCACTAAGACATCGGTCACTTACCAACACCACCGCCTCACTCCAAAATCGATGTTCTTGGAAGCTCTGATGCAGAGTAACTGGGTAATGGGCAAGGAGTCGTACCAGCAGAGGTATTGTATAAAGCTGTTAATGATCATGTCTGTGAGACCCAGCTCTGAAAGACACTGAGCGTTCAGTAGTTCCCCAAATATGATGATGATAGGAATGGCCTGACAGTCTCAAATCTGAAGGATCTGGGAAGACAGACGATGTACGGTCTTAGACAAATCATCACCTGCAGATGCTGTCATTGCCCTGGCCAGCAGAACAACACTCTGATCAAATCCAACCCCTCGTAGCTTTTGCCATCCTCCCACCATCACCATCTGGTCACAGTTGTCACTTTGGCCAATCAGATCAAACAGAGCCTGGAGTGACGTCACAAACCTTCATTCAGTGACCTACTATGATCAACATCAAACCCAGCGGTGAAACCTCTCTGCTGTGACAGAATGTCAGTATCACTAGGCAGAGAGAGACTCATCCCACTGGTGAGAGATACAAGTAGGCCACTGAAAATGTCTGGGAACAATGTCTTCACCATGTCTGCCACCCTGGGCTGAGTGAGTATCTCATATATGCCGTGAATGGCAGTCAGTGACACATTGGCTGAGTACATGTCCGCACTGAGGGGGCAGCTATTTCCCCCCAGTGAGTACACGTGATGTTTGATCGTACACACTGGACAGGCTCTATCCTCAGCTGCTGCTCTCCACACATCCCGGATGAACTTGTCCCCTGGGGGGTGTCAGAACTGGAGCTGGGACATAGCTGCTGTCGAGTGCTGTGAGGTCAGAGCAGTTATTCCTCGTAGAATACACCGTTTAACCTCCTGGTGAGGGATGATCTCCAAATGAAGCCCCAGCACATGAAGGATCTTTGGGACCTGGTCCTGAAGTTGTTTTTGATCCTGCAGGTAGAGGTTTTCCAATAACAATGTAGCGACCCAGGCACAGCTGGGATGTTGGTCCGACAGACTGCCACAGAAAAATGAGAAGCAGGTTGTCCAGCTGACAACGCGGCAGGCTTTGGCAAATCAGCTCCATCACCTGATGACACTTCTCAAACTGAGCTCCTTCGTCAGGGTCCGTCAGGTCTTCTGGAAGTGTCTTCAGAAACACCAGACTCTCTTGATATTGTTCAACGCTGGCTCCATCAGCCACTAAGTGGATGGACTGGATGGTACTGACCGCGCTGAGGGCCATCTGTTGAACTGCTTGGGAACCGTCAGCGCAAAATGGAAGCAGTCCTCCAAGCAGCGTGCTCACAGGATTCTCCAGCACTTCCCTGCTGTCATCACACCGTGAAAACACCACGGGCATCTCCGAGATGATGTGTACTGCTGTCTCTCGCTTATTGTCTTCCATCGACCAGATCCCCTCTTCAATCTTCTAGATGATTTCGTCCTTATCTTTAGTCTCAGCAATGATCTTCTCCATTGCCACACAAAAGACACAAATTAGAGGCTTTATCGTTGAGTCTGCTTGTGAAAGTCCTCTGATTCTGCTCATTGAATTCTGTCTTCAATCTCTCCCTCAAGTTGGGAAGGTATTGATTCAGTTCACCAGAGCAGTTTGCTTGGTCTCCCCTCTCAGCATCTCTCCGGCACAAGTGCACAGATCGTTTCAGTTTGTTGTGTTTTCCATGACCCTGCGATGATGTGTTGTCATGGTTCTCATTGGGATGACAGCGGCCGTCAGTTGTGATGTTGTCCTGAGCTCCCAGTGAGTGTCGTGTGCTGGGATTTTCAAAAACAAACATTCCGTGAGGAGTCATGGAGATTATGACATAGAGTCAGGGCCCATGTCATAGATTCTTTGGCTCATCATGTCATAGTCAGAGAGTCATACAGCCCAGAAACAGACCTTTTGGTCGAATCAGTCCATGCTGAATGTAATCCCAAATCAAACATGTCCCATCTGCTTGTTCTTTGTCCATATCCGTCCAAACCATTCCTATTTGAATACTTATCTTTTAGACATTATAATTGTACCAACATCAACCATTTCCTCAGGAAGTTTATCCACACGTGAAGAACACTTCATCTCCCCGTACATTCTTTATATTGATTCAGAGATTGAATTGAACAAAGTTGTCTCCAACTATGATACGACTGTTCGATTCTTTTCTAGAACCTCAATATCTTTATTCATCCATTGCCCCTTAATCATTCCAGCCTCACCCTTCACTCTCACAGAAACACGTGCTGCATAATTAAAATACGAATATGAGTGCTCGTTCACATACAAGAGTACAATAAATCTTACCTTTGTCTGATCTGTCGGTGATTTCTCTGTTGCAGGATCTTTTGTCGAGTCATTTAACATGGAGTCAGGCCTTTCATTCAAATCAATCCATCCTGACCATTATTCCAAAGTGAATCAGACCCACCTGCCTTCTCTGGGGCTTTATCCCTCCAAACATTTCTTATTCATGTACTTATCTAGCTGTCAATTTTGTTTCAAAAGAACTGAAAATGAATCAAAAGGATATCAAGACCTACACAGCCTTAACTATTCACGATTTGTCAACGACAACAAAGACGTTGCAAGAATCTTTTGAATTTACACAGATTTGCATGTCGTCTTGACGTGTGGCTGGATTGGTCCATTTTTTAAAAAACAGCTGTTATGTTGAACAATGCTTTCACATCTGTATTAATGACAATCATAGAGATCTACAGCACTAAACAGACCCTTCGGTCCAACTCGTCCATGTCGACCAGATATGCCAACCTCTGTGCTCACTTCTACAAACAGGAATTCTCTGTATCCCATGTCCCACCTATCACCGCGCCCGCCTCCAGTGCTCCCCCTCCACTTGGATCCATTCCCTCTGCCTCTTACCTGTCATCAATCTCTTCAATGGAAACTGTTGGTTCATCATTGACTGTTACATTTTCTCTCCTCCTCTCACCCACTCTCCCAGTCCACTTCTGAAATGGCACTACTTCGCTCTCTCAGGTCCAATTCAAAATTTGTTATCACACTCGCTGACAGGGGTGTTGCCCTTGTCATCTGGCAGGCTTAATGTAAACTCTCTTACACTACTTCCTCCCTCTCCCTGAACCATGACCCCAAATGCCAACATCAAGCAATTGTTGCCAGCAATGTCACTGACCTTCTTATATCGAGAGAACCTCCCCCACTGGATCTAGTTTTATAATCTCCCAGCGATCATCTCATCTTCAGTCTCGTCATTTTGCCACCATTGGGACTTGGTGTTGAGTTCAAAAGCTTCAAATTGTGAACCCACCCCCATTCGTTCCCTTTTCTTTAGCTTTACTTGTTGCATTCTCTGTCGCAATGTCCTCTCTCCCCTCTCCCACTCCAGTGAGTTTTTTCATTTCCATTGATCTGCCATTCTCACATTTCAATCACTTAATCACTATCAGTACTGTTTCCCCCAGCATCCCCCCCCACCAACCCCAGCCCCCAATTACCAAAATGCTGCCTCTCCGTACTTCACATCAGCTCTGGTGAAGAGTTATCTAGATTTGAAATGTTAGCGTGCTCTCTATCCATGAATGCTGCCTGACCTGCAATTGGATACAAATCATCAGGCTTGAACAGGCCCTACCTTCACAGTGATCCAGACATTTAAAGCCCTCCCTCTGCTCCAGCACATTGATCTGTTCTATCCAGTTGTTCCTATATTCACCAACATGTAATACCAGAGCAATTCAGAGGTTACAACCTTTGAGGTCCTGTTTTTTAAACTGCTGCATAGCTCCCTACATTCTTGTCACAGGACCCCTTCCCTCATACTGACGATGTCATTGGTACCAATGTGAACCATGCCTGTCTCTTCACCCTTCCCCCTTTCAGAATGCTGTGTAGCGGTTCAGTGACATCTTTGATCCTGGCCCCAGTAAGGCAAGTCACCATCCTGCAGTGATGTCTGTGACTCCAGTAATACTTGCGAGTGACCCTCATGACTGAGATTCCCACCAATATTGTTCTCCCACTCTCTCTGATCCCCACCTTGCGCAGCTGAGCTCTGGCTGCACTCCACAGAGAAGCCGTCACTCTCACTGTTTTCCAACACAGAAAATCGCTTCCTGAGTGAGATGCACTGATGGTCAGTGTCAATCAGAAACATTTCAGCTGCCAGGTGACCATGCCCAAGCTCTAAAGCCCCATTCTGAAGCTGATCAAAACAGTACTACATCCTGCAGGTGTGGTCAGGGAAGGTGAGTGCAGAACCCCGAGCCTTGTCCTTTCTCCATCCGCTGCCCTGGGAAGAGATGACCCCAATAGTCCAGCAGTCACTATTCCCAGTCTGTGAGTGTATTAATGTGACAGGTGCAGGTACAACACTGCTGCAGTTTATTTAAAGTGAAACAGAATATTATTTACAATAACCTTAATTATTTACAACATGTACAAATATAACTGAGAGATAGGTCTATTGATTTCATGAACTGGAGACTCTTGATGAGATCAACCAGAATTATGAAAAGTTGTATGTTTTTGGATCAGTATCTAAGAATATGTAAGTATTTGGAGGAGATTAATTTTTGTTACAATGTCCACGATCTGGAGGAGATTAATTCTGAGACAAAATTGAAGATCAAGAGAGACCACTTGCTGAGGACCTGACAGAGATCAGATGCTGTTAAAGATGTGAAGACCATCAGATGTTGTGATCAACAGAGAAGATCCGTTGGTGTGACAGTAACATTGATGTGCAGAAGGTCTGTTTGTTTATTGACGGTGAGGATCTGGATCTGTTGCAAAATAGTTGGTCCGAGAAGACAAGGGTCTGGGCTATATTCCGAACCTGATGTGCTGAGTTCCCATTTGGGGACTGTACAGCAGCAACTGCAAATTGATCTTTTACACCAGAAGGTCCAATCGGGTGATCCGGAAGCGATGGGTCTGCTTGGTGAGGAATGCTGCTAAGGCCGCTGCATGATCACAGTGATGGTCTTGGTTGGAACTGAAGGATACACATTCCGAAATGTAGGAACTCACCATATCAGACTAATCGTCAACGAGTTGATGTTAAATACTTTTCAGGAAGTTTCGGTAACTCCAGCTCTGTGCCTTGAGATACCTCTCAGCTAAGGAGCAAGCCTTTGCGGATCCAGTGAATGAGAATATCATCTGCAGTGCTGCACTACAACACTGGATGGTTTTCTCACTCTTAGTATCCAGGTGCAACAGCAAGCACACGATGTTGGTGTGGAGCTGTCGCTGGGAATCACTAGAATCTCCAAACGTGGCCAATATTTCCAACATTTGGAAAGCTTCCACAGAGACTTGCTCACTTCCTGCCCCAAACAGTGGCTGAATCCTGGAGAGGATTGCATTTAAAAAGGGCTGGTTGTTTCTGCCGGTGCTTCAAGGATGTTTTTCAGCAGACAAGACAACACAGCAAGTGTGAATACATCGCTGTTCTCTGGATTGCCCAACACGCTCACTAAGACATCGGTCACTTTCCAACACCACCGCCTCACTCCAAAATCGATGTTTTTTAAAGCTCTGATGCAGAGCAACTGGGTAATGGGCAAGGAGTCGTACCAGCAGAGGTATTGTATAAAGCTGTTAATGATCATGTCTGTGAGACCCAGCTCGGAAAGACACTGAGCTTTCAGGAGTTTCCCAAAGAAGATGATGATAGGAACTGCCTGAGAGTCACGGGTCCAAAGGATTTGGTAAGCCAGATGATGTACAGTCTTAGACAAATCATCACCTACAGATGCTGTCATTGCCCTGGCCAGCAGAACAACCCCTTGATCAAATCCAACCTCTTGTAGCTGTTGCCATCCTCCCACAATCACCATCTGATCACAGATGTTAATTTGACCAATCAGATCAAACAGGGCCTGGAGTGACCTCACAAACCTTCATTCAGTGAACTACTATGATCAACATCAAACCCAGCGGTGAAACCTCTCTGCTGTGACTGAATACCTTATTAAGGTTATTAACAAAGTAAGTTTCTAGAATGCCTCTCAAAATCCAGAATTTTCATTTGAGGCTGAGTGATATGTCTTGTTTATGGAAATATATTAAGGGAAATACTGGACAATGGGCTGACACTCTACCAAGGTTTCCCAACCACAATCTAGGTAAGGGAAATTAAAAAAAATTTCCAGCTATCAAGACCTACACAGCCTTAACAATTCACTATTTGACAGCGACAACAAAGATTTTGCGAGAATCTTTTGAATGTACACAGATTTGCATGTCGTCTTGATGGCTGGCTGGATTGGTCCATTTTTTAAAAAAACAACTGTAATGTTGAACAATGCTTTCACATCTATATTAATGACAGTCATAGAGATGTACAGCATGAAACAGATCCTTCGGTCTGACGCGTCCATGCCGACCAGATATCCCAACCTCTGTGCTCACTTCTACAAACAGGAATTCTCTGCCCCCATGTCCCACCTATCCCCGCGCCCGCCTCCAGTGTTCCCCCTCCACTTGGATCCCATCCCTTCGCCTATTACCTGTCCTCAATCCCTTCACTGAAAACTGTCAGTGCATCATTGGCTGTTACAATTTCTCTGCACCTCTCACCCACTCTCCCTGTCCCCTTCTGAAATGGCAGCACTTCGTTCTCTCAGGTCCAACCCAAAATTTGTCATCAAACTCGCTGGCAGGGGTGGTGCCCTTGTAATCTGGCATGTTGATCTTTAGCCTGAAGAGGTTCAATGTCAACTCTCCGACACTTCTTCCTCCCTCTCCCTGAACCATGACCCCAAATGCCAACATCAAGCAATTGTTGCCAGCAATGTCACTGACCTTCTTCTCTCGAGGGAACCTCCCCCACTGGATCCAGCTTTATAATCTCCCACCTATCATCTCATCTTCAGTCTCGTCATTTTGCCACCATTGGGACTTGGTGTTGAGTTCAAAAGCTTCTGATTGTGAACCAACCCCCATTCATTCTCCTTTCTTTAGCTTTACTTGTTGCATTCTCTGTCACAATGTCCTCTCTCCCCTCTCCCACTCCAGTGGTTTTTTTCATTCCCAATTTAGCTGGCGTATGTACCATTGATCTGCCATTCTCATCTTCCAATCACTTAATCACTATCAGTACTGTTTCCCCCCAGCATCCCCCCCCACCAACCCCAGCCCCCAATTACCTAAATGCTGCCCTCTCCGTACTTCACATCAGCTCTGGTGAAGAGTTATCTAGATTTGAAATGTTAGCGTGCTCTCTATCCATGAATGCTGCCTGACCTCCCTTGATTTCCAGCAAGTTTCTTTTCAATATTGTTGCCAGTCTGCCACTCTCTCAACCACGTCTCCATTCTGGCAATGACATCACTTCCCATGTGCTGATCAACAACATCAACTCTTCTGCCTTCCTCACAATACTCCCAGCATTAAAATAAATGTCATCTAGTCTGGCAATGACCCCTTGTGAGATAACTTGAAAATAATCAAGTTATTTCTGCAATGACTTAGTCTGTGGTGTATGCTTCCCTGTGCATCACTCTCGATACTGTCTCCATTATCCCATCTCCTGCTGGCAAATTGGTTTAAACCCCCACCAACACTGCACCAGCAAAACTTCCCGGAAGGAGGATGTGGTTTGGATACAAATCATCAGGCTTGGACAGGCCCTACCTTCCCTGTGATCCAGACATCTAAAGCCCTCCCTCTGCTCCAGCACATTGATCTGTTCTATCCACTTGTTCCTATATTCACCAGAATGTAATACCAGAGCAATTCAGAGGTTACAACCTTTGAGGTCCTGTTTTTTAAATCTGCTGCATAGCTCCCTACATTCTTGTCACAGGACCTCTTCCATCATACTGCCGATGTCATTGGTACCAATGTAAACCACCTCTGACCCTTCACTCTTCTCCTTTTAGAATGCTGTGTCATGGTTGAGTGACATCTTAGACCCTGGCCCCAGGAAATCCAATCACCATCCTGCAGTGATGTCCGTGACTGCAGAAATACCTGACAGTGCCCCCCATGACTGAGACTCCCACCGCACTCCCAGTCTTTCTGATCCCCACGTTGTGCAACTGAGCTCTGGCTGCACTCCCCAGAGGAGACATCACTCTCACTGGTTTCCAACACAGAAAATTGCTTCCGAGTGAGATGTACTGTGGGGCTTTCCTGAATCTCTGACTACCACTGACTAGTGGTCAGTGTCAGTCAGAAACACTTCAGCTGCCAGGTGACCATGCCCAAGCTCTAAAGCCCCATTCTGAAGCTGATCAAACCAATACTACATCCTGCAGGTGTGGTCAGGGAAGGGGAGTGCAGACCCCGAGCCTTGTCCTCTCTCCATCCGCTGCCCTGGGGAGAGATGACCCCAATGGTCCAGCAGTCACTACTCCCAGACTGTGAGTGCATTGATGTGACATGTGCAGGTACAACAACATTGTTGCAGTTTATTTAAAGAGAATCAGATTATTTATTAACAATAACCTTAATTATTTACAACATGAACAAATATAACCGAGAGATAGATATGTCTATCGATTTCATGAATTGGAATTTCAATTTTTGTTATAGTGCCCACGATCTGGAGGAGATCAGTGCTGAGATAAAATTGAAGATCAAGAGAGACCACTTGCTGAGGACCTGACAGAGATCAGATGCTGTTAAAGATGTGAAGACCATCAGATGTTGTGATCAATAGAGAAGATCCATTGGTGTGACAGTAACATTGATGTGCAGAAGGTCTGTTTGTTTATTGAGGGTGAGGATCTGGATCTGTAGCAGAATAGTGTGGTACGAGAAGACAAGGGTCTGGGCTATATTCCAAACCTGATGTGCTGAGTTCCCATTTGGGGACTGTACAGCAGCAACTGCAAATTAATCTTTTACACCAGGAGGTCCATCGGGTGATCCGGAAGCGATGGGTCTGCTTAGTGAGGAATGCCGCTAAGACCGCTGCATGATCACATTGATGGTCCTGGTTGGAACTGAAGGATACACATTCCGAAATGTAGGAACTCACCATATCAGACTAATCGTCAACGAGTTGATGTTAAATACTTTTCAGGAAGTTTCGGTAACTCCAGCTCTGTGCCTTGAGATACCTCTCAGCTAAGGAGCAAGCCTTTGTGGATCCAGTGGATGAGAATATCATCTGCAGTGCTGCACTACAACACTGGATGGTTTTCTCACTCTTAGTATCCAAGTGCAACAGTAAGCACACAATGTTGGTGTGGAGCTGTCGCTGGAAATCACTAGAATCTCCAAACGTGGCCAATATTTCCAACATTTGGAAAGCTTCCACAGAGACTTGCTCACTTCCTTTCCCGAACAGTGGCAGAATCCTGGAGAGGATTGCATTTAAAAAGGCCTGATTGTTTCTGCCGGTGCTTCAAGGATGTTTTTCTGCAGGCAAGACAACACAGCAAGTGTGAATACATCGCTGTTCTTTGGATTGCCCAACACGCTCACTAAGACATCGGTCACTTTCCAACACCACCGCCTCACTCCAAAATCGATGTTTTTTAAAGCTCTGATGCAGAGCAACTGGGTAATGGGCAAGGAGTCGTACCAGCAGAGGTATTGTATAAAGCTGTTAATGAACATGTCTGTGAGACCCAGCTCGGAAAGACACTGAGCTTTCAGGAGTTCCCCAAAGCTGATGATGTTAGGAACTGCCTGACAGTCACAGATCCAAAGGATTTGGGAAACCAGATGATTTACAGTCTTAGACAAATCATCACCTGCAGATGCTGTCATTGCCATGGCCAGCAGAACAACCCCCTGATCAAATCCAACCCCTCGTAGCTGTTGCCATCCTCCCACAATCACCATCTGTTCACAGATGTCACTTTGACCAATCAGATCAAACAGGGCCTGGAGTGACCTCACACACCTTTCTTTCAGTGACTGACTTGTGTTAACATCAAACCCACCAGTGAAGCGTCTCCTCTGTGACTGAATATCAGTATCACTGGGCAGAGAGAAACTCACCCCACAGCTGAGAGATACAAGTAGGCCACTGAAAATGTGTGGGAACAATGTCCTCACCACAACTGCCATTCTGCGCTGAGTGAGTATCTCATATAGGCCACGGATGGCAGTCACTATTTGGTTTGAGATCTCGGGGTTGGGTGAGAAGAGAGGTGATTAGCCTCCCCTTAATTACAGATCGGTGGTTCGGGTCCAGCATCTGGACATATCTGGAGGGATCTGGGCAAATTTGTACAGACTTAGGGTATGAAAGGTCCCAGTAGGTTCAAACAGACTTAGAGACCTATATCCTCGGTCTTTAAATAAAACATCAGTGACAATTGGAAGATGTGTCTGATTTCAGTTGCTTGTTGTTCATTAAATTGAGATGAAAAAGGCTTCTATGTTCCTTCTGATCAAATTTAGGCAATGATTGGTTGTTGTAAAACAGGTCCCCACCAGGACTTTAGCTACGGTGGTTTCACTCCTTATCAGTATCCTCCGCACTAAACCTAGCTGACCGTGTGGTGCTAGAAAAGCACAACAGGTCAGGCAGCATCCGAGGAGCAGGAGAATCGACATTTCAAGCATAAGCCCTTCAGGAGTGAGGCTTGTGGGCCGGGTACGGAGAGATAAATGGGAGGAAGGTGGAGCTGGGTGTAAGGTAGGTAATAAAAAGGTCTGCAGATGCTGGAAACCAGAGTCTAGATTAGAGTTGAGCTGGAAAAGCTCTATTCCTGATGAAGGGCTTTTGCCCGAAACATCGATTTTCCTGCTCCTTGGATGCTGTTTGACCTGCTGTGCTTTTCCAGCACCACTCCAATCTAGACTCTGGGTGTAAGGTAGCAGAGAATGCAATAGGTAGATGAAGGTGCGGGAAATGGTGATAGGTCAGAGAAGAGGGTGGAGCGGATAGATGGGAAAGATGGACAGGTCAAGAGGGCAGTGGCAAGTTGGAGGCTCAGGGCTGCGATAGTGTGGTGGGGGTGGGGGGGGGGGGGGGGGGGCGGAAATAAGGAAACTGGTGAATTCCACATTAGGACCTGTGTGATGACCAGGTCCTAAAGCAGAATATAGAGCGCACTTCCTCCAAGCATTAGATGGTTAGGGTTTGTCAATGGAGGTGGCCCAGGACCTGCATGTCATTGGCTGATTGGGAGGGAGAACTGAAGTGTTCAGCCATAGGGCTGTGTGGTTGGTTGGTGCGGGTGTTCTCTGAAAGGATTTGCAAGGCGGCCTCCTGTCTCCCCGTTGTAGAGGAGACCACATCGGATGCAACGGATACAGTAGATGACATTAATGGAAGTACAGGTACATTTCTGTCGGATGTGGAAGGATCCTTTGGAGCGTTGGGCGGAGGTGAGGGGGGAGGTGTGGATGCAGGTTTTGCACTTTCTGCGGTGGCATGGGAAGGTACCGGGAGTGGGGTGTGGACTGTTGGGGCGGGGGGGTTGGAGGTTGGTGGAGTGGACCTGATGAGGGAGTTGCGGAGGGAATGGTCTCTCTGGAACGCTGATAGGTGTGGGAAGGAAATATACCCTTGTTGGTGGAGTTTGTAGGTGGTGCAACTGGCGGAGGATGATGCAATGAATCGAGGTTGGTGGGGGGGGGGGACTTGAGGAGCTGTCCTTGTTGCGTTAGGAGGTGTGGGGTTCAAGGATCAAGGCGCAGGAAGTGGATGAGATGCATTGGAGAGCATCGTCAACCACGTGAGAAGTGAAATGATCCTTGAAGAAGCAGGCCATCTGAAATTTTCTAAGGTTGAAATGCTCTTCCTGGGAATAGATGTGGTGGAGGAATTGGGAATAGGGAATGGCGTTTTTACAGGAGGTAGGATGGGAGGAGGTGGGTTTGTAGTAGATGTCCGTGGTTAGTCGGTTACCAGAGATGGAGAAGTCCAGGAAGAAAAGGAAGGTGTCCGAGATGGTTCACGTGAATTTGAGTTCCGAGTGAAAGGTATTGGTGAAATTGATGAACTGTTCAACCTCCTCATGGGAGCACGAGGTAGCCCCAGTAAAGTTATCAATGTAGTGCAGGAAAAGGTGGGGTGATGTGCCAGTGTAGGTGCAGAGGTTTGACTGTTCCATGTACCTGACAAAGAGGCAGGCATTACTGGATCCAATGTGGGTGCCCATGATTACCCCTTTGGTTTGGAGGAAAGGGAAGTTGTTGAGGGTGAGGATCAGTTCAGGCAGGTGAATGAGGGTGTCAGTAGAAGGGTACTGGTTTGGACGGCATGAGAGGAAGAAACGGAGGGCTTGAAGATCTTTGTCATGGCACATTGATATGGACTGGATGTGTATGGTGAAGATAAGGCTTTGAGGGCAGGAAATGAAAATCTTGAAGGTTGTGAGGGGCGTGAGTGGTGTCCCGAACGTAGGTAGGGCGTTCCTGAACTAGGGAGACGGGATAGTGACAAGGTATGCAGTGGGACAGGAGCAGGCTGAGACAGTGGGTCGACCAGGGAAGTCAGGTTTGTGAATCTATGGTAGGAGGTGGAATTGGGCAGTGTGGGGTTCACAGATGATTATGCTGGAGGCATTCTCAGCTCCCTTACTCCCACAGCCCCACTCCCCTCCCATTTATCTCTCAGTCCCCTGGCGCACAAGCCTCACTTCTGATGAAGGGCTTATACCCGAAACATTGATTCTCCTGCTCCTCGAATGCTGCCTGACCTGCTGTGTTTTTCCAGCAGCACACTCTGGACTCTGATCTCCAGTCCTCACTTTCTCCTCACAAAACTTACCTTCTACCTTTATCTCTATCCTTTTGAGCCAATTTTCCTGCCTAATTGCCAACTTCTGAAGTTCTAACTCACTCTCTCTTTTTCCCTTCCTTCTGCTAGACCCTTCTTCTCCTATTCTTTTTCTTCAGCTTTTAACTAATTCCAACTGCTGCAGTACCCTTTCTAACCCTGGTTGTCTTATTTGCAATTTAATTGTTTCTAACTACACTGCATTTGACTGTTTCTCTGGTATATCTAACTTTCTTGGCAAATTTAGAAGCATCTTCACCCCAGCAATGTTCAAAGCCATTTCCCTAATTTCAGTTTAACCAATAATGATAAAATAAAATTAAACAAAATTTCTACTTCTCATTTACATTTTATTTAAAGAGCTCGAACACTAATCCACAAATCTGTTCAAAAACCTGCTGGGATCTTCTGTAACCTAAATCTGTACAAATCTGTCCAGATCCTGGCCTCAAACTCCCAGTCTGTTAGAAGGCAGAGGTTGGCCCTTCTCTGAGATAGAACATAGAACAATACAGTGCAAAACAAGCCCTTCGGCCCTCTATGTTGCACTAACCTGTGAACTAATCTAAGCCCATCCCCCAACATTGCTCAATGACTATAAATCCTCTCTCTAATAATCCTTTCCAAAACTTTTCCTACAACAGACATAAGGCTCACTGGTCTATAATTACCTGGGTCATCTCTATTGCCCTTTTGAATAAGGGCACAATATTTGCAATCCTCCAGTAGACAATGTTGACTCAAAGATCAAGCCAAAGGTTCCAACACTTTCTCCCGGGCTTCCCAGAGAATCCTCGCATAAATTCCATCTGGCTGAGGGGACTTGTCTACTTTCACTCCTTCTAGAATTGATAACACCTTTTCCTTACTAACCTCGACTCTTTCTAGCCTAATTCTTCTCATTCTTCTCCTCCAAAATATTCTCCTTTTCCTGAGTGTAAGCAAATGAGAAATATTCATTTAGCATCTCTCTGATCTCTACAGGGTCCATACACAACTTCCCACTTCTGTCTTTGACTGACCCTATTCATACCTTAGTCATCCTTTTATTCCTCACATACCTATAGAAAGCTTTAGGGTTCTCCTTTATTCTACCTGCTAAAGACTGCTCGTGTCCTCTCTTTGCACTTCTTAACTCTCTCTTTAAATCCTTCCTCGCTAATCTGCGACTCTCCATTGCCTCATTTGAACCATCTCGTCTCATCGTCACATAAGCCTCCTTCTTCCGCCTGAGAAGAGATGTCATTGCATACATAAATCATGGTTCCCTTAACTTCCTCCCTGCCTGACAGGGACATACCTATCAAGGACACACAATATCTGTTCCTAAACCAGCTCCACATTTCAACTGCCCCCATTCCCTGCATTTTGCTTCCCCATTCTATGCCTCCTAAGTCTTGCCTAATCACATTATTATTGCCCTTCCCCCATCTATAACTCTTGTCCTGTGTCATGTATCCATTTCCATCGCTTCATTGAACTTAACCAAATTATTGTCACTCTCTCCAAAGTGCTTACCTACCACTAAATCAAACACCTGGCCTGGTTTATTACCAAACACCAGATCCAGTGTGGCCTCTCTTCTTGTCGGCCCTTCGATGCACTGTGTCAGGAAACCTTCCTGCACCAGTTGGAGAAAAACTGATCCATCCGACGTACTGGAGTTATAGCATTTCCAGTCAATGTAGGAGAAGTTAAAGTCCCCCATAATGACTACCCTGTTCCTTTCACTCCTACCCAGGATCGTTTTGCCGATCCACTCCTCCATATCCCTGGAACTCTGCGGAGGTCGATAAAAAAACTCCCAGCAGTGTGACCTCCTCTCCTGATTCCAACCTTTGCCCGTATTATTGCAGTATACGAGTACTCATCAAAAGTTCTTTCAGCCACCGTTATACTGTCCTTGACTAAAAAGGCCACACGTCCCTGTTCTTAATGAAAGATCTAAACCCTGAAACCTGCAACATTCATTCCTGACCCTGCTCTATTCATGTCTCCGAACTAACCACAACATCGAAGTCCCAGGCACCTATCCACGTTGCAAGCTCACCTACCTTATTTCGGATACTTCAAAACAGCTTGCTGTCTGCCAGCACATTTCTGTGACCATGAAATCCTGTCTATACCCTCCCTACTCTCATCCTCCTGTGCACTGTACACCTCGGGTTCCCATCCCCCTGCCGAGCTAGTTTAAACACACTGGAATAGCACCAGCAAATTTCCCACTCAGGATATTAGAACCCCTCTGGTTCAGGTCAAGGCTGTCTGTTTGTACAGGTCCCACCTTCCCCAGAATGAGCCCCAATTATACATGTACGTGAAACTCTCCCTCCTGCGCCATCCCTACAGCCACAGATATCAGCTGATAGCTTTCCCTATTCTTTGCCTCGCTATCACATGGCATGGGTAACAAATCATAGATAACAACTGTTTGTTCTAGCTCTCATCTTCCATCCAACTCCCGGAAATCCTGCCTTACATCCCTATGCATCTTTCGACCTATGTCATTGGCACTTATGTGGACCATGACGTGGGGCTGGTCACCCTCTCCCTTCAGGACCCCTAAGACACGATCCGAGACATCGCGGACACCGGCACCTGGGAGGCAACACACCAACCGTGAAAATGAACTTCCAACTCAGCGAGCAAACCCACAATCAGAACTATTGAGTCCCCAGTGACTAACACTGTCCTCCTTTCCCTCCTTCCCCTCCCTTTCTTCTGTGCAACAGGGACAGACTCTGTGCCAGAGACTTGTACCCCTCTGCGTGAACCTGGTAAGTCGTTTCCCCCTCCCAACAGTATCCAAACGGTATACTTGTTTATCAGGGGAATGGCCATAGATGATCCCTGCACTGACTGTTTTTCCCCTTTCGAACAGTTACCCAGCTTTCTTCGTGCCTACGAGTAACTGCTTCCCTGTAACTCTTATTTATCACAGCCTCTGCCTCCCAAATGATCCAAAGTTCATTCAGATTCAGTTCCCTAATGCAGTCATGGAGGTGCAAGAGTTGGGTGCACTTCCTGCAGCTGTGCTTGGATGGGAGACTAATGGCGTCCCTCACCCCAAACATCATGCAGGAGGAACATTCTTCTCCCTGCACTGCCATCCGAGCTAGTCCCTGCATCAGAAAGTGAAAAAAGAGAAGCTTACCATTTGTCCCTGGTGTTTAAGGTTAGAGGAGGTGGTTGAGTGGGAGGCCCTACAAAGAAAACACTCACTTATACAGCTGAGGGAAATAAAAAAGTCCTTCCTCCCCCAGAAACCTCTGCTGTCCGATGTCAGATGTAAAGACTCAAAATCAGTGACTCACTGCTCCCGACAGGCCTCTGGTCCAAGCTCCTGCCCTTTGTGCAGCAGCTGCTGAAAAAACAGAAGAACAGATCTAAACCCTAAACACCAAAATAGGAGCACCATACCCTGTAAACTGAAAGAAGTGTGAAAACTGATATAACCCACCTTTCAGCAACTTCCAGAGGCTAAATAAAATAAATCCCTGACAGTCACTTTAAAACCAACAAGTAACAATTTATTTATCTAATTCTAACAGTGAACAAATTAATTGAACTATTAACAGAGCAAAAGTATCCCTTCTAATTATGAACTATTCCTGAATAAAAGAAAATCCTAATGGTATGCTGTTCCAATGAAGTTAAAACCCAAAATAGAATTGTCTCTCTCAAAATTACAGCCAGAATGTTGTGCCTTCTCTGTTGTTCTTCTGTCAGGAACCTCTTCTCCGTCATTGGCACCATTATTATTTTGAAAGTGCTTTCTGTAAGACATAGAGGAGGCTGTGAGTGCCAATGGTTCTTTTTTGAAAGTTGAGGGCTGTTAGCTTTGGCAAATATCAGTTATCTCTGGAGTCTTTATCCAAATACCTCTTCTTTTATACCTTTGATGACATAACAATATTTCTTACAATGGGATTGGTCCTATGTTGTCAAAACTTTCAGATTTAAAATTAATAGATTTTCTGTATCTAAGTGCCTGGTTCAAATTGATTGGCTAAATTCAAAAGAGTGTTGTCTTGGTAAATACTGCTGCTTTGCCTGCAAACTGGACATCCTATTGATACACATAGAGTCAGAGAGATGTACAGCATGGAAACAGACCCTTCGGTCCAACCCGTCCATGCCGACCAGATATCCCAACCCAATCTAGTCCCACCTGCCAGCACCCGGCCCAATTTCCTCCAAACCCTTCCTATTCGTATACCCATTCAAATGCCTCTTAAATGTTGCAATTGTACCAGCCTCCACCACGTCCTCTGGCAGCTCATTCCATACACCTACCACCCTCTGCGTGAAAAAGTTGCGCCTTAGGTCTCTTTTATATCTTTCCCCTCTCACCCTAAACCTATGCCCTCTAGTTCTGGACTCCCCGAACCCAGGGAAAAGGCTTTGCCAATTTATCCTATCCATGCCCCTCATAATTTTGTAAACCTCTATAAGGTCACCCCTCAGCCTCCGACGCTCCAGGGAAAACAGCCACAGCCTGTTCAGCCTCTCCCTGTAGCTCAGATCTGGCAACATCCTTGTAAATCTTTTCTGAACCCTTTCAAGTTTCACAACATCTTTCTGATAGGAAGGAGACCAGAATTGCATGCAATATTCCAACAGTGGCCTCAACATGACGTCCCAACTCCTGTACTCAATACTCTGACCAATAAAGGAAAGCATACAAAACACCTTCTTCACTATCCTATCTACCACATGTTTCAGTTCAGACTCTCTACACACTGCATTTAAATCTCTGAGCACAGAAAAAGCATCATCTGCAAAAGGCTCCATGCAAAATTTCAGGTCCAGGAACTGATCCTTCAAGAAAATGGCTGGTCAGAAATAGAGACCAGAAAATATCTCCCAGCAGCAGCAGCCAGTCTGAGTTGCAAGTCCCTCCAAGCAGGCAGACTGCAGTGCACAAGTCTCCAGGCTCCAAGCAGCAGCTTCTCTCTGGTGCATTAGGCATTATTACAGCAGTCTTAACTCACCAAGGAGAAATGCAATACACCAGGCTTCCAAAGGCAGCAGCAATGGGGAATCCTAAGTTCCTATCCCTCACAGCAGGCACTCTACAACACTAGAGGCACCAGGCTTTAGGCCTAAACCAGCTCCAGCTGCTCAAAGTTACAACAGTTGTTGCCCCTCCAACCTCCACATTCCAATGACAGCAGCAGAGTGCAGCCTCCCAATACACTGCCCTCTACAGGGAATGCAACCCTCCATCACCACTCTCTGTCTCCTGCCTTTGAGTCAGTTCTGCAGCCAAATGGCTGGTTCTCCCTGTATTCCATGTGATCTAACCTTGCTAACCAGCCTGCCATATGGAACATTATTGAACATCTCACTGAAGTCCATATACATCATTTACTGTGTTCTGCCTTCATCAGCACACTTTGTTACTTCTTCAAAAACCTCAATCAAGTTAAAGGGATATGATTTCCAATGCACAATGACCTATCGACTGTTGAATTAGTCCTATCTTTCCAAGCACATTTCCCTTAAGATCCCCTCAATTAATTTGCCCACCACTGATGTCAGTTTCATTGGTCCATAGTTCCCTGCTTTTCCTTCCACCTTTCTTAAACAGTGGCCCCACAGTTGCCAACCTCCAGTCTTCCGGCACCTCATCTGTGGCTATCGATGATACAAATATCTCAGCAAGGGGCCCAGCAATTACTTCCCTAGCTTCCCACAGAGTTCGAGGGTGCACTGATCATGTCCCAGGGATCAATCCACCTTTATACATTTTAAGAAGTCCAGCACCACCTCCTCATTTTTTTTTTTGAGTCCATGTTTGATGTTATTTCTCTGTTATTCAATGAGATGATCTGTAGATAGAGAACTGGCAGTTAAAATATGCAGTAAATTAAGGAGCATGAATCTGAAGTTATGCCATTCAGAAGTTACAGAGTTTGGACATCGTGAATTTTGGACACCGTATGCAATTGCATCAGCTGAGAACAAAACAGATGTCGACAATTTGAGCAGATCATTCCACTCAAAGACCAAGGGACACGATGTAGCTGTCAAAAATATGATCTTGGTTACTGGGGGTGGGCTGGGGGGGTGACCCTTGCCTTGGCCTAATAAAAGCAGTCATGAAGGAAACACAATTTGTCGAAGAGGCAAAGGAGGCAATTCATCGATCGACTAAACATATCAAAACAATTAGAACTGATGCTACAAGGCAAATGAAGTGTTGCATGACCCCTGGTTTTGGACTAAATTTTGGAATTGGAGATGTAATGCTTAAAACATTCATGGTTGAGAATATTATCGCATGTAGCTGTAATATTACTCTTGTGAGCACTGGTAATTGAAATACTCAGTGTGTATCAGCTCAGAAGGTGGAAAAATGACATTATATGAAAGTTGAAAGATGAATCTCAAATGAAATTGAAGGGACGATTGTCATTATAAAGGGGATTGAGTGAATTATGTAGTTAGATATTTCTGGTTATTTTAACTAAACATATTTAAAATAATGTGCAAGTAACACACTGACTGAGTGCCGATTGTGATTTCAAGAGCAGTTCACAGAATGAAAGGAAAATGATGATCCTAGGATGTGATTTGGAGTAGCCGGTGTTGGACTGGGGTGTACAAAGTTAAAAATCACACAATACCAGGTTATAGTCCAACAGGTTAAATTGGAAGCACATTAGGTGGCCTGATGAAGAGGCAGCACTTCGAACGCTCGTGCTTCCAAATAAACCTGTTGAAGTATAACTAGGTGTTTTGTGATTTTTAACTTGATCCTAAGATTAATATCTTTCGATCGAGATGATGGAGATGTTGACCAGGGGCTGCTCATACATATACACAGCAAGCTTGTGAATTGAAGTTACCCGAGCATCAGCCACTGGCTCTAAGGTTGACATAAGGTGCATTGGAGGAAGAATAATGGGGTAGTGGGAAAGGTGCCCACAGTGGAAAGACAACAGCTCTCAGATGAGCAATGAACCAAGAAGAACAAGACACTACAGTCCAGGAAGATTAAGCCAAAGGATAAAAATGCAGGATTCAATGTGCCATCAGCAAAAATCCTGGAAAGCACACTTGGCGATTTTGTGGGTCCCACACTTGGCAGTCTGAAGAGGACTTGAAGACTGAGAAGAAATTGTCTGGTTAACATGAGCTTATGTTTATGTCATAGATTCATGCAGCATGGAAACAAACCCTGTGGACCAACCAGTCCGTGCAAAACAGAATTCTAAACAAAACCAATCTCTCCAGCCTGCTATTCTTGGGTATTTGCTGTTATTGTTCTTCACTGTCAGGAAATATCACACTCTGCTCTCTATCCATGAATGCTGCCTGACCTGCCTTGATTTCCTGCAAGTTTCTTTTCAATATTGTAGCCAGTCTGCCACTCTCTCAACCACATCTCCATTTTGGCAATGACATCACTTCCCATGTGCTCATCAACAACATCAACTCATCTGCCTTCCTCACAATACTCCCAGCATTAAAATAAATGTCATCTAGTCTTGCCATGATCCCTTGTGTCATAAATTGAAAATAATCATGTTATTTCTGCAATGACTTAGTCTGTGGTGTATGCTTCCCTGTGCATGACACTCAACACTGTTTCCAGTATCCCAGCCTGCTGTCAAATTAGTTTAAAACCCAACCAACACCTCACCAGCAACACTCCCCGTTGTGGTTTGGATACAAATCATCAGGCTTGAACAGGCCCTACCTTCCCTGTGATCCAGACATCTAAAGCCCTCCCTCTGCTCCAGCACATTGATCTGTTCTATCCACTTGTTCCTATATTCACCAGCATGTAATACCAGAGCAATTCAGAGGTTACAACCTTTGAGGTCCTGTTTTTTAATCTGCTGTATAGCTCCCTACATTCTTGTCACAGGACCTCTTCCCTCATACTGCCTATGTCATTGGTACCAATGTGAACAACCTCTGACTCTTCATCCTTCCACCTTTGACCCTGGCCCCAGGAAATCCAATCACTATCCTGCAGTGATGTCTGTGACTGCAGAAATAGCTGAGAGTGCCCCCCATGACTGAGATTCCCACCGCTCTCCCGCTCTCTCTGATCCCCACGTTGTGCAGCTGAGCTCTGGCTGCACTCCCCAGAGGAACCGTCACTCTCACTGTTTTCCAACACAGAAAATTGCTTTCTTAGTGAGATGCACAGTGGGGCTTTCCTGAATCACTGATTACCACTGAAATACTTCAGCTGCCAGGTGTCCATGCCCAAGCTCTAAAGCCCCATTCTGAAGCTGATCAAACCAGTACTACATCCTGCAGGTGTGGTCAGGGAAGGGGAGTGCAGACCCCGAGCCTTGTCCTCTCTCCATCCGCTGCCCTGGGGAGAGATGACCCCAATGGTCCAGCAGTCACTACTCCCAGACTGTGAGTGCATTGATGTGACACGTGCAGGTACAACAACATTGCTGCAGTTTATTTAAAGTGAAACAGAATATTATTTACAATAACCTTAATTATTTACAATCTATACCAATATAACTGAGTGATAGATCTACTGATTTCATGAACTGGAGACTCTGGATGAGATCAACCAGAATTATGAAAAGTTTTATGTTTTTGGATCAGTTTCTAAGTATAGGTAACTATCTGGAGGAGATCAAGTTTTGTTATAATGTCCACATCTGGAGGAGATCAATGCTGACACAAAATTGAAGATCGAGAGAGACCACTTGCTGAGGACCTGACAGAGATCAGATGCTGTTAAAGATGTGAACACCATCAGATGTTGTGATCAACAGAGAAGATCCATTGGTGTGAAGTAACATTGATGTGCAGAAGGTCTGTTTGTTTATTGACGGTGAGGATCTGGAGCAGAATAGTTGGTACGAGAAGACAAGGGTCTGGGCCATATTCTGAACCTGATGTGCTGAGGTCTCATTTGGGGTCTATACAGCAGCAACTGCAAATTAATTTTTTGCACCAGGACATCCATTGGGTGATTACAGAAGCGATGTATCTGCTTGGTGAGGAATGCTGCTGAGGCTGCTGCAATCTTGATGGTCAAGCAATGATCAAGAACTCAGCTGCTGACATAAATGAGTATGCCACCACCATCACAGACTTCTTTAGGAAGTGTGTTGAGCCCCTTGCCTAGCCCAAGGAAACCAATTCAGTGAACTGAGAAACCCTCAAGTTGTAAGGCCCTTAAGAACTTTTCACTGTAACTAGGAACATGTGACAATAATAAATCAAATAAATCAAGAATAATTCTTGGTAAAGGAGTATGAGACTTGGTAAAATTTGATATGGTCCAGTTTGTTCTGGTACTCTAAGCTCAACTGTAATCAGACAGATCCTGCAGACCAGTTCCGAGGAAGGATTACTCAACTCAAAATGTTAACTCTGATTTCATTCCTCAGGCTTTGCCAGGCCTGCTGAGCTTTCCCAGCAATTTCTAATTTTTTTCTGACTTACAGAATTCACAGTTCTTTCAGTTCTTTTAAAAGCCCTGCAGACATTCCACTTGGAGGAGCATGTTTTTCGGTTTAGTTGCATTTTGATGATGTTGGGATACAGTGATATTACTACACTTCCAACCTTCATGTGATAACTGCAGTCTAAAAATTCTTATTATTGTCAATGTTCTTTGAGGAAAGAGAATTATCTCCTGAAACACATTGCAAAACATAATAGCTTCATTAAGTGATGCTCTTAAGCATCATTTGGTGCTTCAAAGCAATAATGCTGCCCAAAAAGCACTTGAAGAGTTCAAGTTTCTGAAGAGGTTCCCTGGGGCATTTAATTACTTAGCAAGAAAAAAATATAGTCCTATAAGAAATGCAGACAGATGAAGGCACAAAATGCCCCGAAATATTTCAGGTTTAAACATAATTACAAGTCTGTGCTGTCTATAAACTGACAGGTTCTTTCATTTGATTAGAAAAGCGCAATTGCACAAAATGGCTTGTCAGCTCATGACATGTTCTGCGGGCATAAAATTTTAAATTATAAAGGCTTCCAAAAGGTAAGTCTACAAAAATTTCTTACCAAAACAGATGGTGTTTACCAACTGTTAAAAGGCTCTCAATTATGTGTAAGATCTTCCACGAGTGACAATGTGTTATGGGCGTACTTATTTAAGTGAAAGAACATCAGCAGCAACATGTTATTGTTGACTTAAATTCCTATTTATTACAGGGTGCATTACATTAGGTATGAAAGCTGAGCTAGAAAACTTGTCACAGTTTGGTCTAGTCAGTGATAATTCAGTGAATGATGATTTAAGGTTGCAAATCTGCATGAAAAGCAATTATTTACTACTTCAGATTAATGGTAGTGCTTTGCACACTTCTGTATTTATAATATACTGCCACAATAACTTGATCTAACTTTTGATGTGTTGCATGAAGCGCTTTGTTTCTTCACTTATTCATGAGATGTGGGCATTACTAGCTAGACCAGTGTTTGTTGTCCAGCCCTAGCTGCCCCAGAGAAAATGGTGGTGAGCCATCTCTTTGACCAACTTATTCTATGGGATGTAGGAGCATACACAGTTATGTTAGGAAGGGAGTTTCAGGCCTTTCAGCCAGCAACAATAAATAGTGATATAGTTCAAGGCAGAATGATTTGGAGGGCAACCTGCAGGTAATGGTTTTCCCATGTACCTATGATCCATGTCATTCTAGGCTATAGAAGATATGTTGGAACATGTAGTGAAATGGGCCTCGGACAGTTGCTGCAATGCATCATGTAAATGGTATATAGGGCTCAATCTGTGCACTGATGGTGAACTGAGTGGATGTTTATGGTGCAGGATTTGATACTAGTAACGCCAATTATTCTAGCCTGGATGGTGCTTCTTGAACATTGCTCAAGCTACACTCATCCAGGAAACTGAAAAGTATTCCATCAAATACCTTGTCCTTGTGCCTTGTAGATAGTGGACAGGCACTGGGGAGTTCAGAAGTCAATATAATTACATACTTAAATGACTCATTACAGAATGCCTAATCTCTAACCTACTCTTGCAGCCACTGCATTTCTATAGGTGATCTAGCTTAATGGTAATCGCTAAAAAGTTTTTATTTAATATATTCTTTGGAGGATTTGGGCATCACTGGTTGGAATAGTATTTATTTTCCATCCATAAATGTTTGGATAAGGTAATGGTGAGTTATCTTCTTGAATTGTTGCAGTCAACTTGGTTTGAGTGGTTGCATAATTTTATTAGGAGTGACTTGGTAACAGTAAATGAGCACAATATATATCCAATTCACTCTAAGGTATTCTGCCACCATAACGCCTTTGAATGCCAAGGACAGATAGTTAGGTTACTTCTTATGGAGGACATTCATTACCTGCACAGATGTAACTTGAATGAATTGTGTCACTTATCTGTAGAAGCCAAAATCTAGTCTAGATCTTGGTAACCATGTGCAAATCTCTTCAGTTTTTGTGGAGTTATCAATTGTACTCAGTACTGTGCAATCATCAGTGAATAGCTGACCTTATAATGGAGTGAAAGTCATTGATGGAGCAGTTGAAGATGATTGAGCATGGTGTCTGGGCTAAAATTCATTTTTTACCCCTAATTGTCCTTGAGGAAGTGGTAGTGAACTACTTTCTTGAATCATTGCAGTCCATTTGATGTGGGTATCTCCTCAATACATTTCACCTGCTCCAGAGCTGTGTTATAACATTCCTGAATAGGTTGATTGAAAACTACATACACTGAGGAACTGCTGCAGTGATGTTCTGGGTCTGAGATGATTGACATTCAGCAATCACAACAGTCTCCTTTTGTGTTGGGTATGATTCCAATTATCAAACGGTTTTCTCTCTGATTCCCATTGACCAAATTGGGTGGCTGACAGCTCTACAACTTTGCGTTATGGATCAGGCCAAGCCCCTTCAAAGCATCTCAAGAAGGTAGCCCAGACCTTAATGTTTCTTGTTGTTTTAAGCAGATGTAGAGTGGATATTCCAGGAATGCTGCAGCTGGCCCAACCACTTAGCTTTCAACAATATATTATTTATTTGCAAGATTACTGAATGAAACACAAACAGAAAAGAACAGAATATAAAATAGCTTAACCTTTCTGAAAATCCAACAGATTATCCCAAATTAATGATTAGCAAAAAAGGTAAAATCAAACATAGGGTCTTATAGGAGAGAGAGAGAGAGAGAGAGAGAGAGAAAGGAAAAGAGGGAAAGAGATTCACTATGGAACACTTTCTTCCATGTAACTGTTGCTTTGACCAGCAGCCTCAAAATACTGACTGCTTGCCAAAATCAAACCAAACCAAACCAGAGAAAAGCTGAGCTGGGAGAACTGGCCATTTTCATTGTCCAAGTGTTTTTTTTTTAAATATATAAAACTTGAAAATCTTTTGCCTGATGATGAGCTTTCATCAAATTGGCCCTGAAACCCATCCAAACCAGACACATTGGAACCTGTGTCTTTATGACCCCTCTGAAAAAAAAAACATGTTCAATATAACTTTGTTAAAGGAACAGCATCATTATACTTAACAGTCCCATTTGGAGTGGAAGGTGCTATTGGCACAGTTTGAAGATTACACTGGTGCCTCCATCACATGAAGATGCCCTCAATGGTGAGTATCCCTTCAGTGAACACTTTACCGCTGCAGGGTAAAAATAAGGACTGCAGATGCTGGAAACCAGAGCCTAGATTAGAGTGTTGCTGGCAAAGTACAGCAGGTCAGGCAGCATCCCAGGATCAGGAAAATCAACATTTCGGGCAAATTCCTGATGAAGGGCTTTTGCTCGAAACTTCAATTTTCCTGCTCCTCAGATGCTTTTCCAGCACCATTCTAATCTAGACTTTACTGCTGCAGCATAACAAAAAGCCCACCACCTGGTGAACTTTTTTGAAGTATGTCATAGTCTCTAATTTATAAAAAGATAACACATGAGAAAAAAATAAGATCACAAAGGGAAAGGGATATTAGATGAGGACTCTGAATGGGTCTATCTAAAAGAGAGAGCACAGAATTATCAATGAGCTCAAAGATACAAAAGATTAATACAATCACTCAAACTATGAAGATACCAACTTAAAAACAACATATCCAACTTTGCAAACTTCTTTCATATATTTAGTATAGATAATTGTTCAAAGCAAGTTACTGTTAAATGTGATTGTTAATGCAAGGACTTTAAGTTATATTTTATTCCATTTATGTGCTCAATTCTAGATGAATTTTCTACGCAACTATTTCTTAATTTTGATTACACTATCAAGATGAATTGATATCATTTGAAAGTAGGTGGGGGGGGGGGATTACTGGAGAAGTGAAGTACTTGCTGCTATCTTCAATCAAAATGTCAATAAAATTTACTGGAAACACTCATCAGTACTTGAACAGCAAGTTAAAGTTCGAGAGAGTTAAAGGGCTTAATTATCATTCCCCCAAAAAATGACCCTCATGTAAGAGGCTGTAATGCAAGAAATCAGAAACAGGCACCCAAGCTGCCCAAAATATGCCCACTTGACATTTTAGTAGAGACAGGATGAGTGGTGGGTTATCAAGCCAGAAGGAAGTGGATGGATCGTCTCAACATTTTAATATAAGATACATTTCGATGGTTCTCCAATCCTAAAGGCAAAAGTGAGTGGTGATATTAGGGTATTTACACAACAATACAGTAAACATTTAACAGATGAAAAGGGGTAAGACCAGCTTCAAACATTTAGATATTCACGATAATCTCTCACATGACTACTGAAACATCATAGTTTACCAAAGGGTCAAGTGCAACAACTACCTCAAAGCTCCAAGTAATATAGTTCCTGGTAACTAGGGAGACAATTCTGGGTTATAAAGATACTGTTGTAAAGATCAGCATATGAAGGTAATGGGTTGCCACCCAGGAGTGATCCACATTTGGCCACAGAGATTCATCTAGGCAGCAGGTATGGCAACAGCATTTCTGTATCACAACAGAGCATAAGTGACAAGTGCTGTGTCTGAAAACAATAAAGAAGCATTAGCTCAATATGTGCAGGCATTCACAGTAGCAACCATAGCAATAAGCATGTCAGCATTCTGGGGGTTGCATTGATTAAAACACGAAGTAGAAATAATGTGACGAAAAATATCAGGTTAGAGGCTAGGAATCCTGAAGCAGGTAACACACCTCCTAACGCCCTAAAACCAGTCCACTATTTACAAGACACAAGTCAGGCATATGATGGAATATTTCTTTCTTGCCTGAATGAGAGCAGCTGTACCAACACTCAATAAGCTTGACACCATGCAGAACAACTCAGCCTGCTTGATTAGCATCATATCTGAAATGACTCCACAGAAGATGGTATCACATCACTAAGTCACCTTTTATTTACATGTGGAGAGCCCTTGACATTGATCCAGCTCCCTCAGAGCCAGATCCCAGAGTGAACAGAAGCTTTGACATCACTATTTATATCCGTCAGCCAGGTCTCCCTAATTGGGCCAGATTATAGCCCTAAGCAGAGAATTCATATTTTATGAGATCCACCTGGCTGATCTCATTACAATTATTACAATATCCCAAATAGTCAATCGCTTGATCTACAGTAGCAGCAGTGTGTACCATGTACATGAAATTCAAAAAGGCTCCCGCGACAGCATCTTCCAATTCACAACCTCTGTCATCTAGAAGGATGAGGATACCAGATACAAGGGAACATCCCCACCTGAAAGTTCCCATCCAAGCCAAGCATTATCCTGACTTGGAAATATATTACAGTTGCTTGAGTGTTGCTATGCCCAATTCCCTCCTTAATGTCATTGGAGGTGTAACTGCAATGATTCAAGAAAATAGCTCACCACCATCTTCTCAAGGACATTTATGGATGAAAAATAAATTATAGCCCAGCCAGCAAAGCCAACAGGCATTGAGTGACTGTGTGTAAGCAGCAAAAAATAATAAAAAATATGTTTCTTATATATTGCAGTTCATTGGCAAAAACACAGCTAGACTGTGCTTTGTCATCATGTCGGATAATAATTAAAGCTTAATGCCAAAGTGCAATTACTTTTTGAATTAGTGACAATGAACCTCTCATCCACTTGCTAATCCAACATGTCTTGCAAATATTTAATCATAGGTTTATCTAGATTTCAAACCATTTTCCTTTTATGAAATAAATAGCAGTTCCAATTGAAATGGTGGTTAACAAATTATTCTTATTCTGGTAACTACTTTGATTTTGTTTTTACTGAATGCACATCAGTGCAGAATTCACATTTTCTGTGTACTCTGCAAAACAATCGAAATGAATCAATTCTCCTCCATTTTCTGCATCACATTGAGATGCAAAAAGTCATTTTATAAAATCTCATTGCTGTAAAAATTACCCCAGAATTGTCCTTAGAGATCCGGTCAGTCAACACAAACACTACAGGTCACCACCGCTAATATTTTGATTCCAGTATGGCATGTGATTTGACAGAGAAGAAGAACTTGAGTAACTCAGAACACGATGGAAATTTTATATGTAGTTATGTAAAATAATTTAATATATTACCTTTTCTCTCAGGGAAAACATGAGTTATGGATTTATATTAACTTCTATTTTACTTCAGTTAGTCCTCCAGCACATTCAGATTGAATTTACCGTACAGTGATCTGAATTTACAATGGGTATGTGCAATGACTGTCAGATATTTTAGCTTTGAGTGGCTTGATATAGAAAAGGTAATCAATTAAGATATATAACTTTGGAATAGTTGCCAACACACAATAGAAGAACATTATCATAAACATTTATAAGATCCCAGCTGGTTAATCAGGTCTGCACTAGATACTATGATAGCTCCAATGTAGTGACTTGACACTTCCTATTTCTGAAACTCCCATTTCCTATCACTCCTTACAATTCCCCAGTAAGCCCACAATAGAAAAAAAAGTCGAGGCAAATTGGAATGTAGAGGGTAGTAGCTTGTGTGTAAGCAAGACAAACTACATTGTGTGTTTGGTTGTGTACATAAAGAATATGTTCATGCTGTTGTTAATGGAAGAGATTTACAACACAACACAACACAAAGAAGAGTGCTGGGTTTGTTGGCCATCAAGGTTTCCCTGTTCCATGTAAGCAGCTATGCTGTGTCCAGATAACATTGAAATTTAAGGAGTTTGTTGATATCACATCACATTACGGTCAAATGTCAAACCACTCTATTTGTTCATCCCAAGGAAAATTCCACATCCATTTTAAAAAAGGGTAAAGCAAGAAATTGAATCAATGTTGCAATAAGTGGTAATCTCATCTGCAACAAATCCTACAATTAACATTCAGGTATGGAAACCAATAGGTCATGGTGAGTTTTGTTTGATCTTAAGCAGTTCAGCAAAGCTGTGGAGAAGAAGATTTGTTCTTTAGCTGCTGTGCTTGAGAATCTGGCAAAACTAAGGAAGAGTTCAACTTGACTAAGATAATGCAAATAGTGATTTGTAAAAAACAATCTTGTATGAAGGAGACGATGGCTGAGTGGTATTGTCACTGATTCAGAGACGAAGATATTGTCCCAGAAATCAATAATGTAAAGTCTTAAAGTGACCATGATTTGATTGTCCAAAAAACTCACTTGGTTCACTGAAGTCCTTTGTGAGAAAGACAAGTGAGAAGTAAAACTACCATCCTTCCATGCTCTGGTCTCAAAGTGACTCCAGGCCCACACTAACGAGTTTGACTCTTTTCTGACCTTTGAAATGACCTGTATTGAAAACTTAAAAGCCTCAAAAGGAATGAAACTGGAGAGAGAACCTGGATTTAGCCTGGAAACTGGAAAAAAACAGCATTAAACTCAGCCCTACTCACCATGCAAGAACCTGTTATGTTTCTCCAGCATTTTCTGTTCTCACATAGCTCCTGAACATATTACAGCTTCCATTCAAAAATGGACAACAGTGCTGGACTCCAGAGATCATCAGTCAAGCTGCATTTAACAAAGTGTGGCTTCAGGGAGAACCAGCAAAACTAGAGTCAATGACAATTGGAATGAAACTCTTCATTAGTTGAAATCATGCTTAACACAAAGGAAAATGTTTTTAGTTGTTGGAATATCCAGGCAAGGGGCATGGAGAGTTTGGTTTCCCTCACTAACCCCTGAGAAAGTGTTGGCTGCTAACATCTCTTCCAACCACTTTCATCTCAGTGATTCCCCTTAACCAGGTGGTGGCATGTGAAAAAATAGTTCATGTTGCAGTACTCCTTGCCTTCCCATGCTCTATCAGATTTCACCCTTATGTATAGAGTTGCCCACTTCATCTTCGTCATTCCCTTTTGTCTCAGCGTAATGCATCCAAACCCCATACCTGAGTATCCAACTCTTACTCAAAACAACATGGACTGCCCCAATAACACTCCTTGATTTTTATTGCTCAACTCTGCACAATTCATTGTGGCTAACATCCTGAACTAAGATTAGATAACGCCCTTGACTGACCATACTCTCACTTATTCAACAAAGATTTGACTTTCAGACTTGACAATTTGGTTGAAGCATGTGGACTGATTCTGTTAGTTAAGCTCCTGCCACATACTGTAGGTATGACATTGGCACAGTGGCTCAGTGGTTAGTGCTGCTGCCTCATAACACCAGGGACCTGGGTTCAATTCCTGCCTTAGGTGACTGTCTGTGTGGAGTTTGCACATTCCACCTGTGTCTGCGTGGGTTTCCTCCCAGTGCTCTGGTCTCCTCTCACTATCCAAAGATGTGCAAATCAGGTGAATTGGCCATGCTAAATTGCCCATAGTGTTAGGTGCATTACTCAAGGGTAAGTATGGGGAATGGGTCTGAATGGGTTACTCTTTGGAGGGTCGGTGTGGACTTGTTGGGCCGAAGAGCCTGTTTCCATACTATAGGGAATCTAATCTAATAGCACAAATGCCAAACAGCAACATGTCCATCCCCTTGACTGTTCAGTGCTAGTGGCCACAAAGAGCTGCATTTCTATCTGCATTGAGAAGTAAGGCAAGACAGAGATGCAGTTAGAGTTCAAGTGAGCTCAAAGTGAGGGAGCACTAAGTAAGCAAGCTAACATCCCTGTGACATATCCTATGCAGATACATGAGATGGTGTCTGTCACTGCACATTTAGCAACCTAACAGAAACATTGCAATGTAAAAGAAAAACTTTAATGAGCTTTATAATGTTGTGGTGAAGTATTGAAATGTTTTCTGATTTAGTCTAAGATTGAACATGGTGATGTAATGATGTTGGTGTTTTAGTGATGCCAACTTCCATAGATGAATTGTAGAGGTAGCTGTTGCCTATAGAACATTATTGGTGAGTTATTGGTGAGCATAATGAACGTGGTAGCCTGGAGAAGTAACCGGCAAGCTTTATTCATCAGGAAACAGCCATGACTTTTAAAATGGGAAATGACACCATTTGCTTCTCATCAACATCTTGCAGATTCATGAACCTTGTAGCTGTTCATATTGAATCATATTGACATGCTTGAAACCAAGCTGGTCTAAGTTAACACTTCGAGTCTCGTGACTTTTCATCAGAACTGTTAGCAGCGAGGAATAAGTGGTATTAATGCTGAAGGCAAAGTGGCGGGGGGGTGGGGGGGGGGAGGTGCTGGAACGGGAGTGGTCAGCAGATTGGCAGAGATGGAGCCCAGAGAAAAAGAGAAAGAGTCAAACAGAGACAGAGAGATGAAAGGGATAGGTTAACAAGTAGATAATGGAGAGTTTGAAGAGTTTGCATCTCTGTCTTGCCTTACTTCTCAGTGCAGATAGAAATGCAGCTCTTTGTGGCCACCAGCACTGAACAGTCAAGGGGATGGACATGTTGCTGTTTGGCATTTGTGCTATTAGGTTAGATTGCCTCACTGCCTTCTTCCAGGTAGTTCGATAATGGAGAGGTCAGGACAGAAGATAATAAGAGCGAAGAGTGAGAAAATGGGTTCACTGTGTTGAATACAGTGCATATAATGTGATAATAGGCCTAGGTGTATGTTGGAATGCATGACCATTTCCTCAACTGTGGATTCCTTGCTACCATGGTCAACCTGGCTCTTAACTGTGTCTGGCCCTTCTCTTCCCTCCAACAACAATGATAGGGTTCCTTTGGTCCTCACCTACTATCTCACCAGCCTCCACATCCAAAAACATCATAAGCTGCCACTTCCATCACCTCCAAACATTGTCTCAACTAGACACATATTCTCCTCCTTTGACAGCATTCCGCAAGAACTGTTCTCTGCAGGACATCTTGATCCACTCCTCCTCCATTTTCAACATCACCTCACCTCCCACGGCATCTTCCCATACCATCATAAAAGGTGTAATACTTGCCCGTTTACCTCCTCCGTCCCTGCTATCCAAGTCCCCAGACATCCCTTCCAGGTGAAGCAGTGATTTACCTGCACTTCATTCTCGGGATATTGGATTCGCTGCTCACAATGTGGTCTGCTGTACACTGGGGAAAGAAAATGCAAACTGCTGACTGCTTTGCAGAAACCCCATGTTCTATGTGTAAAAATCACCCACAGCCTCCAGTTGCTTTAACACATCGTGGGGTTCCCACATCAACTCTCTCGGGCCTGCTGCAGTGTTCCAGAGAGCCTCAGGGCAAGCTCAAAGAACAGCATCTTAATTTTTCTCTTGGGGACACTGCAGTCTTCAGGATTCAACAAAAAATTCAATAACATTAGAGCCTGAATCCATCCTTTCATGTTTTGTACTCACCCCACACCCTGGTCCTGTTATGACATAGGTTTCTCCTGCAATTTCAGTTTTTGTTTCAGATCTCCAGCATCTGTAGTTCTGTTTTATTTTAGCGTTTACCTCACTGCCATGTTTCTTCCAGGCAGTTCATACTTGAAAATGCTCTGCTCCTCTCTCTGACAAGATTTCTCTACTAACTTTTCTTCTTGTTCTCCTTCATTAACTTAGTTTTCTTCCCAAGTATTTGAAAAAGTCTTTGCTAAACTTACTTCCACAACTACTTCACATACCTTTGGCTCAGACTCACCCCAGAAGGCTTCCGACTGAAGTTTCAGCCTTTGTGTTTCGAATCCACCAGGATCACAGGTGTGCTACTCTTCGGGGGTCTGTTCTGTGATCCACAGTCAGTGCCATGCACTATCACTTGCACGCTCTCAACGTGTCTCTCCATCAGCACTGACTCAGCTGTACTGCCACGCAGTTCCACCTCATTCTCTGGCTCACTCAATGTTATAACACTAAACTTTTTCTTTTCCTTTCAAGTATAAAGGAACACAAGCTGGAACATCTCAGAGATACCCACACCACATTGGAATTATGCTCCCCTCCCCTTCCTGATGACTCCATCCTTTCTCCTTGATCCCACTACTTGTTGGGTATTTACTGTCCCTTCTGACCTTCTGTTCTGTACTTAGCAAAAGCAAATTCTGTACTTGACTAATTTCGGGCACGATACAACATTGAACTCTTCTTCCATCGCCTTCACCTCTGTGTCTACGTTGTTGGACAGGAGTCCTCTCCACATCCCACAGACTCTATTACCTACCTCCAACACTGTCCTTTCCCCTGGACCCCTGGCCTTTTTCCTGCACTCAACCAAAAATGCCAACATGACATGAGCTGCCTTAATTACTCTGGCCCCCTTACCCATTCCAATCTCTGAACTGACTGACTGCACTCCATGCTCTCAGATCCAATTTGTACTTTGCTATTAAGCCTGCAGACAAGGGTGGTGCTGTTGTTGTCTGGCGTACTGACTTCTACATTGTGGAGACGGAATGCCAGCTCTCAGATACTTGCCCTGTTAGCAATCAGACCAAACACCCTCAAAACATGTCAAGGAGATAGCCTTGACCCTAACTTTTTCTCATTTTTAAGGCAAGTACCACATGGCATGTTCTGGATGCAATTTGATTGGTCAATCTATCAGGCTTGAAGCAAAATACATTTCATTCATACACTATAGTTAAAATACAGATAAAATTTTAACTAAAGCTAAGCGGTAACTCTCAAAATACTTTACTGTGACAATGCTGTCACTTTAAATAGGTTATTTTGCCCTTGGTTCATTTGAAGAGAGGTTGTAACGGTAGAGGTGCTGAAGAGTCTAGGGAGTGACAGTTTAACAATGGAAGGGGAGTGGACAGTTCTCCCAGTTCAGGTTTTTTCTAGTTATTTTTTATCCATGGCAGTCACAAAATACTTTGGGTACCAGAAATGTTGCAAACTTCAGTAAACAATTCCTGGCTGACTTTCTCTGAAATCTCTCTCTGCATGTTGCTCCCTCCTGCCTGTAAGAATCTGAGTTTGAATTTACCTTATTGCCAAGGGGTGTGTTTATCAGATGTTACTCGATTGGAACAGTTATTAGTAAGAGTTACTGTCCCAGGTCAGTTAAGTTTTTCAATAGTTAAGTTATTTCTAAATTCTGCTTTCCTTTGTTCATGTTTAAACTGTGGTGTTGAAATAAATTGTGTTTTGCTTAAAACAAAGTGGTTTAACCAATTGCATCATGCCTGGAACACCCATTTCACATCTGCCTTTCAAATAAGAAAAAGTGAGAGTTTTGGCTAACTTAAAATATTTTGAGGGGTATCTGGCTTGACATAAAATAATAAGCACTTATTAACTGTTTCTGTAGAGCAACATCACATAAGAACACAGAGACAAAGTCAGTAAAATAGGTCGCCTCACGTGCAATTCTAGCAGCAGAAAGGGAATCCCAGCTTTTAGCTGTAATGGAGAGGGGAATGAAAGCTTCCACATCCAGCTTCAGAACGCTAGCAATTGCTACTTAAAGCTAAACTAAACATTCTGGTTCAGTGGGAACTTGACCCCATCCAATCAAGTTGCTTCTATTATTCCAATGTTTAGTAACAAACCCAAGGCCTCACAAACTGTTTACTTTATTAGCTTTGAGCAGACCACTCTGTACCTCTGTCTTAACTTCTTTTCATAAAAAAAGACAAAATACATCTCTTAAAGCCATAATATTGGTACACCCACATCTCCCCTGGACCATGACCCCGCCATGCAAGCCGTCGTGTCCAACCTTATCTCATCTGGGGACCACCCCTCTGACTGCCATCCAGTTCATGGACCCTGAACACCAAACAGCCCACTTCTACCCTTTCCCCAAAATCCATAAACAGGACTGCCTAAGCAGACTCATTGTTGCTATTGTTTCTGCCCCATGGAATCTACCTCAAGTCTATTATTTTCTCCCTTTGTCCAGTCACTTCCACTTATATCTGCAATTATTCTGATGCTTTACGTCAGTTTCTGAATTTCCAGTTTGCAGGCGCCAGCCGCCTCCTCCTCAATGTGGATGTGCAATCCCTCTACACGTCCATTCCCCAACAGGATGGTCTCAGGGCTCTCCGTTTCTTCCTGAAGAGAGGCCTGAACCATCCCCATTCACCGTCACTCTCCTCTGCCTGGCTGAGTTTGTCCCACTTTGAACAACTTCTCTTTTAATTCCTCTCAATTTCTTCAGGTCAAAGGGATGGCTATGTGTGACCATAAGAGCCCCAGTTATGCCTGTCCCTTCATGGGGTACACGGAACATTCCTTGCTACTGTCCTACTCTCGCCTCTACCCACAACTCTTTCTCCGATACATCAATGACACCATCGGTGCTGCTTCTCTTTCTCATTTGGAGTTGGAAAGATTTATCAATTTTGCTGCCAATTTTCACCTTGCATTCACCTTCACCTGGTCCATCTCTGACACCTCCCTTCCCTTCTTCAACATCTCTGAATCTATTTTAGGGATAGACTGGCCATCAATATCGACTACAAACCCACTGCCTCTCACTGTTACCTTGACTATACATCCTCACTGGAAGGAATCCATCCCATTATCTCACTTACTTCATCTCTTTGGCATCACAATGTTACCTTCAACAGTGGGGCCTTAGAAATGTCCACCTTTTACCTCAACAGAGGATTCCCCACTATCATGGTTGGCAGGGCCCTCAGCTGTGTTCAATCCATCTCCCTCACTTCTGCCCTCATCCCTTCTTTTCCCTCCCACAATAATGATAGTGCCCCTTGGGTCCTCACTTACCACCTGACCAGCATCCACAACCAAAGGATTGTAAGTTACCATTTCTGTCATCTCCAATAGAATGCCATGAACAGTTACATTTCCTCTGCACTCCCACCTCCCGCCCTCTGTCAGAATTCCTCAGAGACCATTCCGTCCGGGGTACCTTGGTCCACTCTTTCTCCAATCCCAACATCTCCTTACACACCCACAGTATCTACCTGTGTGATCCTAGAAAATGTAATACCTGTCCTTTTACCTACTTCTTTCTCTCCATCCAAGGCCCCAGACTTACCTTCCAGGTGAAGCAAAAATTTGTCTGGAAACGTGCAACTAAGCTTCCAGTCGCCTGCTATTGCAACACACCACCATGATTCATGACCAACATTTCTGTTGCAGACCTCCTGTAGCATTCCAGTGAGCCTGAGTGCAGGCTTGAAAAACAACATTGCATTTTCCACTCAGGGTCCCTGCAGCTGTTAGGATTCAACTTTGCTTTTGGCACAGTTACCCATTCTCTTCAATCCATAATTTCATTATATGCATTGCATTCAGCACAGCCAACTCATTTTCTTACTCCCAGCTCTTCTTATCACTTATTTAGCTGTTGTTCTCTCCTGGCCTGCTATCCATAACCTCCTTGTTTACCTACCATTTTCATCTCTCTCTCTCTCTGTGGACTCTGCACTGACCTCTCCCTTCCCAGCACCTCCCCCCCTCACCCCCCGCCACACCCCCTTCCTCGCCCCATCTCCTCCATTTTGGCTTCAGCATAAATACCACTTTTTCTAGCTACTAACAGTTTTGATGAAGACTCACTGGACTCAAAACATTAACTGTGCTTTCTCTCCACAATTGCTCAAATTCTTCATCAATTTCTGTTGGGGTTTCAGATCTCCAGCTTTGCAGTTCTTAGTATTATTGAGAAAAGAAGGTCACTGCTTACTAGTGAGATTCTGATCTAACTTAAAATCTTTAGGGGGAAGTTTTCACTTCTCTTTCTTGATGCCGAGAAAATACCTTTTTCATTCTCATTGTCTTTTCCCACATTTCTCGCCCACAGTGCTCAGGGTTTGGGAAGGTTTCATCATGAAGTTTGCATGGGATTCTGCAGATTGCAACTGTTTTCCACCTCAGTCATTCTCAATAAGAGTCTAATTGCCAACTCAACACTGTGAGCATTTTTCAGATGTGATGCCAGTGATCAACTGATACAAATTTAATAGCAGAGCACTTGAGAAACATTGACAGGAATGGGTAAGGTCAGCATGGATATATGGTAGGGAATCAATGGTTGACAAATCTACTTGAAAATGTCATGGATGTATATAATTTTAAATCACTATCTGTTCAAGGATTTAACTAGTTTTAAACTGGGTTTAGTTTAAAGGGCTAAGTCATAGAAAGAGAGCTTAGGGTCATGGTGTGCTCCTCCTGCTCTATGTGGGAAAATAGGCACATTTCCAGTGGATTTCCCACATAGATACAATGGTCAAGAAGGCACAACAATGCCTGTTCTTCCTCAGGTGGCTCAAGAAATTTGGTATGTCCACAAGGTCCCTCAACAACGTTTACAGATGCATGATAGAAAGCATACTAGGCATGTATAACAGCCTGGTATGGCAACTGCTGTGCCCAGGGCCATAGGAACTTACAGAAGGTGGTGTGCCCAGCCCAGATCATCATGGAAGCTAACCTTCAATCCATGGACTCTATTTATATGGCCCTTTGCCATGGAAAGACTGCCATCATCATCAAAGACTCATTGTACCCCAGCAATGCTCTCCTACAATCTCTTCCATCAGTCAGAATACACAGAAGCTTGAAGACATGCACTAGCAGGTTCAAGGGCAGTATCTTTCCTGCCATTATTAGACTGACGAATGGACGCTCTAACTTCAAATAATGCTGATCTTGCTAATGCTGATCTTGCCTAGTGCATGCCCTCTGCGATGTAACCTATATTGCAAGTGTCCAAGTGACTTTTTTTTATCACCGTACAATCTGTCTGTCCTTGCTTATGATGATCTGCTTGCACTTCTTGTAAACAAAGTTTTTCACTGTACTCAGGTACACATGACAATAAATCAATCAATCAGTGCCTGGAACCAGCATGTGTGTGGGAATTGTCTGCAGCTCCTGGAAGTCCGAATTTCAGAGCTAGAATGACTGCTGTGGACACTGAAGTATCCACAAAGTTGAGCGTATCATAGACAGCACATACAATGAGTGGTCACATGGCAAGCTGAGATTCCACACGCAGGGAAGGAACAGGAAGACTAAGAGGATTAGGCAAGCATGCAGGAATCTCTTGTGACTATTCTCTTGCAAGACAGATGTATTACTTTGGATACTATTGGAGACTGTGGCCTCTCAGAGGTAAGTAACCACAATCAAATTTTTGTAACCACATTTGGCTCTGCTACATAGGATAGGAGGAGTGTGGTAAAGCTGTACTAATACAGAATTCAATCATAACAGGGATAAGCAGACATTTCTTCGGCTGCAAACAAAACCCCAGGATGGTATGTTGCCTCTTTGATGTTAGGTTAAGGATGTTTCAGAGCAGCTACAGGGCATTCTGGAGTGACAGGATGAAAGGCCACTGCTGTCATAGAGTCATAGAGATGTACAGCATGGAAACAGACCCTTTGGTCCAAGTTATCAATGCTGACCACATATTCTACATTAATTCAATGCCATTTGCCAACATTTGGCCCATCTATCTCTAAACGCTTCATATTGATATACCCATCCCGATGCCTTTTAAATATGATAATTGTACCAACCTCCATCACCCTCTCTGGAAGCTCATTTCAAATACGCACCACCTTCTAGGTAATAAGGTTGCCCCATAGATTTCTTATGCCCTCTACTTTTGGATTACCCTACCCAGGGGAAAAGACCTTGATTGTTCACCCTGTTCATAATTTTATAAACTTCCATAAGGTCACCCTCATTCTACAATGCTGCAGGGAAAATGGACGGAATCTATTCAGCCTCTCCCTATAGTTCAAACCTTCCAAACCTGGCAACAGCCTTGTAAATCTTTACTGAATCCCTTCAAGTTTCTTAACATCTTTCCTGTAGAAAGACCAGCATTGAATGCAGTATTCCAAAAGTGGCCTAAGCAATATCCTATGCAGCCACAACACGACCTCCCAACTCATACTCTTACTGTGGTACACATCAATAGTAAAGACATAAGGGAAAAGGGAATGTGCTCCCAAAAGCAGAATGTAGAGGGTCAGAAAGGTAAGTAAAAAGTTGGACCTCAAAGATGGTGTTCTCAGGATGGTTACCAATGACATGTGCTATGGAAGCCATTCTGGCTGTGATGCAGTTAACTTAGTATTGCAATGTATGCCCAGGATCATGTTACAGGGCTCCAGTAACAGATAAAGGTAGTGAATTTCGATAGTCTAGTTAAGTTACTGGTAGATGAGCTAATACTGAAGATGATGGTGTTGTAATGTAATAGGTTAAGTGTGATGGAGGGAACCAGTGTGGCTGACGATGATTGGTTTAGAAAGACAGAGCAAGCCAGCATGATTGGCTATGCTAATGTTATTCAATCAGCCCAGGACCAGCAACTGTAAAAACTGGAGGAAAACAAAGAGCTTGTGGGGATCCAGGAAGACATTTTGCTGGCTATTACAGCTTTGGTTTTGCAAGATTAAAGTTTAATTTGTGAAGGATTTTCTGCGTTTCCTGGTAATTTTTTGTAGAACATTGAGTTATTCTTCCATAACAGTGCCAGCCAGAGTAGAAATAGCGAAATATATTGAATGAATACATGATGGAGAGAGGATGCAAAGTGATAGATTTCAAATTTCTGGAACATCGGAACTGGGAGGATTCAAAAGTAAGAATTTGCAAAATAATGAAAAGAAGGAGGCATCTGAATAAATGGTGCGGTGAAATATTGGAATGGAGTTAAACTTCATAGTAATTGCCAAGGTGGAAGAAAACTTTCAACTGGATTAAAAAAAAACCTAGGTCTCCAAAAACCCCACTGATTAAAGACCCCTAGGGGTATAAGTCCAGAGTTCCTTGAAAGTTGAGTCACAGGTAATACGGTAGTGAATAAGGTGCTTAGCATGCTTGCTTTCATTAGTCGCTGCATAGGAATTGGGAGATCATGTTGCAGTTCTACAGGACATGAGTGAGGCCACTTCTAGAATATTGCATTCAATTCTGATCTCCCTGCTACAGGAAATATGATGTTAAACTTGAAAGGTTCAGAAAAGATTTAAAAGTATGTTGCCAGGATTGGAGGGTTTGAGCTATAGGGAGAGGCTGAATAGGCTAAAGTTTTTTTCCCTGCAGCATCCGAGGCTGAGGGATGAACTTACAGAAGTTTATAAAATCATGAGGGACATGGATAGGGTGAATAGACAAGGTCTTTTTTCCTAGGATAGGGGAGTTCAGGAATAGAGGACATAGTTTAAGGTGAGGAGGAAAGTTTCAAAAGGGACCTGGATTGCATTTTATTTTCATGCAGAGGGTGTATGGAATGAGCTACCAGGGGAAATGGTGGAATCTGGGACATTACAACAGTTAAAATGCATCAGGATGGGCACAGACATAGGTAGTGTTGAGAGGTATATGGGCCAGATGCTGGCAAATAGGTCTAGATCAGTTTAGGATATCTGGTCAGCAGAGACGAGTTGGATTGAAGGGTTTGTTCTGTGTTGTATGACTGTTTGACTGAAGGACAAATATAAAGAATTCTGAATGGAATGAAACTGTGCAAAACATAGTATTAAGCCATAGGGTAAACTCTCCTGTTTAATTTAAAACCAGCAACAAAGAAAAGATTTATCCTGTGGAGTAATCTGTGAAAACCTTGCATGGACAAGAACTATTTAAAGTAATAATTAACAACTTTATATCTTAAATTATACCAGCAAACAATTAACTCACAACTATTTTCAATTTCTTTCTCCAACCTATCTTTTACCTTTCCTTCTATAATACTACTCCAATAAAACTCCCAATTAAGGTTTACCAAACAACACTTCTTATCTCAAAACCAGGCAGCTGTAGGTTCTTGTCTTTAGATCTTCCTGTCTCTTCTTTTCTCCTTGTTAGGGATTTCTGTGCCACAGGTTACTGAACGAAGAGGTACGTTTAAAAAAGTTTTTTTGAAGCAGTCTGTTACATGCTAGGACTTGCCAGTTCTCCTCTCAACTGTTCAAATTCTGCCCCCCAAGTTTTATACCCCAGAGTATCAGATTGTGTCATTGGCTTTTAAGATTGTCAATATGCTCAATTCAAATTTGATTGGAAATTGTTTTTCTTTTGGTATAATTTAAACTGATTTGCTGAATTTGTATTTGCTTTTCTCTCCAGGCAACAAACTAATTGGGTTGTTCCATCCACTGTTACATTGTTGCCTTATTGAGAATGCTTGGTGCTGTGCCTGCTAGTTCTGCTGCTTTTAACCCACATCTTCATAACAATAGATCCTGCCCACTGTTTAAGTGCTGGTTAGGAAACACTGACAATGTAAAGAGTTCAATGTGCTGTCTCATGATTCTTAGCAGTTTCAAAATACTTGCAAATAGCAATACAAACATTGCAAATCACAAAGATACATTGCAAATAGCTTAAGATAAGGCAAATGCCTCAGAACTATTGTTAAGAAACATTAAAGATTTTGCTAACTGTTCCTCAGATGAGGAGGGTAAAATTCAACATTATTAAGTCATTGGGGGATGGTTTACACTCTATTTTTTTCCAGATAAAATTGCAATTAATAAAAGTTGGTACAAGAAAAATAATTAAACTCTTGGACCAAACCTCAGGTGAAATGTAAAATTAACTGTCACCCCATTATCCAGTTCTGCACGAAGTTAAGGTCTACCCTTCTGTTTTTCCCCATTAATATTGGGATTTTAATATGGATTGGAGATAATTGTAGTCTAATTCTTCTTTCACAATTTTCTACTGGTAGAAGGCGTGGTTTAATGTATGAAAAATTGCAACAGTTTTGTCATAATCACAGTCAGATTGGAATAAGACTGACAATCTGAAATGATTTGGATAAATTGGACAACTTTTGCTAATTTTACGTTATCTCCAATTTTATATTTTTAGAAATTTGTCCTCAATGAAGGTGAAAAAAGTTAATATAAAATATTTACTTTGATTTTGAAATCTGTATTACACTCAGAATGTAGCATAAAGAAAAATATATGGCTATCACAAAGGAGTAAGCAGAATTGTATAGAGTTACAGGCAGCTTAACATAACGTTGTTAAGTCAATATTGCAATAGATTTAGAATTGAACTAGCTGCACAAGTGAACCAATGTTACATATGTGCCATCAGCTACTTTGTAGATGATTATATTTTCCCAGGAAAGATTTATGTTCATTTCAGGTCTTGTAAATTCCAGCCTGCCATTTCATATGGGCTTCAAAAAGTGTTAGCGACACTGAGAGCAGTCAGAGAAACTTTGTTTCCCTGGTAACAATCCACCAGACAATTCTATGGATTGATGATAAGAAATTCATTACATAGTAAAATGGTATGTGTTGCATATAGGGAAGGAGGTGTAGCTGTGGTGAACAGAGGAAAATATGACTTGTAAAATTGACAAAATCAAATTTATCTATGAAACCAAATTAGAAAGTTCAGCAGAATTCAAGGAGGTAGCTCAGAAATGACAGTGTACATTAGGGTAAACATAAATGTAATAATAAAATTTAAATACAGATAAGTAGAATTTCTTTGTATAGATTTTCTTTGAAAGGTGTTTGAATAGCTCAGCCTTAAGTAGAAAGAGATCTCAGGGTCCTCATCTAACCTAACATTTGGCAGGTTCAAGCAATATGTAGAAGCTTTCAATAAAATAAAGTGAATTTTGAATTACTTAAGCAAAGCAGTTGGATATGTTATAGAAATACAGGCTCAAATGTTACAATGCTCTCATCATATAGCTTCATGACTACAGTGTCTATTTCTGATCATTCATTAATGAGGGAGGCAGTCAAATGCTGAAAACATTACAATGGAGAGTCATAGGATTAATGTAAAACATCTGAGTTATGACGGGAGCTAAAATGATTTAGATTCATCAACTTTGTAACAAGGTGTCCGAGAGGTGACGAAATAAGAAGTATAGGCTAGCTATAAACATACAAAACATGAATCATTTAAATTCTCTGGACTGTAAGTGTGGAAGAGGGGATACCAGCAATAGGTAATAAGTTCTTCTTGACCAAATGAACAATAAACACATGGAATAGCACACCAGGCTTTAGTAAAAACTGTTATCATTTTTGAATTGTTTAATTGCCACAATAGGAGAAATGTGAATTTCTTTTGGTTAGATAAATGAAGATGGGTAGAATAGTCCAGGTGCAATAACATGAATAACCACTCAATGAGTTTATGGTTAGTTTGATCGCTACACAATTAAAAGAGATAGCAGGCTGCAGTTTTGACAGTGAGCTGCGTATAGAAAAACCACACAGCATGGAAATCATATCTAACCTCTCTGATAAACAAAATTTGAACTATTTTATGGTTAATTCACACATTTGAATCACATGTTTTTGACATGAGGTTGACAAAATATTTTGCACAAGTGAAGTGATTGGAACCATGTGGACCTCACGAACAATAAGGCTCTTGATTGGCCCAGGTTAACAACCTCAATCAGAAAGCTTTGGCTGACTAATGTAACCAGGAGATTGGAACCTCCTCAATTGAGGAGTGACTACAGTGTCAATGTACTGTGCACTAGTAAATAAGTGGTGACCTGGTGATGGGAACTAGTCTCTGTACAGCTATTTCAACAAGACAGTCACTGACTGCATATTGTTAACTTAGCTCATCTTATCTTGAGCTGCTATAGTTAGGTCCTTGCACTGAAAAAAGGACACCCATGTGCCCTGTTTATATTCCTTGTTGATGTAAATTTATGATATTCCCTTTCTAATGTTGTTAAACATAATGCAAATCCTAACCAGGTTACTAGTAATTATAGACAAATGTTTTAATCTCATGGAATACAGGGAGAACTAGCCATTTGGATACAGAACTGGCTCAAAAGTAGAAGACAGAGGGTGGTGGTGGAGGGTTGTTTTTCAGACTGGATGGCCGGGGCCAGTGGAGTGCTACATGGATCGGTGCTGGGTCCTCTACTTTTTGTCATTTACATAAATGATTTGGATGCGAGCATAAGAGGTACAAGTTAGTAAGTTTGCAGATGACACCAAAATTGGAGGTGTAGTGGACAGAGAAGAAGGTTACCTCCGATTACAACTGGATCTGGACCACATGGGCTGAGAAGTGGCAGATGGAGTTTAATTGAGATAAATGTGAGGTGCTGCATTTTGGGAAAGCAAATCTTAGCAGGACTTATACACTTAATGGCAAGATCCTAGGGAGTGTTGCTGAACAAAGAGACCTTAGAGTGCAGGTTCATAGCTCCTTGAAAGTGGAGTCACAGGTAGATAGGACAGTGAAGAAGGTGTTTTGGTATGCTTTTCTTTATTAGTCAGAGTATTGAGTACAGTAGTTGGGAGGTCACGTTGCAGCTGTCCAGGACATTGGTTAGGCCACTGTTGGAATATTGCGTGCAATTCTGGTCTCCTTCCTCTCGGAAAGATGTTGTGAAACTGGAAAGCGTTCAGAAAAGATTTACAAGGATGTTGCCAAGGTTGGTGGATCTGAGCTACAGGGAGAGGCTGAACAGGCTGGGGCTGTTTTCCCTGTAGCGTCGGAGGCTGAGGGGTGACTTATAGAGGTTTACAAAATTATGAGGGGCATGGATAGGATAAATAGACAAAGTCTTTTCCCTGGGGTCAGGGAGTCCAGAACTAGAGGGCATAGGTTTAGGGTGAGCGGGGAAAGATATAAAAGAGACCTAAGGGGCAACTTTTTCACACAGAGGATGGCACGTGTATGGAATGAGCTGCCAAAGGAAGTGGTGGAGGCTGGTACAATTGCAACATTTAAGAGGCATTTGGATTGGTATATGAATAGGAATGGTTAGGAGGGATATGGGTCGGGTGCTGGCAGGTGGGACTAGATTGGATTGGGATATCTGGTCGGCATGGATGGGTTGGACCGAAGTGTCTGTTTCCATGCTGTACATCTCTATGATTTTATGACTATGAACTAAGTTCTTACGAAAGGCTAATTGTCTGTCACTACCAAGACAGTCAATTATGTAAGCACTGAGTCCTGGAGAAGTAAAATCGTCCTTCAGCAAATGTTGGCAAAACTGAAGGCACCTTTTTTGTCACCCATAAATACTAGGCTGATTCCATCAATCATTAATTATTACCTGAGGTGAAACCAGAAATGCAGTACTTTTGTATATGTCTAGAGTCTCAACTTTGGTTCTTCCCTCACATATGATCCCATCTACAAAACAACTTTCTTTCACTTCTACAGCAGCAATTGCTGTTGCCCATTTGTGTTGTAAATGATTGGAAACTCTACATTGCTTTTTGTTACAGTTAGTTTCCTTCAAGGTTCAACCTGTCAACCTTCAATTACCATGACATGTAAACAGCTTTCTTTCACTTCTACAGAAGCCATTGCTGTTGTGTTTACCTATTCCTATAGTTAGTTTCCTTCAAGGTTCTACTGCCAACCCTCATTTGCCATATTCTACATTGAAAATGTTACACCCGACATCCACACCACACTCAGACGTTTGTTATGCATTTTAAACTTTCAGCGTTATAGGCAACTTGCTAGGCCTACATTTATTACCCATCCCTAACTGTCCCAGAGAAAGCAATGGCAAATTGCCTTCTTGAACCTTTGCATTCCTATTATTTCAGTCCTCAACACAGTTTGTCATTCTACCACCATACAATTTTTGTTGCCATCTAAAATATATTCCACTCTTTTCAACTTCCATATTCTCCACCATCTCTACCTCTCTCTAAATGCATTCCCTATCCCCCAACATTGGTTTACTTATTGATGCCCACCCTTTCCACTCTTCCAACCATGCTTACTGCAAACAAAACAACTTACTCTCAACCCTGAACATCCTTCCCTCAAGATTTCCACACAGCCAACTCCCTCACTATGTTCAAAACTCTTCTGAATATCCTTCTTTTTGATTGTACCCTTGCCCCTTTGACTATCTTCTGAGAATGGATTCTCTGAGCAGGCACTGCAAAAGGAAGGTGATCAAAGAGAAGCAGGTTAGAAATTTAGCCCCTAACTCCCTGTCCCTTTATTTAACAAGGATGAGAACAGCGATTTTTTTCCTTTAATTTTACATCCAGAGGTGCTCTTACACAATTGAATGTTGATCCATCACCAAATCACTTGTGATTTTTTTCCAATAACTAACCACTACCGCTAAATCGCGCATATTTCCAATCGAGTATTTGCAATGCAATTCAGCAAAGGTGTGAGAAAGACCGGGAGGTGGGAAGGAGGCTAAATCAAGATGGAGATCGTACATTCCAAATACTTGACTCCAACAGTTGCATTTAGTTCCCCAGGTGACAGTCTGTCTACATTCCAAGCATATCAATATTGTTTTTAGACTTTCTAACCATGTATAACTCAGTTAAAATATGCCCAGTGTAAAAAATAAACTTTAACTGGTTCTTTAGACTTCCTCCAATTATCACAGTAACAATTTTTGACAAGCAATTAAAATTTCTTCGGTTATGCTATAAACCATTGCTCTAATAACAGAAAAGTGAAGATGCTTACCTTGAATTCTATGAAGGTGTTTAATTAGCTTTAGAATTGGTTCCCATAGGCATTTTATTTAGAAGCACATAGTCCTTCAAAATTCAAATAAATGTGAGTGTATAGCCACCTTAGAAATTATTCAAAGGATTCTGTTTCATTTCAAGTTTGCCCTGTCAGCTGAGTTTCCATTTGAACTGTAATCTCACATAGGAGAACCTATTTATTAGTATGAGTAATGAACATCACTCCATGTATGACTTATTATCTACGCCTGGATAGAACCATAATGTGGCCAAATGCTTTCTATGATAACCAAGTTACTTGTTAAATATTTCTTTCAATTTACAAAACTGGGACTACTTAATGTTCATGACCATTCAAGGAGGCTATAATCGTAATATTAAAACAGTTTTCTGAAAATATTTTACCATAATTTACAAAGCCAAAGTGCTTATTTATTTGGCATAATGGAAAATACATTAACAATTTTTTAAAAAATAAGACAATTCTGCTTAAAAGAATTGAAATTTATCACTCCAATTCCAAATATAACAATAAAAGACATGAAAAGGATTAAATTTTCTGAAGCATTGGAATTGAATGTGTGTTTCCATGGAAACAAATGCTTTCTGGCTAAGAACAATGTTCTTGCCAATCGTCTGTACATTTAAAGAATCACCAAAAAAAAATCTCACGACTTAGGAGCATTTGACATTTTCTAATATTTGAGACTTGCATTGTTTATGTTCTGGGAGGTGGAACACTTCCTAGACAACTGTCATTAGTGATAGCTAACAAACGAGGATGTGAAAAGCAGTGTAATTAGTAATGTTTAGGCATCCATAGAAATGAATAAAGAACCATTTGGGTTTTCAGAAAAACTCAATTTAACAATGAAGTGGGTGGCATTTAATGCATTAGTTTTTGCTTTCTTTAAAGGAATACCTCATTAACTGAAGTGATAAGTATCAGAGAATTTTGTACAATTTTAATCATGGCATCATTTCCAAGTGACAATATACTATGTTTCAACATGCTCTATAAATGTTCAAAAAGTCATTAATCAAATTGGCCAACAACATTTGTAATGAAGATAGGGTTCTTTATGCCTTGCTTGTGCAACAATATGTTCTGGTCTTTGAGGTAAAAGTAAGAGTGAAACTATTGGTGCTCACAGTTACGAGGGAGTAACACAGACCTCTGACACAATGACGTTTAGAAATCCCTAGGCCAGTGTCTAAGTTGCACTATTCCTCCAGAAACTGTGCTATCTTGTTTTACTGACAGAATGTACAGTGAAGCTGGGCTGGGAAGTTATCAACAGCATGTAATAACCTGAGCTGTGCATCAATTCCCCTTTTGTCTCTTAACACCTCTTACCCACATGGTTATAATTAAAATTCCAAGTACTAGCCAGAATGCATGCAAAAGAGGTGTAATTTAATGGCATCAGTAACTTTTCAAACCCAACATTAGTTAACAATTCTGCATCCACCAGCAGGCTTATAATAAGCTTTCAGTTCAAATGGAGAGGATGTGCATCATTTCATGGACTAATGCTCCCATAATCATTGGAGATCTGAGTGACCCCTGAAGCTGACCAGATAGATGTTACAGCAGCGTCTCCCTGGAGGTTTTTCTCCAGGCTGTCAAGAAAAGCCAGGAAGTGCTCTTCTCTGAGGATGGTTCCATCAGACTGAGGCAGCCTAACAGAGGTGGCAGAGGAAATGTGCCACCAAGTGGTGAACAAGTGAATCCGGCTATATTGCAGAAAAAAGAGTGGACAATCTGTTTTGATTTGCACAGGTGAGTGCTCAAGATTCATCCTTCAACAACGGTCTATTGCATGTCATCAATATTATGGTGTCAGAGCTTCATTCTGTAGAATGGGTGATTGCATGATCAACATAAATGCCAAGTGACAATTCAGGCCAAAGCAGGGAAAAATTGATATATCTAATGGGGATTTATGCAGACAAGAGGCTTAAGTGTCACTTGATATCACTAACTATGCGATTTGTCAAGCAAGACGAGGAGACGCTCAATACCAGGGATGTGCCAGATCTTCAGCTCCTTACACTAGTGGAGAAGGTGGCTGCAGGGATTGCTGAAGAAAAGTGAACGAGATCCATGGCAGAAGGTAGGCTGGACTAACCGGCTGTAAAGAGAATGAGATAACCATTCTGTTGGTGGTCTTTAGGTACATAGGATGCACACAGGTCAAAGTTACATGCTTAAGCTGTGAAGATGTTTAATATAATTCATTTTGCTCTCTAAGTCACTATCATTCAAGAACCAGGCCTCCGCCAAGATAGGAGACAGAAGTCTCCACCTCTGGTGCTGAAGTAGCTACCGTGTCATAGGGTGTACTATCATCTGCCTCATCACCTATCTCTGCCAGCACAGAGATACCCACAACATCTGTGGAGGGGCCACATGTAGATTCAAGAGCACAACATGGCGAACACACTACCGACATGTCTCAGCAATTGAGGGACATTTTGAGGACCAGACCCCTTAATGATCTGAGGACCTCTGGGGAGCAGGCTGCTGGAGAATGAGATCCACTATTAGGCAGAAATGGCTCTTTGTGAAGAGAGCACATACAATAATGTGAGGCTCAGCCATGGTTACGAACCATTTAATTAATTATTTAGGAGCCACTTTAGTCGGCCAATTGTGCACAACATGAACTCTCAAATCAACACTCCTTCCACTTCAAACAAGCTTACATTGAAAGAAGCTATATTCAACAAGACAGCCTAAAAATATGGTGCTGGTTTACATTTCAAATTCCTGTCCCTGTTACACTTGTGCTGTGTCCCATCACTACATTTCATCTTTGCCCGTCTCTATACCTGACTTCATCCGAATACACCATCTGACCCTGAATCCTCTCATTATCTATCTCACCTTGTTCGTTTGTTCCTGTGATCCACCCTTTTAGATCTTCCAAAACTGGACATGATTGCGGATCATCCTCAGTTCCTAGTCCCATTTCTTCTTTGACTGTGACTATTCCTCCTACACGACCATCCTAAAATCAATCCTCCGGACCTTACCATTGATAGAAATCACCACTCCCTTCCGAATCTCCACCCATCTCTCTGCTGATTCTGCCAACTCCCATCCCCTTTGGGACCACCACAGCAAGGAGCTTGGTCCTTCACTTTTATGCACGTAAGTTCACCCAACCAACCCAGTCTATCCACCGTTCCTTCTCTCAACTGCAAACATCACCATCTATCCACTCTCCCTTTCAGCCAGTACACTTCACCATATCAAAACATCAACCTTTTGACCACCCCATTGCCTTGTGCCACTGAGTTCAGCTTAGAAGCCTACTCACCTCAGTCACAAAGGCACAAGGCTGAAGATGTCCGTTATCTTTAAACGATCGTGAACTGGTGCCACAGGATTCTAGTGCAGTATTGACTTTATCTTGAAGGAAATTGGAAACTGTTTCATGTTATTGTGTATTCGTGACATGAACATGTTGTACAAGTAGGAACCAGACCAGAATAATTTTTGGAGCACCGCAAAGATATCAACGATTCTATCGCTGCATCTGAAACTGCTATTGGGAAATAGAAACTTTGTTGCCCATTTAATTAGTTCAACCCACACGCCATGTTCCCAGTCCACAAAATTCCATAGATAGAAGGACATGAAATTGCAATAGACACACTGTAAATAGAAAGTTAGAGTACATCGAGTTTTAGTGCACATATCTTTTACAACAACATAAAAGGAGAATAGAAACAGGGGAAGGCCACAGGGAAAAAAGATGTGCTTAAACTGTGAAGATGCCTAATAGATTGCTTTTGTTCTTATTGTCATAGTTTCTTCCTAACAACCCTGCAAGCCACAGACCATCCAAACTTGGAGCTCTTCTGCCATTCCATTAGTATTATTAGGGCAAAACCCTTAAACTCACTTCCTAACATTACTATGGATACATCCACACTACAAGGACTGCCACAGTGCAAAAGTGTTGTCCACCACTACCATCTTCTCAAGACAATTAGGTTTCAGAACTAAATGCTAGCTTTGTCAGCAATACCCGTATCTCATGTACATTATTTTGAAAACATTCACACATTATAAGTCTCATTGTTTTGGATTTTAATTGTTGTTGGAGGCACAAAATTTAAAATAACAACTTTGTTTCCTTTATATTTCTTTGATACCACATTTTCCCTTCATTACATTTGGCTTTCTATGTATACTTTGGCATTTAGTTAGCCATTCCATCTTTCCTGGTTTAGACTTGCCATGGTTCAACAAGAATTTATATGAGGATTTGTCGTATTGTCACAGGACTCTGATCCCCTGTAAAGTGTGCTGCACTGAAACAGATGTCTGATCATGTCCAGACTCAAAACCAAAGCCCATTCAAATAAAACTTTATGAAAAAGAGCAAATGTGTTCATTAGAAAATTTGGCAATTTATCCCTTAGCACAGAGCGATAGGAAAATCCAGCACTTGTCATACTGTCCTTTGCATCATATATTACACTTTAAACATATATCAACCTTGCTGCCCTGACCAATGATATACTAATTTACTTTCCCCAAGGCCAAGATGAAAACAAATAGCTTCAAAATCTGAAATCTAACGAAATAACCAACATGGGTTGCAACATTCCAATCACAAATTCACATCGAGACCAGAACTACAGCAAAATATTGATTGACGCAAGACACTAGTATTGAAGTATCATCAAAATACATCTCAAGTGCTGAGAACTATTGGTGTTTTTAATTAACTTCTGTTCTCTGTAGCCAGCATTCTCTTTCTAGAATTGGTCAGGTCTTTAAAATTATTATGAGTTTTCAAAGTAGTTTTCAAGGTGTTTGGATCTTCAAATAATCTTATAAAATTACAAGATAAAATAAACAAAATTATCATTAATCCCATGTCAGACATTGGTGTTTTGTTCTTTTCCTCTCATTAATTTCCACACTCACTTCCATAAGTTTTCTCAAATATCCATCCCAATGACAGTACTTTGAATGAAACCCTGGGGAACACAAGAATGCAAAATGACAAACCCAGCAATGTTTTTCCACCATTTGTGCTTTTCACAAAAGGTTGAGCAAATTAGATTCCAGGCCATAATGACCAAATGGAAACAGCATCCATTTATGATGCATCTGCCACGATGTTCACCTGCAGGACAGAATCCTTTCTGGTTTCAGGATGTTGCCCTTGGAGATTGAGACCATAGATTGGGGTTAAATGATAATCACAAAGCTGTGCACAATTGCAATTTCATCTGAATAGACCAAGTTAATAGCCAGAGAAGATTGAGACGAGGTACAAAAATGAGAAGCCCAGACAGTTTTGCTGGAGAGAAATTGTTCATTGGCAGAGGAGTCCAGAACCAATGGACACTGATGTAAGTTAATTAGCAAAATAGGCAAGAATGACATGCAAAAATACTTCATGCACAACACATCGCCTAAGGGTGGTGTGGTGAAGGCAGTTTCTATTGAGGTTTACAGAAGCAAATTAAATAAGCACTTGGAGATATTAAAAAAAGGGCCACATGTAACGAGGGAGGGAGTGAAATTAACTTATTTATTCTTTCGGAGATCTAATGAATCAAATGGTCTCCTTCTGTGCTGTAATTATTCTATGATTCTACGTGAGAGTTCATGGAATTTGAGATTACCAGAAGTATTGGAGCATTAAATATGAAAAAAAATATATTAGGAAACAATAATAATCCTAATTGGAAAGCAATGACCAGTGAAGTCTTGCTGGGACTGTCTCTATAGCTCCTGGTGTTCATACTTACTAATGACCCTGCAATGATGTTGTAAATGGAATGCTTAACTTTATAACAGATGACAGAAATTTATACAGAAAAGTAGTCCAAGAAGCAGAACGTTATTGAAGGTAATCAACAGAGACAGACCAAGTGGACAGTGAATAATAAACAATTTCACTGTAATGGACTGAAACTCATGGGCACTATGTCCACGATTATCTGAAATACTGGCCTCTTAAAGCAGCATAAACTCAGAAAATGACTCTCTTGTTACCTTGAAGCATCAAACAAAAAACAAATACATTTTGATGATTCTGCAAGTTTTCTAACCAAGTAGATTTCCTTGTTAAAGAATCATCTGTTTGCAGACTTCTAAATGTGCTCACCTATTTCTTATTTATTTCACAAATTTGTCTGATTACATCCCTCACCGTCACAAAAGTCAATGGATTTCTTTAGACATACATAGACATTTGCAAGTGAATATCACAAGAAAATAATGCGTTGTCAATCATCATATGCATATTCTAACAAGACAACCCCCTCATTATTTTTCAAACAACTGTATTTGTCCATTATTTCAAGGTGTCTCATCTTCTCCATCACGGGACAGAGCCAACAGCATCAGGAAGTAGAAAATATACAGTTTTGCCATGCTGAAAGAAAATGCAAAACTTTGATTTTTAAAAAAAATTTTTTTTAATTGTTAGCTTTCTCTTTTTTTTCCAGTATATCTTTGTACCAAACAATGTTTATGGGTAATAAGGCTACAGGTTGACTGTCCAACATTTGACAAAATGACTAAGTAGCAACCAAAAAATTACTACCATACGAATTGCTCCATGCAGGGGCGACCCATATTCTAACTATGGTGTGAGACCATGTGTTGTACCTCATTTCTCTACTTAAGCTGAGATTTCAAGGCATTGCTTTTGACCTAAGTGACAAGATTGCATCTTTCATTTTCAAATTATTTTTAGATAAATGGAAGAAAATAATGTTACGTTAAGTTTAACTAGCTAATCAAAAACTTACTGTGCTCAATTTTGGGATCGTCTCATTGAATATTTTAAATTAATAGGTGGTGAATTGCATTGAAAACAATGGCCTTTCTACCATTAACAGTGGACATTCAACCATATGCACATGTTCTTTATCTTAAATTTGTCACATCTGCTAGATGCTTATCCTACCGACAACTTTAAAGCAAGAATTGTAATCAGTTTAAAATGGACTGAAAGTTGGCTGTCAAGATGATCCTCATTGTGTATTTTTGACTGAGAGCCCAGACAGCCATTACTCTCTTGAAATAACTGAGCAACTGCTTGAAAACTCTGCCTGTCTGATCTTTACTGTCAATTTCACAATGTGTATCTACAAAATGTTAAATGATTCCACATACTTTGCAGTTTCAGCAATTTAAAATACTTGGATCACTGAAAGTTTTATAGACCTGTAACAAGAAGGTTTTTTTACAAAAAGTATAATCAAATACATCATAAAATGATTGAAAAAACATTGCCTTTTTGCACATAAAATATGCATTGTAGAGTTCATTGTTTGTAGTGCATTATGGGTGAATTGTCGTGAGTGCAACACCTTGGCATAGAGCCTTGAAGTCTGGGAGGTTGTTCTTATCTTGGTGTTTCAGCATAAGGAGGATCCTTAAGACATATTTTTCAAAAGGTTCACTCATGCAGACTATGGCTGATGACATCTCCATTGTGTCATTAGCTACAACCTTTTAAAAAGCTAATCCTCCCCCAGAAAGAATATACAGGAGTAGGCTATACACATCTCTGCAATACAGGTCAGAGATACCATCGTAGGATCATGAATCAAGCCAAACCACACTCTTGTAAGGCACTTGTGGAAATCAGAAAGGTCAGGAATAAGTTTGCAATCCCAGAATCTCAAGTTTTAGAAGGCTCCTGAGTCATCCTAACTTGGTAAAAACCTGGGAAAGACACAAATAAGCAGGTTCAGCATAAGTCTCCATGACTAACCCACCCATTTCTTCATTGTATCACAATAACTTCAGAGAATAAAAACATTACAAGTGGACAATAGTGGGGTTTAAATGGTAATTTAAGTGGTTTTTAGATTACAAATCATTTACTCCAATTCAATCAGCATGCAGACAACAAGTACAGAGACTCCAGACAAAGCTGTAACAGTAAAGGATTTTTTTCAAAAGCTAGAGACTGCAATATCTCAAGGGCTACACAGTGGCTCAATAGTTAGCACTTCTACCTCATAGGACCTGGGACCTGGGTTCAATTCCAGCACTGGGCGACTGTCTATGTGGAGTTTGTACAGTCTCCCCATGCCTGCACAGGCTTCCTCCAGGTGCTCCAGCTTCCTCCCACTGTCCGCAGATATGCAGATTAGGTGGATTAGCCAGGGGAATGCAGGGTTACAGGGATAGGGTAAGGGTTGAGTCTGGATGAGTCAGTGACTTGATGAGTCGAATGGCCTGCTTCCACACAGTAGGGAGTCTATGGCTTTAAGTCTCGCCTGTTCCAACAGTACAGAAATCCCACCTTGTAGTAATAAAACTGCAAGCAACTGACAGCAGAACCTTCTGAAATCCATGTCTTTCAGTAAATCCTGCAATAATCCTGAGATACCACTCCAGCTATTAAGACTTTCTTGCAGAGTGAAAACTCTTCTCCAACACGCCTGCAATTAATGCTCATTCCTAAGATGAACCAGACATTTGAGTTATAAATGGATCACTTATTTATGACTTGTAAAAGTGTACTATCATTTTTGTCTGCATCTATTCCTCAGGTGTGTGTGTGCGTGTGAAATTACGTGTGTGTGTCTGTGGTTGTGTGTGTGTGTTTGTGTGTGTGCGTATGTTTGAATGTGTGTGTGTTTGTTTGTGCGTCTGTGGTTGTGTGTGTGTGTGTGTGTTTGTGTGTCTGTGGTTGTGTGTGCGTATGTTTGAATGTGTGTGTGTGTGTTTGTGCGTCTGTGGTTGTGTGTGTGTGTGTGTGTTTGTGTGTCAGTGGTTGTGTGTGCGTATGTTTGAATGTGTGTGTGTGTGTTTGTGCGTCTGTAGTTGTGTGTGTGTGTGTGTTTGTGTGTCTGTGGTTGTGTGTGTGTGTTTGTGTGTCTGTGGTTGTGTGTGTGTGTGTGTGTGTGTTTGTGTGTGTGTGTGTGTTTGTGCGTCTTGGTTGTGTGTGTGTGTGTTTGTGTGTCTGTGGTTGTGTGTGTGCGTATGTTTGAATGTGTGTGTGTGTGTTTGTGTGTCTGTGGTTGTGTGTGTGCATATGCTTGAGTGTGTGTGTGTGTTGTGTGTTTGCTGTATGAGTATCAAAGGGTTAGACTTTCAGGATGAATGTACAAATACATAATTCACTTTTTTAAACCTCCCAAAAGATTACTGCTGACACACTAATTAGGGACAGTAAAGGAGGAGATTTGGAGTTTCAGTTCTCTCTCATCGCCCTCTGTAATACGTTTAACCAAACTTCCTTTGCCCGGTTTTCTAGTTATTATTTTAAACTATGGATCAAATACTTTTGTGCCTTCAGCATCATTTCACAAGGTGGTTAAAAGTAACCTATCTCCCTTTTGCTTATAAACAATAAGCCAAAGTAAACACCGATAGATTTTTCTTATAAATGGTACCAGCACAGTTTCCATCAATTTGCTCACTTCTTACACATTCCACTGACAAGTTAATTTTAGTTCAAAATCACATGTTTATTTGGAAGTACTAGCTTTTCAGAGTGCCATGAAAGAGCAGTGCTCTGAAAGCGAGTACTTCCAAATAAACCTGTTGGACTATAACCTGGTGTTGTGTGATTTTTAACTTTGTCCACCCCAGTCCAGCACTGGCACCTCCACATCAAAGTTAATTTTACTAAGCTGCCTAATTTGTTTTCTCAAATCAGCTGGTAACTAGCGTTGTACATTTTCAAAGGACAGTTGTTAGCTGAAATGAGGACGCTGGCTAAAACTATAAATTGCTGCCAAGTGTTTAATCTCCATTGTTATGTAGTTTAAATTCCAGGGGCTCTGACATCACAGCAATGACAGGAACTCCTGGGAATGTCAAGCAGCTCTCTTCCTGTCATTTCAAAATGAAGTTATTCACAATATTCAGTTGCTGAGCCGTTCAGAATTTTCTCACTTAGACAAAAGGACCTTGATTATTTTGAGATGACTGTATAAATATGAACTAATCAAAGCTACCTTGTGGAACATGCAATGACATTTTTGAATTTCTGGCAGCAGCTAGAGAAAAATCACATGGCCAATCAAGCTTTGTGTATATTTGCAAAGGACATTTCTTTTAGTAAGCGATACCCACTATCTGTTAGATGAAGCTATTCCCTCTCTTTCTCCCTCTGCATCTCAGACAGAATCCTATCTGCTGGGTTTGATTTTCTAAAATTCATTCACAGGATTTGGGCATCACCAGGCGCCTGGAGGAAGAACGCCTCATCTTCCGCCTCGGAACACTTCAACCCCAGGGCATCAATGTGGACTTCAACAGCTTCCTCATTTCCCCTTCCCCCACCTCATCCTAGTTTCAAACTTCCATCTCAGTTACTGTCTCCTTGACTTGTCCGACCTGCCTATCTTCTTTTCCACCTATCCACTCCACCCTTTCCTCCTTGACCTATCACCTTCATCTCCTCCCCAACTCACTCATTGTACTCTATGCTACTCTCTCCCCACCCCCACCCTCCTCTAGCTTATCTCTCCATGCTTCAGGCTTACTGCCTTTATTCCTGATGAAGGGCTTTTGCCCAAAACGTTGATTTCGCTGCTCGTTGGATGCTGCCTGAACTGCTGTGCTCTTCCAGCACCACTAATCCAGCATTTACTGCCTATCCTGAATTTCCCAGAGAGCAGTTGAGAGTCAACCACAATTCTGAGGCCCTGAAGCCACATGTAGGTCAGACCATGGGACATTAGTGAAATACATGGATGTTTCCTGACAATGGTTTCATGGTTATCATTAAACTTTTAATTCCAGATTATTTTTATTGAATTGAAGTTCCACCAAATGCCATGGTGGATGAAATAATTGCACAGAGGCCAACATCCCATTACCAAGTCACCCTTCATTTACTTGTGCACAGTACACAGGCTGTGGTCAGCCAGCTCGGAGTCAGTCCCCAGAACTAAGGACATTCTAAATCCACTGTTTATATACTTTTTTCCCCTGAGACTCTCCTGTTTATATTTTTCAGAGTTTAATTTCTTGGTCTCTTGGAAAGAAACACTTAAGTCTAATTCCAGATTGGAATGATTGTAACAAGGTTAGCCAGCTGGACCTTTGAAGTAACTGCCAGAGGCCAATATTCCATCAACATGTCACTCTTTATTTCCTTGTGGTCTGTCAGCTCAGAGTCAGTTCCCTGAACGGAGGAGATTCTAAATCCTCTGTTTATACTGGTCAGCTAGGGCTTCCTGATTGGCCCAGGTTAGGGCTGCCCATGGCTGAAACAGTACAAAATGGCTGTAGGTGGTTCTCAGTTGACATAAAATGGCTGAGGAAGAATATAAATTGAAATAACAGCTTCTATCATCTGCTGTTTGAAGCTAAACTGTAACCAGAGTAAATACCTGCCTTCACAGAAAGAGCAAATCCAAGATAACTAGGTTAAGATAAGGCAGAAGCCGTCTTGTGAAATATCTACAATTGACCCTGTGGAACAGAATTAGATGTATCTGCTTGTGCAGAAACCATTAAATAACGTACAACCTTGAGGGATGCCTCCATATAAGGCCAGTCCAAAGTTTGGTATTCATCATGGGATAGAAGGGAAGAGTTTGACCACATACATATCATGATGTTATGACTGCCAGGTAATTGGATGAGTAATTAGATGATAGCTAATCAAATTGGTCTGAGTAACTGTATGTAAACTGCATGTTTTTCTTTATTTGGTAATGAAGTCCTTGGACTGCCCAAAGGCTCTCTTCCTACCAGTGTAAAACAATAAACTCTTTGATGCTTGAAATGGAGGTGGGTGTTTAATGGTTCATTTAGTCATTCCACCCCATCAGCTTCATTTCCCAAAGAAGATATCAGCTCCAACCTCAAAAGCTTTGGATAACTACAACTGGCTACAATGAACCAACCCTTCTCTTTTTTCTTCTTACTGAATCCTAATTGGGATAAAATGAAACTCCTTTACTTCGCAGTTTGTACTTTTGCATGTTCATTGAAGCATATGTGTTTGTGGATATATTATAGAAGTCAAAATGTAATTGAACATTATTAACAATTTTACCTGTGTGCATTAGTTACATTAAAATTATGTTATTATTTTAAAATAATAAAACTGTCCCATTAATTGTTTAACTCAAGAAAACTCATCCAACTATTAAATTTCTAAATCACAAAACAAAAATGCAAGCACACTAAAGTTTGAATAGTCCACAGGGAGTCATTTAGTCAGCGGTGAATCACTACTTTGTTTCAAGTTTGTGCTGAAACGAGTTTCTTTCAGGTCTTGTTAGGCCTTCCTGGAATCAAGCGTAACTAATGAACAAAGAGTCAGTATGAAGCAGGAAAAGTTGCAAGGAGGGAGAGGAAGACGAGGGGGAGTAAGACTTGTGAGATGATTCCATATGTGCTCAGATCATCAGGGAACAATTCTTTTACCTGAGTTTTAGTGAGCAGTATGCTTAAGATGTAGTTACTCACAAAGAGGTTGTGACTAAAACCTGACAACTGTTGCAGATATAATTGCAAGCTGGGTGGATCCTGTTGCCTGTGGCTGTCGTGTTGGCTGTGGTTTTTAACTTCTTTGCATCTGATTCCGTCCAGGCTGCCACCTCACATACAAAACAAAGAATGGCAATTTTGAGTACACTGTTGTATAAGGGAGATTACTGATATCCTGCCTCAGGTGACTGACTGTGTGGAGTTTGCACATTCTCCCGTGTCTGCGTGGGTTTCCTCCGGGTGCTCCGGTTTCCTCCCACAGTCCAAAGATGTGTAGGTCAGGTGAATTGGTCATGCTAAATTGCCCGTAGTGTTAGGTAAGGGGTAGATGTAGGGGTATGGGTGGGTTGCGCTTCGGCGGGGCGGTGTGGATTTGTTGGGCCGAAGGGCCTGTTTCCACACTGTAAGTAATCTAATCTAATTATATGTAGAGTCTAATTCACTTCAATAAGAAATTTGCATGAATTGCCAATTCCCCGTGATTTGGAGATGCCGGTGTTGGACTGGGGTGTACAAAGTTAAAAATCACACAACACCAGGTTATAGTCCAACAGGTTTAATTGGAAGCACACTAGCTTTCGGAGCGATGCGGCTTCATCAGGTGGTAGAGACTGCCACCTGATGAAGGAGCAACGCTCCAAAAACTAGTGTGCTTCCAATTAAACCTGTTGGACTATAACCTGGTGTTGTGTGATTTTTAACTTTGTACAGCTTCCTGTGGTTAGTGCAGTGTGCATGTACTTTGGCAGCTGTGTACATCATGTGCGCTCCTGAGTCTTACTGCCCTCAAGAGATGCAAAACATCACATCTTTCCACATTTTCAACCAAAACCTCCAAGGCAGTGTTTGAAACTTTCCGTGCACAGCCTCTTACAAATTCAAAGTTCATGCTCAGAGTGCAGATTCAGGGGTTCAAATTAACCTCATCAATTCTTGAACTGGGTAACTCAATGGAAGGGACATTGCCAGACTCCAATTTGTCCACATGTTGTGGACTAGCTGCTGACCCCTAATTGAACAGAATATAACAGAATCTCTGGGCAGCTGCATGAAAGCAAGGTAGACCTATTCTTACTATTCAAATTACCCGAGGAATCTTACATCCACCGCCCTTTGGCAACCAGAAGATCACATTCACCAAAACATTTGAGTGTCTCCATTTGACCCTGTCAGGCTGTGTCTACACTGAAGGTAATTCCAGGTCTTGTCATCTCAGATGTTCAGGGGAGAACAGTACCTACGTTTTAGGTGCTCTATCTGCTGTCAATATAGGGCAAAGCTGAAAGAAAATAGAATTTTTTTTCAAATAACAAGCATTTATTTGACAGGGTTAAGTAAATATGAATTTCTTGCTTCTTTTTGGTTAATTGCCTTCAAATTACTGCTTGTGCTCAATACTTACTGCATTCCAACTGCATATGGACTCTGACTCCATAGACTATTTGAATAATACTGTGTCAGTATCATATAATAGGAGGTAGTGATGGGATTTAACATTCAAAATTGCAATTGCACATGTGTCCCAATGTCCTGTTTCTTAATTCTGAGCTTCATTGGCTCTTTATACTCTAACAATAAGTTGTACACCAACTCATTGATGTTTAAGTATTAATTGAAAAATACAAATACTTGTGACATGTCAATCAAATAAATTATGCAACTTGCAGCTCAAGTCCACAAAAAATCGTAACATAAAATAGGTAATGATTTCCATTTTATTCAGAATGTTTGCTGTTACTTTCTTGGTCTGGTATCAAATACTGAAAGCAGAATAACAATTGCTAAGTTATTGATTTAAAAGTCCCTCACAGACACCATGAGATCCCAGGTCATCAATTTCCTCCACACTCATTGATTTTCTTCTATAAAGGGTAGAATCTTCTAGTCCTGGAGAAGGTGAGAAGAGAGGAGACTGATCTTAAAAGGAGGATCAAATGTTCTGACTGCAGGTATTGGGAAACTTAGCTGCATGCAATTGCATCTGATTGAAAACATAATTCATCAGAATAAAGCACTCACTCCAAATTAAGTTTCAGTGCATCACAAATCCATGCCTTCAGATACCCAACTGCATATAAGAGGCTTGTACTTGGCAAACTTAGTGTTATCTGGAGAAAGCACTTGCTAATTTGTCTTCATAGTAATATTTGTTTGTATAATTATCAAATTGACAATGTGTGCTAATGAAGACCTATTTGGGGTAAGTATTTGGGAAAAGGGCTATGTTTTGTTATGTCTCATTTCTAATTGTTTTCATGACAATACATCAATTAACAACAGCAATATAGAGATTTATGTAAATACGTTTGTCAATCAAAGGCTTTTTAGCCAGTTGGTTCATGCAACCATATGATATTTTTGTCATCTGATCACAGTTCAATTACCTTCTGGCAATTAACAACTTATATTTATGAGGTTCCTATGGCATTGTCATCCCTGCTAAAGTTCACGAGCAATGTCAGGTTATTTTGCCATGTGAGAAGCTGTTGGATATTTGAATTACAGCTTGGGAAAATAGTTATTTTTTAAAGATAGAGGTAGAGCAGTCTCTGGAGGAAATTCCAAGTCTACAATCCTAAACAGTAGAAGTATTTGTACCAAAGATTTAAGTCGAGAGAAGGCAGCCTGCAAACAATGCAGGTTGGCTCACACTAGAGTACTATCGGAGTTCTACATTGTCAGGTGTGACCTTTTAAATGAGGTATTAAACCAAGGGACCTTTAGTCCTTACTACTGGACATGAAAAATCACTTACCACTGTTTTGAATAAGCATAGTGGAGTTGTCCTATGGAGAAAAAAAAATTAGAGTATGAAGATATTTGAACATAAGGATGAGAATTGTAAATGCAAGACATTGTAGGATCAGGTACTGATTGATATAGATTAGCTGAAACAATGGGTGATGGTGGGCAGGAGTAGATGTGAATTGAGGTCTGAAATCTTTGTCAGCTATTTCTGCGTGCAATAACTTCAGTCCAGTCACAAAGATTTGACCACAACCTTCCTTTTGCTATATGAGGATTTAAGCCAAGATCTTGTCTTACCATGTCAGATTCCATGGTATTGAAGATGACAACTCATATTCAAGACGTTGTTGGACCAGGAGCTCGGGTAGATCAGCAAGCAGAAGAGTAATGGGTGAATAGAACTGAGTGTGAAATAAGAATTCTTCCAACGTTCTTGACAATATTTATTGTTTGAATAATCTCCAATTTTTTTGTGGAGTGTTTCTATGTGCAAATTAGCTGACACTTTCCTTAGTCTTGAAGATAAATTACTTAATTGTATAGAACATCCTGCAAGTACCCTGTTTACATTGAGATTCATTCATCCATTTTCTTCCAACCTGAGGCTGACATTCAGTCCAATCTCAATTCTTCTGACTTGACCATGTGCTAGACAATCACGCATACACATTTTCTCTATGTTTTATACATGTATCCACAACATTTACTTACATATATTCTTGCATATCCAGGAAATTACCCTTGCCCTGATATTTTTGTGCTTTACAGTCCTCTCAAACTTTTCTTCAGCCTAATTTATATTTGAAGGAATTCAGCAAATCAATCTTCACTGTGCATGGCCACAGCTTGTTTTGAAAATCCTGCACTTTGTAAGGAACATAATAATTTCCTGCCATTTAATTCTAATCTGGCCTTCAGCAAAATAAAATTGTAATTCCTGACCTCCTCCACACATTTAATTAAAACAAACTTACAATCTAATTCCTTCATCATCCTATAAACTTTGATCAAATTACCCCTAAGCCTAGGCTTCCTAAAAGACAGCCAGTCTTGATTATGAGGGTACGTAATGCAGGTAAATTGCAAAGAGTTTGGATAAACAATCAAATGCACACAGACTCCAGAAATTAGAGTGAAACTGAGTCATAAATGTAGAAAGAAACAGAGGAATACAGAGAGAAGAGTAGAAAAGAAACAAGAGAAAGGAAGGAGGAAAGAAAAATAAACCAGCAGGAGGATTTTCCTCATGGATTTCAGGATCCCACTATGAGGCTCAGTTGGGAGGAATGGTAACTAACTTGTGATTTTACCTGAATTGGTCATCTCATGACAAGAATGATGACCACCAACAAATTTTTCATATTCATTTACAGGATGTGGACGTCTCTGGTTAGGCAAACATTTACTGCCCATCCCTGATTGATCATATTAAGAATCAACCGAATTGCTATGAGTCTGGAGTCACACATAAGTCAGATCAGGTAAGGATGGCAGATTTCCTTCCCTAAAGGACATTAGTGAACCAGTTGAGTTTTTACAACAATCAATAAGAGTTCAATTGCCGTCATTAGGTACTTAATTCCAGATGTTATTTAATTGAATTCATATTCCACCATCTGTTATGGTGGGATTTAAAACCAAGACCTCAACCTTAAGTGAATCTCTGAATTAATAGTCTAGTGATAACTCTAAATGTTTCCATTTACCTTCCCAGAGATAGAAAATAGGAGTAGGAGTAGGCTGTTTTGCCCTTTGAGCCTGTTCCACCATTCAATATGATCATGGCTGATCATTCAATTCCAATTCCTACTTTTTCCCTATACCCTTTGATTCCTTTGGTCTAAAGAACGATAACTTCTTCCTGAAAAAAATCAGTCACTTGTTGCCCCTCTATACTTTGATGAATTCATGTCACAGGACACCCAGAGTGCTCTGTACCGCCCAGTTCTGCAACCTGCCCCAACAACACTGCATGCCTATTCAAACTGCCCAAGTAGATAAGGTTACATTTACCCACACTGGTCTCCAACTGCCACTTTTTGGTCATTAGTTAAGGAAACTAAACAGGTTCACATAGCTGGAAAGCCAACATGAGACATTCCCAGGTTGGTTGCATCACATAACTGAGGGAGACAGCACCTCAAGATGTATCTCCAATGTGTTGTGACATTTCAATATACAAAATGACCACTGCAATTAGCAAGGCCATCTTTGTAGAGGGTGAGCCCCTTTACAGGGTGGCCAGTAACTGTGATTGAAGCTTCTGTTACAGGCTGCTATATTATCCTCATACTTCTAGCATCTGAAATTGTAATCCTTAATAATCCCTGAACTAGTTGAATCAGCATCATCCTACTTTTAGGCAAGTAACCCTTTCGCACCCTCCATCTCAGCTCCACAAAATAGCCCAGAGGGGTGAATGGTGCCAGGGTACTGGCAGCCAGTGGCATAAGATTTTACACCTAGCTATTTTCATGCCTACCCTTTTGAAGGCTAAAAGTCCTCCTCCTGAACTTGAGTAGTGGAAGAGAATCTGATTTATTTTCTTCCACAGGCGAGCAATTAGCAACTCTTCTTTTTGTTCAACTGGTGTGATTTGTGTGGTCCAATAATCTCGTCTACTAAACAAGAGGATATAAAGAAAATAGACTATTCCAATTACTGGCTGTGTGCGCAAAAGCAATTTAGATTTACACTGTTGTGCAAGGTCACTGCTCATTGCACTTTTCCATTTCATATGCAATCCCATTCTGGGAAGCTATTCTTCATCAGGAAAGCCTGTAGCTGGGTCTGCTCAAGCTATTTCAACACCCCTTGGGCGAGGTTGAGGGAAACCTGTCAGCACATTTTCACTAATGGTACACAGTTGCTTGCTGTTACGTGTGCATGCTTAAATATCAGGTGTGCCCAAATCAAGCTTGCATGAAATATGCTTTGATTGCTTTACACTTGATGAAATCTCGGAGAGTTCATCAAATAGCCATCATAATCCAAGCTAAGATTTAGGATTTTCTCTACAATAACAATGCATGGTACATAACATTTCTGTTCCCTTTCTTCACTGTTTGTTTTATTGATTTTTTTTTACAATTTATTGCTTTAGCATCCTCTGTTTGCCTTGTGTTGTGAAAAGGCAATCTAAAGCTCCACACAGCAGCAAAGTCACCTAATGATATAAAAAAAAGTTATCGAAGAAAGTAAATTTGTTTACACATTTTATTATCTAAAAGAGCTGTGATTCAGAAAGGCTTATTAGTGTTACTGGATTTTAATAACTGAAGGCTATGGAACTTATAAGTATCTTCAGAGAAAAAAAACGTATGATTCATTTATTTTATAAATGAACCCAGCAAGGAGCTTTTACTTATGCCAGACCTGAAATCAATGAGGTTTAGGTGCATTTGTACAGTCTTTGCACATATAGCCATAACTGTGGTACTCAATCTTATTTTAATCACTTGTGTTGGCATATTCAAGTATTGATGCATTTTTTTTGCCTCTTGGCTCTGTCTAACAGTCTTATAGGAAATTGCTGATTTGGCTCTTGAGTTTAAATTACACACGATCTTGCACCCTGGCACAGACAGAGTCATACACCTTAACTTGAAATGAGACAGTCATTCAGAAATGAAGAAAGGGAGGGTTTTCTGATTTTCTGTCTTATTCTAGTTCATAATTTGGTGGGGTTAAATTGAGAGCATTTACTATGTGCATTGTACACTTACCTGATAAGAGCAATTATCAATGCCAGTAACCAAAGATCGCTGAACGTCTTGGTGGTTGCATTAATGATGCTCCTTGTAAAAGGCCTTTATCTGAACAAGGGTGATACGATCATTATTAACTCAAATTATAGATGGATTTCTTAAGGTTTGATTTTATTTTCAGGTAGTTATTATTACGTATATGTCTTGTAAATAAGTATCCTTTCAAAAGTTAGGATGAATGCATGACATTGATTTTGATCACATTTTGTCAAAATACATCAACAATATTTCACAAATTTGTCAAATGTTAGTGAGATCATAAAAATAATTAGACTAACTACTGTTAGGTTCATGACTGCTGCATTACTGGTATCTTTTATTCAGCCTGTTTAAATGTAGCTTCTAATTCTCAATCACAAGTTGGAGCTAGCCTTGAGATTTTCTTGACAGGTTTTTAAGAAATGACTGATCATCCTCAGTTTTTCACTGCACCATCACACCATAGCTCCTTTTCATGATGACATAATTAAGGTTCAGGAACGCTTTATTGTATCTAGACTCCATCACCTATTAGCCGTGGTAATCCAAAAATGGCATGTAAGGAACACCGTTTTCAGTGTCTTTATTTTTGAAATACCAAATATTTGAGGCAAGGTTCCCCTCCTCCCCCCATTTTCATGCAATTCCATTTTTAATTGTGGCAAAAACCATTAGCACCAAGCTGAATTCCTCAAAACCATAATATGAGCATGGTACAGATGAGGCCTTGACAAAGACATCAGATGCATTTCAACCTGCTTGGTTAACGTAGGGATAATTTCACAGCTGGTAACTTTAATATGGTTAGATCACACTAAAGTAGTTAATCTGACAATTTAAATTTATTCCAGGTAACAAAATTTCACTTTGTTAGATTAATATTAAACATGCTTAAGTTGCAAAATTTTGACACATCCTTGTAAGAACTCTTAAACACCATCAAGCTATAGTTAGACAGAAAATTAAAGATGCAACAAAAACAGAAATTATTGGAAAATTAAAGGTGCAGACAGTTGAATACTTTATTGTCAGTCAAAAGTTTTGTGGTTCATTTATTTGAGGATGAAGTGACCCTACTGTCCGACATTTCACTTGAATCTTGAACTGTCTGAATTCATTATTCAAAATAGCACATAATGCCTCATGTTTCCATTAACTCACTGAGCAGATTCAAGCAATGGTAATGCACTTTAAGGACACCTACTTACCTGTCAGCCACATTTGAGTCCAGCTTCTCCTAAATGCATCTACCAGAGAACCAGCAAGAAATCCACTCAGTGTAGGAGCAGTTAGCAGGATGACATGGCTCTTGATTTGATTTATTATTGTTACACATACCGAAGCATAGGGAAAACTTTTTTTTGCAGTACAGCAGATCATAAACATACAAGACCCAAAGATCATAGGGTGATTGGACAGAATGAGGAATACAAATTACAGCTGCAAAGCAGTTATGCAAAAAGCAAGATCAACATTAGATTTGAAATTTGAGCACTCCATTCAGAAATCTAATAACAGCAGGGAAGAATGTTGCCTTGAATCTGTTGGTCCATGTGTTTAATGTTCTTTATCTTCTGCCTGATGGAAGAGGTTGGAAGAGGTCATAACTAGGGTGGGAGGGGTCTTTGGCTGCCCTTCTGCAGCAACAAGAAGTGTAAATGGAGTCAATGGATGGACGGTTGGCTTGCTGATGGTCTGGGCTATATTCACAACTTTCTGTAGTTTCTTATAGTCAAGGACAGAGCAGTTGCTGTACCAAGCCATGATAGAATGCTTTCAATGGTGCATCTGTAAAATTTGGTAAGGGTCCTTCTTGGACATGTTGAATTTCCTTAGCCACCTGAGGCAGAGGAGGTGTTGTTGTGCCTTGACTGTTGCATCAACAAGGGTGGTCCAGGACAGATTGCTGATGATCGTCACTCCTAGGAAATTGACACAATCTCCACCTCAGCTCCATATAGGGGCATATCCTCTTCTTTGCTTCCTGAAGTTGACCATCAGCTCTTTAGTTTTGTTGACATTGCGGGAGAGATTGTCATTTTTGCACCATGTCAATAAACATTCTATCAATTTCTTTTATTCCGTCTCATCATTGTTTAATATCTGGCCTACAACAGTGGTGTTATCAGCCAACTTGTAGGTAGAGTTCAGATGAAATTTGGTCACATAGTCTGAGTGTACAGGGAGTACAGGCTGAGTACACATCCTTGTGGGGCACGAGTGTTGAGACTTTCATGGAGGTGCTGTTGCTTATTTTCACTGATTGCGGACTATGGGTCTGAAAGTCAAGGCTCCAGTTGTAGAGGGTCGAGCAGAGACCTCAGTCTTGGAGTTTGAAGATTAGTTTTATTGGGATTATAGCATTGAAGGGGGAGCTATAGTCAATATTCTTATTATCCAGATGGTCCAGGGATGAGTCTAGGGCAAGGGAAATAACCTCTGCCATGGAACTATTGCTCCAGTGGCCAAATTGCCAGGGATCGAGGCAGGCTGGGGCCTACAGTTGATATGAGCCATGAGTAACATCCAGAAACACTTTATTATTATAGAGGTCAGAGCTACCGTATTTCAGAATTTACACTGCTTAAAGTTCCCAGAGGTACTTTGACAGCAGCTCGGGAAGGTTAGGACTATAAAGTAAGTGAGGCTGCAGAGGTGCTGGGTTCATGGGTAAGAGATTAGTGTGCCAGGCAGGTAAGAGTGTAGCATGCCAGTTGGGTCGGAAGAGTGTAGAGTGACAGGTGAGTAAAAGGTTAGACTGGCAGATTGGTAAGGGAGTTAGGGAGGCAGATGCACGAGGGAGTAGGGGACTAGATGTGTGCGTGGATAGTGTACCAGGTGGATGAGGAAGTAGAGGAGCAGAAGAGTAGATGAATGTGAAGACCAGGTCAGGGTGAGTGTCAGGTCAGGTTGGGAATGTTGGGTTGGGAATTGTTGGGTGCAGGGACAGCTGTTGTTTTACAGTCATATAATCTTAGAGATTTACAGCATGGAAACAGACACTTACGTCCAACACGTCCATGCCAACCAAATATCCTAACCTAATCTATTCCTATTTGCCAGCACTTGGCCCATATCCCTCTAAACTCTTCCTATTCATATACGCATCCAGATGCCTTTTAAATGCTGCAATTGTACCAGCCTCCACCACTTCCTCTGGCAGCTCGTTCCATACATGCACCACCCTCTGAAAAAGTTGCCCTTTTTTTTATTAGATTAAATTCCCTACAGTGTGGAAACAGGCCCTTTGGCCCAACAAGTCCACACCGACCCCTCCTCCCCACCCCCCCACCTCGGGGAAAATACCTTGTCTATTTAACCTATCCAAGCCCTTCATGAGTTTATAAACCTCTATAAGTCACCTCTCAGCCTCCAATGCTCCAGGGAAAACAGCCACAGCCTATTCAGCCTCTCCCTACAGCTCAAATCCTGGCAACATCCTGGTAAACCTTTTCTGAACCGTTTAAAGTTTCACAACATCTTTCCGATAGGAAGGAGAGCAGAGTTGCATGCAATATTCCAAAAGTGGCCTAACCAATGTCCTGTAGTGCTGCAACATAGCCTCCAACTCTGAATCTCAATGCTCTGACCAATAAAGGAAAGCATACCAAAAGCCTTCTTCACGATCCTATCTACCTGCAATTCCACTGTCAAGGAACTATGAACCTGCACTCCAAGGTCTCTTGGTTCAGCAACACTCCCTAGGACTTTACCATTAAGTGTATAAGTCCTGCTAAGATCTGCTTTTCCAAAATGCAGCACCTCACATTTATCTAAATTAAACTTCCTCTGCCAATCCTCAGCCCGTTGGCCCATTTGATCAAGATCCCCTTGTATTCTGAGGTAACCTTCTTCACTGTCCACTTTTTGTGTCATCTGCAAACTTACTAACTATACCTCCTAGGTTCACATTAAAACCATTTAGATAAATGACGAAAAGCAGTGGACCCAGCACCGATCCTTGTGGCACTCCATTGGTTACAGGCCTCTAGCCTGAAAAACAATCCTGCACCACCACCCTGTTTTCTACCTTCAAGCCAGATCTGTATCCAAATGGCAAGTTTTCCCTGTATTCCATGAGATTTAACCTTGCTAACCAGTCTTCCATTGGAAAACTTGTCGAATGCCTTACTGAAGTTCATATAGATCACATCTACCACTCTGTCCTCATCAATCTTTTTTGTTATTTTTCAAAAACTCAATCTAGTTTGTGAGACATGATTTCCCATGCACAAAGCCATGTTGACTATCCCTAATCAGTCCTTTACTTTCCAAATACATGTACATCCTGTCCCTCAGGATTCCCTCCAACAACTTGCCCACCACTGACATCAGGCTCGCTGGTCTATTGTTCTCTGGCTTGTCCTTACCACCCTTCTTAAACAGTCGCACCATGTTATCCAACCTCCACTCTTCCGGCACCTCACCTGAGACTATCTATGATACAACTATCTCAGCAAGAGGCCCAGCAATCACTTCCCTAGCTTCTCACAGAGTTCCAGGGTACACCCGATCAGGTCCTGTGGATTTATCCACTTTTATGCATTTTAAGACATCCAGAACCCCCTCCTCTGTAATATGGACATTTTTCAAGATGTCACCATCTTTTTACCCACATTCTATATCTTCCATATCCTTCTCCACAGTAAATACTGATGCAAAATACCCATTTGGTATCTTTCCCATATCCTGTGACTCCACATATAAGCTGCCTTGTTGATCTTTGATGGTCCTATTCTCTCCCTTAATGTATTTCTAAAACCCTTTGGATTCTCCTTAACTCTATTTGCCAAAGCTATCACATGTCCCCTTTTTGCCCTCCTGATTTCCCTCTGAAGTATACTCCTACTGCCTTTATACTCTTCTACGGATTCATTCGATCTCTCCTGTCTATACTGACATATGTTTCCTTTTTCTTAACCAAAACCTCAATTTCTCTAGTCTTCCAGATTTCCCTACACCTACCAGCATTTCCTTTCACCTTAACAGGAATATACTGTCTCTGGACTCTCATTATCTAATTTTTGAAAGCTTCCCATTTTCCAGCCATCCCTTTAACATTGCCCCCAAATAGCTTTTGAAAGCTTTTCCCTAAAACCATCAAATTTAAGCTTCCTCCAAATTAGATCTGGTCTATCCTTCTCCATCACTATTTTAAATCTAACAGAATTATGGTCACTGGCCCCAAAGTGCTACTCCACTGACACCTCAGTCACCTGCCCTGCCTTATTTTCCAAGAGTAGGTCAAGTTTTGCACCTTCTCTAGTTGGTACATCCATAGACTGAATCAGAAAATTTTCTTGCACACACTTAACAAATTCCACTCCATCTAAACTCTTAATACTATGGCAGTTTCAGTCTATGTTCGGAAAGTTAAAATCCCCTACCATAGCCACCCTATTATTCTTACAGATAACTGAAATCTCCTTATAATTTTTTTTCTCATTTTCTTGCTGACTATTAGGGGTCCATAATACAATCCTAGTAAGGTGATCATCACTTTCTTAGTACCACCAAAATAACTTCCCTGGATGTATTCCCAGGAATATCCCCCCTCAGTACTGCCGTAATGCTATCCCTTATCAAAAATGCCACTTCCCTCCTCTCTTGACCACCCCCCCACCCTTTTCTATCCTTCGAATAGAATTTGTATCCTAGAACATTAATCTGCCAGTCCTGCCCATCCCTGAGCCATGTTTCTGTAATTGCTATGATATCCCAGTCCCATGTTCCTAATCATGCCCTGAGTTCATCAGCCTTCCCTGTTAGGCCTCTTGCATTGAAGTAAACGTAGTTTAATTTATCAGTTCTACCTTGATCTCTGCTTTGTTCCTTCCTGCTCTGACTGTTTGGCTCACTTTATTTTCTCAACTGTACCTGTCTCAGACTGATCACTTTCCTCTCTATCTCCCTGGAACCCAGCCCCCACCTTACTAGTTTAAATCCTCCTGAGCAGCTTGAGCAAATCTCCCTGCCAGTATATTAGTCCCTTCCAATTCAGGTGCAATCTAGCCTTCTCGTACAGGTCACTTCTACCCCAGAAGAGATTCCAATGTTCCAAAAATGAGACCCCTTCTCCCCTGCACCAGCTCCTCAAGCACACATTCTTCTGCTCTATCCCCCTATTCCTACCCTCACTTGCTTGTGGCAATGGGAGCAATCCAGATATTATACCTTTGAGGATCTCATTTTAAAATTCCTGCCTAACTTTCTATATTCTCCCTTCAGAATCTTATCCTTTTTCCCCTTCCTATGTCCTTAGTTCCAATGTGTACTTTCTGCTGGTCCCTTTCCCCTTCGAAAACATTCTGCATCCTCTCTGAGATATCCTCGATCCTGTTACCAGTGAGGCAACACATCGATCTGATTTTTCGCTGCTGGTTGTAGAACCATCTGTCTGTAGCTCTGACTAAGAGTCCCCTGTGACAATCGATTGCTTGGAACCCAATGTGCCCCTCATTGCATTACAGCCAGTCTCAATACCAGAAACTTGGTTGTTCATGCTACATTCCCTCCATTTTCCAAAATAGCATACTTGTTTGAAATGGAGATAGTCACAGAAGACCCCTGCACTACCTGCCTACCTCTCCTACCTTTCCTGGAGTTGACCTATCTGCCTGACTGTATCTACAGCTTTTCTCCCTTCCTCTAACTGCCATCCATCACACCCCCTAGCTCTTGTACATTCCTTATTGCCTCTAATTGCCACTCCAACTGATCCATATGATCTGATAGGATTTGCAACCAACACTTCCTGCAGACATAATCATCAGTAACATGTAAAATCTCCCTACACATCATATCATTCTACTAAAGGCCATCTTCACTCCTTCACAATCTATAGACCCAGAAAATAGCACTGTCCTTTTAAAAGAACAGCACAGCAATAGGCCATTTTGCCCCCAAGTCTGTAACAGCACATTTTGCCCTTCCATACTAAAACAGGCTTCACTTACAGGATCTGTATCCTTCTATTCCCTTCCTATTCATGTATTCATCAGTGTGCTTCTTGAATGCTCCTATTGTGCCTGCCTCCACCACTACCTCTGGCAGTGTCCCAGACACACCACCCTGCCTCTCACATCTGTTTTAAAGCCTTCTCTTAACCCCCAGACCCTGACCTGAAACCCTTGGCACCTTGGATCTGTGTTCCATAGTAATTGACCCCTTCATCCTGGGAAAACGCCTCCTACTTTCCAATCTATCCATACCATTCACAACCATAACTTCTACTAGTTCACCCCTCCGCCTCCTGTGTTCCAGAGAAAACAACCCCAATCTATCCAATCTTTCTTCATAACTAAAATCCCTCATGTCAGACAACATCCTGGAAATCTTTTCTGTATCCTCTCCAAAGCATCCACGTGTTTCTGGTTGTGTGGTGGCTAGAACTGTATGTAATATTCCAAGTGTGGTCTAACTAAAGTTCCATAAAGCTCCTGCGTAATTTGTCTATCCTCATACTCCAAATCTTGTCTATCCTTATACTCAATGCCCCTTCCAATGAAGGTAAGCATGACATTGACCTTTTCTACTACCTTATCTACTTGTACTGCAAATTTTGGTGATCTGTGGATATGCATACCCAGATCCCTCTGCATAGCTATACTTCTAAGAGTATAATTTTCACCTATGCTTAACCTTCTAAACCGCATCACCTCACATTTGTCCAGATTAAACTCTAACTGCCATTTTTTTCTGCCCTTACCCCCAACTGATCTATATCCTGCTGTCTCCTCTGACAATCCTCCTCACTTTCTGCAACTCCACAAAACATTGTATTGTCTGCAAACTTACTAATTAGACCAGCTATGTTTTCCTCGAAACATTTATGTAGATCACGAACAGTAGAGGTCCCTGCACCAATGCTTGTGGAGCACCACTAGTCACAACCCTCCATTCTGAAAAGCATCCTTCCACTGCTACCCTCTGTTTCCTATGATTAAGTCAGTTCTGTATCCATCTTGCCAGCTCACCCTTAATACCATGTGACTTCACTCTTGATATTAGTCTGCCATGAGGAATTTTGTCAAGGTTTTACTGAAGTCCATGTAGATAGACAATAGACAATAGACAATAGACAATAGATGCAGGAGTAGGCCATTCTGCCCTTCGAGCCTGCACCGCCATTCAATATGATCATGGCTGATCATTCCTAATCAGTATCCTGTTCCAGCCTTATCTCCATACCCCTTGACTCCACTATCTTTAAGAGCTCTATCCAATTCTTTCTTAAATGAATGCAGAGACTGGGCCTCCACTGCCCTCTGGGGCAGATCATTCCACACAGCCACCACTCTCTGGGTGAAGTAGTTTCTCCTCATCTCTGTCCTAAATGGTCTACCCCGTATTTTTAAGTTGTGTCCTCTGGTTTGGCACTCCCCCATCAACGGAAATATGTTCCCTCCTGCCAGAGTGTCCAGTCCTTTCATAATCCTATACGTTTCAATCAGATCCCCTCTCAGTCTTCTAAACTCAAGGGTATACAAGCCCAATCGCTTCAGTCTTTCCGTGTAAGGCAATCCTGCCATTCCAGGAATTGACCTCGTGAACCTACGCTGCACTCCCTCAATAGCCAGAATGTCTTTCCTCAAATTTGGAGACCAGAACTGTACACAGTACTCCAGGTGTGGTCTCACCAGGGCCCTGTACAGCTGCAGAAGCACCTCTTTGCTTCTATACTCAATCCCTCTTGTTATGAAGGCCAGCATGCTATTAGCCTTCTTCACGACCTGCTGTACCTGCATGCTTGCCTTCATTGACTGGTGGACAAGAACACCCAGACCTAGCTTTGTGTCATCAGCAAATTTGCTAATGTTATTGCTGATACCATCTTCTATATCATTTACATATATTGTAAAAAGCTGCGGTCCCAGCACGGATCCCTGCGGTACCCCACTGGTCACTGCCTGCCATTTCGAAATGGAGCCGTTAATCACTACCCTTTGTTTCCTATTAGCCAACCAATTCTCTATCCAATCTAGTACTTTGCCCCCAATCCCGTGCACCCTAACTTTACTCACTAACCTCTTGTGTGGGACTTTATCAAAAGCTTTCTGAAAGTCCAGGTACAGTACATCCACTGGATCTCCCTCGTCCATCTTCCGAGTTACATCCTCAAAAAATTCAAGAAGATTAGTCAAGCATGATTTCCCCTTCATAAATCCATGCTGACTCTGACCTATCCTGTTACTATTATCCAGATGTGCCGTAATTTCATCCTTTATAACATCAACTGTTTTTCCCTCATCAATCATCTTCGTCACCTCCTCAAAGAATTTGATTAAGTTCATGAGACATGACCTCTCCCCACAAAACCATGTCATCTATCACTAGTTAGTCCATTTGCTTCTGAATGTGTATACATCTTGTCCCTGAGAACCTTTTCCAATAATTTCACTACTAATGACATGAGGCCAATAGGCCTGTCATTTCCTGGGTTATTCCTGCTCCCCTTCTTAAATAGTGGGACAGCATTGGCTATTCTCCAGTTCTCTGGGACCATGCCTGTGGCCAAAAAGGATACAAAGATGTCTGTCAATGCTTCAGCAATTTGTTTTCTTGCTTCCCTCAATATTCTAGGATAGATCCCATCAGGATTTTGGGATTTATCTACTTTATTGCATGACATGGTGTCAGGTACAGCAGGACCACATTTTTACTAACTCATGGCCTTCCAATTGCACATTTCTATACTGATAGTGCATTTCTCAGTGTTCTAGAAAAATGCTTAGATGTGCCTTGCACCTGTGTTTAAAGAGATAAGAGGGATAAGCCATAAGAAGCTAAAACCTCATTGTACTTCTGTTTTTGCAGTAAACTTGGCAGAGGCAAATGTCTAAATGCTACCAACGTGTATGTGTCCATCAGCAGTTCAGAATTGTTGGAGGTAAAGGTGGAAGAAACAGGGTAGAATTTTTTCAGCAAAGGAGATAAGGGATGGGGTTTTCTTTGCTCTCCATGACAATCCTGGATTGGTGAGCCATTTTGGTAGAGGATATCAAGTCTTGACAAGCAATAAACGTGTCTTGTCCTGAACTTTGCATTGACAGGTCAACAATGAAGAAAGATAATGCTTTCATGTATATTAAGCTATTACCACTACCTGAAAACTGAGACACCTCTTTGAAATCTATCAGGCTGTGGTTGTCTACACATGCATTGCCACTGAGCCAGTTTTCTCCTTATCTCTAAGATAGTTCAACCTTTTATGTACTGTAACACTCCTTTACTTGCATTTGTATGTAGTAGGATAAATATAGCTCTCTAATATAGTATCTAAGACCTGTCTCTTCATAGGCACATTCTAGGCTGGTGTTTCTCTCCTACTGGTATCAAAGTTAACAATGATATCACCATAATTTTCATGGATGTTATTATACCACTGCTTATTAGGAGTGGGCAGGCTTAAAGAGAATACTTTCTGGGGACACTCGTGCCAAACGTAGATGTGAAGGAGTGATTAAGATCATACTCTTCAGAAGGATCCTTGGGAATGGAGGCCTTATCAGACTACAGTTACTGTTTAACCCAGACAAATGTGTATTATGCATTGTCCTGAATACTTTATTGCCAGGACTGCAACAAATCACACTTTCTTTTTGGTGGGAGAGGTGGGCAAAGGGGGAAAATCAGTTCAACATATTTTATTCTTAAATAACAAAAAGGAATTTTTTTAAAAACTTATGGAACAAAATATACTTTTTTTAAAGTCTGCACAATACTGAATTTCAGATCAATTCCCCAAAGTTTTCTTTACTGTAAGGCATGAGGTAGTGAATATTACATTGAAACTGAACACTTTTTTTTAAAAAGGACATGATGAAACAAAACAATATCCTGTATATTGTTATGTTATGTATAGTTGTGTGCATTGACCTAAAATACTTTATTACCAGCACTATAATAAACAAATATTGAAATATGTCTTTAATAAATATACTACAGCATAACTATTGTGGTATTTATCTTCTACACTGGAGGAACAATTATTTTTCCAAAGAATTGATGGTTGCCCTTTTTTAAACTTCTTCATACATTGGTTCATCTTTGTAGGTTTTTGGAATTGAACAAATGTTCACTTAACCGACATGTAGAATCTCAATACACTGAAAATGCATAAACAGGGATAAATACAATTATGGCTGCAAATAATTGAAGCACTATACAATTTGTGATGACTAGTAGGTATTGTATTTGATCCCCTGCCAATACATGTAATGCAAAAAGTGTGTATATTATCTGCCATTTTAAGTATTTACAGTCTAACCAAGGGTGACTTCAATCCCTTGTAAATAAATGCATTGGAGGATCATACATGAGAGCTTTGTTTTCTCTTCATCTTCCCGCCCATCACCCCAACCCCCAAGCTTTCTGGTTTTGTTACATCTGCAGTACCCCCAGTTTTCCTTGAAGTAAAAGTTAGAACAATTCGAGTTTAGATTGCTCACCATCCTTTTCTCACATGTCCTGTCCATCATTTCTTCGAAAGGAATCAATCCAATTAGTGATGTGAAATGGGGTATATTCAGTGTATACAGTTGCTCCGGTTATGTGATTGCACTTTCTTCACTTTGCATAATCTTAATTTACAGTTTACAGTTTCGAGTCAGGACTGTGGCACTGGAAAAGCACAGCAGATCAGGCAGAAACTGAAGGGTAGCAGAAGCGATGTTTCGGACATAAGCCCTTCAATAGGAATTCGTGATGAAGGGCTTATGCCTGAAATGTTGATTCTCCTACTTCTCGGATGCTGGCTGACCTGCTGTGCTTTTCCAGCACTACATTTTCAACTCTGATCTCCAGCATCTGCAGTCCTCACTTTCTCCTAGTTTACAGTTTATATAGTTTACTCTAAAGTAATAGGAAAGTGTTGAACATATATTCCAATAGTTGGATTGTAACTATTTATAATTATCATGTGGGAATGTCAAAGAACATTGAGCATAGACTGGCCAATTTGTCTTGAAAAATCTTGGCTGTTCTAATCTTCCACATAAAATAAAAAGTACAAGCCTGTCAAACATAGAAAGATGAATTACATAATGGCATAAAATTCTGTAACTTAGCAAAATGTTAGTCAGTATCTTTAAGAAGGACAAGTCCTATTTGTAACCCAGTTCAGCCCTGTAGAGTAGGGCAGCTGGTGAGTTGGATGGGGCAGAAACCAAGAGAAAACCTGATGTGGTTCTAAAATCTTTCCCTCCATTTTAGTTCTTGGAATTCCTGCATGATGGGCATCATCCGTGAGAGGCAGATGGGACCTAATTAAGTGGAAAATTTGCTGAAATTGCTGTGATCACACTGCGGTTTTAATTTGAAATCAGTGAAGGCCCAGATGGCAACAAAACCACAAGAACACTGAAGGTAGCAGAATGTAACCAGCAGAGACCATGCAGTAAACTGACTTTTGTTTTAGTTTCTGTAAGGGTTTATATGGGCCAAGATGACCAAGCAAACTCCACCAAACACAATAGGAATCCTTCTCAGCTCTAGTCTTTCTTCTTTTTCCTCAAGTGATAAATCTTTGGGAATATTCTCTCCTAACACCAACTGTAATGCACAGACCCATGGTTATAGTGGTTCCTTTCTGGTCTCCCAAAGACAGCTTTTTCACACAGCGGGTGGGTTGTATATGGAATGAACTACGAGAGAAAGTAGATGCAGGTACAGTTACAACATTTAAGACCTGTACATGAATAGAAAAAGTTTAGAAGGATATAGGCCAAATGGAGGAAAATGGGATTAGTTTAGTTTGGGAAACATGGTCGGCATGGACAAGTTGGACTGAAGGCTTTGTTTCCATGCTGTATGATTCCAAGACTCTCCTACTGGCTTCGAGTTCTTTACCTTTGCCTGGAACCGAAGGTACAGTAGATGAATTCAAACACAGCTGGGTAATTAAAATTGCACAAGCCAAATACCTAAGAATCCCTGGATTAGATGTGAGGCAAGAAAGGAAAAGTGGAGTTCTCCTACCCATCTCTCATCATCCATCTCTGCTTCAAGCTCCATCCTGCTCTATCCCACAGTGTACTTGGGCTAAAAGATTGTGATGGAAACATTGAATGTCACAGAGTTGAAATATTAAGTGGCTCACAAATCCCTCAATGGGAAATAGTTCAGGAAAATAAAAAAAGTTAAACAATACAGATGCAAGTAACTGAGGCAAAAATAGCAATATTTTTTGATGTGGTGAGATGTAGGAATGCTCTGGTTTAGTCCATGAGAGCAGCGTCCAGGGCAAATCAAGCTGATTTTGTACCAAGGGCAAATGAAAGAAATTAGTTGTAAATTTACTGCTGTCCTTCCCCCTCTAAGCTTCCTTTCAAAAAACGATTCACACAGACCAGGGTTTAATACGTCCTAGTGTTTTTGAGCTAGTGTTCTTTATGTGAGAGCTTTAAAAATGTTATCAAAGAAATATAAGGATTGCTATAGCGCAGGTATAGAGATCAGTTACATCAGCAGGCAGAATGGTATAATTTGGAAAGTTGGAATAAAGTTAGTTGGATTCTTCAAGACCATGATATCCACACCAGGTGCTTATATTACTGGAGACACCAGTACTCTATCAAATAGAACAGTTGGATCCAAACTCACATCACAGAATTCTCCAGACCTTTGAAATACATCCATAGGATATTTAATACCTATGCCCGAAACGTTGATTCGCCTATTCTTTGGATGCTGCTGACCTGTTGTACTTTTCCAGCACCACACTCTTGAATGAGGCACAATGATCCCAAAAGTGTAGATGTAATTCCAATCCTGACTATCATGGAAGAACAAAGAACAAAGAAAATGTACAGCCCAAGAACAGGTCCTTCGGCCCACCAAGCCTGAGCCGATCCAAATCCATTGGCTAAACCTATCGCCCAATTCCTAAGCATCTGTATCCCTCTGCTCCTCACCTACTCATGAAAGAACAGAATGTTCATGAAGTGGTTCTTGGAGAGCCCCCTTTTTGCCCCTCACCATAATTTATGCAGATTGGTGGTCCAGCCAATAAAACCACTTGGCTTTCTAACAAAGATAGTTGAGAGATAGTTGGCAATGGACAATGTTAAATTACCTAATCGGTTGAATTATTACTTCCTTCTGGCATACTGGACTTGCAAATAGACATTAACTAAGGAATGATGTCAAAATGTCAGTTCTAATTTGTGAAGTTATACCAAAAGGTTGAAAATTGTAGGCAACCTCACTCTTATTGGGATCAGGTTCAACAACTATTTTGGGATATCATGTCTCTTGCATTACATTTCAGCAGGTACAACATTCTCTGGCAGAGTTGTGCAGGAGAAGGTCCAAAAGGACTTTTCAAATAACCTCATTGATATGTTAGTGGTTCGTCGGTTCTAGTCAATAGGTGTCAGCTATAGCTCATCATTGTTTGATGAGCTGCATTAATGGTTCTAAGACGGACATTTGTCCAGTTCCACTCTGGAGATCACAACACAATCTCAGCTAACACTCCAGTATAGTTTTGAGCTAGATATCTTTCAAATGAGATGTTAAACCAAGGACCTATCAAATGTTTAAGAAGGTATTAAATATCCTATGGATGTATTTCAAAGGTCTGGAGAATTCTGTGATGTGAGTTTGGATCCAACTGTTCTATTTTATAGAGTACTGTTGTCTCCAGTAATATAAACACCTGGTGTGGATATCATGGTCTTGAAGAATCCAACTAACTTTATTCCAACTTTCCAAATTATACCATTTTGCTGCATCTCTTTCATTTTCTGATCAAAACGTCTCCAGAATTTGTAAGCTTCAATTTCTTGGAGGATAAATGATGAGGTTGTTTCATCAGTAAGACATAATACTGCATCGTCAAAGTTGCCGATTGGGTAAAGTCTATCTGCATACAGGTGTTTGAGATTATTTGCTGATTCAATTTTGTCACAGGTAATTAGTTCCAGCACATTTATTTCTCATTGTGACTACATCAAAATTTGCACTTACTAGTACTACTCTCACTGGACTATTAGCAGGAACAAATAACTGCAAATACTGGAATCTGTACTGAAAACAACAAATGCTGGAGATCACAGTTTGTCAGGCAGCATCCGTGGAGAGAGAGCAAGCTACCATTCAAGTCTAGATGGGCGATTGATGTCTACCAGGTAGAAGAAATGGGGAAGCAAAGGTGAGCTTGAGCATTGGTACTGCAATGTGATTCTGCCAATAAACAGAATTGTTAATCCTTTATAAATTGTTAAATAGTATCTCATTAAGGTGAAAAATGGAGCTCCATTTGCTGAAGGTCATACCTTTTAGAATATATATCGTGGCTATAGGTTGGTAATAACCTTCATGTTGATTTCAACTTTTAAATGATGTTGACTTGCCTTTTCAGGGCAAATGTGAATGGCTACAAAAGCTTCTGATCATCTTTTACCATTATCATGGATGTGTGAGATTAACAATATTGTAATCTGAGTCAGTTTCTGAAATTACCCTTGAATTTAGTTGACTTCAAACCCTATTGTCTTTGAATGTGTACACCTTGTAAACACTTTCTTTGCTGCCATTGTTCTGCTGCTGTACTATCTTAATGGTCATCATGTTTTGTTCTGGTATCTGCCCTGCATATCGGTTCCCAGAGTCTCCTAGTGCCCCATGCTGTTTGGACATTGAGAAGCTGAATAGCTTTTGAGACAAAGACAGCTGTCACAGATTTTATTGACTTGATGGATTGGTTTGGATGACTGCAGCAATAATGTTGGCTACACATAAAGTAGATAATGTTGTTAACTTGTGGCTTCTTAACAGCTGTCCATCCTCGAGCTGTGTGAAGTTACATGGCCCCTTTTTTAACTTGCTGAATAGACCATTTCTACAAGCTTTAAATGATGTAGGCTGATGACTAACTTAATGAATCTGTCTAACAATTCCTTTTTTAGAAAAGACATACTCCTGTCCTTTGCAGGATTAAACTGGTCAATAGACTCTTGCAGTTGATGTTTTGCATGTCAGGTGTTGGAGTCTTTGTTGTGAAGTTAGTTTTTACCATGCGCAGATCTTTGAGAATTTCCCAGATTTGTCAGTGGTAAATAAGATTTTTTGTTATCCTTTTCTCAGGATCATCTATCACTTTTTTTGTAAAATAGAACGGCATACATTGTATGATGAGCTGTATTTCAGTAAGAATATCACTGGATGCTGCCCCATCCACAATGAGATTCTGTAATCCACATTTCGATTCTGTAATCCACATTACCACCTTTTAAACAGGGCACTTAACCGTCTTAAGCCAGGTATAAATTAAAGTTGCCTTTCTATTGGCATTGGGCCTCCTGTAACTGCTCTTTTATAAATTGAAGGCTTGTAGTTTAAGAACTTCAGACTTGTATTAGTGGGTTTCTGCCTGGACATGGTGTCCATGCCAAAAGAAAAATGATGTACATGGGCATTTCTTTTCACGGAAATTTTGTAAAATGATGGAACCAACCGAGGTCTGAACACATAAGATTGTAGGACCATAAAAAAAACGAACAGTGAGTGTAGCCTGTTTGGTCCCTCAAGCTTGCTCTTCAATTCAATAGGATCGTTGTTGATATGACACTCCTCATGTCCACCTTCCTGTCCTTTCCGCGGAACCGTTCATTTCCCATACTGATCAAAAATCAATCTAATATCAGTCTTAAGTATACACAAACATCTGCTCCCAAACATCTCTGTGGCAAGGCATTGTAAAGACACTCAAAGCCTCTGAGAAGAAATTCCTCCTCATTTCAGTCTTAAATTGGTGCCCCTTAATTGTGAGTCTATGCCTTTTGCACCTAAGGTCTCTCATATAGGGAAACAGCCTCTCAGTATTACCCTGTCAAGCCCCTTAAGCATCCTATGTGTTCCAACAAGATCATGTCTCATTTCTCTAAACTCCAATGAGTATCAGAGCTGAAAATGTGTTGCTGGAAAAGCGCAGCAGGTCAGGCAGCATCCAAGGAACAGGAGAATTGACATTTCGGGCATGAGCCCTTCTTCAGGCTGATGCCCGAAACGTCGATTCTCCTGTTCCTTGGATGCTGCCTGACCTGCTGTGCTTTTCCAGCAACACATTTTCACCTCTGATACTCCAGCATCTGCAGTCCTCACTTTCTCCTCCAATGAGTAGAACCCAAGCTGTTTTACCTTTATCTTAAGACAAGCCTTTCATGCTGGGGAATTATGCTAGTGAAGATTCCATGAACTGCCCTGAATGTAATAATATCTTTTCATAAATAACAAATTCCAATGGGCCTCAGTTTCCTGTGTTCTCATGGTCAAGACTAGTTAAGTCTCCTGCTCCAGATTACAGTTTACTGAATCACACTGGAATGGGTATATGAGGATAGTTGCTAAGTATACAATCAAGCATACTTGTACGCAAACAAGATAAAAATCATACTCAAATTGCCTATTGAGGCTTACTGTCAAAACTTAAAGGGAAATGCTCAGTTGGATGAGCCATAAATGGAACAAGCAGAGAACACTTGTAATTTCAGGGAGAAGAGAGACAACTAAAAGGAAACCTGACTAATCATTTTCGAAATTAGTTCACTGTGCAAATCAGAAATTTGTCGTTGTTAAAATATAGTTAAAATATGCATCTAACTTAGTTTAACATGATGAGTATTAACACCAAAATAACAGATAAATACTAACACAAGTGGTGCAATAGCGATAACATTTTAATTTCCCCAGTGCATATAGTTCCCTCATTCATAGACCTGATCCTTTCGTAAAATTTCTTGCTTTTCTTCTTTCTTGATGATCTGATCTCACAGCAGTAATTAGATATTTTGACTTAACAAGGATCAGAATCATCTGTCTGCTGTTTTAATAAATTAAAGATATTGCATCAATTTCATTTCACTATTACTGGAATGATAATTAATTTGAAAAGCAGCAAATCCAGTGTTTTGGTGAAGGTGACATGGGCAGCAAGCATTTACATTGCAGCCTAAAAAAAAAATTATTCTGACTTTGCACTGCAGTGTTAATTGAAAATTTCAAAAATTTAATATTAAAATTACTGATTAATGTGGTTTCTATCTAGCTTCTGCACTGCCTTTGTTCAAATGCCAGAAGGGAATTGTTCCTATGGTGTGTGTAACTCTTGGCGATTGCTTTAGTGGGGGAGGGTCCTCATTAGGCCAAATTAATGTTTCCTTTTGGAACTGAGTTATTTTTCTTTCCAGTAATGTTTGTTTCATTCAGCAGCAAAACAAACCTGCAGCTGCATGGTGCAAAGTTTTAAAAAGTTGCCCTTTTTATCTCAAATCTATGGCACAGCACTAAGAAGGCTGACTATAAATTTTTTCATGCTTTTTTTTAACAATAAAAGCTACACAGACAAAGGCAAATAAGTGATCAATCAATGCCTCTTCACTCACACCAGGTACACCAAACATTGGACACTTCTGCTTAAAAATGTTGCTGGAAAAGCGCAGCAGTCAGGCAGCATCAAAGGAGAAAGAGAATCGACGTTTCGGGCATAAGCCCTTCTTCAGGAATGAGGAGGGTGTGCCAAGCAGGCTAAGATAAAAGGTAGGGAGGAGGAACTTGGGGAAGTGGCATTGGGAATGCGATAGGTGGAAGGAGGTTAAGGTGAGGGTGATAGGCTGGAGAGGGAGTGGGGGCGGAGAGGTCGGGAAGAAGATTGCAGGTCAAGAAGGCGGTGCTGAGTCTGAAGATTGGGACTGAGAAAAGGTGGGGGGAGGGGAAATGAGGAAGCTGGAGAAATCTGAGTTCATCCCTTGTGGTTGGAGGGTTCCTAGGCGGAAGATGAGTCGCTCTTCCTCCAGGCGTCGTGTTGCCATGGTCTGGCGATGGAGGAGGCCAAGGACCTGCAAGTCCTTGGCGGAGTGGGAGTGGGAATTAAAGTGTTCAGCCTGTGCTTTTCCAGCAACACATTTTTAAGCTCTGATCCCCAGCATCTGCAGTCCTCACTTTCTCCTATTGGACACTTCTGCACTATCACACATACCCAATACAAAATTTGAGGAAAAATTAGACAAATGGAGAACTTTGTGCATAGTTTAACCTCCCTTCAAAATGCATCAACTTCATCACCATCGCCAAACTTAAAGAATCAGAGAATTCTACTTCTACTTTACTGAAGTGAACTTAAAATATTATGACCATGTCTAGTCGTAAGGTTACATCAACTTAAGTGTACTCATCAAAATTAAGTGGTCAAAGTGGAGTTTTGGATGGGGCAAAAACCATATAATGAACAGGCATTATGTCCCACCTCAAACCAAAAATGGAAGCAGCTGCAACATGTTTCATAGCCCTACCTACAGACTGGTGGTAGAGTGGTAGTTTCCCTACCCCTGAACCAGCAGGTTCAAGTCCCACCTGCTCCAGAGGTGGGTAATAACATTTCTGAACAATTTGATTCAGAAATATCTACAGAGATAAATTGAACCCAAGCAAAGGTAAACCAGGGAAATGCTGGCCAGAAAATTTCAAGATAAACCCATTATCAAAAGATACACAAGTGACTCGTGCAGCCAGCTAATTCAGAACTATTGACAATGAATGGATTCATTCAACCCTGCTGTTGTTGCTGCATTGATGGTCAACAATTTAGAAATCCTAAAGCCAATAATTGAAAGAGCTTTCACATTCATAACAGAGGGAGGAAGCTAATATAAAAATATTTTCTGTGTAAGTTATTACTTCTAAAACAGTTAATGTTGAAGTTGCATTAGATCTGATGATAATAGAGGCTTTGAATGGAGCAACAGCCTCTTTCATGAAGTTCTGATAGAGACATGCATGATGTTCCTGGTTCTTAACAGATGAGCATAGGCTTAATTGATAATTGTATCTATTGCTATCATACAGTTAATCAAATGTTCTTATAGAAGATAAGAGCAACTTCTTTGTCAGACTCTCTGTCATGAGCAATTCATTGCCGATGATGGTTAGACAGGTTCCTAGCTTAAACTTGGATCAGAGGAGCAGTGGTAGCAACCAACTGCAGACTCAAATTCCCAGTGGTTCGTAAATGGAAGATATGGCATGTTGGTAGCATAAAATGGCACGGTGGCTCAGTGGTTAGCACTGCTGCCTCACAGCACTAGGGTCCCAGGTTTGATTACAACCTCTGGTGACTGTCTGTGTGGAGTTTGCACGTTCTCCCCGTTTCTGCGTGGGTTTCCTCCCACAGTCCAAAGATGTGCAGTTCAGGTGAATTGGCTATGCTAAATTGCCTGAAGTGTTAGGTCCGTTAGTCAAAGGGAAAAAGGGGTTTGGGTGAGTTACTGTTTCGACGGTGGGTGTGGACTTGTTGGGCAAAAGGCCTGTTTCCACACTGTAGGGAATCTAATCAAAACATGGCAACATTGATCATTTGTATCTCATTGCGATTTTGGGTCCAATGTTTCTGAACCATTAAAGGTTGAAATGTAGAAAGACAGACAAAATTACATTTCTCAACATAGATGTTTGTCTAAATGTCAGTGGATCCATGGAGAAAACCACTGAGAAAATAGAAATTTCATTGAGTTGTTTATTCGGATGTGCTCCACTTACTTTTACACAACAGCTGTGTTGAATCATCTTAAATGAACTTTCCGTTTCCATCCCAATGCTTTATCTTTTAATAATAATATTCCGATTTCTGTTGTGCCAGTTATTTTATATTTTTTATTATATTGCTATCTGAATGCATAAACAGCACTTTATCTCACCAGCTGTTTCAGTTTTGCTAGGACAGTATCTTTTTGTGTCCCTACTCGGATATTGTCCATGGTGACTGGAAGAATGTCCAGAAAGTTTTTAAAACCTATATGGACTGTTCCAGGGAGGCACCATAGGTAGAGTATCTGCCAGTGGGATCCACGTTAGCCACTTGATTTCCTGGATGATGTTCTAACTTGTACTTGTACATACTACATACAAAGGCCCAACACTGAATTCTACCAGAAGCTATGGGTTGCAACACCTTCTCTTCCTTCAGTAGCCCTAGCAGGGGTTTGTGATCTGTCACTATCAAAAATTTCCATCTGTAAAGTACTAGTGGAACTTCCTCACACCAAAAACGACTGCTAAACTTTCCTTCTCTATCTGAGCATATCTGTGTTCGGTATCGGTCAAAGTCCAGGAAATGTACCCTATCAGTCCCTCCTTCTCACCGGGCCACCAGTGAGCCAGCACTACCCACAGGACCGTACAGGGAGACATCACATGTCAGCACGACTTCTTGCTTCGGATTGAAGTGGGCCAACACCTTAGATGACGATAGCTGCTTTTTCACTTCCCTAAAGGCTGCTTCTTGACTTTGCAGCCATTTCCAAGCTGGCCCTCTTTCAATAGCAGGTGTAAGGGTGCCAAGATGGAGGCCAGTTAACCTATGAATTTTCCTTAATAATAATTTCACTAACCAAAGGAAAGACGGAAGCTCTGGTACAGATGTGGGAACTAGGGCTCCTTTGATTGTCCTCACTTTCCCTTCCAACAGGGTCAACTCTGTAAAAGGTGTATTCCTGATGAAGGGCTTTTGCCCAAAACATCAATTTTACTGCTCCTCGGATGCTGCCTGAACTGTGTGCTTTTCCAGCACCACTCTAATCTCAACTTTGTAACCCAAGTGGGACACTTG